>NC_085049.1:14520094-15206559 GCF_963662255.1 Cinclus cinclus
CAGAAAATGGTATAGCAGATATTCAAATACTGCTTCCAAAATACATCCAACACTCTTCCAAGCATGCAGGGGTTCAATCTATGCACCCCGCTCACTCAGGTCCCTGGGAGCACTGACATGAAAGGACAAACCCCACTCACTTTTCCTGGAATGTATCCCGTGCACGGAGACCTCATCCAGTGTGCAGCTGCACTGTACAAGGAAAAGGTGCCCAGCACACCTGGGAATGCTGTGGCCATCCTCTGGGTGCACACCTAAGCTCAAGGGAAGAACCCAGTCTCAAAAGGCCCAAGGACATTTTGCTTGCCCTCAGTGTTTTTGTGCCTTTTGAAACAGTATATACAACAATAGCATCACATCAGTTTGGAAAAAAGTAGACAGGCTTCACAATGTTTTTGTGCTCCACAGCAGATCTCATTTTTCAATTAGATCAGTCTAATAAAACTCTCTAAACATTATTTCTTTGGCATCCATAGCCTAGATTAGTTACAGTTACTGGTATTACGTAACATTAGTATTACTAAACTGCTGTTCATAAAAGATGTTTATGAGCCCTGAAACAAATCATCTGAGTGTTTTTAAGGAAATATTTTATTTTTCCATTTACTCCAAATAGCAGATTGATACAGAAGTTGCAAGAGTTGATCTATATTATTTCACTTCTGATAAATAAAGTGTTATTTGTGCTCTAAATTATCTCATTTGTCATTTAATTTCCAAACATTTTATTTTATGGCTCATGTAAGCAGTAAAAGAAACACCAATGCCTGCTTTCTTCCTATATTTGCTTGACTTAAAGAATAGTAGGGGACCTGTAATATTTTCAGGATGTAATATTTTTACTACTGAAATTTGTTACCGTTTCTAATTAATTTCTCCTGAGGTTTATAATTTGGGAGAGTAATGGGGGTTTTGGGGTTTTGTTTGCTTTAAGAAACTTGCTTGTAATGTATAATTTTTTTACCTATAAACTGCAGTTGCAACTAAATCTCCAAGATGACACCAATTTATTTATCTTAGGCAAAAAGAAACATTAAGATGATGCCCAACAGCAGCAGGACACAGCTGAAGTAGAGTACCATAATAAATACCTAGCTGAGTAGCAGCAAACCTAGTGCTGTGCTTCCTCTTGGCAGGCAATTTAGAGAAACTGATGTCTACCCTAGAAGATCATGGTCCAAGATTTCAGATGCTGTAAAGAGACATTGTCACAAAGTTCAGTGGAGTGGTTAGGACTGTCAAAGAATCCAGCATTTTAATATTGGAATTTTTTTTATCCTTAGGTTTCATATCCTAAGTGGTCATTTCCTGGTTACACCTCAGTAAATGCTATTCTCTGGAGTATTTGCCTGAAGATGTGCCTCAGCTGCAGTGTTGGTTCCTGGGGCACAGACTGGTGTGCAACAAAAAGGTCGTTCAGGGAATATAGCTGCAGGTTGTTCAGGGAATATACCTGCAGCCAGATGAATCAACACATCCCCTTTCCTGGTTCCTGGGTTTGAATAGTTTACAGATTCATGGGCATCATAATCATGGCTTAAATATTTGTGAATAACAGCATTCCTTTCCTACCAGAAGGCAAACTGAGTGTAGGGGGAAAGCAGGCTCTTTTTCCTGTAATCCACAGTAATCTATTCAATGTTTAAAACAACAGTTCTCCAGCTCTTATATAATTGGGGAAATGCACATCATTTCTGTGAATAAGAGTCTGCTTGTAAAAGACTGTTTATTAAGCACCTGGTTATCACCACAATATCACTGGCTTTCCATAGCTGGTGATTTGCATTTTCATACCATACACCGAGCCTAAATGCAGCTTTTAGGGCTGAATGTGAAATTACAGCCACTTTGAATGTGTTTCAATTACCCTGGACAATTGTTAGGTCAGTATGAAGGATTCTAACGCTCAAAAACCTAAATCAAGCCAAATTTTCTTCTAGTGCAACTTCTCTGAGTTCTGCTGCAAAGAACTCCCCAGAGTGTCACATTGTTGGTAATATGAGAAAATAAATAGTTTCTGAATCAAAAACGTTTTCAGCAATCATTGGATTAGGCACTAGTTGAAGCTCCAGCAGATAATAAAACATGACTGTAAACGATTGCTTCATCTTTATCTTTCAAAAAATCAAAGTCAAAATGCAGTTCCTTCCAAATAAATGAAGAAAATATTTATAGCAAAATATACTCCCTAATGAATAAAATGTACCGTCAGCCACAACCCCAAATATGTGCCAGACTCCATGCAGTTTTTCAAGGAAATCCATGGGTTGCTTATAAAAATACTGAACCAAAATATTTAGGTTATCACTTGAAAGGGTCTCTCCGCTGAGATTAGCCCAGGAAAGTTTAAAGACTAGAGGTTGTTCTACAAATATCTGTGTATCTGTCTATAAATATTCCAGAATTTCCTGTAATTAGTGATGCTTGATATTCCCTCTTTCAGGATCTTTTATTAGTGTCTCATAACTTTGCTAAACATCTTGATTAAGGGTTTTTCCCTGATAGGGCTATCGAGGCAGAGTTGACTAATTTGTTTGAATCAAAACAGCTAAGCCTGTACTCAGAATACTGTTGTTCAACATGAGGGGGGAAAATGAAGAATATATTTTTGAAAGATTAGATAGTTCTAGAATATTTTGTAGAGGGCTTTGAAATTTGGTCTCTTCTACTCAGTTTATGTAAGAAAATGTACAAGAAGATGAGCAAATTAGAAGCCTCAGAGAAAAAAAAAAACAAACAGCAGTTCTTGGGTGCTTAAGAGAGATTATTCTGAGCCTAGCAACTGCAATTAGCAGTAGCACTCTCTCCTGAGCATACTTCAGTTCCAGCAAGGATAATTTGTGCTTGGGTGTCCCATCCATCATTTCCCACACAGCAAACAAGTATGACCCAAACACTTCCTATCTCTTTGGCCAGTCAGGTTTATCTTTACTCTTCCTTGAGACTTCCCTCTTTTCTTACATTCTCCCAATAGTTGAACCCAGCTGAAGGCTGTTATTGGACCACAGACCCATCCAGTACTGACCTACCCTCACACTTCCTTCCCCTTCCTTGTCTTTTGGGACACTCTTTTCCCGAACACCTGCTATTATTGCCTTTTCCCATATTGCCTTAAGATCTTTATTTTTTGTACTTTTGTGTTAAATCTTATTGCATTTTATCTGCAGCCCTAAACCATCCTATCTATATGTATTCCAGATTCCAGATTCTCATGCTACCCCCGCCATGTACAATAACAAAAGTACTTTCAACAATTTTCCAAACTGTCTCACTCCCTGAACCTCTGTCCCTTCATGGTACTTTGTCCATTTTACACAAACTCCCAGTCCCAGCACCCACTTAAGAGACAATCTGTTCCAGTCTCTCCTCCACATACCCAGACACACCAGGATTTTTTACCTAATATGTGCATCTGGGTTTTGTTTTGTTTGTAATTTTCCTCCTTTATTCTGCCTGAGTCCAAAAAGGATTATTGATGATGTGGAGGACTTCAGCTTTCTGACTAACATTTAGCAAGACTGTAGGGAACTGCTCTTATCAGCAGAGATGATGGGTAAATGTAACACCAGATGGTGTTACCAGCCCCACCACACTCACAGAATTGTGCATGTGTACGTGTAAACACACATGCCTGTACACATGCAAACAAATACCCTACTGTGTACATGCAAATGTTTCCTTCACACTATTTGCAGCAGAAGAAGCTTTATCTGTCTAGAAGGATGCAGCTGCCACTTGCCCTGGATTTGTTGATACACCAGAACTCTTTGGCATTGCTCCACTGACGCAGTGAATCACAAATGCTGGCTACACCACTTTACAGCTGCTTTCCATCATCTGAGATGCACCACACAGAAAGCTCATACCAGTAGATCTAGATCTGGTCTTATCTTTATTTTTAGACACAGCAATCCTGATCGCTCTGTCCTTTCCCTGATTATCCTTATGTAAATGGTCTTTAAATTTTAGATGATGAAACAGATTTGCACTGCGATTCTTCACTTTAAAAAGTGAAACTCATCCAAGAAAAGTTTCCTTGGAACATACCCAGGTGAAATTATCCTATCCTAAAAAATATTACGAAACATTTTCAGATCAGTATTTTGTTATTAGGAAAAGGTCTTTTCTTCTGAAAACTTGTAGAAGGAATTAACAGCAAATTCAGAAGAGCTGGATATGAAAACCAAGATGCAGTACATCTAGTACATTAACTGGGTTTGGGTACTGAATGATGGTCCTTAGGTCAATTTATATGTACCTTATAAAATTGTGGGATATATTGCAGATATGTAAATGAAATCTGTACAGCTATTTACTTTGATACTGAGAGTTTCATGTTGAACCTGGTGTCTACCAGGACTTCCAGGTCCTTTTCTGCCAAGCTTCTTTCCACGGAAGAGGCCACCATCATACACTGCTGCATGGGAATGCTCCTCCCCAGGTGCAGGACTTCACAACTCCTTTTGTTGAACCTCGTGACATTCCTGTTGACAAATTTTTCCAGCCTGCTGAGATCATTCTGGATGGCAGCATGACCCTCTAGTGTAACAGCCACTCCTCCCAGTTTGGTGTCACCAGCAAACTTGCTGAGGCTACACTCTGCCCCATCATCCAGAGTTGTAACAGACTATGCCCAGTACTGATTACTGAGGAATTCTGCCAGCCACTGTCTCCAGCTAGATTTTTGGATCACCACTCCCTAGACCCAGAAATTCAGCCAGTTTTCAATCCACCTCACTGTGTGCTCACCCAGTCTGTACCTCAAAGGCTTCTGTGTGAGGGTCTAATGGGAGCCATCATCAAAGGTCTCATTGAAGTCCAGGCAGGCAATGCCCTCTGCCTTCCTCTCATCCAAGAGGTAGGTCACATCACCACAGATGTGCATCTGGTTGGTCAAGCGTGACTTCCACTTGGTGATGCCATGCTGACTACTAATGATTTTATCATCTTCACTCTACCTGGAAATTATTTCCAGGATTAGCTGTGATCCTAAAATTTAAACTCAGCAAAGATCTCGGGAAGATAAAAGCTGTGCAAATTAACTTTGAGCAAAAACAGTGCAGAGTTCTGTCCACATTCCCATTAATTCATAACAATTCAGAGACTTACACGCTGTGTAGTTTGAGCAGTTGTCCAATTCAAGTATCTACATGAAAAGGCAATTCCAAAAAAATCCTGCAGGTAAAAAAATATGTGAATTTTTAGAACTAATTAGCACTAAGCATAAATTACAAAGGTAACTGAAGTGGGATAGGTCAATTTGGTGTTTACAATCTTTTCATCCCACATTGTATATATTCCAACTCTTTTCCATTGGAATGAGTGCTGTGAAGACATGATAAAATACATAAGGCAACATTATAAAGGTGGCTGCAACTTAATAAGCTGCAGTCCAATTTTACCATAAAACTCTGGGCCTGGTGTTTGAATAGGTTTTTAGTACTCATTGAACTGCAGAAATTTTGCCCAGAACATGCTGTTGTAAGGATGAAACCTCTAGAGTTGAATATGACAGCCTTCCTAGGGTTTGTGACTTCTGAACAGCCAGCTTTGTTAAAACATCCAGGTGGATAATGCTGTTTAGTTGTGGCTTGAAGCCATGAGATAGGCTCCCAGGATCTGAGAGTTTGGGGCAGTCAACAAAAAAGGCACTTTAGGTTTCAGTGGGTTTTGCAGCAACTGAGGCTTTCTGCAGTTCAGTCTAAAAGTCTAGCTCCATTCAAATATCTTCAGGGCTTCCAGGGTCCTTGAAAGCCTTTTCAGGAGCTGTGACCTTCAGTAGTCTTTGTGGACACTGCAAGAAATTTGATGTATTGGACCATTTTACAGCTCTTACTGCAGCCGTGGAACTGGCAGAAATATCCAGCAGACAGCTTGTAGGCTTAGTCCCAACCTGCATCAAGCTAAGACCTAAATAAAAATTTTTAAAAAAAATTAAATAAGGAAAAAAGTTACTTCTGAAGGATAACTTCCCTGGCTGCAGCGCTCACTGGGATCTGGAACCCTATGGAGGTGGTCTTTAACCCAGCAGCCTGGAAAGAGTCAATGGAGGTAGGAGAGACACCTCAAAACAAACTCCATTTCTATTTTAATAGATGTTGATCCCAATCCCCAAGGTAAGCTTTGGGATAAGGGTTCTGTTGAGGTCTGCTTTAGCTACCTGGGTTAAAGGCTTCTCCCAGCTTTTTATTTCCATCTCAGTCAGCTCTTAGTGGTCCCATTTGCACTGAACAAACTTCAGAGGGAGTTTGGAGATCCCTTTCCCGATGGTACTAAAAATTCCTCACACATGACAGCTGTGAGTTCCTCTCAGCAAATGGGAGCATTTCAGCCTAAACAGACTTTGTACCTCATCTGAGTACAATCAAGTTATTAGGATGCCAAAAACACTCTTTTCTTGCTCCTTATCCCTACATGTGGGATGACTGCTGCTATGCTGGGCTAAGTTTACAGGCTTGTGCTTTGCTTGTTACCCCAGGTGATGTCCAGCCACGAGATTCAGGGATCTTCCCAGCACTGCCCATGTTTCACTGGTTTTCCATATACTGAACACCACGAATATATGGACTTAGCAGGCTCTTGTAGTAGGAAGTTATCAATCATCCACTTATTTAAGAACATGGACTCTTAAGATTAGTATCTTTGTCATATGTATCAGAGCATTGGGTAGTTTTACACCTAGGCGCATGTGACATTTTGGAAATTAACTTGTGGATGGTCTAAATCTTACTGGAAGTCTTTGGGGTTTGTTTTCTCAAATGGTTCAGTCATATTTAAATATACTCTAGACATCTAAATCGCGTTGGCATGTCTAAAAATTTTGCTGAGAAGTTCTGTGAAATATATGATGTGTATTTAAAAATGGCAATGTGAAAGTTTGCTGAAGCTATAAATCTGTCCAAGTTTCAGAAGCTAAGAACATTGTTATTGACTAGCTAGGCAGAATAAGATTTAAATGCCAACTTTCCTCCAAATAAACCCAAGACAACTTCAAATCCAGCTATTTACAATTAATTCCACATAAGTTCTCTTAAGAATAAAGCTGGAAAGAAGACAAATCCTATATATAGGTCACTGTTGGCTTGCAGCTGTTTTCAAAATGAGAATGCTGGTTTCCATATGTAGCATTAAATGTGAACAAATATATTGATCATAGTACTGCAGCATAACCAGAAGAATATGCTGATTTCCCCTGTGGAGAGGAGTTAGCTAGTACTGCAGAATTCCTCCTCTTAGCCTAAAGATATGACAAATCTCTTCTTGGCAGCAATACTGTTAACCATCAAATGAATCCATTGCTCAAGGAGATTCAGAGAAGTCCCAGAAGGAGTCATGCAGCTTGAAGGCAGACACTTGCAGCTTCACAGCTCAAAGAGAAAAGTTGATATTGGTCAGTCCTCACAAACAGGGTGTATAGTATTTATTTATGGAACAGACAGATATTTCTGTATCCCCATTCTTACAAGTAATGACAGATTCAGCCCATATAGGCATGAATGGTCTGAGAAAACACTTCAGGGTACATGGAGAATTGAGCACAGTTATCTTAGCAGAGATCTCAGAAGGTCATAAATACAAACCAGGGTTCATAAAATAGGATTGAAATCCTCCAAGTAGTAATAGCATGTCCTTTTTACTATCATAATAATAATTTCTTATGGCTGAACATTTTACTTCTCTTTGTTTTATACCCTGGGATTTTCATTTTCCAGCCCCACCCTTCTTATTCGCCTCCCCTGGTGCGTAATGCTCTACATTCAATCTGGTTTAGTTCATTTTAACTATGTGGGAAGTCTGTTGAATTCCTTAATTTAATTGCTTTGCTGATGCAGCAGCCCAGGAATAATGGACCTTTACTTACTTGAGCTGAGAGGTACTGTCTGGTTCTATCAGTCAGTCAGTTCCCATTCTCCTCTTGCTTCTATCAGGCACTTGTCAGCATAATCTCATTGCTCTGGCTTTTTTTCTGCTTTACATAGATGCAGATTACTATTATTCAAGAGTGAAAAAAAAAAACCAAAAAAACCAAAAGGACAAGCCTAGCATATTACTTATTTCTCCTACATGAAAGAGGTTTCCAGGGAACCAAACCATCACTGTTACAACATTTATATATGGCAAAAACCCAAACAAACAGAAACAAAATACTTCTCAGAACACTGAAATATTTTGTTTTGACATTTCCACAATAAAAGAATATTTTCTGGGAGAGCAACATGTAAAGAAATAGGTACTAATAACAAACCTAAAGCAGGTTTTCCCAGTTTTTTTCATACACCTCAGATACTGGAATGCCCTGCAGTGTCTGGGAGGTCCATATCCAAACTGCTTCTTACCTGACTTGGAGTACAGATAAGACCTCTCTGGATCTGTGCTTACACCACTCAAGCCTGAAAGCCATTTGAGTCTCTTCTACTTAGATAAATATGTTCTCAGTTGGAAGCCAAGATAAGACCTCTTTGGCACAAAATGGCATCTCAGTTCCTTTATTCAATCTAATAATTTTATTTTTTTTTTGGTAGAGAATGACTTACTCATCCAACTCTTTGCACAGTTCTAATTAGGACTAGCTACAGGGTAGCCAGAGGGTAGAAAGAAGCCTGTTAAGTAAATTCAGTGAAGATGTCCCTGATTGATACTGACATAAGTGAGAAGAAAATCAGGCATGCTGAACTTAACACTTCTGTCATTTGCAAACACATATTTTAAAAAATAAACTACAAATAGGTAGATCCCCTGTTTTTGTAACTCTGCAAATAACTGAGCTTTGCAAATTTGCACAACCTGTGGTTCTGTCCCAGCTCTACTACTGTTAGTACCAAGTTATTTGGGGTTGTTTTTCCATGGCCTTCACTTTTGATTGAATCCTTCTAGGGGTGATGTGTACACACATGAACAGAGAGCATCCCCTGACAATTGCCCTGCTTCTGGTTGAATCACTGTCATGTTTCTCCTCATCCTTCCATTAATCTGATCTGATTACTCATCTCCCATAAAACCTGGCAGGTTTGAAACCTTGGATAAAATATCAAGTGTAACAATGTTTGCTTGATCTTTTATAGTCAATGCATATTCTGAAAAGCATTGGTGTTATTTTGTTCTCTTTCTTACATAATTTCATTTGTTTTCAATTTAATCACTAGGTATAAGGGAATAAAGCATGCATATATAGCTTTCCTAAATGAAACTTTCACTTTCTTAGAGTGCTTATTTCTCTGCAGAGCCCATCATGTACACAGATGATTTATAGGACATCAATGACTTTATGAAGATTTATATGTGAGCTATATGTGAACTATCTTCTTAAAAACAATGTAACAAAAAGGATTATAAATCAAATCCTCAGATAAAAGTAGTCATCCTTTGCAATTCACTTCCACTGCCCTGGCTGGGTAACCACAAGACAGATTCTTCCCTGTAGCCAGTTCCTGCTCAGTGCAAGAAAAGAGAGAAGTCACAACCCTCTGCATGAACTGATTGCTCAGCATGAACTAACACCAAGTGACTCTTAAACCAGCTAAAAGTATGGCAAAGATCTGCATTGTGCCCATCTCTTACCTCCACCTCTCCCAGCAAATTGTGAGGCAGGCAGCAACTGGATCTATGCCAGCTGGAAACTGGCCATGATGTGAGAATCCCTTGTGGGTCAGCAAAAATCCCAGTCCCTCTGGACCCTTGCATTTGAACAAGGAGATGTCTGCAGAACTTTATGAGTCAATGTGTTCACTTCAGCACTCGTGTTTGTTGCAGCCCCTGCCCTCTGGGCAGCAACCTGTTCCACAAGGGGTGTCAGTCCTTTTAAAACCATCTGAAGTCTAACAAGGGTTAGTGCTGGACTCTGCACCTGGGACAGGGAAACCTTGTTGGTAGGGACGGACTGGGCAATCAGCTGGGCAAGCAGGGGATTGTCCCACTCTGTTCTGCACTGGGGTGGCCTCACCTCAAGTCCTGTGTGTGGTTTTGGGCACCGTTATCACTTTTTATCTTCTTTTTCTGCCAGGGTTGGGATTAAATTCTCGAGACAGTATTTCTTGTTTGGACTCAGATGTTTATTAATCCTTTTCTATATTACAGTCCAACAAACTGTGAGTTCTACAGCACTTCAAGCGAACAAGCTAAAAACAGAGACATACCTCTCTCTCTCTCTCTACAATGCCTTTTAAGGGCCAACTGTCCAATTAAGAAATGACACCTAAATTATTTTTTCTTTTAACCCAATAACCAACCACCCACAATGTGGGTTTTTCTATCCAATCATACAAAATCACATAGACCCATGAAGAAGATGGTGAAGAAGAAGGACTAAGCCTCCACCCTAAAACCTCCATCTTGCTTCATATATTACTATACCTTAAAACCACAAATTCCAAGTTTTCCACCATGTGATATTACACACTTCTATTCAAACTACACACCCATAATTCCAGATCTATCATTCTGCTTTGGAAGCCTTCTCCACAACCTCAGGTCAAAAGCAGTAGCTTTCCTGGAGGTCATTGCCCATTGGCACAGAAAGTCTGAAATTCTGTTTCCAGGGCTCCAACACACCACAACATAGAAAATGCCCTGAGCTATTAGAGTGTCCAAAAGAGCGCCACCAAAATGGTGAAAGGTTGGAAAGGGAATCTTTATGAGAAGTGGCTTAGATCAGCCAGGTAAATTTCACAAGCCTTTGCTACTTTTTCTTTCTTCTTCAAGTAATTTCTTCATAGATTCTTTGCACACTCCTCAGCTTAAATTTTTTCAAGCTTGGCTTTCAAGCCAAGCTTTTAGCTTTAGCTAAAACAATAATTAATGGGTATAAAAAGAAAAACAGACATAGTTCGCATGTAGTTCAAAAATGTAACCAATAGGTAATTGAGTGCAGAGTTGTGGTTTAAACCTGGTTACAGCTAAGTACCATGCAGCCACTCACCCTCCTCTCCACTGGCTCCCCAGTGAGATGGGAACGAAAATAAAGTTAAAAAAAAAAAAAGTTACATTCATCAGTTGAGATAAAAAATATTTAAAAATTGAAATAAAGTCAAATCTTGTAGTTATAGCAATGATAATGACACTTGTAATGGAGAGAAGAACAAGTGTTCCACAGTACAATTCCACAATCTAATCGATGCTCAGCCCACCCACGAGCAGCAATTGTCATTCCCTGGCCAGCTCCCCCAGTTTCTGTACTGAGCATGGTGTTGAATAGTATGGAACATCCCTCTGTCCAGTTCCAGTCTCCTGCCCTGGCCATGCTCCTCCCCTGGTTTTTTTGTACATCTGGTCAGTGGCCGAGCATGGAAAAATGAAAAGCCCTTCATTCAGCACAGTTGAGCAATAACTAGAACATGAGTGTATTATCAACATCATTCTCAACCTACATCCAAAAACACTCCTGTGGGCCAGCTGCTAATAAAAAAATTAACTCTTCCCCAGAGGAAACCAGGACAGGTAAAGGCACTGCATCAGGACACAGCCCTGGAAAGTGAAGCAGTTCATCCCTCCCAAGAGCCATGTGGATGTGCACACCATCCAGATGTCTGTTACAAAGGTAGCAAAGTCAGATTTCAGGAAAAGAGAGGATGAATACATTTACCTTATTCTTATCACTATTATGGTTTGTTCTGTATCAACAATAATCCCTTATTGCCTTTTTATTCCAGATGCAATAACCTTTTTTTTCTTTTTTTAATGAGAGATTAGTACCTCAACTTTGCTTCTGCATTTCATCAGCCAGAGCAGCTGTTCATTATTTTGTGTATTTCAAAGCAGCAGAGATTATCACTAAAACAGACATCAAAACTTGTGGTGGGGTGAGTAATCATTTCAGCTGTGGGAAAACAGATTCATTTGGTCTCTTAAAATATTGTAAAATGTTTAAGTATTTCTTTGACAAATGTGCTGTTTTGATGGTGTTCTCTGTCACTTCAGTTTAGTGCATAGGCAGTAGTTGCTACCCTTCTGCTGGTCTGGGAGGTGTTAGAGGCTTGCAGAAAAACCCAGGTGTTGGTTTGAAGAGAAATCAAGACTCCTGCTATTGAAACCACTGTACTAGGGATTTCAAAATCCAGATTTTATTCCTGTCTTCATGTGTTACTTTGCATGAGTCTCACAGGTCCAGCTACTTCAGACTCAGTGATAGAGGTCTTTTACAACCTAAATTATTACATGGTTTAAATATATTGAGGAATTAAAGGAATTTTGGTGAAACTGAAATTTGTTCCGTGTGTCTCCAAAATAAGATTAACTGATTTATTTAAGAGTTAGCTGCAAACTTTCACTTGAAAATTAGCATCTTTTACTTGTTGAAATACCATAACCTCTCATATAAGAAAGCTAATTAGATGAGCATGAGGGAAACTGGGTTTGAAATCTGTTCATCTGTTCATTTCCAGGGAAGTATTTATATAATGAGACAGTTATTTGTCTTCCCGCCCACAATATAAAAGAACATAAATTAATAAAAATGCAGTTTGCCATCAGATGTGGCCAGAGAGTAAAAACAGAGCCCTACTCCATAAATGTTTTCAAAAGTTAAGGGTTTAGTGTGCTTTTTTTTCAGTATTCACTGAGATCCCAAAGGAGAGGGGTCTGTTCATTTCCAGCTCATGAAATCTGAAAGTGCAGTTGAAAATACTTGCTTAGAAATTGTATTGATTGGAGAGAATCTTCTTGCTTTCAGATCTTATGATCATCCAATTAAGTGTAAGAACTGTGTTCAGTGACAGAAGCCCTGTTGCCTGCCCTTGCTGTGCTGCCTGCATACCTATATAAAACGAGAATGATAGTTTCTATCCTGCTCATTTTCTAAAGACTAAGATCAGCTAAAAACAGTTGTTATACTAAGAAAATAAGGGCAAAGCAGGCCGATAAAGATAGACACCTTATGAGATGTTCAACTGTGAATATATATAGGCACCTAAAGCACATAAGCCTGAATAAAATCAAGGGCATAAAAGTACTTCAAGCTACTAGACTTGAAAATGTTGGTGGAACACACACTTAGAGGTCTAAACCTTTATGAAGATCTGGTCCAAGACCAGGTCTGTGACAGAACAAAGGTTGTGTCACCCATATCACATCAAGATCTTTCCCACAGGATTAGCATGCATAATATTTTGTTAAAGTGTATTACGAAGGTGTCAAGACAAAACGGAAAATAAGTTTTTACTGCAATGCAAATCCTCACTGATAACTTTCCTGAGTCAGAAAGTCTAAAAGAATCCATTCAGAAGATTTGGCAATATTCACATGAGCTTTCTTAGCTCTCAGAAATTTGGGATCAGAAATACTCTGGTAGGCTTCCACCTCTCAGTTTCCTTGTCCCTGTCCCTAATCTGCCAGCAGAGGGACTGGGATAACACATCTGAGCAACCAGCCCTTCTGGCAGCACGGTGTAATAAAGTGAGTTTGCAGGTGTCCCCCTTGCAGGCCAGCGTATGGCTGGAAGATAAGCAGAAAGTCCCTGCTGGACATTTGTTCCAGCATAAGTGACCTTTAAAGGAGAGGGAATCTCATCATATAGAACACTACAAATCAGATTGGGAAATGTACCACCTGGACAAAGCCTTGGGGGCTGCCTATCTTTGTCTTTTCGTTCTTTGCGGTCATAAATCAAATGCAGACTTCAACACTTGTCTCTGAATAATATATTAGGACTGGTTTTAAAACATATTAAACATTTCTATTCATGAGGGGGTTGAAATTTGGTCAATGTAAATTATGAAATCTCCACTAGTATTTCCTCTCTTAACTCATTCCTTTTGTCTCTGAGCAGATTTCATGGCACAGTTCTTTTCAGAGATCTTTAATTTACATTCCATGAGAAGAATGCATCCTTCCATTCAGTGCATCCTCTAGGTTCTGTGTACTTTGGAAAGGCCAGTCCATCTAAGCACACAATTAGCTTCTCACCATAGTAAAGTATTTGTTTATTTAAGTGAAATTTAAATTGCTGCTTCCTTCTGGAGTCACCAGGTTAGCTTTATCTGAAAAAAAATTGTGAGCTTGCAATAAATTATTATTAGCTATCCTGTAGTTAATATAGTTTTGTCAATGCAAGAACAGACAGGAATGCTTCCCTTCCAATATCATTCCTATTTCTTCTTATATATATATATATATATATATATATATATTTTAATCGTTACTTCAGAATCTCATATCTGAATAATCCCTGGTGCATAAGATGCTAATTCAAAAATACCACAAATTGAACCTTTTTTTTGTCCATTTATTGGTTGGCTTGTTGCATAACAAGAAAACTGATAAGTTTAATTACTTTTATGAAAATGAAAGGGAACTATAATAATTTTGCTAAAGTGTTAATAGGAGCACCACTTTAAACTAAACTAAAGCATGCCACAGGCTAAGTGACATGCTTGGTAGGGAGCATATCAAGCAATGGAAGAGAATTAATATTTATTAAGACAATATTAGCATTTTATGGTACAGAAATTGATTACCCCACCCTCATTTGTTTGTTTCGCACTTGCCATGCAATTCTCCTTTAGGCTTTTGCATAATTCCCTATTTCTCAACAGTAACAATAATTATTTGATTCCATGACAGATTATGTAGTCTGTATATAATCAAGAGCTGGTAGCAATTAAATTCAAATTTAAAGACTTTTAAAATAATGTTTACATGGTAGATTGACAATTATATAGATTAAATGTCATGGATCTCATCCCTGAGGACAGAGAGAGGGATTTTTGTTTGTGTTTTGATTCTGTAAGGAATTCACTATCATTCATATCATGCATGTTTTATGGATGAATTATTAACCAAGCTTCTCCATTGTTAATACCACAAATTTCTTTTGCCCTCATTAACATTGCTGTCCAGGTGCAATTAGGAAGTAATTTTGCCTAGGGTATACTCCCCCAGAAATGTAATTTACTTGTGTAATTCAATTAATTGGCTTAAGGGTTACTTTTGACATCACACCAGTAGAAGTTAGAGGGAAATTCACCCCAAAGACTTCACTGGGAACATCATCTGTCACCAAAATCTCCACTGCTCCTCCACCACAGGTCTAATTTATGCAACAAATCAAGGGAAGGGGGAATCAAAAGCATCATATTGCATCCTAAAATAAATTTCAAGGCCATTTTGAATTTGTGTCATGGGTAGCAGCTGGGCTTTTAATTGTCTCTGAACATTTTTAATGGCACGAGTATTCTTAGTTGCTGCATGATTTAATTTAGTGCTTGGGGAACTTAAGGTTGGAAGACACAGATGCAGCCCTTGTCTTCTTTTTATATTTGAAGTAAGTGATCTAGTTAAACTTTGGGCATATCCCCATCAAGTCAACTGGCATGACTTTATTGACTTTGACCAGAGGCATAACAGTTTATAGAGCTGAAGATGAAGCCAGCAGTTAGGCCTTTGGTAGAAAGAGATGGGGAAGATAATTTCTCCTTTGCTTGCTTGAGATTTTTTTGAACAACATTCCAAAACCAAAGCCAAAGCATCTCCTGCTTCCATCACTAAGAGGACTGCAGAAGTTAATTTTTGTATTTATATAATGGTTCTAACTTGTAGAGAGGTGCACAAGGATTCCTCTAGACTAAGTTCAAGGTGAGTGACATCTGCAGGATAAGGTGAAAATCAATTAGCTGAACAAAAAATTCTGTAGTAGTCTGTAGTATTCTGTAGTTTTCTGACTGGCTTCTAACTGCTGCTCCAGAGAGCTGTGGGCCTCTGGTGATTCCTGTGTATTGCAGATATGCAGGTAGATCAGATGCTCTGGGGCATCTGAAAGGCCACTCCATGCCTGCATTTAGGTGACTGACACCCCAGGTGCCTACATTCAGAACACTTATCTAATCTCCCCTCCTAATCAAAGGAGATCAAATCAAAATACCTCATAAAGTCTAGGAAATGAGTCCTCCCATCATTAAGTTCTGCAAAAGGTCAGAAAAACACCACTTATGAGCTCATCTCCTTCCTATAACCAGACTGCACAATCAGGTGTAGCCATCCATGCTGGAGGCACTGAAAGTTCTCACTCTTCCTTTTTGGGATGCTGCTAAATGCAAGTATAGCAAAAACAGCCCCTGGTAGTACAGTTCATCTCAGGAGTGAAGGAGCTGATGCAAGTCCACTCAGATGAGTGCTTAGAAAAATGACACTTCAGGCTTTGGAATAAAACTCAGTAAATAAGGGTTTAGGTACTGGCTTTGTCAGACACTTCCTATGAAACCTCTTGTACAGAACAGGGGATTATTCGTACACAAAACTTTAGAGTCAAAACTGTCAAGAAATAATTTTAAAGAAAAAGTGGGGTGCTGGTTTTTGAACACAGTCCCTTTTTCTGTTGAGGACCATGAGGAACAGCTGCCATTAACTGTAAACGAAGCAGGGGAAAGGGCAAAGGAGAAATATTTTGCAATTTGAACTAACATGGTTTGTAATCCCAGACTAAGTCAAATCGGTGTGACCTCTCCATTCCAGCAGTAGGATCAGAAAAAAGTCTCAAAATAAGGTGAAGGAGTACAGTAGCCTCCTCTTTATCTTCTTTGTTGATTAGATATAATTATTAGATTGCCTGATTTGATTTAAACACAACAGTTCCTGTCTGCAGACAAAAATAGGAACCAATAAAATTCTGAGGGTACTTTGTAGCTTATTGTCTGCATGCCAAGATGTTTCATGGTTGTATTTCCACTTGCCTTTCATACTAGAAATATTTGGGTAATTTAGTCTCCTTGGGATGCCATCTTGTTCTATTTACCACCACGCACAGTTGTGTCTAAAAGGATGAGTTGAAATTCTCTTACCTGTGAAAACTGAAAACAGGCTGCTTCAGTGCAGCAGCACATAAAGACTGTTTACTTACAAAATACCTAAATGTTATATATCCTTTGAAAGTGTGTTTAGCCTCTGGGCCAGATCTAGGAAAATGTTTACCTGCTTGCATTTCTTCTGAGAGAAACAGAAATCAGGCATGCAAATACTTTGATGTAGCCATTGCCGTGTTTGATCCACTAGTTTATATAAAAGAGCCATTTTTTTTATAGTTCTTCCACCTTTTGGAAGAACTTACAGGCAAGACTGAAAAACTATGTTTTCAGGCAATCCACGGGGATTTGAACAACAAGGATTCAAGACTTAGGTTCCAGACCTTGAAGGCAAGCCCCAAAATTCTAGGTCAAATTGGATCATCTTGGGACAGACAAGGAAGGAAAGAGGACACCAAGGTCCAAGATATTTAATCAGGCACTGAAATATAGTGGCATCTGAAAATTCAGCAGCTGCTCTGGGTGGCTAAGATTTCTGTGCAGTTCTGAGTAAGGAAAATGACTGAAGAAGTTGGAAATACCACATAGAATCCTAGAATGGTTTGGACTGGAAGAGGCCTTAAAGATCCTCTGGTTCCAACCTCCAGCTATGGGCAGTGACACCTTCCACAAGCCCAGGTTCCTCAGAGCCCTGTCCAGCCTGGCCTCGAACACTTCCAGGCATGGGGCTTCTCTGGGCAATCCTGAACATGGCATAAATGAGCCCATTTCTAGAAAGAGGGGCAGATGTGCCTGCCTGCCTCAGCAGGTCACACCCAGGCAGGAAGCACTGGTGCACGAGTAACCCTGAAAATGTGAGCAGCCCCACAGCGTGACCTGTACCCAGGTATTTGAAGAGGGGATGAGATCCATCTCTCCTGATCCTGCAGAACAGACATCTTCACATGAGCTGGGAGCCTGAGGCTGCTTTTGGAAGCAGTGGAGAGGAAAAGGCACCTTCACCTCATCCTTAGGTAGACATATAAAAAGGAAGGTTCAGGTGAGTATCTCACAAATATGCCTCCAATATAGATAACTGTATTTAATCAGATGAATCCCACCTATTCTCAGAGTGTCCTCAAACAGAAGCTCAAAACGCAGGGACCCAAGGGAAACGAGGCTTTGCACCTCTCAGTGGTGTGGGAACTGCCATCTCTCTGCAGGATTTGCAGGTGCAGAGTGAACATGCCACAAGATCCCTGTAGCATCCATCAGGTGTAAGAAGCCCTGGAGAAATGGATTTGTGAAAGGTCAGAGGAAAGCAGATTTGGATCAGGCTTCACAGCTAAGGCAGGAAATGTTTAGCAAGCAGATAATTATTTCATTGGTGCTTCCCCGGGAGGTGAAGGCTGGCTTATTCCATGCTGTGCAGCAGCAGGTTCCAGACACATCCAAAATGAGGTGCAGTGAGATGAGATTTTATGAATACCAGAGGAATTTGCATTAGATAACATTTGTATATCTTCAAAGCTTTAATTTCTGCTTGCAAATTTCATCCCTAAATCCCCAAAACACACAAAATTAATTTCATTTTAATAAGCCAAGGCCTTAAAAACTTAAACACTTAGAAGTCTCCTATACTAAAATAACAAGCTGCCCAGACCAGGGATGCAGTCACCATCCCTGGAGGCATTTAGAAAATGTGTAGATGTGACATCTGGGGAGGAATTGGCATTGCTGGGTTAATGGTTACACTCTATGGACTTAGAGGACTTTTCCAACCTAAATGATTCTGTGGAATGGTAAATTTTATCACAAAGCCATGCCATTTTACCATGCTTCCCATGGTAGCAACTTCCACATTAAAAACAGACAGTAAGTATGAAACTGGAAGGATTTGTGTAGGGAAGCATGTGTAAATACACATAAATAGGGTAAAATGTGGTTATGCTGGATCTTGCTTTTTCTATGTTTAAGAAAAGTGAAATTCTGAGATCAGAGAATTAAGTGAAGAATGCTTATTGAATAGAAAGTCACTTATTTTTGAGATTAGTTCAGTTTTATTTTGCTGTGTTTGCTGTATTAGGAACATCTCAGAGGTTTACACTACAAGTGTCAGAGAGAAACTCACCAGGAAACCGTGCAAGTGAAAGGCTACAAAGTTCATTTTCCATGCTGTCACCTGCATTCTCTCCCACTTATCTTTTATCACATATATGTATTTAGCATAATTATTTAACAGAGTTTTAGCACTGTAAGGAGTAACATAAGCAGAATTTATTCACAAAAATATGTTTTCGCTGAATGAATGACTGTTAGCAACATTAAAATTTGAACATGAATGTGTCAGTCAAAGCAAAACAGTTTACAAAAATGTTTTCTGCTATTTCCCTACTGCTAATAAGACAAAAAAAAACCCCTCACTTTCTAGCTGTGGCTTGTATTGCCCATTCCACTGTTATTTCTCATAGTTGCTATGAATATCTACAGTCACTTAGAAGATTTTAGATTTTACATATCCTAAACAGACTTTTTTTTGCCTCTTCTTTTCTTTTTTTCTTTTCTTCTTGTTTAATTAGACTTATAAGTATACAATTACACTTAACAGTCCAGACTTTTCAACTTCCAGCTGGCACAAAAGGATTAAATACATAAGACCAACTAGGATACCACTCTATAAATCAAGGTGATCCTGGCGTGTCCATTCCTGCAGTCCTCTGCTGCCCCGAGGCAACAAGCAGTAGGGATTTTCTTTATTCTTTCCTAATCCTCTCAGTTTCAGTGGCTGAGAGCTTTGGCAGCTCTGCAGAGGAAAGGAACGGCTCCTTGGCTGTGCTGTGGGAGCTGCAGGGCTGGGAACCAAGGGGCTGCTGAGGTGGCATGAAGGGAGAATGGCCATTGCCATAGGGCCTGCAGACCCCTCTGACCCCTTCACCAGATGCATTTAGGGCTCAGACACAGACATCACCAATTACAGCATCTAGAGAGGTGCTCACCTGGCCAAATGCCTGCGGTGCAACCAAGTCTCATTTCACAATTAGCAAGGGGAGACAGGCAGTTTCAGAATGTGAGTCATCTGACATCCTACATCTAAAAATATCTGTCGAAAATTGGTAATATTATTTACACATCTTAAATTAAAACAAAGAGGGAAAATAAAAGTTGCTTCTCTCAATTGAGTATAGTCAGTGATCTGAACGTGGCCAATCCACTCTACACATTTATGCCACAGATGCTTCACACTCTTGAGGTCTTATTTTCTGTGCCACAACTCACAGCTGATGTGTCAACTGGTTCTCTAACCCTTTTCCTTCTGTCTCAGTTGCTTGGATCATAATCTGTTCCAAGTCACATCTTTCCTCTGCCTGTCCCATCTGTTTCATCAGTAGCAGGTTTTTCTCTAGACTAGCAAATTCAGAAAGTTAAGGTTATTCTGACAGCCACCCTCTGACCGTGGGGCTGTCTCAAGTTCTTAGCAATATGTTTACATGCTAGATACAGGTAGTTGGTGTTTGTAATAATTCTGCCAGGCTTTTTGCAAGCACTTGGTACCAGTTTTCTTCTTTCTCTAGTTGAACTGTGTCAGCAAGTCCCATTGAGTTGAAACCAGAGGGAAGTATCTTTCCTTTGCAGATGTCCTCAAGCCTTTTGCTCTTTAGTACAAACAGGTTTCCTTTGGGTCTGCCTGGGCTAAAGTAAAGAAAGTTTGTTGTAAGCTGGGAAACCACCCAAGCCAACTTCATCTTTCTACTGTAGTGCAAAAAAAAAAAAAAAAGACATATATTGATCAGTCAGGTGTAATAGGTTAGACATTTCACTTCCAATTCTCCTGTTTTGCTCCCATAAAAGCAATCCAGGAAATATGAAAGAGAAGAAGAAAAGGGGGGGGTTTACTGCTAGGGTAATATCTCTGATTCTTTTAATGTTTAGAGGTATGATCAGAAAGGTGAGGAAGTCAGAAATGAAATTGCCAGTCCAAGAAATGAGAGTTCTTTTGAGCAATGTCAGCAAAGCATTTCCCATTTACTTCTCCACAAGACTTTCTACAGCAAGCCTTGACAGCTGGGTAAGAATTGATGAAGTAAACCTCTGTTGCTGGACTGATGGAAGCAGTAGCTGCAAGGGTACTTTGATATTCCACTAAACTGAACTTATGAATCCTGGCATCTATCTCACAGTTCCACAAGTCACTTCAGATGCCATGCAAATGGCCACAAATATCCATGTCTTCACAAACAGTTGGGAAGTTTGACTTCAGCATAGTTCATTTACATTACTCCCTCTTCTACAGTCAATTGCCTGTTGGTCTTAGAGATAGGATTTAGGCAATTGCTTTATGACCTATAAAAGCTTCAGTGCCAGATATTAAACAGGAAGGAGTGTTGAAGTGAAATGCACAAAAAAAGCACAACTATCGGAGAGCAATTTTTTTTACTTTACTACCTCAGAAGAAAGCTGCCAGAGTTGGAGGGGCAATAAGTAGCCCAGGTATAGAAGAAGCATTGAAGGATGTTAAAGCTATAAGAGAAAACACAAATTATTTTTTCGCATCAGTGTTCACCATAGCCTTTCTTCACAGTTGATCTGTCTCAAATCTAGCTGTCAAGAATATACTAAAAAAAAAATTGATAAAATGAGCAATCAAAAACTTTGAGTCCCAAGTGATAAAGGGATTCAGATATGAAACTACTGATATGTGATCTGTAGCATCTTTCTTAATTCAGCCCTGTTACCAGAGGAGTAAAATAAGTCAGCCATTGTTTAATACTATTTTTGGGGTGATCTGGAGAAAAAGAGATCAATAGCTCTGAAAATTGCTAAGAAAACTAGCAAGGAATAGCCTTTAGTAGTGTATGGAAAAATCTGTTGGGAATAGGTTGTTGATATGAGGAAAGCTGTGCTACACATGGCTGCAGGAGCACTTTGGATCCTAGAAGATGCAGGTGACTTGCATTTGGATCTTTGAAACATTTCTAACAAATATCCTCATAAAAGCATCTCAAGGAAATTGTGTTGGTTTGAAAGACAGGTGTCTGATAAGAAAGGCAGGAGCCTCTCTTGAAATGGAAAATGCAAACCCACTCCCTCCAAATTATTGCAAGTTTGAAAATATGGAGCTCTCAAATAAAGAAATGGGAATAGGAATAACAGTTCTTTACTATGAAAATTAAAACAATAATACAGTAATACAAAACAATAAAAACACCAACAAAGTCCAAATGCAACCTGACACCCCATCAGTCATGGTGTTGGTAGCAGTCTGATTAAATGGTGGCTGCAGCCCTCATAGAGTGACTGATGTGGTTCAATTGCAGCAGTAATGCTGTAAGGGTGCAAATTTCCTCTGAAGGTCCAGTGCTGATGTGGGAAAGTCCAGTTTTCCTCTAGAATCCAGTGGAAAAAGGTTTGCTGTAGTGCTCCAAATTTCAGTTTTTATCTAGGTTAAAATGTTTGGCTCCTCCCCCTGGGTGGGGCATCTCCCAATGGGATGATGTAATTTTATCAGTCATGCAGTGGGACTCAATGGCCCATTAACAGATGATATCTTCCTAGAGGGAGGATGGGTTCTGGAAAAGATAAAGAATGCTGCCCCATCTGGTTTGTAACAGAGGCTTATTAGCAGAGAATATCTCCCCCAGAGATAAGGATCACCTCCTGGTTTCAGCAGATGGTGATAGAATTGGTACTTTTGGTTACATCCTGTACTGCAGCCTAAGACAGAAACTTAGCAAAGACGAGGAGGTAGAAGGTGCTTTAAAATGAGGAAGCAAAGGAAAGTTCAGTTTTAATTATGAAGGAAGACCCTTCCCTCAGTGATTTCCCTAATTGTCTGTTCTGGGACTACTATTGATTAACATAGTCTGGAAAGATCTGGAAAAGGGTTGACTAATGAGACACAAGACTGTTACTTATATAGAGAGACACTGAGAATAGTAAAAAGCCAAACTAGATGCTCCTAGGTACAAAAGGATGCCACAATACTGACTGACTGGACAATAAAATGGCAGATGAAAATCACTGTTACTGAATGTGTAAAAACTGCAGATGAGACAAAAAATAGCTCTAGCTCTGCATGTTATACAATGGACTCTAAATTAACTACTACTTCTTATGATAGTTTCTCTGGAAAAGCCAGCTCAGCTTCCCTTTGTTAAAATGACAAAGAAAATGTTGGAACTTTTTGGGAAGAAAGAGGGAAAAAATGGAAAACCAATATCCTTATTAGGAGACTGTAATAGTAGGTATTTCTCCCACACCTGAAGGTGTGCTGATCTCAGAAAGAGGGGCTGTGAAGTTAAAAATTAATAGAGAAGGGCAAAAATGTGGACAGAAGCAAATAATGAGAAAGAAAAACTGAATAGCCTGGAATTTTTCATCTTTTATGCTGGGGAAGGGTATGGAAAATGTCTAAAGCCATGAATAGATAGAAGAGAATGAGGAAGGAAAAGGTATTTGTGGTTTCCCAGAACACAGTAGATCAGGGTTCTTGCTGAGACAGGATTATTTTTAAAAAAAAAAAAGGAAGTGCTTTTAGCACGCTGACTATTTTGGTGAGGGAAATCCCCACAGCGGGGTTTGTAAAGGCAAACAGAATAATGGGATCAAAAGAAGATTAAAGTCCCTAAAGCACAGGTGGAAACCATAAGTGGTATATCAAGAGAAAAATGTTCTATTTTGTCCAGTCCCCAGGTTTTTCTAAGTACATGCTACTGACCAGGATTAGACAGAAAATACTTTCCTTGGTGGACATTTGGTGTGATCACAAACCACTGTTGTTAGGAAGCTACTTCTGTTCCATGGCCAGGATCTGATAACTGTCACCACACGAGGTGCTCCTTCTATACCATAAGAGGGCTACCAGGCCAAAATCCATCTAAAATTTCCTTCCCTTTCCCTTTCCCTTTCCCTTTCCCTTTCCCTTTCCCTTTCCCTTTCCCTTTCCCTTTCCCTTTCCCTTTCCCTTTCAAGGATTAATACCAAGCTGTAGTCTAATTACTGAGCATTTCCCATGATGAAGCTCAGTTTACAACAGCTTACACCCTTGCCAAAATTTGGTTGTTGAGATGGACTTCTCCATGTTGATTTTCTGCCTCTCTGCATAATTTCATACAAAAATATTTAGTCATTTATGAGAATGAGTTGAAGTAAACCATAATGTTCTCCTAGTCAACTCTAGGACCAGATAAAAAACAACAGCTGGGAGCACAAACTTAATATAAGGTGAGGAACAGCCATTCCTTCAAGGTATCGTGTAAACTATTCAAAAAGTGTAGAGCTCCAAAATGTGAAAAAATCAGGTACTAAGAAGTTGCTAACACTTTTGGGTTTTAATGCATATGTGATATCTGGGAAACAGAGAGCCAACATAACAGCCCTTACCTGAGGAGTGAAGTAAAAACTAAATGAAACAAAAAAAGTTTCAAAACACCTGAATGATTTTCTAAAAAGAAATGGAGCATTCTCCCTATAATGCGGAGGAAGATGAGTGCACAGTATACAAAGTGCAAGGCAGAGTCACAGAGAAGTGCAGGGAAATCAAGCTATTGACAAAACTCTGTTTCTTTAGGGTGTTGTATGTGTCAGGATTTTCTGAAAGAGAAAAAAAGACAGTGTTAAACCAATTAAAGAGTGTATCTACATGCACGAGGGAGCTGAATTAAGATTCCACTATCAATGTTAGTTCCCACTGCTTTGCAATTTCAAGTTATTCTCTGCACCACATTTACTGGTGTGCAATTTAAATAGAACAAGCTGAAGAAAAACATAGATCTCACAATTTTCCTGTATTTCTTGGCTTTTCTTAAATTAGAGAGGACAATAGCATTCTAGAGGGGAAAGAAAAAGAAAAAAAAAAAAAGAAGAGGTGTTCAATAAAAGGCTTTTAAACAGCTCAAATGTTATTTTTGTTACCATCTGCTCAATTATATTTTATGCTACTAGCAGTTTTCGAAGGCAAGGTATGTCTTTCCTGTTGGAAAATGGTTTCTCTTTGTTAAGGGAAAGTCAAGATCCTTAGTATGTGACTTATTTTGATTTCTTGCTTTTTTTTTGTTCCAGTCTCATTTCCAGGAACTTGATTCCTTTTATTTCAGCTTTCTAATTCTGGACTCACTGTTCCTTCCAGGGGTGCAAGTAAAATTAAATGGTTGGGAAAAAGAAAAAAACAAAAAAACACAATAAAAACCAAAATGCCACCAACAAAAAACTCAGCAAAGATAAAATCTAGAATATCTTTCAGCTGAAAAATACAATAAACTTCCTGTTTATAAATTTATCCATTCATTTTTAACTAGTGGCGAAGCATAATCTCAGCAGGATATTTCAAAAGTAGTATATCCAGATGGATTCTCAGTGTGAAAGAATGCTGAAATTAACTCACTGACATAAGAAAAACAGGGTTTCTAGGCTTGCAAAGCAGTGGCGTAGGGACTGTGAGTAAATTTATTTCACAGGAAGCCTGTATCTTGTGCTAATGGGAAAATGTAGATCTCTTACGTTGCTCTGTATGTGGTAGGTCACAGATATGATGGGATTATAAAGGAAATGGATCTGTGTGCCACAGCCCCTGACAGCACTGTGCTACATTTCTTGGCCCGTGCCCTAATTCAGAGTCACAAGTAATCTCTCCTATGAGCTTTAAGTGGTTCACAGCTCGACTATGTCACATCACCCACCCTGGGGCAAGGCAAACCTGTCAATAATTCCTAAGCACCTTAAACAAAATATGTAAATGCAGTAATTCCTACAGAGAAGAGCTATGGGTGGAGGGAAAGTGTTTCACAGAGAAGAAATGTTAGGGGATTTTCAGGGGGGAGGATGAAGTAGATTGAAGAACCCAGACTGCTAGCAGCTCAGACACTAATATAGAGAATAATAATGCAGAGAAGCATAAAGGTGACTTAAGTCAAAAGTAAAATATGTAGGAAATACTGGTACCTGGTAGCAAATTATTCACACAGTAAGAGAAAGAGATAACAGTCAGTATTTTGTAGAATGGGGTAATCTGTTCATATTACTTTAAATATGGCAGAGATTGGAATGTGCTACCGTGCCATGCCCTGTCCCCTCCACCTCCTGGGAAAGCCTCCTCTAAGAAGACAAATAAAACCTCCTATATCAGAGATAGGGAAGGATGGAGTGAGAAGATGGAGAAGGGTGGTGGACCTTGAACCCACAGTCATGAGCTGGCAGAGATTTAAAGCATCCTGCACATATCAGGCAGACCTTGTGTTATGTTCATCACTGCACCTGCACAAACTGCAACAGGATTCTGCCTAGGGAAGAGCTGGAGGATGCAATGGAGTGTGTATACTTGTATATCTTGCAGGGACCTGGAGGGACCCTTGCTGTTCATGTATTTTTATGAAGGAGCCCCATTTGGACAACATCTGGATGTCACATGTGTCCCCAGAAGTATGTTGGGAAACCTGATTTCTGAGAAAGAAGCAGAGGTGGAAAGAGGGCAGCTGGTTCCCACAGTGAAGCCAGACCTTTTCGCCTCTTGTAGCTGATGAAGATGAACAACAGCTGCTGGAGTGTTTTGTTTTTTTTTTTTCCCATGGAAAGAGGTTTCTTTGTGGAGAAGGGGCAAGGAGACCTTGGGGTTAACTGGAGACATGGCTTATAGGCATGAGCAGGCAGCCAACTGTCTAAAGAGTAAAAGAGAAGAAGGTGAAAAAGGCAGAGGAATACTGAAGGAAATGGGAAAATTTGCTGGAGGAGAGGTGGGGAGAAGAGACAGGTAAAGATATTGATGGTCATGGGAGATGGAGGAAGAAGGGAGGATGCTGCTACATGTGTACTGACAGTGTGGAATGCACACTTTCTTCCATGTGCCAGATGAAGCACAGGTTTTCATTGTGTTGAGCCTTATAGTCGTAGTTGACACTGTACTTGAGCATGAGAAAAGTTCAGAAAACCCCAAAAAAGCCTGAGTATGTCATGGCATATTCTCCATGTGATATTAGGCCAAAATCCCTTCAGCCAGTTAAGAAAGATGTCACAGGAGATCTGAGAGGGAATAACAATGTCACTGAAAGTCCAAGGGAAGCCACATGAATCAGCCATAAGAGAACAGCACTGAATGTATATGAGAAGTCTCTGCACCATGTGTATTGACCTAAAATCTCTTCAAAGCTACTTAACAATGGGAAACCAATACATTCTATTTTGATGATAAGCATCATGATGAAGACCATCAGTGTTGTTTCTTAAGAGAATATTAAGAATCTATTTTTTTTATATTTTCTACACCCTGCCCAGCTGAGGAAGTAGAGAGGTGTTGTTGGGCACTGTTCAGCCAGCAACCACATCAGTGCTTAATTTTCTACAGCAATCCATGAGGCCCTGAAGTATGACAGAGCAACACCCCTTACACTCTTCAGTGCTGGGGATCTTCCCTAGGGATTGCCATATTCCTCTGAAAGCCAAGTGTCACTGGACTGTTCCTTTGGAGTATGTCCATGTCCCTCACAATTGGCAGGTGGGGATGAGTCAGATAGTGTGGGGTTTTGTACATCCCTGCTTCAACCACTATGAACTTTTTGCCTTTCAGTCTCAGGAGACAGAGACTGACACGGCTAAAGTGTTGTGGGGACACATCTAGACCCCTATTACTACTACCATCCAAACAAGGTTTGTACCCTGAGACTGACAGGCTCCCAGGACAACATGATATCATCTCTAGGTGCTTGTGATGCGTGCCCCAAACCACAGAGGTAAGCCAGGATTGGCCTGGGGTAATGAACACAACTGTTAGCTCAGGAAGAGCCACAGAACTGGATCCTGCCCGCTCACACATCACTTCCACACAGGAAGGAGATGCAGAGCTGGTGGAAATCAGGTGGCAGGGAGCAATTTGCTAGAAAAAGCCTCATTGATCTATGGCCCTATTCCTGCCCATTTCTGTAAGGTTTCCAGGAAAGGAGGAAAGACCATAAGCCTCATGAATTATTTAGGTAGGCTAGGGCAAATCCATAGATTGGGCTGTACAAGCCCATTTGCAAATTTTGTGCTGGTTGTACAAGCACATTTGCAATTTTTCTAGAGCTTTGCTTCGGTCTTTAATCAGCAAATAACTTGAGTGTGTCCCAAAACAGACGCTTACAGCAAGTTAGGGAACCCTACAAAGTGTTTTCTGGAACGGTATCTTCCTGTCAAATATAAAATTGGAAAGTTCCTATGTGTACAGTCTTGAAGCTCATGCTAAAATTCTGTGTAAGGAAAAGACATGCATCTGTTTATTTGTGGTGATAAGCCTGTTAATCACATTCATGAGTTTTATAAAAACAAATTCTTCAGCTCATCAAAGCTTTCTATAAACTCAATTTGGTGTTATATGAGATCTCAATTTGAAAGGGATTGATCTTTTCGCTAGATATAACTACTATTTCACTAATAGATAATTTTAAAAGGCAAAATATTCCTATTTCAGAAAATGTAAGACTGCTTTACCATCTTTATTTCACAGGCAGAAAAGAAATAAATGCATTTCATATTAAAAGCCCTTCTTTGGATCCAGGTCATAGACATTTAGGGCTGTTGATTGTTTTCTCCAAGCTCTCCCCTGGCAGAAGTTACAGAGCCTGATTTCTATGTTTTGCCATGGGTGTTATCTACAATTAAGTGCAGCATGAGGTGCTCAATTTAGCCTGAAATGAATGATTTGTCAGCAGCACCCAAACACAGCTTAGCCCAGAGCTTCAGTGAGATCTTTGTGTTGCCTTACACTGTCATCTTGTGTGTACCTGTAAGCCTGAAGATCTGACTGACTGAAAACACAGGCTCAGTACCCAACTGCATCTTCAGAACACCCTACCTGGATGCACCACGTGGTATCCCAAAAGAGAATTGAGGAACAGTTGTGTTCCCTACAAAAATAAACATGGTTTTCCAGAGTCATAAACTGAAATGAGGTCTCCTGAATCATGCTTTAGAAAGACAGGGGTAGGTTGTCTTATGGCTTAAATGAGACCCTGTTGTGCCAGAACTGGCTGAGGAAGAACCCTGGAAGAGAGTGAGAATTAAAGTGACCTGCTCTAAGTGACCTGCTGCAAATCAGACAATACATCTCAGCCAAATTCCACGTGGTGCCTGTGGTGGCCAATTTCATACACAGTGGGTTTTACATCCCATCCAATGAAAAAGTTACTTTCATACTCACTTTGAGACATGATTGCTACGTACAAAACAATGCAGAATCAGAACCTTCTTTTCACTAGCCTTTCCTGGCAATCAGCCTGCAGGACTGTGAAAAAATTGTATTCTGAACCTATTTGTCAAATTGTGCTATGATTCGAAAGACATGAGACTGATTTTCTATTCATTCCATTTTACCCTTATGTTACTGCAATGTCTCATGTACATTTTGATCCAATCTAAAGTAGGGTAAACCTGAGAGAAACTGCTGCCTTTCATTTTCCTCCCTGCTTAACTTTAGTTCTTAATGAAGCAGTTTAACACTCACAGCTCAGCAAATGTCCTTGGCTTCCAAGAAAGAAAAAAATCATTGAATTAGCCAAGTAGCTCAAATGTAATGATAGATCACAAAAGTAAACAGATGTTAAATAACTAAACATAAAATATTACAAAGCAGAAGCAGATTCTTTTATTTCATTTTATTTCCTTTTACTTTGACTTAACTCCTTACTGGAACCGTGGCTGCTGAAACAATAGTGGCCCCATGTGAGCTGCTAGATTGCAGCTCCTGACTGCAGCGTATCTTTCCTTGGTTTAACTGAGTACTGGTGGGGAGCTGCCTGGGGTTAAGTCCAAAGGTGCAGGGAAACATTCAGGGAGAAGTAGACAATGGGCTTCTGCCTGCTAAAGAATGAGAAATTCACAGTGTCCCAGCTGGAGCTGTATGGAAAGGAAGGTATTGGGATTTTACAGACATCCTCTCCATACTACACCCAACCAGCAGGAAGCAGCTGCTCACTGTCCCCCATAGCAGAGAATAAGCAATAAAGCCACATATAACACCAGCAATGCCCCATGCAGCATGGCTTTAAACTCACCCTCTCTGAAGTCAACGCATCCATCCTCACTGACTTACAGCTCACTCACCTCACCGGGTTTAATTCTTTCTTTAGGGCCACAACCTTCTGTTAACACTCCAGCTGATGTAAATCTATGGTTTTCAAACATATACAAGCCAAAAAGGTAGATTTTTTTTTCCCCCTTTGCATTCAGATTTGCTGCACCCTGAAGTAATCTCGTCTCAGCAACTATTTTTCTTCTCTCTTCCCATATAGGATTTAGAATACAGAGAGATAATATAAATACTATGGATAATGCATATACATGTATCTGTACATACTAATGCATATGTGTAAATACATATATTTTTGTGCACATATTGGTATATTTTCTTTGTATCTATCTATTTATCCATCCATCCACCCATACACACATACATACATACACACACACATAAATACAATCTTTTTCTAGGAGATGTAGAGCAGAAACAAATTGATCAAGCCAGCTGGAAGCAAGAAGGCAGGAGGACGGCGATACAACGCCCTGAACTGCCTCGGCTCTCCCGGCTGCTCTGTGCTCACCCTGCCCGCTCCCGGCTTTTTGAGGATGCGACAAGTCGCAGTGCCGGGGCGCAGCATCCTCGGAGGAGCGTGTGTGTGTTCCCCCCGCCCCGGCCCCGTCCAATCAGGGCGCTGGGGGAGGGATGCTCGGGGCAGGGATGCAGGGTTGCCAGGCGACAGCAGCGTCCCCGTGTCCCGTCCCCCCGCACCCCTGTCCTCCCCCCGGGACCGGGTTGCGCTCTGCCCGCGCTGCCGGCGCAGTTAAACAGCGGCGGGGAGCCCCGCAGCATGGGGCTCGCCTCCTTCCCAGGGCTTCTGCCACAGCCCCGCTCCGGCCGTGCCAGGAGCAATAGCCAGCCCCAGAGTGAGAACTAGGAGCGCAGTCAATGAATAAATGCTAGGGACAAGGCTCAGCCGGCTCCTCCGCGCAGCGCCGGGCGCCGGGGGAGGCGGTCTGCGAACGCCAGCCAGCTCCCACTCCCTGTCTTTGCAACTCTAGGTCGCCTCCTAATTTAAAGCTTTGCACCAATCCCCTTTGCCCGGAAAGGAGAGGAAATCTAGAAAGATGCCAAGCAGCGAAAAGGGACCCCAATTCACAGCGCCGGTCCCAGGCGCTGCCTGGCTAAGCAGAGCCAAAGTTGGTCAGAGGAACGGGAAGCGGGTGCTCCAGAGGAGAGGGGAAAGGAAGGGGATCATCGCTTGGTGATCACTACCTCTCCGTTCTGTTGTCCCCCTCTTCTCCTTCCCTCACAGCTTACCTCTGACCACTTAGGAAGCCTTGATGAGTTTCCATCGGGATCCGATCCAAGGTGGGGGGGAGAAAGGGTGATTGTTCCCAGAGGAAGCAGCTCACACAAGTTTGGGGGGTGAGACTCCCCGGTGGATGTTTAACGAGCACATCGGGAGGCCCGCGATGCCCGGGGGCAGCTGGAGACCCTCACCAGGATCTATCCTCATTGCACGGTAAGAAGCTGGGCACTGCTATCCCGCGTCCTGGTCCCTGCATCCCACATCCCCGTCTCTGCATCCTGCGTCTCCAATTCGCGCATTCCGGTCCACACATCCCCGGATCCGCATCTCAATCCCCTCATCCCACTCCTTGCATCCCACACCCTGCAGCCTGTATCCCTGCATCCAGGGTCCCTGCAGCCCACCCCCGCCCCATTCTGCCCTCTGGACCAGACGCAGCCGCTGCCCGGGGGTTGCGGGTTGTGCAGCCAGGAAAAAGTTTAGAGCGGCGAATTGCGAAGAGGTTTCCTGGCGGGATCCGGGGGGCAGGAGAAACGGGGAAGGGGGAGCAGGAGGAGAACAAGGGCTTTTACACTTGCAGAGGAAGGGTAGGGTTCAGGGGCACCCCTGTAGTCGACAGCCGGGGAGCAGGTGGGGTAATGTAGAAAGGAGCTCTGTCCAGATGTTGCCCAGAGGTTCCTGTTCCCACACGCTTTGGGGGTGAAGGGATGAGATCTTAAGCTTGCCATCCTATGTCCTTCCTTAACCTGGGGTGGAAAGTGCCAAGCCAGCAGCTGGGAAAGCTGTGCTGAGTGCCCAGCTCATGTCCCTGGATCTGCTGCTGGGAGAGAGGTGGGGAACCTTAAAGAAATTGGAAGTGCTTTGCTCCTCTGGGAATATCTCCCCTTGCAGGGACCTGGCTCACTCCAGGATCCTAAAATTGGATTATTTCAAAGAGGAAGGAGAGACTAGCAAGGGATGATACAGCCACTGTAACTCTTCCTCATGTATATATCTGCCCACATATGTGTGTGTCCATGTGAGTACACAGCCAGCTGTGTAGGTGTGTGTGTGCCTCGGGAGCCCTCTGTGCCTGTGGATGTGCCTTGCCCATGTCCCCGTGTGTCTGGGTGTGCAGGTGTGTGTATCTGTGCTTATGGGTTTGCCTGGATGCATGTGGATGTTTTATATGTGCAGATTCATAGGAATGTGTTTTTTATTCCTGGACAGTGTTTATCTAACCCTCTGGAGACCTAGAGGTGTATGGGTACACACCTTCCATCTGTGTGTGTGCCAGCCATATGGATCTGCTGGGACACACATGTGGGTGTGGGAAAGTGTATCTCTATGCCAGTGTATAGCTAAGATTTGGGGGTGGGGAGTTGGATTTTGGGTGCTTTATCTCCCCAAGTTATCATAGTGTTTCAATGGATCGTTTTATGTACATATCCTTGTATTTCAGCAATCTTGATAAAACTTAAGCAATTCATGAAAAACTAGGCAGGCATCTCACCAATACTGCATTGAACTGTACTAAGGATTTGCTGGTATTTTGTGAGTTTTTTGGCTTCTTCTCAATTTATGCCATCTGCTGAAGATGATTTTAGTTCTTTTGTTGTTGTTTTGCTTTTTGTTTTTTCTTTTTAAATTAGTTAAATCAGCTTTAAAAAACCACTCAATTGGAGGACTGTGAAACAGAACAGCCTGGGACACAGACTGGTACCTATTTCAGCTTGCATATGTCTCACATTGATTATTCATGAAAACAATTTGGAAATCATGCACCCCACGTGATCAAATACATGTTTTAGGAAAATTATGTTTTTCATTTTCTTGAAATGCACCTAGATCGTGATGACTTCTGCTGTTATTTAAGTTGATAAATGTATTACAAGAAAAGGTAATTTCTCCAGTTATATTGTGAAAAATTGAACATTAAGCAAATTTTGTTCACAATTAAGGTAATAGAAAACTTATACTTCTGTAATGTTCATCCTTTGAGTGAAATTAGTAACAATTCATGCAAATCCATTTTAATGAACTGATTATTTGAAGAGCAAAGCAAGTTAATTTTCCTCTACTAGAATATTTAATACTTTAAGTTCTTTGAGTTTTTCTTGTTTATTTGTTTGTTTGTTTGTTTGTTAGGGGTTTGTTTTAAGAATAATGCTGTCCACTACTCTCAATATCTCCAGAACCCTCCATTATATATAAAATATAATACATTCCAAAATAGAAAACATGTTAGCTGCTCTGTAACTTAAAAACAAGTAAAATGGCATAGGTATCTAGATTTAATGTAGATTAAATCTAGACTTTCATCCTGAATCCAAGATGCTTTTCTAATCACTGTTGATGTTTGCCTGGGTTACTTGTGTTGATGACCTACTTATAAGCTTCTACAAATAAAGAAATAAAGTTTTTTTAGGCAAATGTTGACACCTTGTCTAGGAGTAAGATTCTAATTTTATCATTGAAAGACTGGGTCTAAAGCAAGATGCAGGGGTAAAGCATCTTTCTGGATTCACATAATGTTTTTACAGTTAAATAAATGTGACAAAGCAAAGTACTAAATCAGACTGGAAAGCCAAAATAAAATAAATAGATTACAAACAATGCTATCATTCAGTTCAGTGGTCTGTGTTACATAAGTGGAGCTGAATTTGGAAATGAAGACAGTGTAGGGACATGCAGTGGCATTAAAGAAAGAACAATTTGGATGTTTTGTGTGAACACAACTCGCCCATGGCAGTGTCCTACAGAACATAAATTGTGCTGTGGCTTACAGAGTCCTATATAGAATAATCTAAGACATGAAAGACCTGGTTCTAATGTTGCTTATGCTGGGGCCAAATTACAATTTTACCTTTAAAGCCAGTGGGCTAAATTCTCTGTTTGCCTACAAGAATTCAGGTGGGTCACATGAGGTGTGCACCCACCAAACATCTGGTTCAGCAGTACAGTTTGAGTATCCAGCCTCAAGATCACACAGGGTGTGAGATCCTATGAGGCTGTTAAATTTGCCAACAGCATCCTACTGAGGGGACTTCATTCTCTGATCAGTTTTTGAAAACTGTCTCCAAAGTCCTATAAAAATTTTATCTGGATTGTTGCACCTTGTTTGCTCCAAGCTGTTGTACTGTAGTTATTGATCAGTTAGCATGAATTTTTGTCATTGGTAAAGTCACTCTCAGGATGTCACAAACACCAACAAGGTGTTTGACACTCTCCAGGATCAGACAGCATTATTGTCTATGTGGGAATGCATATAACTTTGGCAAGATACATAATCTCTTGTGAAGATGGTGTAATATTGACTGTTGGGGCACTTTTCTGCTAATTTGTATAAAAATGAGAGCTGGTTTAAAGTTTAACCAAGAACTTATTCCAGGTCAGAAAGCTAAAGAGAAGATTGTCATCTTGCTCTCTCCTAGTGTGGGTCTGTACTTTAATCCCAGAGTGGGTTGCATTTGCAATGGAGGAGTATCCAGAGCCAACGAAATGGGGTGACCAGAGGGAGAACCACCCACCCTGCCCCTGCTGCCAGCCCTGAATGTCCAGAGCAAAACTCTGGTGGACCTGGGATCCAGAGGTGGCAGGAAAGGAGAGCAGTATCCTTCAGTGGTACCATCCTCCTAAGTCTCTGCCTGTGACTGTTTCTTGGTATAAATTCAGCAAGACAATTATCACTCTGATAATTCAGTCCTAAACTGGCAGAAAAATACCCAAAGAACCAAAATTGGAATGTGTTTCATTTAATGAAAATAAAGATTGACTGAAAATCCTGAGTTTAATTTAGCAGTAGGAGTAAAATGACAAAAAAAAAAAAAAATCCTTCAAGGCACAACGATAGCTGGGAATAGCCTCAATGCAATTGTCAGGTATTTCCACTGGGACAAAGCCACAGTTCATTGTTAGGAGTGCTTTAACTATTGCGGATTAGTGCAATTTATTCAGGTCTCTTTCTTCAGGTAAGCCCAGAATGCCCTATGTGATCTCAATGGATTTGCTATTGTCATAAGAGGTTTTCAGACATTTATTTCAGGGATGTGCAGATTTTCAAAAATACTGCAAGAAATATACTGTCTTGTTTCCAGCTGCTTTTTAAGCCTAATTTAGCAAATTTTCATGGGGGGTAAATCACTGTGAACCTATCAAATTAAAAAAAAAAAAAAAAAAAGAAGAAGTTACAAGAGCTACAGCAAATTATACCAAAAAATGGGTCCTAAAACTGTGTTGCTTTTATCTGATATTGGTCCTCTCAAATATAAAATGATGCATTTGGAACAATTATCATGCTGGGTTTCATAGCTATGCTGAGATTATGGGAGTATGTACGTAGTCAGCAATAATACTGCTTGTGTAGGAACATATGGGCTCCTCATGTAAATCAACAGGCTTTCCCAAAAATGTAAGAATCAGGTTAGCAGTTTTTCCAAACAGTCAAAGACCCAACATATGCACATGCAAAATCATGGCCTTAACCCCAGTTACTGAGGCAGCCTTCCTTCACAACACTTTAAAGTCTGGCAGGGGGCTTGAACTTGGTAGTTCTGATGACCCTGACCTTCAAGGTCACTTTCCCAGTGCATCCAAAGGGACACAGCATGATCCCCAAGCATATAAACTAGATCAAATATGCATCAAGCAAGGTGTGTAGAGAGGGAATCACTGGTAAACTTTTCATGGATGAAATGGGAACTTGGACTTTCGGTTGATGCTGTCAGACCTTGAAATTCTCCATTAGAAAAGTGAATAGAGAAGGGGAAAAAGTTGTGAAAACAAAAAAAAATGAGGAAAGTATGTCTGTACAAGACAAAATGGAGAAAAATAAAGAGAGGGAAATTGCTTTATAGAAAAGGGGGAAAATTTCAGTAGAGATACTCAAATGACTATTCAAGCTGGAAGAAAAGTAAATTAAACGATAAGCCCATCGTGGGAAGAAGAGATTTTAAGGCAGATGAAGGTGGTGAATTTGATGGAGACATTATCAGATTCCAGAGGAAAATCAAGCAAGTCTACACAAGAGTGGAATAAGTAAAAAACTAGATGGATGATCATAAAGTCAGCACATCCATAGGACAGAACTATGTTAGGAGAAATAATGGGATAATTGGTTTCTCATGTGAAGAAGGATGAACATGTTAGTTTAGAGTACCCTTTAAGGAGCAGGGTGTCTGAAAGAAGGGGTGCTGAATAGGAGAGGTAGAGCATGCCAGTGACAAGAAACAAAAATGATCTTGAGAAAATAAGAAGTGCTTGAGGAGAGAACAAAGAGAGGAATAAAATAGGGAAGCAAAATGAAAGGATTGGGACTGGCATGACATCAGAGGAAAAGCACTGACAAAGGCTGGGAGAAGAGATTGACAGAAGGAGAAGGGAAAAAACAATTAAAAAAAAAAAAAAGAAGGAAAAGAGTATCAAAGGGTGTGGGAGGTACAGAAAAGTCACCTCCCACTGGTACAGAGAAGGAGCCAGGGTCTGGGCTTGCCAGGAAGAAGGAGCTGAAGGGAACCTGAAAACTGAGAAAAAAATTTTGTCTAGAATATGACATGATGGTGGAAGACAGAGAAAATGGGCAGAATGCGGAGACTGACAGCACCCTCAGCTGAGAAATACAGTAAAACTTCAACATTAGCTTCCAATCCCGTGAAAAGCTCCACTAAACGAGCCCACACACAAACCAAGGAAAATTTTTGTGTTACCTGAATGCTGCGTCTGGAGAAGGGACACACAGGTCCCACACTGCATGAGCTGGGGCTCTGCAAAGCCTCAGGCTCTGTGGGTTGTGGTGGCTGGTCCTCCAAAGGACCTTGTTGAGCTGACAGAGTTCCTGCCCCTGGTCTGTGAAGGAGGATGCTGCAGGCAGCTCACGGAGCCTGGCATTCAGCAGTGGTGGGATTCTCCCTGGAATGAGCCCTGCAGAGAAGCTGACTGGGATGAGCGGGCAACAAGGGGCAGTCTGATCATACTGAGAGATTCCAAACCTCTTCCAGCAAAATGAATGTGTCAGATGCCAGATCTAACACTAAAAGGACATTAATAGCCTGCAACAGGCTTTGAACACTGTGTGGTCAAACCGATGCTGAGCTGTAGGATGGGACACCATTTGAAAATCTTACAAAATATTGTTTCACACCTAAATTCCTAAAATTTATCCATAAATATATTCCTACATTTTTTTTTCAGCCCTAAAAGTTCCTACATATTATTTAGGAACACACCGGTGTGACCCCCTGCTCCACAGACATGCAATAGCAGGGCTGGTACAGAAATTGTTATAGGAATGCAGGTTAAATCCACTCCTCCTCCCTGGTGAGGAAAGGAGCCCTCTGGGGAGCTAGTCTAGGGTTCTCTGAGAGACTCCTAGACCAGTATTGACCTTGTTGACCTTGAGCAGTTAAACGTACATCCCACCACATCAGGATGGGTGTCTGTTTTCCATAACATAGCTGTGATTAAGTGTCCTTAGATCTCAAACTGTCCCCAGCCTGTACATGCCATGCCTCCACGTTAGGGCACCTGCAGCTGTGCTTGAGGGAACATTTCTACATGTGTGCTTTGTAAGAGATCTTTGGCTGAGGTATTTTTGGATCCAGTACTTACTGCCCAGAAATTTATGTATTACTTTATAATCATTACATATTATACTGTTATTTTTAATTTAAAACACACTGGTTGCACTATCTAGTGAAGAAATTATCAGGAAAGCATGAGAAGACGTGCTCTGCTAGTGTTGAAAAATATTGCATTTGTAATGCTTAACAGAAATAGGCTGCCCTACTGTTAGACTCACATAGCAAGAAATGTGATAAAAATCAAAGAGCAAATTTTAGGGAGGTTTTCAGAACTCGTAGAATGACTAATTTTTCTCTTTAATTTATCTGTATTTTTATGATGAGAGAAAGCAGAAAAATAGACAAAAGGATAGAGAAAAAAAGAAAGATAAAAATACTGTGCAGTAACACACATAGGGTTCAGTGCTGAGGTGTTAAAATAGTATGCATGGATCAGCTCACATGGCTAAGAGATGTCAAAAATTATCTTTCTCTGCAAGACCATTTAAAAATTGATATTTTTATGCAAAAAATATGATTGGTTTGCTATGACAAATCAATTTCAAAAACTTATAATTTTTTGAGATTATGTGTGCATTTGTTGAGTGTCTCCAGTCAAGAATATGACAATGGACTTCTTTGCTTTTTATCATAGATTTTTAATGGCATTTTTACAAACCTTTGGTCAGATCTTCACTGCATGTCAACTGCAACTGCATTTGGTTCCATTGTAAAACTTCCAGATGTTTCCATAATACCACAAATTAAATGTCTTGATTTTACCTTGTAGCAGATGTATTTTACCAGTATTTAACTCTGCCTTGCAAAAAGCCGGGGAGAAAAGTACCCACATGGGGCACCAATGTAGTAATATGGATTAAACCTTGGCAAAAATTGTGTGAAAAGGATACCTTACAACACCTAAGAGACCTTTCAGTGCGTTATTTGCATAGAGACTATTAAGTTTCTTGTTTTCCTTATTATGAAATATTTGTCCATAAAATTATATTTTACTAGAAAATTTGCAGAGTTTATAGGAATCTTCTTAGATATTTTCCAAACACTGTAAGAACACACTGAAGTATACTTGTTAAATCTGTCTTGCAAGCTTTTCTTTGTATTCCCTCAGGATCTCTCAGTTGTGCTGCTCATTTTGTTCCTTGCAGCCACCATGGCTTTAGAAGAGCCCTGACAATACGAGAGATCAGCAGACAATGCATTTTATTAAACAGGTGCAAGCTCATCCTACACTGATGGATGGTCAGGTTGAGTTATCAGGCAAGTCTTTGCTCTCAGAAGTTGAGGAAAAGGAGAGAAGTTGTGTGGGAATGGTAGACCAACACTCAAGTCTGTTTTAGTCAAATATTCTTAAACCATACAACTCAAGCTTCTTTATCACACCATTATTACAAAATACATTTACCTCAAAAATATATATATATATAAAAGGGCATTTACTTCATAACCAAGAAAAGAAATAAGCTGTCTACCTCAGGTCTGAAAAGCAGAACAAATCCCACTGCTGTTCCATGCAAAAGCATCATGTCTTTTTCATCCATTCACTTGTCATTGTAGCTGTCATAAGGTGCATTTACATATGGCCAATCCCACAGCTGATTCATTAAGATGATTTTATGGGTGAAAAGGGAACATGACATAATGGAGTCACTTCAGGAACACAAATAAAATCAGATAACTTTCAGAGAATAATAACTTTCTGAAATGGACTTTAAGAAGAGAATAGGTCTGCTTAAAGCAGTCTTTTCTTCTTCACTCAGAAGTGATCTCTGATTTAATTGTGCAGTTTAGCTGAACTTTGCTTTCCTTGGTATCCTAGGAGAAAAGCTCTGACAGACTGGGAATTTTAACTTGTTTGTAATGTAAACTCAGTATACTGGTGGTGCTTTTTCAACACTCCAGAAACTGCTTGGAAGGAAAAAGAAATAAATAAAAAGGCTTTGATCCTCTGAGCAAACAAAGAGGGGAGAAGGAGGTTAAAAGAACCATCATTTGTTAAAGGCAAGGAAAATGTGGGAAAGGTGTTTCTATTTTAACAATTTCAGTGATTGAGAAGCTCTTGGAAATATCAGACACTTCAACAGCATTAGAGGCTTCTGATGAATAAGGTTTGATGCTTTATTTCTATTATGTCACTGACATTTTTGAGGTTTCTAAGGATTATGAAATTCTCAATAATATCAGTCATCTAAACAAGATTTTTTTCCCAGAAGCAGATATCCAGGACAAAGCTTAGCGATTAATGCTAATACCTTGAGTGTCAAGCTCAGATAAACATATTCCTAGTGGCATTATTCAGTATGAAGAAAGGATGAATTTAGTCTGGAAGTAACATAAGGTCCTGGGCTGAGATTTAATTTGAATATCAGGTTTTTGGCCACAGGGTGGAATGTAAATTGAAGCTTGCAGTAGCAAGGAAGGGTGTGACCTAGCTGTGCCTTGTTGGCTGCTTTTCACTGGGAATGCTTCCAGTCCCTAAAATGTAGGTACTTTGGCCAGTAGGTAAGATGAAGTCAAGTCTTACATTACTTCTACTTATCTGCCTGTCTATTCCACATTTTTTTAGGGAAGGAAGCAGACAAATAGTTGCATTTAGACCTAACTACCTTAAATCAATGTCCAGGGAGCAGCTGCAGAGTAATAGGATTTCTTAGTCCCTGTGATTTCCTGGCGAGGGCACAAGGTTCCAATTAGAACTTATCCTGAGAGAGTGCAGTGTCCATTAGGGTAGAAATGGATGGAAAGAAGCCCTTTTTATGTGAGATTCTTCATTTTCAAAGATTGTACACAACGTTCCCTTTGCCCGAACGCAGTATTTATAGTTCCACAGATAATGACACCAGTAAGGACCTCATCTGATCCATCTCCCCCTCCAAAGGTGGCATAAACTGCCTTTAAGTCTTTATTAACTGATACCTGTTGAATGATTACCTTTAAATCTGCAATGACAGACATTTCCCAGCTTCCTGCAAAAGCATATATCTGAAGTGTTTCACTGCTCTTAGGGACAGGTCTCCAAAAGTTAAAACAAAATCCCACTTTTTGCAACCAAGCCTATCACTCTTATCCTCTCTACTATGGAAATTTGAAGCAATTCAGTATCTTCTTTTCCATTCCAGCCTTTTATATTGCAAAGGGATTAGATTTTGGCTGTTTAATGTTCATTTAAGTAATGTTCCCCTCAGTCATCTCCTCCTGACTCAGTGAAATAACTGGGTTTTTTTTGACATTTGCTTTTTCAAGTAGCTTGTTTTTCTTGCTGTTTTCTCTTATGCCTTCTCCAGTAGCACGTCTAGACCCATACCCAAAAGGTGAGTACAGACAATGAAAGGCTTGACTTCCCTTGTCTTAAGTACAACATTTCTCAAATAAATCCTTTGTACCATTTCTTTCTTCTGTCCTCCAAGCCTCACTCCAGCCAACATTTTGCCCAAAGAACCCTCAGGAGCTGCACGGAGCCACAGTGATATCCTTGTCCTCTCACATTTCAATTTGCTATATTTTTTCTTGACTCCTTGTGGTCATTCCTAGTTTGCAACCACATCTACCTCCAACCAAGTGATTTTCAGCCCTCACATCCACATTAATATTTCAGAAGAAAAATTTTAATGCAGTTTGAAAAACCTGTTGCTTTGTCTTTGCCAGAAGGGTCTGTGTGGGCTGTGGCTTCTCTTGGTTCAGTCACTGCTAAAGAGAGGGGATGCTTGACTGCTGCATTGTCTGCCCTGTGTCATGTGCAGGAGCCTTTGTAGAGAGGAAGCCTCCAGACCGACTCCAAACGTGAAATGTATGATGAGTGATGCCGAGCTGAGTGATGGATACAGATGTGTGATGGGTATTCATTTGAGGATTCCAGCTGCAGGCTGTGGGAAGGCAGAAGCTGCTTGTGCTTTCAGGCTCATAATCACAGAGTCAGGTCTCAAATGAGATGTTTGACTTTGCTGCTGGCAAACCCACACAGAGTTCATCTACATTAAGCCTGATGAATGTGGCATTAGGCAAGAATCCAGAACTTCATGACCCTTAGACACACTTTGTGCCTCACTTGTTTAATTTCTCTTGTTTTATTAAGACTCAAACTTTTCCCTGGCCAGTCTAGAATATTTCCCAAAATGTCCAGGATGTGGATAACGTCAGAGAGGTCCTAATGAAGCTGCCACAGGTACTTGCTCCAAAGGCTCCTTAGAGAGCCCTTTACATCTGTTAGGTTCTTGCATAAAAGAGTATTAGTTACTACTAAAACAAACAAACAAACAAAAACCTCAGGAAGGAAAAAATAAAAAGTTCATGTATCTATAGTAATTCATGGAGCAGCTCAGTATTGCAAAGAAAAAAAAGTTTCCTTTAGACTTCAAATTAATTAGCATGCTGTTTTAATATATCTCAGTGAATTAAAAGCCATCCAGTGCAACTCACTTTTTCCTGACCATTAACTTCCAAGTCTTGAATTCCCCCTGAACAGGTAAGCAGCTGCTTTGACGATGTAACAGTCCTGACTCTACCAGAGCACAAGCCATCATTACATATGAGAGAAGTCCCTTTTGGTCACATGGGGACATCTAAATAATCACTCCTTGTATGCACTGGGTGAAAGGGAAGATTGGTGTCCATGTGAGAGAGGAATTTTTTACAGTCTGGGATAGGGAGACATAGAGACATAGTCAGGAACCCCAGGGATGTGTCTTGATGGGTTTTTTTCTTTCCACTTGTAGTATAGGCAACCCCAAATACTCATCTGATATGTTGGCTCCTGAACCTAGATCATAATAAATAAATCAAGCACCTAAGATTCACTGTCTGATCATGGTAAGAGGGCCTGGTATTGTAATGCCACTTATTGAATGGTCAAGAGTGTGATCCCAAAGCCTTAAAAAAACAGTTTCCAGGTAGATTCATCTCTATTTAACTGACAGGACTTATCTCAGTAGTATTTTAGAATGCTGCAGTTTTTTTGCAACACCGTTTTTTAAAGCACCAAGTAATAGGTCCTCTAGCATGTCCCATTTTTGTCCATTCCCATTTATGAGATGGTTTCCATGCCAATGATTACAATTAAATAATAGTATAAGTCGTTTTCAAAAATAAAAGCACATTTGGAATGATCCATGTTTATCTTTAGAGACTAAGAGCTGCAAAGATGAATGGATTGAGAGGGATTAAACACAAGGCTAATTGTTCATTAAGCAACCTAAGACCAATTAAGTGTGCTAATCCATTCAGTTTTTTTTCTAGCTATTTACATTATTATCCATGCCAAAATTATTTTGCATGTATTAATTCACCTATGCTTAATTATTAATAAAAAAACCTCACTTGAAATGCAGGTCTTGCATCCTATAGCCCTTTCTCAAGCAAAACTTCCATGATAATAGTAGCAGAAGGACTTCAAGATGTGACTGGAACTCTCTGTACTGCTCTTCTCCTAAAATAAAATGTAAATTCTTTCAATCAGATTAATGTGAGTGCATTCCCATCTGTATCGATTCCAGATACTCTCCATATTTAATTAAGACATATTTTTCTGCAAAATTATGCATAGTTCTATGCAGCGTTCAATGAAAGTGGTCCAGACTGTACCTGACCAAAAGAATTGACCTAAATTTTATTGTTTAGTCAGCTGATTGCTGACAATTATTATGTATTAGTTTTTACATTATTTTTATGTGTAATTGATTATCTGTTTGCCATAGAATTAGACAGAGAGTTATTGATAGCAACTTGATTATCATGTCTTCCAAGTTCCAAAAAGTTTGGGGTTTTTTGTTTTGTTTTGTTTTTTATTGGTTTTTTGTTTGTTTGTTTGTTTGTTTGGGTTTTTTTGTTTGTTTTTTGCTTTTTATCAGCTACATATTAATATTGTCAGATTTTGTCTTCCAAAGTAATCCTTGGAGGAAAGCAGACTTATCATAAAATTACTCACAAAGATGTTACCGCAAATACGGGAAATGAGCCACAGGCCAGGTAAAAGTGCAACAGGAATAGGTTTAAGGCTATGGAAGCTCAGAAGCAGAGCATGACTCAACACCACGGTATCATATTACTGTGAAAAAAGGAAATTTTCTACTAGGATTAATAAACAGGAACATTGTCTCCAAGATACGGAATGTAAACATCAATCTCTACTCAACACTAGTAGGGCCACTTTTGGAGTATGGGGCCCAGTTTTGAGAATTTTATTTTAAGAAAGACTATAAATGTCTTGTAGTGCAGAGAATGCCAACATGGAGAATTGTGTGGAATAAATAGATTTGTCACAGGTAAGTAAAAGGCTTAAACTGCCACACAGAAGACTAGACCTCAGAAAAAGCTTTTAATTGTAAGGAATAAGACAGAATAAACTGCTGAGAAATTGAGGCAGCTCTTGTCACCAAAGTGTCTAGAAAAAAGTTACCCAAGACATGATAAGATTTAAATAAAATTGATCTTGATTTGGGTAATAGTAAAAGAAGATCAAGATTAAACTTTGTGGGACCCTTCTAACCTTCCTCTTCTCAGTGACCTGAACATAATTCAGGGCTCCTATCCCAGGGTCTGTGTTTTGCAAACCTCTGGTGGTGAGGTGCAGCAAGGCAGTCAGAGCAGAGAGCATCACACTCCTCTTGGGGGAGAGATGGGAAATGGATAAATTGCAAGAGCAAACAAGGTTGTCCTGCAAGAGAGAGGCAATCTCTGCCATGCAGGGGTAAATCATGTAAGTATTCAGGGCAAGAATGGATCACAGATCTCTGCTTAGTTCACATGGAGACTCCTTATGAGTGACTTCAGTAAAGACAGACACATCATGTAAAGACCATGAACAGTCTCCCTTCTTACTTTAGGGGCTGTGCATAAGTCCCTACGTGCCTGAAAAACCAAGAATTAAATGAGTTCTAATATTAGGACAACAGAGAAACAAGAAAGGAAGGAGCAGCATGACTTGTGCTGTCAACTTTAAAGTCTACTCTGCGTGTTCTCAGGCTTTGATACCCACATGTGTAGGCAGCACGCTATGTAAGGTTATAAACTTCTGTATGTTTTTGGAATATTTGCATAAGGAAATGAATGCAGTAAATCTGTTGACGTCGTCAATGCAGAACTACCGTAACTCTAAAGCTTTCTGCACTGCAGTGATGATTATGAAACTAGTAGGTAGTTTATGTTATTAACTCAAGGCATCATCTTTAATAAATACTCATAAAACACATCGGCAAAAGCATTAACTGCAGGGACATGAGTAGGAAATTTGTGACATGCTCTCTATCACAGATAAATTGTTAACACTGCTGTTCAGTAATTATTTAATCAAAAGCATACTTAGGGAAAATCTGAAATAACAAGAGAGATTTCAGTTTTTACACTAAGACTCCTATCTTCATGTTAATTACTGAAGCAGGGTTATAGTATATTTTAATAAAAGTGTGAGATGGTATTGAAATTCAGATAACTCCTTTGACGTTTTATGGCTCATACAAAATGCAAAGAAATTCAGAAAGAAAATGTTTTCCAAATTAATAATTCTTTCTTAAAGAGTGATAAAGAATTAGATGTTGTCTTCTAAAAGGACATTATGTTTTGTCGTGAGTTTGTGAAAAAATATTCATGTCATGGATAGGAAGGATATGTCATGTCAATTACACGCTTTCCTTTCTGTCCTAAAGTTTTTCTTCCATTCAAAAGAAAATATGTCTTTCATCACTCAAGGCCTCTCTGCATTGACCCTGGAGAATATTGAAATATTCCTTTTATCTGTCCTAAATCAGGTGAACAATAAAAAGATATTGATTTTTCATACAGTATAAATAGTTCACAAATGTATAAAAATTCTATTCAGGATTCAGTGGGTCAAATACTAGATTGTGATAAATTAGCAACAAACAGTGGAGCTAGTCTATGTTACAGCAACTGGCAGTGCTGTTCAATTTGTCAGGAGTGCTGCACTTCCATCATTTAATAGCTTCAAGAAATAATAACATCTGCAGTTTTGAGTTTTCAAAGTCAGCCTCTTCTTTCTCTTACTCTACTAATGCAGTAGAGAGGACTTTGCAGCAAAATCTTTGCACTGTAATAAAACATCTCACTTGCCCCTCTCACTGAGAGTGGCTGCTGCACTTTGAGCTTGGCCATCACCAGTAGGAAGCTGCTGAGGAGCTGATGGCATGAGAACATGAGTCATGACCTGTCCCAATCCCCCAACTAGTGTAAATCAGTGTAACTGCACTGTTACAAGCTGCAAGGACAGACATAGCTTATAAATACAGAAAATATAGGGGTTGTGCCACATAAATAAAGCCAGAAGAGACAATTCAATCTATCTCCTGCCCCAAATCAGAGTGAGTATTGTTGTGTCACTCCTGGAAAAAGGTTACTTTTTCTTGAAATCTTGTGAAGGTAAAAACTCTCCCAGACAGCATGTTCCTGTGCCTCAGTACCATTACGACAAGAACATTCTCCCCTAGTGTCTAGCCTAAATATTTATTTTTAGAGTTTAAGTTCATTTCTGCTTTAGCTAATGACTGACGCTGAAGTTCTTTCATCCCAATTAATTTCTCACCTCCTGAGCTTGATGCAGCTTTGCTTACAATCTGGTCTGGCCACAACTGTGATGAACCTGACACTGCTGATTGGATTTGGAAAACTGTGAGTCTCAGGCCAGTGTATCTGTGGCTTCTCTAGTGGTCTGAAACTGGCACACTTCTCAGTCTGAGAGATCTTCCAGTCTGCTGAACTGGCCATCAAGCCATGAAACATTCATTGCCTCTGGAAAGATTCAAAGTAATGCTCCTGAAAAAAAACAGGGTATGAGGATTGGGTTTTTTTCTTTGTCACCTATTACAGGAACATTCTGTTAGGGTTTTTAAAAATAAGAAATAGATACAAAGACATGTTTTAGACTGTGTGATTACTACAAAGGAAAGCACTATCTCATCAGTGGGATAATGCTTTCTTTCTAAGTTGTAGCACCTCTAATCTTATGCTCTTTAGTGAGAGCAAACGTCAGTCTGTGCATTAAGTGTTTTTAAATGGCATTGAGTTTTTGTTGCATGATGGTTCCAACTAATGCTTCACATTATTATCTCTTCTGATCATTAAAGGGAATGTTTAGTTTCTGTCAAAGTAAGGGACTTAGGTGAAGAAAATAGCATTGGTTTGAAAATAAAATAGAGTATAAGTAAAAGACAGAGCTATTGCTGGTGAAAATGGCTTTGATGAAAACTGTATTGAGAATGGCAGAAATGTCTATTTCTCTGATAATTTCTTCTCTATTAATGGCCTGTTCTGCTACGATCAATAAAAACTCCTTCAAGGGTCACAGTGCTTCCCAAGGTGATTATTGTAACAAAAACAAATTGGTTCAAAGCCTTTCCTGAGTAAACTGTTACTGATAACACTTTATCCTCCCTGTTCATTGCTCTTCACTAGGCCTTGATCTTCTCTAGCAAAGCAACTGGAGACAGCAGCCTTGGCTAAACCTCAGGCTGGGGGGCATTTCCACAACAAGGAGATTCACTGTGCTGTTTTCCTGGCCCCTGCTCAACCTCACTTGGTACCAGGGTCAATTCACTTCCCTTCTGCTGAGATGGAGGGAAGGAGCTTGGCATTGTCTTGTGGTCAGAGATATGTGTAGGCTTTTCCAGGGCTCTTGTCCTCATTGCTGACTATCAGCCATGCTTTAGGGCCTGGAGCTCTTCCTCTTTGTTTAATCCTTCCATTCCACTGCAGAACCCAGGAACTGTTTAATGATGTCCTTCTGATGTTTCTAAGCCACTTTCCTCCCTGAAATTTTCCAAGAGCCTTCAGAGTATGGACAGATTGCCCAGCAAGCTTTTTGCCTCCGGCATCTTTAGGAGATGGTCGTCTTGAATTTCTAAGACCCTTGCTGACTTTTTCAGAGTGGCATCAGGCAAGAATACCTGAAATTACAAAACAGGGTTATTTTCTCAGCTCAGCCACTTTCTTCTGGAGTAAAATTGCAATGTGTCAGGGGACCTTTGGGCCTGTAGAGAGTATAATAGGATCTGGATTGGTGCCTGGCACGTAGGGAGTGATCTCCTCACTCTTGCCCACAGAACTCCTGCTGTCTGAAGGCTGAGAATCTTGTGCCCCAAGCCCTTGAGGTCATGTGTTTCTCCAGCCCAACTAAGTGTGTGGAGAGCAACTGCAAAGGCTTAGCTGGTTTCACAACTACGGTAATTGTTTTGCCTCTGGGTCTCAAGTTTTCCTGACTAACTCCTTGCAGTTAACCAAATACTTGCAGTTCATCTCAGACAATTCAGACTTACACCACATAAAAACCTTTCCTAATCAGGCAAGTAATTCTTTCCACTTCAAGTCAAATGAATGGATTTCTTTTGGAGCCTTTTGCTGGTGATTAATATCAACAGTGAAAGTAATATTTATTTTGCCTCATGTCCCTCTAAAAAACCAAAACTGTCTTGACTCCCACTCAGATGTCTGGAAGAACAAGCAGTCTCTCACCATTGTCCTTTCTATGAGATAATTTTGCTTTCCCCAGTTCAGAAAAAGTTTGAGAACTTTAGGGGGTGGGGGAAGAGAAGTATTTGTAGTGACTTCCTGTACTTTTCACCACTTCTGTGACTACCAAGGAATTGGTGCTTCTTTTGGTCATTTCATTCCACAGCCGCATTTTTTCCCATACAAATCAAGGAAAAGAAGCACTTGAGGGTGATATTCACCTTAGCAGACATAACCTGAATCCACAGGTCTGCATCTTTGGAAAGACATATTTCATGATAAAAAAGAAGAATTACACTTTTTAGGAGGGATTCAACTGACCTGTTTTAGATATCTAAAACATCTAGGAAGACAGAAATCATGTTCAAAATTGGTTTTTTGGGTTTTTTGTTTTTTTCTCTTGTTGTTGTTTTTCTTTTAATAAAGTGACTTTAAAAGGGTCCTTAAATAACCAGATCACATGCACAACCATTTAATATGACTGTTTCATTAAAATAATCTCACCTAAATGTCTAGGGTGGGACTCCAGCAGTTCAGGCTCAGTTTTATCCATGTTTCTCATATGACTGAAATTTTAGTCATAATTTTATTCATAGCCTGCTCTGTAACTGAACTCAAACAAGGTGCTATGTCAGCGAGAGAGGAATACATGGTGCTGCTGGTTTTTTCTCTAGTTCTTGCCAAGCTGTCCTCCCTCATTTATTTCCACAAGAGTCTGCTCTGTGTCTGTTCCAAAAAGAGACACTTTTTTCTCTGCAACAAATAGGAGGAAGGCAAAATGTGTCTCAGATCCCACAATGCCATCTTTATTATTTGGAGATAAGTTTGTCTTCCAAAATGAATTTTCTCTCCCGGAATTCAGAGTTTGCTTTTCCATTGAGGTTTGACTTTTTAACCACACACCAAAGCAACAACTTACTTGTGCTGATGGGGTGCTTTTGCACTGTTATACCTATGTTTCCTTAGGTGTACACCCATGACCTCTGTCAGAGACTGAATAATGACAGACATGGACTACAGGAACCTTTGTTTTAACCCAGTGCAAAGCTTCTTAAATTCTTAGTCGAAGACTAAGAGCTAGTTAGTCATGAAGTGGGAATTAATACAGAGAGGTCTTTTTACTTGCATTATACAAGAGGTCAAGCTGGAAAGTCTGCTATGGCCCCTATGCCTTTAAAGTTAGTAGATCTGTGAATTAGCCATCCATAATCTTCAGGGATGCCAAATTAAAACTGTGTTAAAATGAGAAAGAAATATATTAGAAAACCTGGCAAGCATTCAAGTCTAAGCTCACTGTTCGTCTTGATCTTGTTGATTTGAAAGATTTGCACTTCAGACCTTTCAGAAAACATGAAGTTATTCTTCTAGTCATCTCACAGTGTCAACACACTGGTCCAATATTAAGGTATTCAAATATGCAAACTTTTCTCAGTTTACATACTATGCATATGTGATAACTTTCATCTTGGTTATAATAAAGACTGAAGCAACAATTTCCTAAGCCAAAAAATTTAACATTCTTAAACTAAAACACTGTTTCCTGTTCATAAAGCTGATTTGGGCTCAGAGCTTCTGTGGTTTGGGTGTGGAGGAGGTTGCACTGCACAAATTAAAGCAAATACATTTCCTTCCAAGTGGTGCTGTCAGAAAGTCACTTCTGCTAGACTCCAGTTTTCATGTAGAGGCATTTACAGTACCATAAATACCTGTTCTTCCTCCTCACGTCAAGAGTCCCTGAGACCTCAGGTTCCCTAATTTCCTTTTTGATCACAAATTCCCTGACAGGGTTCACCAGAGTTTAGTTTAGTTTAAATTTGGTGCCTGGTGGGTTGAGTTCTTTCTTTTCTTTATTTAGTCCTTGCTGTCTTCTGTTGAAAGCTGTCATGCATTTGAAGGTCTCTGATTAAAGGCTAGACTTTGCCCTTTCTGCATAAAGCAGCAGGAATCGGAGTCCTATAGCCCCCAGGAGTGGATTCTCATGATTTCCCTCATGTACTCCTTTCTCCTCCTCAAAGCTGCCTTTTATTCCTCCTCCTCTGGTACCCTTTGCATTGTCTCTCATTCTAAAGCTGACTCAGTTAGAGCTAGGGGAACTCTTTCCTGGTGCTGTCAAAGCTTCCTGGAGATTCACACGTACCGTAATCGTGCAAAGATTTGCCCACCTGATGGATTTTCTACTTGTTCACCAAGTCAGCTAACTTCTAGCCCCAAAAGACAGGAATACTAACAGGTTCAGGACAAGGCCTTTATAACATCCATCTTCTGTTCAATGGATGTGATTTTGGTTAAAATGGTTTACTCCTTTACATATTAAAATTATCCTACTGATTAGTTCAAGATGTTCCTCTGGCTTTATGTGGCTTAACCAGGTAATAGCAGCAATTACAAGGACAATCCCCTGCTGAACCTCAGGAGAACACACCATCTGCATTGCTCCAGTCTTATAGCCTGGGCTGTATTTAACTTCAGGGATCAGGGAAAATTTCTCACCTTTACGTTCTCTCCTTGTACCAAGGGTCTGTAATCACACACCTTTGCCCCAGTATCTGTCCATGTGGCAGAGGACTAACTACAATACAGGCAGCCACTGCACCTACACAGAGACCGCACATAGCCCTGACCCTGCTACACTTTGTCCCCAGGAATGACCCACCAGCTTTTGCTTTTGATGATTTGGTTTTTCCTAATCTAGAAATTAATTACAAAAATTGAAATTTAATATTAACATTTTCCCGCTGTGCTCAGGAATGTCTTTGTTTTTCTAATATCTTTACAGCTGAAAATGTATCTCTGGCATGAAATTGAAGCATCTCCACTGAGTTTCACTAAATAACTTTTGAGTTACAGCACCATAAATACCACGGAAGCAGACCAAGTTATTCTTTTGTACAATTTGAATTCCCAAATCCATTAGTACTAACCCTCTTGTGATCATAGCTGTTAAATAGTCTAAGGGTGCTGTTTTTATAGATAAACCTTTGTTTATGTCTCACCAGGCTTCATATTTACTGCTTAAATCAGTCAAAAAGTACTCACAGAACCAGGAAACAACTCTCCTTATGACTCATATATTACTAGGTCCAAACTGTTCTTAAACTGCTCCAGCCCAGAGTTAACATATTTTATAAAATAAAACCCAACTGTCAGGGGATGACTAGAGGTACAGAACTCATGTCTAAAAATTACTCGGTTCCTAATGTCACGTTGTGTTAAAAAAAAATGTGAATTAGGCTAGACGTTTCATAATTCTGGACATCTGTCTTTTACAAATAAATATGTCACAGTCAAGCAAAACAGCTCTAAGAGAATATTAAAGATGCTACTATCTTTTTAAAAAGAGACTAGCATAACGAATTGAAAGAGATAAGGCCATGTTTTCCACAAATACAGATGAATAAGCAGCTAAAGATTATTAAGATGACAGAAAAGACTGTAATTTCATAAAATTTTATCTGTAATTTGTATCTTACATCTGAGCTCTGTGATTTCAATGAACCCTCCAAGTGATTTATTTAAAAAATGGGGATCTTGCCTCATTGTTCCTGTTGATCATGGGTTTTATCTGGTCATTGGACAGTCTATTTCCTGGATGATATTTTTCTGTGATTTGGTTTGGTTTTGGTTTTTCTGAGAGCTGAGAAATGCTGGATCTCTGTTCCACCTGCTAGTTCTCCATTGAATATTCAACACAAACTTTTCACAGAAGCAAACTACATCTCAACATGTAGGAAGTGAGGAACAGAGACAACACTGAAGAGAAAGCATTTTCTCTTTTTGTGAACTATTTTTACCTCACAGACTGTTATTCCACTGAGCAAACTCAGGATAGGTAAAAGAGAATGTACTTTTCAGGCTCGTCTTGGATCAGCTGGAATCCTCAATATCTTTAATGTGCTCTTATTTTTACCACTTCTATGGTGACGTTGTGTCTGGCAGATTGCTGTTGCAAATCCAGCAACATTTCTTCCTTCTATAGACCAGGCATCCTGCTGCATAATAAAATACCCCCAAAATCTGAATTTTACTAAAATAGATGCCATGATTATCTAAGAACAGCCTTCTGGGAACCTGCAGAGTTCAATGCTGTATTTATATTTTCTGCAATATAAATAGCAGTCTGACTCCAGTTCAGCACTTCCCTCACTACTTTCTCTGGACAATGACAGTGTTGTTGTTGACACTATCAATGATTATCACCATCTACCTTCTCTGCATTTCAATCTTTTCTTGTACTGAGGAAGGTGATATTCCATTAATCAAGGTGTTGCCATTAAAAAAAAATGCCCAGAGGGATTTTTATAAATTTTGTCATGTTGAGTTCAAAAACAACCCTTTTGTACCAGTTTTCACTCCTTATTGCTAAACCTTTCCTATTTCTCCCTGTGGATGCAGATTCTGCTGAAAATATATTATCATTAGGACTGTGTTTTTCAAAAAAAGTAGAAAAGCATAGATATCAGGAAGTTAATCCTGGGCCCATGAAGAATCACAGACCACAGGCTGAAAACTGAAATTTTACTGTTATCAGGAAATAGCATTTAAAATAATAAATAAAATCCTTGCTTTAGAAGCAGACTTTGAGCTACCAGAACACACACTGAAAAACATTTCAGACAGATTTCTGGCTAATGCTTTGGAAGAACAGACAACTATATGGATTAAGATTTTCTTCACCTAAATGCTTTTCTGCAGTACTTTCTTCTACATTATCCCATTGAAGTGGGATTTTGCACTTTTGGCTCCCTAGGAATGCACCTCTAGCCAAAGGATTTACCCAATGCCTCTTCATAATTTCAAAAACCAGCATCAGCACTATTTATTCTGGAGTGTATTAGTAAAAACATATCTCACTATGATGAGACACCCTACCTGTATTCTTAGTTCAGCAGGTAGCTCCCAGCCTTTTCCCATCATCCTGGCACAGAACACAGTGTGATTTGGGATTGCTGGGTGGGATGTCCTACACATTTGTCCAGTTGGTGCCCCCAGGACTGTGTTCAGTTCTCATTCTGTTTGTTACTGGGAAAAAAAAAAAAGAAAAAAAAAAAAGAAGAAGCATATCTCCCTTTCCACATTAGTGTGATGGCTTCCCATGTCACTTCTTGACAGCCTTTCTCACGTTAAAGCAGGATGATGAACAGTCATGAGAGGGTAAAACTCCACCAGTTTTTTGACTGATTGAAGACTTGTGGCAGGTCTCCTGAAACCCCTCTGTGATATCAGCTCACACAGGTAACTTCCCCTCAGCTCATGCAGGCACCCAGAATGTTCACAGAGATGATTTATAGGCTATTGAGCATCCTGAGGAGTGTGTAGCTCATCTTCCAACACCTCACATCTGGCAGAGAGTTTCCAGTGCAACTAATGAAATCCATGAGCTGCCTCTGTGTCATTAAGCAAATAGAAATGTTCTTACCTCCTTTTTGGAATACCAGAAACTACAAATAGTTCTGCTAATCTTAATCTGGCCATAATGACCTGAGGCCATTTGTTAAAAATGGCTTTGGGAAGGAGGAAGCTCCCAAGTGTAGCTGTTGGAAGGCTTAGGCATCCTGCCTACCTAAGACCAGGTGAATTAATCTCCTCCAGTTAAGGGAGAGCCAGTGTCCCTGCTTTTTAAGCATTTTTTTCTGGGTTGGGATGAACCTGTCTCCCTTGAGGTGTCTGCCTCTCTGCACTAATGACAGAGGGAGCTCTGTTGATACACATGGCTATGCTCCAGGCCTTTGAATTATTAAAATTAAATAGGATTAAGTTCATCTATTTTACTTATTTTTTTCACCTATTGTAACAACTGAGAATAATTACCTAACCTTCCTTCTTCTCACTAGAAGTTTGGAGATATTAATTTTTTATCACTTTAAAATTTCAGATTTTTTTAGCACAAACTACAATGTATATTACCAGTGGAAATATTTTGATATAGTAGGGACTTCACCACATGCTTCAGTTGTTTTTATATCCGTTATTGCTGTGCCATTTTAATGCAATTTTCCACAGACTCCTGTGTTATTAACCTGCATTCGTCATTTATATCCCTCTCCTGAGGCTTGTTGTAAGACTCTATAGAAGAAGATAAACAAATTACAGATACAGGAATTAATTGTTGCCTCACTGGAGCACCTCTCCCAGGAACTTTAGGAACAGTGGTTGGAATGAAGCAGCCCATAGGCCACTCTGATGGGAATGGTAGGAAGAAGGTTGAATACAACTGGACAAAAGCATATACAGAGAAACAAAGAGATTAGGGCAGATGTGAGAAAATGGAAGGCAGTGAAAGTGAACAAAATTACTGCAGGCCTCCAAGGAATGAGGCTCTGCGAATCAGATGTTAAACACTCCTCCCAGCAAGGTTTTGTCCCTGCTGCAGATACAGCCTTTTCTACAAGCCATGCTACCTCGTACGAGCTCATTATACAGCTCTGCCTCTTCTTTCAGTTTAGTTCCCTGCCCACTGAGGTTCAGGCATAGAAATCCCTGCTCTCTCATAAGGGAGAGGAGACAGAGTGGCTTGACTCTTTCTGGCAGATCCTGGGTGTCCCCTGGTCCCAGCCTCATCTCCAACCCAGGACAGCTGGCCAAGGCTTGGAAGCACAGCCAAGGACGAGGGGAGTGTGGGGAAAAGGAAGAAGGAACACAGTGCTGAGAAGGAAGACATTGTTAAAAGAACAGTAGAGAGAAGGGACATGAGGGTGAAGTGAGCTCAGAGGAGTGTGAGGGCGCATCAAAGAGATTGTGTCTTTTAAAGACGCATATGGTGCCTTGAACCTCAGGGGACCTGTGTTGTGCTACAGTGGGTAATGACAAAGAGTAACAGACTGTCCCTTTCCCTGAAAGCCATGTGGTTGAAGCAGATAAAATACGTCAGAGGAGCGATGAGTGACTGGCCCAGTGTCCAAGAGGAGCTCTGCACTGGAGGCACTGAGAGCAGCCAGGCAAACCCCAGCCAGATGTGCCAGCAGCCAGGGACTGCCGCCCTCGGGAGCACGGGGAAAACCCGGGGGACAGAAATCCATGAGGAGGCAGAGGGGATGGAAAGGGCAAGGGAAGGGTGCAAAGTTTGGCCGCAGTAAAGTTTGCTAGCCTGACCTCAAGTGTACACCGAGCCCATGAGAGAGTGAGAGCATGACTGAGTTCTTTGCCTGGAGCAAAAATAGCGGCTGTGAAAGAAACGAGAAAGAGCCAGGCAGATACAAAAGAGAAGAAAGCTGGGGAAGAAAGGAAAAGAGCATGAAAACACTATCCTAAAAACCAAGGCAGACATGCCAGCCATATTAATTTCCAGTACAAATGCCCGTCCTCCACTGCAGCTCAATGAGGGATCTGACCACAGTTAAGTTTACGTTATGTGTTTTCAGTAATAGTAATAATAGCAACAAAAAAGCCAAAGCCCAGAATTACAAGTCAAAGGCTCATCTTAATTCTGAAAGAGAAACAGAAGGAACAGCTTTGCATGGAGGTGAATGTGTTTTTCTCTGTCTACAGAAGAGTTCTGTGGGTGTTTTTAAGAAGTTTCAGTGGTGGAGCTGATAGTCCTAAAAAACAATCTCTTCTGTTATATTGTAGTTATTTTTTAGCCACAGCTGTCAATCACACTGCTTTTCAAAGAAGAGAAATGTCAGTATCTCCACTCTGTAGAGACAACACAGAGATGAGAAACAGCTTGTCCAGTATCAGCCAGTAAGGCAGCCAGCACCAGTAAGAACCCCACCAGCAGGGTCCCAGCCTGGCCCACACCTCCTCTGGGTCCCCTCTGTGAGGGCTGGGAGGTGTTAGTGTTGATCTGATGAAAAATTCCTGCACCTCATTCAAAACCACAGAGTAGATTCCCACTTGCCTTGACTGCTGTGTGGCCAAAGGAGAGTGGTCATTTCCATGCCACATCCCAGACTGTGGGGATCTCTACTGGAAATATGTACTGGAATTACTGAGGAAGCAATTAATGCTTTGGGCAATGATATCTTAAGTCTGAAATATACACCTCTGTTTAATTTTTGTGCTGTAGAAATAAAAAAATCTACACATAACAGCAGCAGCAATAACTGGAAATTAGGGAGGTGTTTTCCCCACTTGTGGAAATGTGACCTGTTCAGGTGCTCTTATACCTTCTCCTGCAGGATCTGGTGCTGACCACTCTCTGACACAAGATGCTGGGCCAGACTGGATTTGGGTGCAGTCCAGCTTGCAAATATCTGTGTTCCTAAAGAAGCTGTGAAGTTTTCTCACATTCTGTTCCTCAGCCTGTAAAGAAAAGCCCAAATAAAGCATAATCTTCTCCTTTGAGAAATCGCACATTACATACTTTCTCATATTCTGAAGCAAAATTCCTTTCAATGCTCTCTTCAAAGCACTTGTACTCCTGACAGGGGTTTTGTAGTGGGCTTATCAAGGCTCTGTTTTCCCAGTGGAGGGCCACAGCTAATTACTACAGTCACAGAGTCTTTGCATAATGGGTCTGAAACACCTTGCCATCTCAAAACTGTCTGGTTGGTTCATTCTTGAAATGATCACCTAAAATAACAGTGTGAGTAGAGATGCTGTTACTTCAGATTTGCAGTTTGTTAAACAAGAAAAAAAGAATTAGGAGATGAAAACACAGCTTTTGAAACTGAATTCCATTATGTAATGGAAAAATATTTGGTTTTGTGCTACAAGTGGAGGATAGCTGAAGAACAGGTATTTGTTTAAAACCACGAGAGGCCAAACTGGTACGTGGATGAAATTGTTCATTTTCATTATCTCCTTAAATTCAGTTCAGTGTTCTTTTAATACAGTTTTTTACTATTACAAAAGGGATTGTGGCTTCTGTTGCATGCATCTTGCTTCACAGGAGAAAAATGTCTGTGTTCCCTGACTGGCACCATTTCTAAAAGGCTATGTGATGAATGTGGAAAAATGCACTGGCAGACAGAGTCCAGTATCTGAAACACAGCATCTACACAGGTAACACTAAGAGATGTGTCTGGTTTTCTTTGAGGGCCAGAAACTGGTAGATAATGGATCCAATCTTGCAGACAGTGGCGAGCAGCCTGAGATTTCACAAAATTCTGTGGGAGTGATGAGGGAAAAATTCAAATCAACATAAAAATAGTTTTAGGCAGAAAAAGAAAAAAAGAAGAAAGAAAAAAAAAAAAAGAAAAAACCAGACCTTTAAGAAGACCCTTAAGTTGTGGATTTCCAGAACCTGGGAAATTTATTAGGGAAAAAAAAATTGTTAAATGTTTGGATTTTGTGTCCTTCCATGACATTTAAGGGATTATGAAACATAAAAAGGAAGATGACAAAGAAAAACAATCAGACCTCTAAATCCAAGTAATAAGACAAAGCAGAGACAGCAATCAGCCAGATTCATCATCTTCATTTGATCCAATTTACACTTGCAGTAGAGTTGACCCTTGTAGGAAAAGGAAGACCAGTCAGTTATTGCCCAGTCATGTTGGGTATTACAGTCTCTCCCCACAGACCGCTAGTGGCCCATACATTGATTTTGCAATCACACCAAAAGCAACATCCTTAACACCACACTGGATTATTGCCCTGACTCTGACTCAGGGAACATTTCCTTAGCTCTTGTGTTTTCCTTGGAGACCTTTCCATCTAAACATTGACCAAGCTCACCCTGCTTTAGCTTTTGAAATATGACAAGGTAATAAATCAGAGCCACAAGCAAGCAGGGCAGCTGTGCTATTGCAGTTTAGAGGGAAGGCTGCCATGCAGTGCCAGGACAGCTTCCCATTTCACCCTGCCAGCAGCACTGGGTGTGTCCAAACCACGCCCCAAGGCCAACAGGATCCCTCCTGTGATCCCACATTCCAGGGCTTGGTGGGGAAGGGATACAGGTAGCCAGACCACAGTTTCAGTGATTTTCAAAATTAACCGTCGTGCCACAGACTTCTCAAACATGCCATAGGACCCTACAGATACCACTCTTCACAGGTAAGCCCTTGTCTCAGGTGTTAGAAACCTGTCTTCTGCCCTGGGATGCTCCAGGCTGGAGGGAGGAGAGCAGTAAATCCTGGTGTTCAACAGCTCTGCACTACTGGCAAGCCTCTGATCAATAGACAAGCCTCGAGATACAATTGTTAGATGTTAGAGAGGAATTTTTTACTTGAGGGTGGTGAGGCCCTGGCACTGGTCACTCAGAGAATCTGGGGGCACCCCATCCCTGGAAGTGTTCAAGGGCAGGTTGGATGGGGCTTTGAGCAGCCTGGTCTAGTGAGAGGTGTCCTTGTCTATGGCAGGGCACTGGACCCAGATGAGCTTTAAAGTCCATTTCAACCAAAGTCTTCCTGTGATTCTATGAAACTGTCCCCATGTTCAAAGATGCTGCAGCAGGTCCATCTTCTGCCCACCACAGCAGCCTTTCCCACATAAACCCAGCACACGCTGTGCTACTTCCAACACTCCTCATTCCATTCCAGCCCTCTTGAGGGAAAACAAATTGGAGATTTGGTGCCCAGCACTGGAAGAGCTGTTGGCAGATTTCCAGATGAGTTTAGGGAATTTTTATCTAGCCAAAAGGATCGGACAGTGGAGCTCTGCTGCACAGCTGCCTCACTGCCAGACTCCTCAGGGCAAGGCTGGCAGACCCCAGCTTCCTGCTGGAACAAGGAATTCTCTTCCTGGCACTTGCAGCCAGCTTAGAGCTGCTGCAGCGGTTTTGAGGGAAATTTGTACCTCTAATGCCAGCACCAATTTGTGCACATTTGCAGGTGTGACAAATTTGCTTCAGATGACCTCTGGGAAGGCAAAAGCATTGCCTTGAAAGTGTGTCAGTGATACCACTTAGCACTCACATTTTCTACTTCAAAGTGTTCTACTAACACTAATGAAGTGAGCTTCAAAATAAGAGCTGAAAACACCCTAATAACATGAAAATACTGCCCTGGAACAAGTATATGAGCAAGAAGGCAACAAAGCCATTATAAAATGAGGACATTATTATGGTTTTTTTTTCTTTAATGAGCTTGCTTTGCCAAATCTAATTTAAAAGTAGCTCATCTGTTTAGCTGAAACCCTCCAGTCATTTTTTTTATAGCACTGTAAGGTGGAATATGGCAACTAGGGATGTAAAGTTTCAGTTCTGTGACCCTGATGGCCTGGGAGAATGTAGTATTCTATTTAGAAAGATCTTAAATTACTTCACTTATCACTCCAGACTATTTTTAAGATATATGTAAATGTATGGTTCAGAGTCCCTCAAAGAAACAGCCCCTGTTGTGAAGCTCTGAGACTGAGGGATTCAGCTGAGATTTGACCAGGAGCTGCACACAGTCACAGGTGTAGTTTTTTTCTGAAAGCATCATCAGGACACATGTAGCTGTGAATAGATCAGAGAGGTTTGAACAAAGCAAGCAAAAATTGCCAAATCCAGGCTTCTCACGAGTTAGTCTCCCATTGCTTTTAATAGGGTTAGGATTTTGCCTGCTGGACTGAATTCCCAGTTCTACACTGAATTCACTGTAGCAGAAATCCCTTAATCTCTCTATGCATCCTTCTCTCTGTGCTCTTTCCTATCTCCTCATCTGTGGATAAGGATGATACTAACGTCTGCCTCCATGGGTATTATGAGAACTAATTAACTGAGCTTTCAGGAAAATTTCAGCAGCAAAGACAAATTTCTCCTCTGGAGATAAAACACATACACACATATAGATACAGATATTTGTGTGTACTGATAGATATACACGTATAATCTGGTATGTATAATATACCTATCACCTGCCAGACCTTTCTTAATATCAAGGTTCTTCTTTTCTTTGCCTTGTCTTACTTTTACAATCCCACTATTTTTAAATGCTGCACTTTATTCAAAGTCTATGTGGAGATGTCAAGCAGGTAGTTATTAAAAAAAAAAAAAAAGAAGAAGAAAAAAGAAAAAAGAAAAGCCTTTGCCTTCTCCTTATTTAATAGCATTTTTGTTCGGCAGCCATTGTTCCTGTCAGTCAGAAAAACTGTTTGGTTTTTAATGAAAAATCCTAACAGCAACAAATTGCAACCCTCCCTTTCAACACAGACATGCCCTTTGAATTTAATTATACCTCAGGCAATGCATTATAACGAGCATGGGATAAGTGACACCAAAAATCTTCCAACAAACACAGCAGATATCCCTCACTGGGCAAAAATAGCTCAGTACCAGATTGCCTGTTTTGGTTCAAACTCACTCAGTGCCAGAGCCTGCCTGGCTTACCCCACCTGGGCTGGGGTGTCCCAGCTCAGCCCCACTGATGCCAGGAGAGCTGAGGGATCCTGGGGGATGATCTGCTCCCCTGGCTCTGGCAGGAGAACACCCCAGCCTCGAGGAAGGGGTGGAGGACTCTGCCCCAGGACAGGGACATTCCTGGTGGGGTCATTCGGAGCACCCAGCAGGAGCCCAGAGGAGCTGGGGACAAGGGAAGTGGAGGAGTTTGGGAGGTTTCCTTTCCTCACAGAATAATCCCTCACAAGCTGTGTCAACTATCTACAGCTAAACAAATACTTGAAATATCTATCAACATTTCCCATTTGGAGGGAGAGGCAGCACCAATTACCTTTGGTTTTGTTGTCTTGGGAGCTGCCACAGTCAGAGAGAGGAGACTGCCTGGGATTTTTCTGATTATTCACAGAGGAAAATTTCATTTGAAAACAAACACCCACAGCCCTGCCTGTAATTCAATACCAGGGTCAAACTCTGTCCTTTGCATCCTTCTGGATGCTCACTTGGGATAATGCAATGCTCCAGTGTTAGATCTTCTGGGATGGCCAGTGACTCCCAAGCAGCAGGAGATCATGGAATCTATAGGACCATTGAAAAGATCTCAAGATCATCAAGTCCAACCTTCAACAAATGTCACCACACCCACTAAACCATCACAAACTGCCACCTCTACTCAGTTTTTGGCCATCTCTGGCAATGCTGGTGGTGCACATTACTGGGATGCAAAGTATTCATATGCAGAGGGAGACAACAGTCACAGATGACTCCTGACTGCTGGTGGGCAAATATCAAGACAAGTTCTATTTAACCTCAAAAGCCATATGGATGTGAACATAAAATGAAGCAATTCCATTTCTGCCAGAGGGTTTTGTTATTTCAAAGTAGTTGCATTGGACATGGTCTCTGTCTTCCATTTTGTTTCCTGTCAATACAGGTGCCTTGGCTTAGTGACGTTTTAGGAGGGGTGAGCTTTTAGTTGTATACTAAATGGCTGCTCTGGGTCAGAAGAACCTCTGGCTCATGTCAGGGAACTGTTTCCCTGATGTGGTACAGCTCTCTTGTGAGCTTCTGCAACAGCTGTTTTCATTGAAGTCTTAAAGATGAAAGACAGAGCTTTTAAAAAGAGAGGGCTGAGATGCACAATCAAGTTATTGCAGTTTAATGTGTTTCTGTGCAGCAGCTGAGCCACACCAGCCAGCTGGGTTCACACCCACAGCTTCAGTAAATGCAGGATTTAAACTGCACATTACCATGGCCTGAGCATGACTCTGGTCAGACATCCACAACAAATCATTCACTTTCTTGAGCACAATAAAACCATCATGTAACTGACTTCTCCAGATATTTAAATGCTTAATTCTTCCTTTCACTGCTAACTTTCCCTGCAACCATGGGTCTTACCACCTCCTTAGCTTTCAGACTTCAAGTGTAAAATTAATATGAGGAGTGCTTACACAAAAGGATATTATAAGAACAACTGTGAGTCTATGAGGTGCTGAGATATTCTGGATACCTGGCCTGAGGGTCATTTCGAAGAACCCATTCTGCTAAGAGGAATCAGAACAGCAGTGCTTTGCTTTTAGTCACCCCCAGTGCTCTTTGTTATTTATGCAGCCGTGGAGCTGAAAAATTACTTCAGAGTCTTGTCTTTTGCTGCAGTAAACAGAAGCCAACAGGGCTGCATTGCTCTACAGGAGCTGGGGAGCTGCATCACTTCGTTGCATGTTTTACTGTGAACCTGTGAGTCACAGTTCGTGTACCAAAATATTTCCAAGTACATTTCCTTTCAAAGACAAAATTTTAAGAGCTGCTGTCATGTGTCACACATAAACAATGCGAAGGATAACATCAAACACTTGGAAAGTGTGCAAGTACACCAAAAGGAAGGAGAGTGATTTACTCAGCTTTAGTCAGTTCAATGTAACGCCATGAGTTTTACACCTAAAGGATTCAGATTGCTGTAACTCTTACCTGTGAATAAAGCTTCCCTCTGGCAAGCGATAATTAATTCTTAGATTTTAGAAGTTTCTGAATTTCAGAGACTCCTGAGCACATTTGTATGAAGATTAGACATTGTTTCTTTTCTCTTTTTCTCTTTGAAGTCTTTTCTTCAAAGATTGCAGCTCACTGTTCTGACTGCATAAATCCTGTCTTGACAGAGCCTGCTTTTCTCTCACTCGCAGAGCTTTGAGTCTAACTCTACTCTCCTTTACTCTGCTCTGTGCCCATCAAAGAACAGAGAGATTGTCAGCACCACATCGCTGCCAGTGGGAAGGAGAATCAAACCCTTTGCCAAATACATCAAGTGAATTGCTCACCCCCTGTGAGGAAAATTTACCACCTAACAATGCAGTAATTGATATTGATGGTGTGTGTCGTTCACATTTCAATTTTTTAGAAACTTGTTTTCAGGATTGTGAGAAGCCAGGTTACAGTGATCAAAGGTTGAAGCCTTTATTTCCCTGTAAAACAACTTCCCTGGGGCTATGCTTGATGTGGGAAGAAATTTGTGGTTTTGGAAAGAGATTTATACAAGGCACATAAAAAGGACCAAAGATGTTAAATTACAAGAGTGAGATTTTCTTCTCATTTACATACCTATGAATTGTAAGCAACTGCTCAGGTGCGGAAGAAATTAGCTCATCCAGAGTTTTATTTGGAGTAGTAAGTGCTGGGTCCATAGAAATGTAGCTGAGTTCTTCCTGTTCACACCTTGGACTTCTCTCTTCTCAAGCTGTGCTTCTCTGACCTTGTCATGAAACAATATTTTGCAACTTTTTTCTAACAAAAAAAAAAAAGTGTTTGCTTTTCCATCCTGTTCAAGTAATGAAGGGAAGGGAATGGAAGGGAAAAGGGAAAAGGGGAAAGGGAAAATTGAAAAGGGAAAAGGGGAAAGGGAAAAGAGAAAAGGGAAAAGGGAAAAGAGAAAAGGGAAAAGGGAAGAGGGGAAAGGGGAAAGGGGAGAGGGGAAAGGGAAAAGGGAAAAAGGAAAGAAAATGATCGTATGATCCAGGAATTCCTTTTTTGTACATCTTAGGATAAATAACCCCAATTAGTGAGAAATTAGAAAACCAGTTTTCTGCCTTTTTAATTCACAGAATTCTCTAGCTGTCTGCATAGCTGAATTTCAGGGTCTTGGTATTAAATAGTACAAATCTTCAAATGTTCCTACTTCTGCCCTTCCTCAGTGACCACTGCTGATAACCTGCATGTGAGGAAGTCACTGCTGAGGTGAATAAAAGTTGTACCATCCAGTCGAATTCTTGTACATTGAATTTCTACTCAGTGTGATCATGGTGATGACTGAAGACAAGCAATGGGATAAGAGGAAACAAAGTTCTACAGTCTGGCCAAAAATGACACCTTTCTGTGTGGCAACATGGTTTTAGCCAAATCACTGCAAGTAATGGTAAAACTGTCATGCTGAAAATACATGACTGTATGTTCAGTGATGCAAATTATATTTAATTTTCACACTGCCTTGCTCATTAGCAAGTACCTCAAAAATACCCCAAACTCTCCTAGGCATTAGAAAGAACCAGAGTAGTGAAGTGTCTTGTCCAAGACATCAGGATAACGACAGAATAAGGAGTAGAGCCTGGAGCACACATATATCCCTCCTTCAAACCATTCTTTTTGTTACATTGCTTCCCAATTTAGTGTCCCAACTGGTCTAGTCATTCACAGTTCTTTTAAGAATTCTTGACTTTTCTCTCAAGTAATTTCATAGAAATTTCCTTTCATAGCCCGACAAAGGAAGTATTTCAAACTCTTGTTATGAGTCTTTTTTTCTTTTTCCTCCCTAAAAATTTTCAGTGCACAGGCCTGAAATTTTAGGCCACTTCTTGGAATTGGTCCTCTGAGCCCCATATGCCTCCTTCAGCCACCTTGAATATTCACAGCACAGCCCTGTGGTGGCCCAATGTGCTGGATCCACAAGTGCAACTGCTCCAGGAGAGCTCTCTCCAGGGGCCACAGGCCAGATGACAAAGAGCCAGGGGAGGAGGTTCATAGCTGAATGTCTTTGCCCAAGGGAAAGCAAACCAAAGAATACAAAATGTCGGCAGAGGGCATGTTACCCTTGATTGAGTCCCCGCTGGCTGGAAACCCAGAATTAACAGCAACAACAACAAGAAAATTAGTAAGGCTTGCCAGCTGGGGAAAGACATCTGGCTAGTGATCAGAGGGGCATGTGAGTCAATTAATCCATCTCCGAGCTGGATTTGCACATTGAAACATGCTTCCCTTCGCTGCTGCAGAAGGACCTGTTGAATGAGCTGAAAAGATGAATGGAACTAAAGAAATTTCATTTAGATGAAGAAAAATGGCTCCGAAGTAGTGAGTGGGTGGTTTTTTACATGCCTTATGTGCTGCAAGAATTAAGCACAACTCAGAGAATTTAGGGCATGAAACAGCCATTTGGATACAAAAGCTCTTGCATTTCAGATCTCATTGATTTAAAATTTGTATCTAGATATCTGCCAATTTATTCTTCATGTTTATAGCATATCCAGGAAAAAAAAAAGCTACTACAGTTTATGAAAAGTAACCCTTTGAATCCATTCTTTCACAATTGTGGTAAATCAAGTTACTGTCACCACAGAAGCTATTCCTGGGCTCTTTTGTTATTATATGGAATGGCAGGACTGTTGCTCAGGGGTATCATGCTTCATTTAGATCTGGAAAGATTGAGACTCAGTCTCCACCTTCTCTGTCATTGCAGATCAATGGGACATGGTCTTCTTAAATCCTTTTCAGATCACCTGAAGGGATGTCTTTGGTCACTGAGTTCAGTTCTGCCTGTCATGAACAATCAGGTCATATAATCACTTCTCTGGAATTCTTCAGCTCCCTCTTAAATTTTGCTTTTTTTGTTATTCCTGAAGTCAGAAAGCTTTTCCAAAACTTCATTTTTCTGCTGTTTAGAAACTTCTTTATAATTTCCATTGTCTGTTTATTCAGGACCAGGTTACAGTCATTTGTTCTAATTCCAGAAATGTATTTTATTCTCCTCCCTTTTGAGTACCCAGACCCCTGAGGTGTCTATGGATAGCTTTCAAAATCCTCAGCTTTCCTTTCACTAAACTAAACATGCGAAGCCACATTGTTCTCTCCTAAAACAGACTCATCAGTCCCCTGTATTTTGTAGTAATCCTTCTCTATACCTATACTTACTTCAAATATTATTTTCACAATAATACATGGATTTTACAGAAGTTTCAAATTATATCCTGTGCAATGGCAGCAACACCACCTTGCACCTGCAGAAAACACCCTTTCTGTCTGTACTCTGGAAGTTGCATTCACTGTCTGGGGAGCTTTCATCTTTAGGAAAGTATAAGGAATTTCAGTTAGCACCTGGAAGCTTATATCTGAGACCCGTAGGAAGAGGCACATGAGTTTTCTCAAACGGGGGATGGTGCCCAAGGAAAATCTTGATGCAGCTATTAGCAAAGCAAATGGAGTGCTAGCATGCATCAGGGATGATTTCTCTAGCAGAAGTGGTGAGGGCTGTCTTTTTGTATTACTAATGAGCTAAACAGTGCCAGTGAAAAGACATTGACAATATAATCCTGATTGTCCATACTGAGAAATTGCTTGAATGGTCCCTGGAGTTCTTTTGGGATGTGCCATTGTTCTGAATAATTCATCGACATGTGTGGGGACTTAGCACATAGTGGGGACCATTCACCAGACACATTTACAACGTGGGCCCCCTTTTTTAGAGGCTGGCAGAGGCCAGATGGAGGAGTGCCCACCACTGTTGGCCTAATGATCTCAACGCCTCAGAATGGGCCCACAGAGGTCTAATTTATGAGACCAGAAATAACTATACACATGAGGGTGCAGGTCCTCATGTCAAGGACTGTGCATAGTTCTGATCATCTGTACTGATGGCAGAGGAGCTCAACGATTGCAGCTACAGCTCTTAAACAGTGACAGACACCAGAATATGATTGTATCATTTAATGGCTAAAACAATCTCAAGCCACAGAGTTTTGACCAACATAACTCTCCCAAGACAGCTTCTGGGAAGAGGCTGAAGACCATCTTAGCCCCAGCAGCATTCGCATCAGGTCTGTGGGATGGGACCATCCAGATCTGGAGCTCCAGAGATTTTTCTCTGCAATGGCACAGCACAGCTGTGTCAGATGGTATCCAGATCAGAGTGGTCTATGACCCATCCTGTTTTCTAAGATCATTTCAACCAAACTGGCTCAGAAATTCTGAAGAACTACCTTGGTGATCAAAAGAATCCAGAATTAACTCTACGAGAGCAGGAAAAAACAATTTGGAATGCTTTTGAAAAATCTCCTTTATACTCAAAGAGAACTTTATGCACAGAAACTGTCCACAGCCCCTGGGAATTTGGTTCTCAATTCCTTTAACTGGAGCATGTCAAATAATTTCAGCTGTCACATGCCATGTCTGAGAGACCGTGAGCTTTGACACAATATGTGTCAAATATACCTTCAAACAAAGGCAGCACTTCTCTGGGAGGTAATGACAATTGCTGAGCATGAGTTCCTTCCAAATAAATATGAAAACTCCACAGACATCAGTCACAAGAAATTATCTCTCCTTGAAGGCATTTCATAAGACCTGCCTTCTTTCCTCTGTTTCTGCTACCTCTCTCCTCTCTCATGGAAAATGCCAAAGTGGATAAATTCAGGACTTACCTCTCTGAAAAACAAGGGCCTAGAGTAATGAAAGCTCGAACCCACAAACATTTGTACATAACTAGGGTTGTATGAAGTTGACAGACATCTTGTCCCTATTGCTGCTGTGTCACTCAGTGTCCATTACTGGCTATTGACTGCTGTCTGACAGACAGCCCCAGAGATAAAGAGGGAAGGACTCCCTCTTGGCATGTGTATGAAGCCTATTGCAGTGAGCATGTCTCCTGTAGAACCCCTGTTTATACTTACACATGGCTTAAAACACACTGTTTTTCAGAAATTCAGTTATCTCCTCAGAGGAACCAGGAAGGAGAGGAGAAGTACTTCTCTTCTCTTTAAGTACAATGAAAAGACTCAGACCTGGTCCCCAGTTTAGAATCTGCTCAGATGAGAGATCCAACAAAGCAACCCCCTCTTTGTTAGGGGACCACCAACAGTTCATTCAAAGGGAAATCTAATTTAAAAGGTGATCATAAATAGATACGTGTACTTGAAAATAAGAATTTCAACATGAAATGCAGTTAACTATAAATAGAAGATAATCAAAATTTATGGACTGTATAAATATATCCAAAATTACTCTCAAAGGCCATGAATGTGGTGAAAGGAATCCAGCATATTTCATATCACCAGTGGGGAGTATGGGACTTTCAGGGATGGAAAAATATCCCTACAGTCACACTTAACAGAGAACTATGGATTCTATTGAGATGTCATGATCAGCAGATGATAAGTTAATAATGATGAGAGAAAAGAGTCAATTAGGATAGCTCTAGGAGCATGAAATAGTTGTAAATATCCCATTATAGCCATTAAGCGATATTCCTTCAATATGGCACAACAACAGACACAGGGAAAAGACCAAGGAAAGACAAGCCTGGCCAAGCTGGTTGTTACCTATGCCAAGTGCAATCCTATAACTGCTGCCAGCAATCAAAAATCACCAGCAGTGGCTATCTCAGAAGTGAGAAGTCCCTGATTCAAGAATGAAAAACAAATGGGTGTTTTAAATTTACCTGCAAACTGCCCTGATTTTACTTGTCTCTAAAAGGAGCTGTGTATTCTAAATAGAAAGTGCTCTTAAGAGAGATTTTTAGCTTGTTTGATAGGATATTCAGCAGAAATTCTGGGAATAAAATAAAGGAGTGTTTAAAGCAGATTGCCTGCCTCATTCAGCTGTGTCATGGAGCTGATTCAAAGACACCCAGGAACTTTAAAAGGTGCTGGAGCTGGCCCATCAGTTTCTAGCACTAATAGGAACCGAGCTGTTAGTGTTTTTGCATGACATCCTGTAAGGAAAATCACTGGCATTTGGCTTACTCGGGAGATTTCACCATCTGTTATTGTAGAGACCTAATAATGATACAAAACACAAATAAGCAAAAAACCCTAACACTCTGTCAAATTTAGTGAGGTCTTAAAATATTCCTGCACAGGTAGAGAATTTTGCTGGAGGAGAATCAACAGAGCAACAGGCTCAATTACATCTGAGTTTCCTGTGTAAGACCTGTCAAGCAACTCCTGTCTTCACGTCTGTAAGTGAGTGTGAGTAATGGGTTTCATTTAAATTCGTGTGGTGTTTGCTACCTACACCCAGACAGATAATGGACAGATAGCAGAACAATGATCATCAAGAGGCTATCACTTAATTCTTGTTTTATTCTGCAGCTTGCCTGCCTTCATCTGTCTTCCCTTCTGAAGAAGTGAGCACGTTCCTTCTGTCTCAGATGGAAATGCAATGGCCTATTATGCATTCATCACAAGTTTTCCATTTTCCATGCAAAATCATGACAATGATACAAATATGAAAGCCCACAGAATTTGTTTCCAAAAGCATTCAGCTCCACGCATATATGTTTAGCTTTCTGCAATTGAATTTCTTATCCCCCAAAACACACAGTGAACTTCCTTCTAAGTAGCAAATACAACATTTAAGGAGTTTATTTGTTTTACTAAAAACAATAGGTATTAAGGATGGTGGGAAGGGCAGAGCATCCTACAAAATATTGAAAAAATCTGTTGGCTCACTGCAGTTCTATTGATTTAAGAAACACAAATGGAATATGCTGAACTAGATGAGATAGGAAATTAAGTAGCATCATGTGAATATAGCAGCAAAGCATCCTACGTACTCTCATCACTGTCAGCTTCCTGCAGGACAAAAGTGTGTGCTCAGCCCTAAAAACTCTGTCCTTCCAATGCAAGTATTGGTATGCATTCGTTGCCCTAGCTATCTGAATTCCTTTGGGTTTAAGGAAGCTGTCAAAGCCTTACAAGTTGTGAATGCTGTTGTGCAAGTGAAATTAATGATTCCTTTTCTGCTTCCCATATTTAAAGCTTTAAATGAGTCTTATTGCTGGGGAAAAGATGAGGAGGAGCAGAGGGGCTGTCAGGATGGAATTGTAAATCTTTTGGCATTTAAAATCTTAGACATGATTGACCTCATGATGGTGCTTCAGACCAGTATTTATCTTGGTGTTGTAAAGCAAGCAAATTACCTTTACCCAGCCATGAATCCCATTTTGCAGTCTGCTGTAACTAACTGGGATATGAGGCTCAAATGAAATGCTCCAGTCAAGCAAGTAAACATTGAAAAACAAACAAAAACATTTGCATCTCAGGAAGTATTAAATGTATTTGTCATCTGTCCTTTGAGTCTTTGTAAGTGCTGGAGTAAGGGGACAGTAATATGAATAGTTGTAACTCAGTTATTAAATAAAATGGAAATACATGAATAATTAATACAAATAATAACTGGTGCTTGCCTGACTGGTGCGTGCTGAGGTTTTCACTGGTGCTTGTCAAGGCATGATAGACTAAGGGTTGCTTGGGGAGAGGGCTCTCTTGTTGCCCAGGTCCCCCAGCACACTGTGGGCTGCAGTGGGAGCTCTGGGGTGGCTATTTTCAGTGCAGTGAGGAGTTCCCAGCAGAACCCTGCTCGTGGCAGTAAGATGAAGCCTGGTTCCAAAAGCAGAGTCAGCCTGCCAAGCACTCTGCCTACAGTGTCTGTCTAAGCAGCAGCTCTGGCCCAGGGGAATTTGGACTCAATAGGTGTTGTTGACACCCTCACATTTCAGCTGGCTTCCCTGTTCTTCCCCACAGCCATTAGAAATGCTCTCCAGAAAGCACTTTGGAGCAGCAGCCAAACCCAGATTCTCTGAAAATCCCATGGGATTTTCTTAGGAATATTCATGCGCCTGGAAAGAGCCCTGGAAAAATGGCTAGTCTATGATTTTTTTTCTCTATGTGCTAGCATCAGAGATGACCCCACATGCCCTACTTAATTGTTCTTCCACCAGTCCTTTCAGAAGGGAGCAGGTGATAAAATTCTCCAGAGAGTATCTCCTTTTTTACCAGCATGCCCCTAGCTCCTGCTTTAGCTATCAACACACTCTCATAACCCAAAAGATACCTTTCCCTGCAAGGCATGTCACAACGCTGAAGATAGGTCTGAGGCATGGTGCCAGCTGAATGAATCTGTCTAAAGCCTGGAGAGCATGAGATTCATCCAATGGGGCCAAATTTCTGCTGCCATCAGAGGCACACCTAATTTTCCTCCATGCAAAGAAGAACAGAGTGTACTCCCTGACCTGACTGCCGTGCACCGCGGGTAGCGTGTTCCAAGCATTAATCCTTAGGACACAACTGCAAGGTCACAAAGTAATATTATCTCCTATTTTCTATAGGTACAAAGAGGTGAGCCAAAGACAGCAATGAGACTGGAACCAGATTTCAGTGCACTGGTTTACCTGCTAGACTGAAGCCTTTCCAACAATTGGCAGGGGATTTTTTGTATTATACTGTGAACCTAAAACCACCAGAAAAAATATTCTCATGTGCTTTAATGAGTAGAGTATAAGAAATATGTGATGTACATGAGTTTTTCTGAGATTTGGGGAAGTCAGTATTTAAATTAGATGACTGTCATACAGTCAAAAAGTGCTGAAGGACATCTTCATCGAAAATCCCAGGGCTGGCTCCTTCTCATCAACAACTCAATGAGTATTCAGGGCACTTTAAATAGTTCTGACCTATTATCATAGAGCTCTCTTCTCTTGGTTCTGCTCCTGGCTATGTATTTTCCCATAGAAATTAACTATCTTTATGGACAAATAGCTTAGTAAAGGACTAACACCATGGCCATAGTCGTCCAGTTTAAGTGAGGCAGCATTGGTAAAGAGAAACAGATATCCAATTTATGTTTTTGAGGGGAAACAAATTATCTTTGGATGATGAAGACCTGAAAAAGTGTTTTGGTAACCTAAATGGTGTTTATTTTTGCAGCTGTATCAGTCTTATAACAGGAACCATTTCTTATTGTGTATGGACAGGGCTATACTAAAGGTAATACCCCATTGCCTGGAGCTTCTTGTTCTCTTCATTGTTCTTAGATATTTATGATCTGAGAGTTTTATGCTGACACTGGCAAAGAAGTGATCTTTGCTTCTTCTGCCATTGATTCAGGCCATACTTTATTTTCTCCACAACTTCTCATTGCTAAAATACAGGGATGGCATTATACCCTGTAATAAAGAGAGTTGTAATTGTGGAGTAATAGAAAATCTTGTTTATCACTTCAGCTGCTGAAGAGACCTGTTCATAATTCCATGAAAAAAAATATTTCTGAGTGTAAGGGTTAGGTGTTCAAAACAAAGAAGTAACCCAGAGAAAATTAGTTGTGTTGTAGGTTTACTTCCCTGTTACTTTGCTGATCCTTCTGGGACACTCTCGGTCCCTGAGTGAAGATCATGCCATTACTTTAGACTCACAGTCTGCACTGAAGCACAGCTAATGCTCTCCTGTAATTGTCTCCTGAATGCTGAAAACAGCACCAAAGCCCACATGCATGCATGCACATATATGCTCACTGCTATGCTTAGGCTGATGGAAATTTTATAAATTGCAAACCCTGTGTGGAACCGTATCACTTCCAACCAAACATCAGCACATTGGTTTGGGCAGCTGAGCTAGGAGTCAAAAATGTATTCTGTGGAACAGCAGGCTTAGCAGCAGAAACCATCAAAGCTCTGAGCCTCCATGCTGGCCAGATGATGAGTTTTTAATTTCTTCCCTGTGGGTCCTGAGATGCAATAGATGAAATAGGAAAAAGAATCATAAGTCAGGTCTGTTGGCCTTTAAATGTAAATGGAGAAAATCTGCAACTTCTAACAGAAAAGAAACTAATCAATTGATAAACCTACAATACAACCATGACCTGCAATAGTCATGTATCACTCACATGCAGATATCTATCAAAACGCTCTGAATTTCTTAGTACACCTACTCAAATTTCATATACTTTGGACTAGATGCATCAAATCAGAGAGGAAAGGAGGGAGGAATTTAATTTTACACTTGAAAAATTATGGATCTTTCATTTCTATGCCTCCCCACATTACACTCATATTTAATTTAAGATCTTAAGTGGTTCTAAATAAGCTTCTAAGATTCAGTTAAAGCACAAAATATTCATTCAAGATGAATGAATAATTCTGAATAGCTGGAACAAGAGAACAAAACGTTTTAACATTTACAATGGGACAGATCCATCAACAAGATAACTATGATTGACACAATGGAGCCTCTTTCACTGGTACTTGATTTGGCCATTGCATTAGACAGTGTTTTTATTCCTTGTGATTACAGTCCTAGCTCAAAACAGTCTGTTCATATAAGAGAACTTGCAGTTCAAGTCTATAATACCCCTGACGCATGAACCAGTGGACCAGACAAAGTCTCAGGTTGGTAAGTGACACAAATTCTTGAATTTATCTTGAAAAATGTACAAGTTTTATGTGACTGTGACGCCTCTTGTTTAATTTGTCAAATATTTCCCATCATGTGGTTGTCTCAAGCCCTAGGTGAGTGGAAATGTAGGGTGTTTTCTGCTTGAGGCTCAGTGCACAAATAACCTGGGAGAAAGAAGCTGTTGGCATGAAGAGGGGGAAGGCTTGTAAGAGGAACACAAGGAGGTCACAACTGGGAACAAGGAGTTGGATACACCTGAGAGGGGCTGAGATGAGCAGTAATCAATGAAGGGAGCAGTTGACAGACTGGAGAAATGGAACTTTCATCATTTAAAATGGTATTGCAACAAACAAACTTCCTGCATGCCAACACCCTGACTGCAGAGTGCCAAGTTAACTCACCAAATTCATGCTGGACTAACTGGGGCATGCTGTGAAGATAGTAAGAGCATTTATCTGTCATGAATGCAAGCTTATGGATTGATAGATCATTTGATCTGTATGACTGTATTATGGATTTGCCATTAGCTTTTATCTTTAGCCATGCTGACAGAATCAAAAAACATATTTATTACACTTGGTGGGTTTTAATCGACTTTGCATTTTCCTGTGAGTAGAGTTGGAACACAGATGATCTGCAAAATACACTGACAATCTCCCAGTTTATTCTGGTTTATTCATATTTTTGTCAAAAAAACAGCCGAAGAGCATATCATAGATGTATGCTCCTGTAAAAGCTTTACATAAGATTTGAAGGAGAATAAACTAGCATTAGCCATAGAAGAGAGAAAGATGCAGTGCAAAAAAGCTTATCCTCTGGGCTTGATGAAGAAAACAGCTCAAAGCCAGCAAATCAATGATCCCAGAATGAAACTGAAACACTGCCCACAGAGAGAACAGATTTGCAAAATATGAGTTCTCCTTATTTCATATGGGATTGTTCCTACTCACAGAGGAGAGCCTTTAGTGCTAAGGCACAAGGTCTGATAGTACCAAGGTCTGATAACATCCAAATAATGTGACAGAGGGACCAGACCTCTGCTATACTGAAAATCTGACCATGAAGGGAGTCCCTCTTATTCAGATATCTTTGTTGTGGATGTCTCATGTGACCCAAGTAATTATATGTGGATTTCATCAACACAATCAATAGAGTGCAGGGTGTGAATCAGCCTAAAATAGAAAGGACCTCAGGGTTCTGGGACACAACAAGCTATCCATGAGCTAGTGTGCCCCAGGAGACAAGAAGGCCAATGATATTCTGGGATGCATTAGGAAAAGCACTGCTAGCAGGTCAAGGGAGGGGATCCTGCCCCCCTACTCACCCCTAGTGAGGCCACATCTGGATACTGTGTCCAATTCTTGGTTCCTCAGTACAAGGGAGACAGTCAGCAAAGGCTACAAAGATGTTTAAGGGACTGAAGCATCTCTCTTACAAGGACAGGCTGAGGGAGTTGAGCCTGTTCAGCCTTGCAGTAGGACAAGAGGCAATGGGCAGAAACTGATGCCCAGGAAGTTCCACCTGAACGTGAGGAAGAATTTCTGTCCTGTGCAGTGACCCAGCACTGGGACAGGTTGCCCAGAGAGGATGTGGAGTCACCCCTCACTGGAGATAGTCAAGAACCATCTGGACAGAATCCTGTGCTCTGGGATGACCCTGCTGGAGCAGGGAGTTTGGGCCAGGTGACCCAGTGGTCCCTTCTAGCCTGACTTATTCTGTGATTCCGTGACATGAATTGCTTGCCAACAACTTTTGGCCATGTTGGCCCCACTGACTAAATGAGGGTCTGAAGAGTCCACTCCACCCAGGAAATTCCTTTGTCCAGTTCTACAGACCCTGTTCACTATTTATGGAGAGAAACAGATACAGTAGTATGCAATTTATTTCATCCTATTCCAATTTCTAAAATATATTTGATTAATTGCATTCTATAATTATCAAATTCCAGGAATAAAGCTGTGCTATTGGTTTACATAATAGTAGGGGAGGTTCAAAAGTTAGAGATTGGGACCCTGCAAGGATAGAAGAGCTCTTGTAGCACACCCTGGCCTTTTGAAGGCTGTTTTCCTAAGGAAATAGGGCTTATGTAATTACATTAACTGTCAATTGCAATAAAGTTTGAATGCTAGCCAGTGTCAACAAAAGCATACAAAATACAGACTTTGAAGACATTCATTTTGTTACAGGTTTCTTTTCGGGAAAAGGAAGGTGGCTGAATAAAGGAATGAAGAATGTGATTAAAATCCCATGATAAAGAAAGGCTGAAGAGTAAACGCAGCCACAGAGCAACCAAAAATCCCCCCTGCAGGAAACCACAGGCAAAGAGGCTTTCCACAGACAGGCGGTAACACTATTGCAACCTATTTTACATCAGCTGGAAACTGCCAGATAATGTATCGGTCTGGGAAAAAATAAAATGCCCTGGTCCTATTATATGTCAGAAAGAAAACACTCAAACCAGAAGGCAAGTGTCATCTGGGGATAGCCTGTGTTTGACTGACATCAGTGAAAGCTTGGCTCTGAATTCAGTAAACCCTGATTTCACACCTTGCAGACTTGTTTTAGACAGGAAAGTTAAAGGTAGGGCACAGTCAAAGCTGTCAGTAGCTTAGCCAAATCAGTGAGAATTCCTCTGGTCAGGAGTATTGGCCATCTTTGACACCTTTTTTATTGCAAATGTAGATGTCATTTCTACAGCTGACTAGGATTTACCAAAAACATGCAGCCTGTGATAAGAGTAGGCTGTTACTCAAGTGTTGTCTTCATTTTATATTGGAGAGATGCCATAGGAGTTCCCATTTTAAATATTGTCACCTGCTTTCACAGGCCTCCCCTGTTTTCCATGTATATTTTTCACTGCTGTGTGGAATAGGAAAAGGCAGATGATGATGATGATTTTGCTTTCCTGACAAAAAGATAGCTGGGCCTGAGCCGTGAAGGGAGGATATTTCACTGCTTGCTGCCAAACTGAGTGTGATAGGCCTAAAAAGCACATAAAGTCATTCAATTTAAAACTTAGGGAACCACAGCTCTTTCACCCTGCAAGTTGTCATGTAGCTTAAAGGTCTACGGTTTTGTCAAAGCTATCTGCCCTAGAAAATGAATTTCAAAATATCCCCTCAAATTCCTTCACATTTCCATGCTTGTTATCCTTGTGTAATTCCGCTCTTCCCAGGCACTTTTAGTGAGACCCCCAGAACTTGTCCCCAAGCTCAACAACATCCTGAGCTGCTGCTCAGCTACTGCTGCAGGAGAGCCACGTCCAGGGCTGCTGTTTGCTTCCTGATTTTTCTCCTTGCTAAAGATACCTCTGCTGTTCATCACGTGTGATGCAGAGCATTCTGCCTCCCAGAGCCATGACATGGCACGTGGAGTAACACCACAGCCTTGGCAAAACCAGACAATCATCAGAGATGGTTCTTCTCCATCATCTTCCTCTCTATAAAACAATCTGTGGAAGTGGAAGAATATGCCCATGAGGGGAGTGCAGCCTGATTCACAATCTGGCATGTATAATTCCTAACCTACTTTTTTTCTCATGCACCTGGTCTTGTGGTTTCTCAGCTCTCATTTTTCAATCACGGCTCGACAGTAGAATTTGAGGCAATTATCACAGAATGGCTTTCATTGCATGCCTGCTGCCATGTGGATGCCTCTGCCTTCCTGTGGTCAGTGGAATTGTTGGCAATCATGAAGTTTCTCCCCAGTCAAAGGCAGAAAGTGCAAAGCAATGAAATCCTCACCTCTGGTTCAGTTTCATTAACAAATACAGCTAGTGACTCTTGGCCAGTTCTTGAATTCTTTAATGGGATTATTATTCATTCATGCTGGCCTCGGTGAAATTTGGGATACAAGTATTAATCTTAGATTGCAATGAGAATTGTAATAACAAGAGAGCTTGTTATTACAAGACACACAGGCCACACAGAAAGCATATCCAGTCCTGATCCTCCCAAAATAAATCAGATCTAACTCCTCCATCCTTACTGTGGACTGTAACTTCCAAGAAATAATAAGCCTCTATATAAACATCTATGTAAAGCAGTTTTAACTCTTCCTTGACCAAAAGTCTTTGTCTGCTTCTAGTGAGGGATGAAAGGAGCACAGTTAAGACCTGAGTTCATCCTGCTTAGCTTTAGATTCCCAAGAATAAGCCTCACTTTAGATGTCTAAAATTAGAAATTAACATTTCTCTGGATATTTTTTGCCATTTTCATGCTTTGGCTAAAGCAAAGAATCATCACCATAGAATGACCATGGAATGATTTGGGTTGGAAGGGACCTTAAAGGCCATTTAATTTCAACCCCTCTAGCAAGCCCCAGCCAATCTGATCTTGAACATTTCTAGCAATGGGGAGTCCACAGCTTCTGTGGGCAACCTGTTCCAGTGCCTCTTCACCTTCATAGGAAATAATTTCTTCTCTATATCTAATGTAAATCTACTCCCTCTCATGCCCTTCTAAAAAGTCCCTCTCCTTGTAGACCTTTCATCTTGGCTTATTTAATATGTGGCCTTATATAAGAACATAAGACAACGTTTGCACAGGTTTTAGAAAAACATGAATTCACTAGGAATTGTTGAAGGTATTAATGTTTGTCTTTCCTCTACTTTGTCATTATGTCAGAGATTTGGCAGCACAGAGAAACTCCTTGCAAGGAGAAGTGTCGCAGACATGCACTGTGCTTTATCCTACAGCTCAGCTGGGCCCCAGATAGGCTGATGCAGAACACTAGCACTGTTCCAGATACTCTAAATAGGGCCTGTGTCTTCCCTTCATTAGCAAGGAGTTCCCCCCCCTCACACACTACCAGGGCGTGAATTATTCCAGCAGAGGTATTGAGGACCAAGCTGAGCAGACTGCAAATTCAGTTCTGTGGCCAATCAAATGGCTGCAAGGCCATTTACACTTACATTTTCTGTGTGTCAGCACAGAAAACAACGAAGACAAAGCCAGTGCTAGAGAAAGCTGTTTCCTGCACCGTGCTGGGCAGAAGGTGACTGCAAGTGGCAAGGTCCTCAGGGTGTCCCAGAGCAATTGGTGAATGGAGCCACAGTGGTCCACCAAACCATGCATGGCTTTACCCAGTGTCTCATCTCTCTTTCATAATTCGTGCTAAATGACTCTCTAAATTTTGAGTTAAGCTGTTGTTGCCATAGCAATGGCCATTTAGAGTGAGAGAATGCAGTGTATGTATTGGGGGTGTGAGGTTCTGGCTCTTCTCATAAAAATACATGTCTGCATGTAGATACACTGCTGTGGAGCTGCATGAAAGGAGCCAAGCAATCAGTTTGCATCAGATCTGAAGGAGGGACAGGTGGTATGGAAAGAGGAGAAGCTTGGTGCAGGTTGGAGTTTGTTTCAGGATGCACCTGCAAAGAGCTGATTACTAAACTGAAATGAGCCTCAGTGATAACTGACTGACATTTCATTTCTTAGCAGGAGAAGTCACTCCCTTGCTCAGGACAAGACATGTTTGTTGCTGCCTTCATGAGACAAATCTTTGCAGGAACAGGAAAAATTTGCTTTCTCTGGTTTATTTTCATTAAAAATAACTCATGCTGCTAGCTCTTCAACAGGAAATTCTTTTCAGCAATCTACTCCCACTGTTTATACAAGTTTATTTGCCAGGGCACAGGCTGAAAAAAAAAAGTCAATAAATAATGCAGGCATTATATTACCTAATTTTAGATCCACATCTAAGATTTTTCAACACTCCTAGCACTAGCATTTTTAGTGGTCACAGCAGGAGAGATTCAGAACTTGTGGGGTTTATTCCTCACTTTATGCCACTTCTCTGTGGGGTGAGGAAACTTCTTAAATAGTTACAGCTCGGGCATGATCCTGCCCACATCCCTGAGCCTATCTTCCTGAGGAGTTTGGCAGAGGTCCATCTTCCTCCAACTAGATTTGGCTTAAAAGTGGAGTTAAGCATCACATTGATCAGGAAGTGCAGGCAGTGTCTGAATGTTTTGGGAATTCTCAGACTGAGAGTGAGGTTTAGATACCTGAAGCACTAACTGATGAAGAAGAGTGGTCTGTTTGTGTCACTGGCTGGCCCTAAAATTCTTTTGAAGTCCCACATTTGACTGATTGTGAGCATCCTTTTTTAAGTCTATCAATTCTTAGCAGGACATCCAAGTTTGATAACATAGCCATAAACTTTTCTGACACATCTTGTCCCTCCATAAGCCCAGACAGGGTCATGAATCAGAATTAACATTCCAGGTTCCTATAAGAATACCTTATATAAGCTTTGAATATAATCTGGGGCCCAAAAGAGAGACATAAATGTGAGGTTTTTTTAAATACAGCTCTGTGTTTACCTGTTTCTCAGTAAATAGCAGTCACCAGCTCCTGCTCCCTGTCAGTGACATTACCTGTATCTAAGGACATGCCTAGTGCACGGCAGGTCTGAGACACTGAGCATATTGTTTCCCCTTCCAGTGGTACTTTGTGGTGTAGGTAAGGCAGCCTTCTGCCTTTATTTGCCAACTGGAAAAGAAAAAGGCAAGAAGGATCTATCAGCCAGCAAACACCATAGGCTTCAGTAGTTTACTGATTTACAACAGCTGCAAAACAAGTTCTGTAAAATTTTTAGTACAATCCAGTTCCCATAAATATCTGAGGGCAGCTTTTGTTTCCAGCAAACTTCTGAGACTTTTGTGATTAGAACTATAAAGGCAGTAAACACAATTCACAATCAATTATGTTTTATTAATGTTTTTTTAATACACGCCACAGCCCAGTAATCATGAAGCTGTTCAACAATGTTGTTCTAAAGTCAGCTAATAGCAGGATGTAATTTGTGGCCGTCTCTGCTCACTTACAAAACACTTGCTCCGTTAATTGTGATTTCACACTCTGCTGAATGCTGTTGCCTGAGGTAACATTCATGTGATGGAAGAGTTACCAGTCTGGGCTCTGGGGGGGAAGGGTGTGAGGGGGTGGACCAGGGAAGGATCATTTCAACAGAGGCTACTGTTAAATCTTTAATCCTTTTATATTAAAAAAAAAAAAAAGGTTAAATAGGTCTTTCTTTAAAGACCCTGAACATTCTTTCTATGTTTTGATCTCTTTCTATTGCTTTGTGTTGTTACCAGGATCCTGTCTGGGTAATTGGGCAGCTACCTTGACCTCATAGGGTAGATGCTGGGCAAACCCAAAGAAAGAGCCTGTATTTTCATTAGAAATATTTTCATGCCTTTGGGGGTCTCAGAGACACCTGCTTTCTTTCTTAGACCAAATAGACAAGAGATTCTCCTAAAGGAGGTCCGAAGTGCCTAAAAGTTGCCATATGATAGTGAGCAAGTTAAGCAGATCAGATGTCATCACTGAATGGTGAGAGGTGATGAGACAAGAGTTCAGCCCTGCACAGTCACAGGCAAGGCAGCAGCTCCTACTCTGAGGTACTTGCAGTGAGTATGTCACAGGGAGAAATATTGCCTCCATCAGCAAATAAGAACCATCTTAATGTGGAAAATTTCCAGCTGAGTGTTTGTGGCAAACTGGGAGATACAGCTCAGACCAGACAGGGATGGGAACACCAGCCTGGGAAGGTTTTTATTTGACAAATCACTAAATTTGGGCAGGGAGAAGGAGCCACAGAGGGGACTGCCCACTGCTGGCCATCACCTCCCCTATTCCAGTTTCTCCATTCTGACCAGTGATGTGGAGAGCTCCAAGCCAAGCTTGAATGCTGATACTTGGGGGTCCAAGGCAGGATTGGGTCCCATCAGAGCAGGCTGGGTGGCAGCAGAAGTCGCCCCACAAGCAGCCAGAGAAAGGTTGCACACTCTGCTGCTCTGTGAGGCTGGTGTGGTTCTGAGGCTCTCTGTGTGGCCAGCCAGACTGAGCCTCAACAGAAACAGTAGTAAGGAAAGACTCTCTGCCCTCCACATACGCAGAGGCTCAGCCACATTTTCTGTATTGCCAAAATGTGAGAACATCTTGGAACAGTAACAAGAGTGAAATGTGGCAGCTTGCTCTGGAGCCAGCCAAGAATGCCCAGGCAGAGCACCTCAGCTGGAGCACAGGATCACCGGGAGATCCAGCTTCAAGGAAAACCCTGCAGGCTTGCAGAGAGCTGAGAAGTGATTAGGAGCACAAAGCAGCAATGATCTCTGTGTGGGCAGGAAAAAATAGATGCTTAAGAATCAATTAAGAGGGAAAGGTTAAATACGTGTCTAAAGACTAAATGCACAGATACTCCTTGGGGGGCTATACTTTGGATGGTGTTAACTTCACTTAGTTAAGCCTCACTTACATTAAGCACGAGTGTTAAAGCTTCTCTTAGATAAATATTTCATCCTCAGGACATGACATGACACTGAAAACATCATGATTTACTTTGGGCAAGACTACTCGGCACTTATGCCATCACCTCTCCCACCCATCATTTGACACAGCTGACCTTAGCCTGGTGCTGGTGCTCTCACACCGCCTAGGAGGAATAATTGCAGTGACATCCACAGGTCACAAAAGCCAGCTGCTCCTTTGTCCCCAAAGGCTTTGTAGCCCCATTTTTCCTTTTCCATGCCTTTCTGGGACCACACGTGAAGGCTGAGACTAAAGTCGACTAGCACACAATCAATAAGCACACAGCACTTGCCTGTTCACTGCAGTCACTGCTGGTGGGCTTTCAGCTGTCACCAATGCCTGGAAGAAACAAGCAGATGGACAAAAAGCAGTAGGATTCAGCTGATTCCAAAGAAGACAGAAGGGAAGATGGTGGGACTTTCAAAGGTCTAACCCTGCATTACATCAAGATCATTACACCACAAATTGTCCAGATGGCACAAAGCCTCGGGCTCATGGCTGGACTTCTCAGTGAACTTGAATGTACTTATTGTCAGAGGAGAGAGAAACTCCAATGATTTAGGGGCCTGCATGGCCTGACCCAGAGCTCTGCCTCTGGTGGTCTGCTCATTGTAGCTCCTTCTCCTGAGACCAAACTCACTTTGAAAGAACTCAGCTGGTGCTAAATGCTCTCATGTATTTTAACAAACAACAAAGACACATATTTCCACACCATATTAATGTCTGGTGATCTTCAGGGGCTCTTTGTTCCTCACCAGGCTAAATTCATGCATGTAGTTCTAATCTATAGAATTTTTTAATATTTGGAAACTTACTTAAAGAGCAACATGTCAGAGACGTCTGTTTTCCTGTGATTAATATTTAAAACATTTTTTTTTATTGAAACAGGATATCATAGATCTCTGAGGAGACGGATGGGCATCTGCTGTATGTTGACTTTGTGGAAAACATAAAGGATCAGATGTTGATACTAACACAGTACAAATAGTAACACAGTGTTCTGAATTTTTCTTCTTGTTCTAAAGTAACAGAATATAAGTTTTTATTTTAAGACTGATGATTTACTTCTACAGTGATGTATTATCTCTTGCTTTATAAGTCTTTATACTGAAATTTGCCCTAAATTTTTAGGGCGTTTCAAACTCTTTTACAATATACTAGACATGGCATGAACTTGTATGGTTTGTAATCTCGTGCTGTTGCTGGTGGTAATTGCAATAATTAATGGGGTTTTGTGTATGGGTTTTCAAGATGAAATTAAATTCACAAAATCACCTAATTGGAAAGCATTTTTGTCATTTTTCATAAGGCAAGAAAAAGTAATCTGAGATGTAACAGCCAACAGTTGAAATTTAAAGCATTGTGATTGATTTTCAGCAAATTTATATGGCAGCACCTGATTAACATTTCATGAAGGAACTTCTCCATTTCCATAGAAGAAATTTACTTGTTTTCTCCATCTCACCACCTGTTATGTTTGTGTCTTTGTTTTATTTTATATCCTGATTTAAGCTACCAGATTTCAGCCAGCCAGAATCAGGGTGTGAGCAGTTTGTGTGCTTGGCACAGGTCTGCCACTGTTAGTTTTGGGTTACTTTACAAACATTTCTCTTCCAGAGGTGATGACATCCCTGATTATAATGGGCAAGGAGACTCAAACTTGTCTATCACTTTTTTTCTGATTAAATAAGATGTTATATTTCAGTGCAGTTCTCATTAAGTGTTAAGACCAAGTTCTGCCAGGGCACATATAAATGTGATAAATGTGTTGGATGATCTATGCAATTATGCAAGTTATCCACAATCTCTGAGAGAAAGAAATCTTTGCATTCAGCTTCTTGTGTCACACTTGAAAGACACACCAGAATTTTGAGCTGAAATTGGGCTTGTTTTAGAAATTTGCTTCCCTAAGATAAAATTTGCAGAGCACAACAAAGGGCTTGGGGAAAGATACTTCTCTGATGGGTGACCTTGGAGAAAGATCTATTGATGAAACTATTAGCTTCAATATTTGTAAAATGCCATGAGAGCACAGGTGTGGTGGCAACCTCCTCTGTGACCTTAGACTGAGCATGGTTCTCCTCCAAAGAAAGTTTAGGACAGTAGGTGATGCCAAGTTGACATATGGCTCCAGGCACCACAATAACACATTATAGTTCTGAATAATGCAGTATAAATCCTCAACTGCCAAGGGAGAGCCACCCACAATAAAGCTAAACATAAACTTCTCCAGCACCCACGTCAGCTCTTGTTGCATCCTTTGTCAGGAAGCTGCATAAACAGATGAGCCCTGCAAAACAATGTGAAGGGGAATAAATGTGGGGAAATATAGGATAGAGCACATGGTAGGTAGGAGAGGAAAACCTCTGCAGAGTTTTAGCCCAGTCATGTAGATTATTCTATTCATTAGTTAATGGTGTTGAAAAATAGCTAGGCAATCTGAGGTGCCTCAGCTCTTGGTAAGGCTTCCCATTACATCCTTATAACTGGAAGACTGGAAAATGCATGGCTGCTGGATGCTGGATTGCCAGTACCAAGCATTGGTGCTGGTATGATGGAAGGCATGAACAAAATATGTATGAGCAATAATGTTTGATTTATAAGTCATCTGGTGAAATTAAAGATTTAACTGCAGCTCTCTTTGAGGTTTGACAGCTACTAGACAAATAGACTGAAAATGCTTAGTCTGATAAGAATTCATTTCTGAACCAACAGCATAGGTGGACCTGCTCCTTGAGCTACAGACAGAGCTGACATGTGAATGTAGCCCTGGAAGACAGATTTAGTTTTGAAGATTACATCAGTGAGACACTGAATGCAGAAATCCCAGACCCCAAACCTCTTTCTCATTTTAGTTGCTTTCGCAGAAACAGGAATGTTCCCATCCTTAGTAAATAAGCACTCTTACACCAAGAAATAGTAAATTTGTGCAATCAACTTTTCACACACAGAGAAATAATCCACCAAAGATGATGATTCAGACCTGGAGGCAAGCAGATTTTCAATGAGAGCAGCACAGCTGCTATTGTACACAAGTGAGTTGCTTTCAGTAAGGGATGTGCTGACAGTGTTCCCCAAGGGCAGATGTAGCTTCCCCCTGTGGACTTCTTGTGGTGGAAAGAGAAGGGGCTCTGGAGTGCCAAATGAAGATGTTTCACAGGCTGAGTGCTTCTGGCTAGAGTTCAAATAGAGCAATGTTGGCAGAAACCCTCTGATGCAGATATGGAAATCTCCTTCTCCTGTTTATTTTTCATGTTGATATTTACATTGCTTCTACACCCAGACTCTACTTCGATTTCCACCAGAGATCCAAAGACTATAGGGCAGGAGTGCACATATTTTTAGTTCTAACAGAACATCTAGAACAACACAACCCTGCCTGTAGCTGACATTAAAACTTTAAATATTAAAAAAAAAAAAATTGATCAGGAAGTACTTCTTTTTGAAATATCACAGAAATATGCTTTTAGTAGAAGACCATACTGCAAAAACCAAAAGGAGTGGTCTGTATAGTGAAATCACTTCAGGAAGAATATGATCAGTGGTAACTTCACCATGTTTGAAAGGAGGAATATAGGCTGTATCAGGAACAGGTATGAAATGTTGTATATATAGTCCTGAGTTCCTCAAGCTGCAGAGAAAGCATGTGGGAGGTACACACCAGAGAGAGCAGGAGAGGAACTGAGCTGCAAGCCCATCTCTATGATCTGCTTTAAAGTAGTCTCCATCATACCAAGATGTCTGTTGCAAGATGGATATTGCATTAAAAATAATCCCAAGTCCTGTTTTTATCCAGATGGTGTATATCCAACAGCAGTGATGAAAACAATGGAACTCAACACAATTGAATTATTAATCACACAGCCATTTATATCATAAATGTCACCTTTTTTTCCAATAATGATTTTGAATGGGATAGTGCCACCATTTAATATGCCCTGTATACACTTGAAAAACATTTGGTAAATTAGAGTACTAAGTCTGATACAGAAAGTACTGCTGAATACAGTCAACATCATTACTTCTCTTAGAAATTACCAGAAAATGTATTTTCTGGACCTGTTTAATAATACACATGTGATAAACAAACTTATGGATTATTTAGGGATGAGGAAGCCTTTTTTCCATTGACATTTCTGAATGGAAAATTCTGCTGACAGTCTACATCTCAGACTATTAGGATAGCAGAGAGAGACCTTTAACAGTGCATCTGACCCATTACTGGTTTATGAGAGAACAATGTTGGAATAAATATGAATAAAAAGTTATTCTTTCACACAATTTGGTGCAGCAATGTTGAAATTTTACTAGGATAAACAACTGCCTTGCAATAAGCATGCTCATTCATTATTCAGTGTTAAATCCTAATTGTTGCTGATTTCAATTTCTTTGTGCTAAGTGTTTCTAAATTATAAATAACTCTGCAACTCTAATAGTATATACTCTATTAAGGAAATGGTAAGTACAGAAATAAATTATTAAAGTGTTCTGCTTAACTATTGCCACACAATTCATCTCAGGATTGGGAGATCAAGGCAGCCACTTTGAAAAATTTGAAGTGATATTCACAAGGAGTCTATGGACAAGTTATGTATCTATGTTGCATAAACAGACTCTGTGCATGTGTATTTATTTACAAAATTGTTACATTGTGATCTTCACTCTGAGGTTTGATTTTTCTCCTTTTCAGGTCATTGATAAACTGTCCTGACCTTAGTGAGAGTAAAATCATATCCTAAGCATACACATCACTGCTGTGTTCTCCCTTTGATCTGAGTACTGAAGTGTGTTTAACACTAAAGAGTGAAAGTCCAGCAGCAAGCATTTTAATGCCCTGAGAAAGCATCAAACACAAGACTCCTTCTTGTCATGTCTCTTATTCTCCTCTTTCATGTCCTCTTATTTATGTATGTAGTGGTTTACCTTAATTTGCTTGGAAGAGTCTTGTTTGTCTCAAGGAGGGATGGTTGTGTGATTAAGGCATCTCACATCTTTGTGTCTCCTTTTTCCTTCTCTAATTCTTTCCATCTCTTCTCTAGAGGTCCAGTGGAAAGGCTTGGTGGCTCGTTCTTCACTGGCTTGTGGGACAGCACTTCATATCTGGCAATGGATCAGAAGGACTGAAGAGCATTTTTGCTCCCACCAATGTTTCTTAGAGCTGCTAAAACAGGACCAATGAAGATGTTCACCAGACTCCAAGTCCTTGCGCTAGCTTTATTTTCCAAAGGAGTTTTCCTTTCCCTAAGTGACCACAGCTTTGTCAGAAAGGAAATTAAGATAGAAGGAGACCTGGTCTTAGGAGGCTTATTCCCAATCAAGGAAAAAGGCACTGGGATAGAAGAATGCGGGAGAATCAATGAAGACAGAGGCATCCAGCGCTTGGAGGCCATGCTGTTTGCTATTGATGAAATCAACAAAGACAACTACTTGCTGCCGGGAATTAAGCTTGGAGTTCACATCTTGGACACGTGTTCCAGGGATACGTATGCCTTAGAACAGTCTTTGGAGTTTGTCAGGGCATCTTTGACTAAAGTGGATGAAACAGAGTACATGTGCCCTGATGGTTCATATGCCATCCAAGAGAATTTGCCACTGCTCATTGCAGGAGTGATAGGTGGTTCCTACAGCAGCGTCTCCATACAGGTGAGTCACAGCAGCCTCACCAGGTGAGAACTACTTATCTGTCATTCCAGTGAGAGAACCACTGCTTATGTAAGTTTGGCAATAAAGCAAGTCTTAGCTTGATCACTGTGCCCTAGGAGTCTATCTAGCATATCATTTTTACTGAATTGACATTAGTTCAATTCACTCTTCAAAATACTTACTGTAGTTCAAACGTATGGCAGCTGTCTACTTCCTCTAGTTATGGTGTATCCTGAAGGCATCTAAAGTTTCCAAAAGTCTTAGTATTTATTTTGGACTTTGCAATTAGTATTTATTTTGGACTTTGCAATTCATGACACTTCTACAGCTCTAAGTGCAGATATCTGCTTTCACATCAATCATAGATGATACCACCTATGTGTTTGAATATATGTGTTCCTGCAGTGCTGCATGTTCATGACATTTGTCATTTTAACAGCAGATATTTAAAATAAAAAATTCTTGTGGTACTTTTAGTCACTAGTAGGGTGCCCCAAGGCTCAGTATTGGGGTCAGAGCTGTTTAGTATCTTTATCAATGACCTGGCTGAGGTGATTGAGTGTACCCTCAGTCAGTTTGCAGATGACATTCAGTTGGGCAGGAGTGCTGATCTGCTAAAGAGTAGGAAGACTCTGCAGACTGAATCAATGGATTGAGGTCAGTGGTATGAGGTTCAATATGGCCAAGTACAGGTCCTGCACCTGGGTCACAACAATCTGCAGCACAACAGGCTGGGGGAAGAGTGGCTGAATAGTGTCCCAGTGGAAAAGGACCTGGAGGTGCTGGTTGACAGTGGCTGAACATGAGTCAGGTGTGTCCAGGTGGCCATTCTACTGGTTAGTAGAATCCTGGCTTGTATCAACAGTGGTGTGTCCAGCAGGACGAGGGCAGTGACCTCTGTACTGGGCACTGATGAGGCCACATCTCACATCCTGCACCCAGTTATGAGCCACTCAATGCAGCGTTGAGGTGCTGAAGCATGTCCAGAGAAAGGCAACAGAGATGGGGAAGGGTCTACAGAGAAAGTCCTATGAAAGACTTCTCATGAAGGAGCTGGAGGTGTTTAGCCTGGAGAAGAGGGGGTTCAGAGGAGACCTTATAGCTACAAATACCTGAAAGAAAGTTGTAGCCAGATAAGGAGTGCCCTCTTCTCCACAGCAGTGGAGTAAGAGAATATGGCTTCAAGCTGTGCTAAGTGAGGTTCAGGTTGGACATCAGGAAGAATTTCTTTGCAGGAAGGGCTGTTAAGCATTGGAACAGACTTCCCAGGGAGGGAGGTGGTGGACTCACCTTCCCTTGACATATTAAAGAAATTACTGGGTGTGGCACTCAGTGTCATGTTCTGGCTGATGTGGTGATGGTCAGTCAAAGGTTGGACTCTGTGATCTTGGAGATAGTGTCCAACCTAAATGATTTTGTGATTCTGTGGTCACATTATTTTGGGTCAAATAAAACAAGCCATTTAACATGACCCATAATCACGAGTGAGTGGTGTCTTGAGCCCAGATTGATGTAGACTAAGACCCTGCCTCTGGTATTTCTTCATGGTCAGCTGCATGTTTCCAAAGGCTTGACAAAAGTGCAGGATATGTTTTCAGACTCAGTGTGGGACTTTCTCCAGACTGGGCACAGGCTTTAATCACTGCACCAGTGTCAACAGCAATAAGAGTTCTTGTGCACTGCAGACTATCCCAGCAGTGACAGAAAACTCACAGAGCCTCATTTGCCTGTTTCATAAATAGGGCAAGAGTTCATCCAATGTTCATTTCGATCAGAATTACTCTGGGGAGCTGGTTCTGCTCTTGTGAAGGCATTAAATCCCATCAGTTGGGAGCATGGTCAGATCCCACAGGACATGCACGAGCACAGAAGAATTTGAAGAAATTACATTTTATTTCCTTTTGTATTCCAGAGTGTAACTCATCTGTGTATTCATAGTAGGGGATATAAGGGCAAATCCTTACCCATACTGCAGGAGAACAGTTTCTGCAGAGCAGAACCTCAGCCATCTCTTGTAGTAGAAGTGGTTTTGTCCCACTGTGGACCAGCTAGCAGAGCAGGAATGCATCCTTCACCAGTTATGTGGATCTGATCACTTGGGGCACAAAGAACAAGTAAGTTTCAGGCTGAAAAAGAGACATCTGAAGGGGAAAAATGATAGCTACAGAACCTTGGGCACACAAACAGTTGAGGAAATCATTATTCATTGTCTCTCCCAATCACACAAAGAGTACATCAAGTGAAACCAGCAAATGGTGCGTTGTTGTGGATGCTAAAAGCTAAATGAGTTCCAGAAGTGACTAGAAGCAAAAAGGAGAAATTCGGTAAGATAACTCCTTTGGTTCTGCAGTTCCCAGAGCTACAACTGTCTGAAGGCTTGCAAAATATTTTGAAGCATCATACGACTGCCCTCTCCCACTGGTGGAGGAGTGGCAGTTTTTTTACTGTACCTTTGGTTTGTGGTCAGTGTGTTTCTCAGTCCACCCTAAGTTCAAGTGTGTCCAAAGCACATGAAGATATGAGGTAGCCTAAAAGACATATCAATAAAAGTAGTTACAGCAGAGGAAATGGTACAGGTGCTTCATTCCCTCCCAGAAACCGAGAGGGAGTCAGATCACATTTCTAAAGTAGTCTGTGGCCTCTTGCCCAACATCTGTCAGCCTGTCCCTTTGAAGGCAGTCTCTGGTGATCACTGATCTAAGACTAAATCTGTATCTGAGGCAGTAGATTTGATACAGCACACATCTAATGTACATAATAGAGTGTATATAAATGTTTCTATTCCAAAATCTTAGGTTTGGAGCAGCTGCCCAATGGAAATTGGAAGTCCTGATTAGAGATTTTCTCAACCTGTACATGCAAAAAATGGTAATCTAGCTGTATGAAAATCTGTATGTTGTGCAATTTTCCAAACCTAAAGAGGATGATAGAACAATACTCATAGTTAATATTACTATATGATCTTCCCTAGACTTGTCAATAATTTTTCAAACATAAGATCTTTCTTAACACAGTTCTTCAGAAAAATAGTTTCGCAAATCATTCAACTTGTCATCAAGCATCTTCCAGCTAGAAAAATGTATTCAGTGGTTTCTTTTCTCTTGACATGGATTGTGCTGGCCTTCCTTCAGTCCCTCTTTTCTAGCTTTCCTCTAGATTTTACAACACCTAAAAACGATATAATTAAGCTCTAGAAAAGACATAATTAAACCATTCACTCTTGTTGCTCATCCTGTTAAGATAGCTAGTCACAAGTTCTGTTTCAAAAGAAAATCCCTGTCAAGAATAATAGACGTTACAGACTCAAGCCTGAAATTGTAAGGACTTTCAAGCATTAAAGGCAAGCCTTTTGGTAATTTGGCAAGCCATACCAATTTTGGAGCCATTCACCTGTACAGAGTAGATCCAGTAACAACTGGAATTACACCACTGCTGAAAGTCAAAATATTTCACCAGGTGTGTGTGTGCAAGGCTTGGCACCCCCATGCCCTGTGTTTTCAAGCAGCATGTAGGGTGCTGGATGTTTCCAGATGTAGCCCTGGCAAGCATTTTTCTTTTGCTGAGAGCTGTAAACACCATAAAGTCCACAGTGCAGTTTCTTAGCCTTAAAATAAAACATGCTGAGTTCTTCAGACAAAAATTATTCCTGGCTTTTTTTCCCCCTCCTGTGAATATGTCTGTATATTTCAATATTTTTTCTTCCCCTCCCTTCACCCTGCCTCTCCTGCTTTTTCTCTGGACAGCTGTCTGCCGAATAACTTCATGATGCTCCTGCTGTCAGATTTGTACTTCTTTCATTACCCTTCCACTAAGGAATAAAAGATTTTGCTGGTAAATCAGCAATGAACACCTTCCCCACTGAGTCAGTATGTGCAATAGGCACTTTTTGCAGAGACTAAAAAACAACAAGAGAATGAAGAATGCTTAATTATTTTCTGGTCAGACTAGGCTATTATCGTTAATGATGATCTGGATAATTAGTTTTTAGATGTTGTGTTTAAATTAGCAGTGAGCCCAATCTGCACAGCATTTGATCCTTCAAACTCAAGCCAGGATTCTTAGTCAATGGAAAAGCTCATGTTAAAAAAAAAATTAAAAATCTGTTTTCATGAAATAAAATTCTGACTTGAGTTGAATACAGCATCTGTGAATGAAGAATTCAAAATCTGGAAGGTTTTCTTTTGGGCTTATGGCTTTTCATCTGAGCCAGGTATCAACTCTTTCTTAGTTTACAACAGAAATTTCAAACATATTTTCCTTGGAGAGATTGACACAGTAAAAATTATAACAAAAAGAGGCAGTATTCATTTGCAGAGGAGCACCTGCATAGCCAATCCCAGTTCCATATTTAAGATACTTAAGTCAGCTCTTGTCAGGAATATACAGGTGGAAGCAGGAATACCTTTATTCAAGTGCTGGATTTTTTCTTCCTTGTTTCTGAAAAATGGATTCTTCTGAAAATGAAGACTGGGGTCCATTCCTTGCAGTCAGCTCTTACAAAAACTAAGACATTCATTTAGGTGGGCTGTATTTTTAATTTCTGCGTATACTAGATTCACATGGGTGTAAAGATTTTAACCTGTCTGTCAACCCACAAGACCTCCAGATCATGACCATGGAAGTTATTTCCAAGTTAGAGCCTCATCCAGAAAAAAATGGCAGAACAGAATTCAGTGCCCTGCTGTCATCTCTTCAGTTCCTTGCTGTGTCTCAAGTAAACTGTAACAAAACCACTGGAGCAGGTTTAACAGTGCATTACTGCTATCACAAAAGCTGAAGCCACTCCTAAGTGAGTGACCATCTGGCATGAAATTCAAAATATGTACTCATTTACTGGCAATCTTTTCCTGGCTGTCATTTCTCCTTAGCCACAAAAGTCTGCCAAGGGCTCATGGAGCCTGAAAGTTAATCACCTCCGTTTCCTTCCTCCAAGGATAAACCATCTTTCAACCAGTCGTAACAATACCTTCTGACTTCCATCACCACTGAAAATAGTGAAAAATTCTTAAATGAACCAAAAAATCAACAAAACATAACACATGGGGCTCAGTCCGTTGTGCATGGACCCCATAGGGATGGGGGCAGGAGACGTGTGCAGGGTGTTGCAGAGGTTTTCCAGGCCACACCACACACACACACACACCATTTGTGCTGTGCACTGACAGTCTCTGGTGACTTTGTGCTTGTAAAAGTAAACCAGATCCTTATTAAAAGTCCATTCTGTGAGATGGACCACCTACCATCAGCATTTAAGCTACACATGCACTTGCCAGCTTCCATGTGTCTCCTTTAAACTCTCTCCTCTTTCATCTCTGTTCTTCCCCTCTCTCCACTACCTCTCAGCCAGACCCTTGCTGTTTGTTCCTCTCTTTGTTTCTATTCCACGTTCAGAAACAGAACAGCCACTAGGCTGAGATTTTCAAAGTGTCCAAAGAACAGTGGGCATTTATTTCCTAGAGATTTCAAAGGAATATGGGTACCTCCCTCTGGCTTCTCTGAAAACCCCACAGTAACTCATTACTTTGCAGTCTTTTTTATTTGGTTTTGGGCTATAATTTTTATTTCTTTAGTATATGCATTTTTTCCTTTTGGCAAGGGGAAATTGTAAGACTTTACAAGGATAGATAAGTAACCACTGAGATCGCAGGTAAGAAAGAAGGAGCTCTACCATACAATGACAGAATCATAGAACCATTAAGGTTGGAAAAGACCTCTAAGATCGTCGAGTGGGATTCTTAACCCAGCACTGCCAAGTCCACCATTAAACCATGTTCCCAAGTGCCACATCTACATGTTTTGTGAATACTTCCAGAGCTGGTGAATCCATCACGTCCCTGGGGAGCCTGTTCCAATACCTGACCAGCAATTCAGTAAAGAAATTTTTTTAGTATCTAATCTAAACCTCCCCTTGCTCAAGTTGAGACCCTTTCCTTTTGTCTTATCACCTGTTACATAGGAGAAGAGACCAACCCCTACCTGCCTGCAATCTCCTTTCAGGGAGTTGTAGAAAGCAATAAACTGTTCCAAGGGGGAAAGGATGTCACTACAAGAGAAAGCGGCAAAAAATAAGAACTAGCTAGGGTCACCTAGACATCACCTATAGTTATTCTACCCCTTCTGACTAGGATTTACTCATCAGGTAGCAAGTCTCAAATTACCATATTTATCACAGACAGTTCTTTTAAGTCCAGAAGCACTTCCATGTTCCTTTAGAACCAACAGCCCCAGTTTTAGTACCTTTCCTGATCATGTGTAAATGGGATATGAGTCACAGGCAGGTTTATGAACTCTCAGACAAGAGTTGCACTCCTCATGCAAAGCCAAGTCTTCTGCACAGGTCTCTTTTCAGGGTACAAGTTTGGGGCTCAGCTTACTTCACTTCAATAGAAGTGTTGTATGGAGGCAGAGACAACTCACTGTGCCATCCCCTGCAGAAAAAAAGAAAAAATATTTCCAAACCATTCCTTCAAAAACAACATTTCTCTCCATGCCCTCCATGGTTTACTTTTTATTGCACAGGACAGACACAAATCTAAAAAGAAATTCCCAGTTTCTAAAAGAAATTCCAGTGCAGAAATCCTAGCTGTTATTCTGACAGCATTCCTTATTTCTGATGTTCATTTTGCAGATGAAGTTATTTCACAGTTCAAACACTGCTTCTCTCTGTGTGACAGCTACTGAGTCTTCTGCAAATATTTAGCTGTATTTTCCCCAGCTTCTTTGCCTAAATTTTCAGGTGAAGAGCAAGGCTAAAAATGTTTCCTTCACCCCTCTTCCCACTAACAAAAAATGCCATTTTTTAAAATTTTGGTAGGGAACATTACTTACGAACTAGGAAACAGCCCTCGTAATGCCAAAGAGTGAGAAAGCTGATGGAAACCACAGCTTCAGTCGTGCAGTGCACCAGATGATTCCATAGAACAAGCCAGGCTGGGACTCCTAAATAACCTCACTGCATCTGGCTGAGTTCCTTATAACTGACCTTTAATGATTTTACTGGGATATTGACATTCCCAGTGACCTTCTGGGATCAGTGCTTGGAGTCCTGCTGAAGCCAAGCTGGTGCTTTCTGCTGCAGGTCATGACACAGCCCCTTTGCAGTCACTGCCTTCAATGGTGCTTACTATATTATCCCAGAGAAAACATTTAGTTTTAAAATGGTCTAGGGAGAGATGATGGTCCAGGCTGATACAGGCTTTTTCAGTTCTGAAAGCGGTGAGGCCCTTAAGGTCCTAATTTCTCTTTGAAAACAAATTAACTTGGAGTGATTTTTTTTCTTGGGTCCAAGGTGAGCAGCTACATTTGCATCACTGAACTGTCCTCCTCCCAAACACTCCCAAATTATGTGAGTATGTCAGAAGTGTCCAGACTGAGTCACTCTGGGTCACACTGTCCCCAGGTAGGAGTCTACTAAATCCCAAGAAAAGAGGCAAAATTATGGTGGAGCCCAGCTTTTCAGCATTGCTCATATTTATTGCCAGTGACACAGTCTGGCAGCTCAGTAGGCTCACAGTCTGCTGAGCTGTATCTGCAGAAACATAGCCAGTTCATAGATGGAAATAAATATATCTGTTTATTCTTTTCTCATTGGACCACATCTAGAATATTACTTCTAACTTTGGGTCCCCTGGTAAAAGGATGATTCAACAAGTACAAACAGTCTTGGGGAGGAGGGTCTGGAACACAAACCCTACAATAAGAAATTGAGGGAACTGCATGTATTTAGCCTGGAGAGGAGAAGGTTTGGTGGGAACCTAATATCAGCTTTTCAGTATGCGCAGGTTTGTTCTCAGGAACACAAAGTAAATATATTTATCAACATGATGCAGGACCAGAGGATGGAAGAAAATATTTATAAATTGAAAAAAGGGGAGATTTTAACCTGAGGAAAAATGTACACCCCAGGAGCTGGGACTTTGGGGAGAGTGCATAAGCCAGTTAGACTGTTGACTAGCGAGGCACCTCACTTCATTTTACATTAGGTTTATGCCTGCCACCTACCACACACCCACATCCCAGCTCATTCAGAATCAGTGTTTCTTTCCTGCCTTTCTAAAATAGCTCTTTTTTCCCCAAATTTTGATGTATTTTTAGATTTAAGAAACAAGAAGTAATTAAATAAGAAAACCCCTCCTTGTATTATATATTGGTATGAATGGTTTAGATGCAGATTGACTTCCAACTGCCCAAATAATAACAAAAAGCCAACAAGGTAGATTACCATCGTTCAGGAGCCGTGTAAAAAACATACACTAGCATCTGTCCATGCTCCTTCAAAGCAAGAGCTCAGGCCCTGTGTATAGCAATGGTCTAGAAATTAGGAAAACCTTGGGACGTGGCTTTGCCATGGTCTTGCTGTGGGAATCTGGACTTGCAATTTATTTCCAGAAATGGAAAGACTTTTTCAGGAGACCAAAGGCAGCAACAGGATCTCCATTAGGACAGATTGCAGCTCATGTAGACAGAAATTTACCCAGCTTCTCAGTAGAGAAAAAACTTCTTTACCTTAATCTTATTTTGCTCCACAGCCTAATTTATTGTCTGTTCAGAGTAGCTCTTTCCTGTCTCAAAGGAGCTCTGTGAAATTAAATTCATTAAACCATGTTAAGTGCCATGGGATGGTTAAATTTCAGAAGGGCATTGAGCACTGTCATCTAGCAAGGGGCCTCCTCTGTCCAACAAATGTGCAATACACACTTATGTGTTACGGTAAAGACACCTTACCTGTTTTAGCACGTCTAGATTTGTCTTAAAAAGATTTATCTTCTTTTCTCCAAAAGATTTCCTGTGTTTTCTAGTCCCACACACATTCAGGAAAATCCATGTAATAATTTCTGGGCTATCAAAAAGGAAAATTTTAACAAAAACATCAGAACAAATCCTACTGCTGGCAAAAAAAAAAAAAATCTTAAGAATGTTAAGAAAATGTTCAATGAGATTCAATAAATCATTAGACAGATGAAGATTACCAAGAGAAGGGTTACCTATCTGTTCCCATTTACCAGCAGGATTCTTGAATGGCCACAAACACAGTCAGAAACCAGGTCCATGTGTTTGATAGCTGTATCTAGTTCATGGTTCCTTGCAGGTGGTTATTATGAAGCCATATTCAGTGTTTTAAACAAGATTGGCAATATCCCACAAACATGTATCCTGTCCCTGCAGCTCAGAGAAGCAGAAGTGACAGATGTGGAGAGAGAGAGGGACACTGGTCACCCCTGGCACTGCTGTAGCCACTCCATTTACAGGATTTGCTGGTGCCAATGTCCCTATGGAGGGACATGGCTGGCACTGAATTTACTGCCATGCTCATGTTGGGCAAAAAATCACCCACAATCCATCCCAGCAGCTCAGTGAGAGCCAGGTTTGCCTGGGCAGTGGACACTTGACCACCGGATGGTGGCTGCACTAATAAGCCCAGCAGCACAGGGCAAATAAAGGTTTCCCATCTCTCTGAACGCTGGCTCCAGTGACATGGTTTGTTCACAGCAGGCTCTGCAAAGTGGCTGTTTTGGTTTGCAGATGCAGAACATCCAGACTTATCTTGAAAAGTATCTGCAAAACCCACCAGTTCTGACAGTGAAAAAACCTGGCTACTACTGCTACTTAAGTGGCAACATATGGATTTCAGGCACTAATTGCATGCACCACGGCTTGATTAAATTGTTCCCTGGAGCTTTGCCAGAATAAATTATTTCACTTAGCAAAAGCTGGATCTGCACTGCAATTTTGAAGCTGTTCCGCACATTTCAAAGCAGCATGGAGCTACACTGGAGGTGTGCCTCAGGTGGTTCAATCCCAGTGCACAGAACTCTGGTTTGCATCCCACCGTCCTCTACTACTCTGACCAGACATAGTCTTAGATATCTGCTCATCTGCAGAACCTGCTACCTGTGCTCTTATCCTGTTGGTCTCTTAACCAGGATAAAATTTTCATGATCAAATGCTCAGGTCAGCATGAAAATCGCTGGAAAAATGGACTGTTCTGTAATCAATTGCATCAGCTAAAAGCCTGACTCTTGAGATGCTTTGAAAAAATACTCCCTAATACTGAGATGTTAAAATATTCCAGAAAATCCTCTCTTGAGAATTTCATGAAGAGTGCCCTGATCTGAATTAATAACCGCTACAACTTCACTGAACTCCATGAAGAGTAATAGTTCTCAGGAATTATTTGGTTAATCCTTTATGATTAATAAGATTTTTTTATATTTTTTTAATTTTTAGTCCATGAAAAATCTACCATCTGGACAGCTTCCTAATGAAGAGCTTTACAGGAAACATCTTTAAACACATGAGAACTTTCTTCTCCCCAGAGTGCAGGAATCAGAATTGAAGCTGTTTGAAGAGACCCTAGAAGTAGAGTGGCCTCCAAGGCTCAGGGCCCCTGTGTAAACTGGGAGAGTAGTTCTGTGCATGCTTTGGCTGCTTAGACTAAAAGAAAAAAAAATCGCAAACAAACAGAAAGGAAAGAAACAAGAAACCAAACTAACGATAAAGCAGCTGCATTTGTTAGGAGCACCTTTCTGTGAACTGAAGGCTTCTCCACTCAGTGACCAGCATTACTTGAGCTGCTGAAAATGGACTTCTTCTGTAGCTGATTTCGGGGGGGAAATGCAGCATGATATGTGTGCAAATCTTCATTGTGGTTTAGCACAAATAAAATAATTCCTGCTAGAATAAACTGAGACAAGAATAGCAATTCCAGCCCACACAATTCTGCAGGAAATGTTTCAGAATAGCTACATGGAGTACATTCTTACTACCAAATCAGAGTGCTCTTCAGAGAGGATGTGTGAACCAAACCATGTGGATATGTGGGCATGTAATCAATGTTACAAAGCCACAGGGATTTAACAATGCTCAAAGCATCCATTGTACCTTGCTGACAGAACAAGCCTCCCTGCCTATCCTGTTGCTTTAAAGCTGTTCATTTCCATCACCAGATGCAAATTAAATCCCACACTTCCAGTATTAAGGCAGTTTAATGAGTGTTACCATCTAGCAGGGAGGTTAAGAACACAGCAGCTGCTTTCTGAGGGACAGTAACTTGTTCAGCCACAGCACTTCCCAACCTTGTGCCTGAACCCACTGGCAAAACTGGCATGCAGTGCCAGGTAAAGCTCAGGATACTCCTTCCAAGCACTATAGAAAAGGTTTCATTTTGGCTAAAACTAAAATAAACCACTACCAATGGAGTTTTCTTTGTGAAGGCAAAATTCAACTCAACAGCTACAGCAGAGATGTCTGGACACATGATCTTTCCTGGTGTTCCAGAAGGACAGGAGGATAAAAACCTCCTGAAGTCCTCAGTTCCATGTGGCCCAGAGGTGGTGAAAGTCCCTGTACATGTATGGCTGGCAGCAGAGTCTGGCCCAGATGAGACTACACCAGTTTACAAGGGCAGACTGAGCTACAGCAGGACACTAGTGCAGTGTCTGCATTACAGAAAAGACAGAATCTATAAAAAACCTAAGTCATACAGGTTGCTGAAAAGCAATAAAATTCTTCTGGTTTTGTTTGGGGTTTTTTTAGGTTTTTTCATTTGTTTTGTTTGTTTTGGTTTGGTTTGTTTTTTTTGTACTATACCGTCTAATTTCAAATGATGTCTGAGCCTTCAAAATTTTCTTCTTTTACAACATTTTTTTCAAAACAGTCTTTGGACTTTGAATTCTTACAGTCTGTGGTCAAAGAAACATCTGGGGAATATTAAAACAAATAAATGATTGGGCAATTTTTTATAAGTTTTCCTCGGAAATCTCAAGTATTATTGCAGGAATCTCAAATTTAATTTACTGGACAGAACTTCTAATGACCAATCTTTTCTTTGTCATTTAAGAAACTGTCACAGGCAAAAAATGCCATAACCTTCCTTCATTTCTTTCCAGATGGGATCAAGAGTTGCACTTCTGTGAGAGTAGCAGAGTAGATTTGGAAATATTTAAGTACTGGACATAGCCACATATGAAAAATACAAAAAAAAAAAGCGCCAAAAAAACCAGACAGGACTTTGGACCACATAAATCAAACCAGAAGGGCAAATAGAGATTATTAAAAAATTTTATTATTTATTAAAAACTGTAGGTCAACATGACATCAGATCAGTTGGGCAGAGCATAATGCATATAATGCCAGAGTCATGGGTTTTGTCCCTATATGGACCATTCACTGAAAAGTTGGGTATGATGATCCTTGAGGGTGTCTTCCAGTTGAGACCATTCTATGATTCTGTGAATCTGTGATTCTGTGGTTCTGTGACACTGTGAAACACTCAAAGAATGCATGCAACAATTGTGTCATCTCAGCTGACCTGCAGCCAGAACATCTCAGAAAAAAAGTTTAAATGAGTAAAAAATATGAGAGGTTGGGACTTAATCTTGAATAAGTGAGATTAGAAAGTTCTGCAAGAGGCCTGTATATTTGTGATATTTGCACAAAACAGAAATTTATGTCTTATTAATGCATTTGGTCATCAGATACAGTGAATCTTGGAGAAGATTAATCCCACTATGAATGGGAAAGGCATGTAAATCCCCAGGCCTTAGTAAGATGCACAGTCTGAAATTGAAACATATTGTCCATTTGTGTCCAATTATCTGTTGCTTAAACAGGCTCAAATTCACAGAAATAAAGGTCCATTACAGTCCCAGCAGGACCCAGAGAACTGGGTATCAGATCAGGTTTTGTGCATATGCTCAATGCAAGTGCTTTCCCTGGAGTTTGTTATCAACATCCTCTATCAACACCGTCAATCTGTGATCATCGGAACGCCTCTCATTAAAAAACACTGTCAATGCCTTTCCCTAAACATATCTGTTCCATTTTGTAAATACCACTCCTTAATAATCTGTGCACCCCACTTTGTCTCTAGGTGGCAAATTTGCTCAGACTCTTCCAGATCCCCCAGATAAGCTACGCCTCCACCAGCGCCAAGTTGAGTGACAAATCCCGCTACGATTATTTTGCACGGACGGTGCCCCCGGACTTCTACCAAGCGAAAGCCATGGCTGAAATCTTGCGGTATTTCAACTGGACTTACGTGTCAACGGTGGCTTCCGAAGGAGACTACGGGGAGACAGGGATTGAGGCCTTTGAGCAGGAAGCTCGCCTGCGCAACATCTGCATCGCCACCTCCGAGAAAGTGGGGCGGTCCAACATCAGGAAGTCTTACGACGGCGTGATCAGGGAGCTGCTCCAGAAGCCCAACGCCAGGGTGGTGGTGCTCTTCATGCGAGGCGATGACTCCCGGGAGCTCATTGCGGCTGCCAACCGCTTCAACGTGTCCTTCACCTGGATTGCCAGCGATGGCTGGGGAGCACAGGAGAGCATTGTCAAGGGCAACGAGCACATAGCCTCCGGGGCCATAACCTTGGAGCTCGCTTCCCATCCTGTTAAAGAGTTTGACAAGTATTTCCAAAGTCTCAGCCCTTACAACAACAGACGCAACCCCTGGTTCAAGGACTTCTGGGAGCAAAAATTCCAGTGTAACCTGCAGAACCGGAAACCACATAAAAAGGCTTGTGAGAAGCACTTCACCATCAACAGTTCCAACTACGAGCAAGAGTCCAAGATCATGTTTGTTGTGAATGCTGTGTATGCAATGGCTCATGCCTTGCATAAAATGCAGAGGACTCTCTGCCCAAATACCACCAAACTCTGTGATGCCATGAAGCATCTGGACGGCAGGAAGCTGTACAAAGATTATCTCCTGAAAGTAAACTTTACAGGTAATAACTCCTCTTTTGGTACCTACAGAATGTAATTAAGCACTGTAATTCTGCAGTGCTACCAAATTTCCTGGTAGCAACTATTTACACAGTTCAGACCAGAGTGGTACACAGGCAAGGTCACTCCTATCACAAGAAGGGAGAAAAAGAAGAGGAGCTTGGTGAGAACCCTAAAAAAAAACAGGTTGATGCTCCTTCTGCTTCCAGCGAAGGAGAGGTGAAGGTGGCAACAGCTGGTCTTGGCAATGTTGCACTCCATCCTCTAAAATTCCACACACTAACACCCATTTAATTCACAGCCAGTTTGGGCATGTCTGAAAGCCAATGGTCCTTTCACCACCTGCTACACCAGGCAGCCGCCTGCTATTCCCATGCCAAGACTTGGCCTTCACTCCCTTGATTTGCTGCAAATTTACATAATTGCTGGACCTCGGTCAATGTCCCTGCAATAGTGAAGTAATAATTCCTGTCATAGAATCAGATGCATACAAACTATTTAAATATATGGGGTTGTGCCATTACCTGTGTTACAGAACGGCAGGCTTAATGGCAAAGTATAAAAAAGCTACATTAAACATGTACAGGAGATGTGGAGGAGGGTCTTTAATCTGGGAATGATATAAGCAAACTTCATGGGGACTGGCTGCGCAGCATATGGCGTCTCTGTGGTTTTTTGACCACATATGACTGAGTTTAGCTTTTGTAGTAATAATATTCCATAATAATATTATCCCTTAGAAAAGATCTACAGAGGAAAGAAGTAAAGTGTAGAACATCCTGTCTTTTTGTTGCTACATGTTGGAGCTTCTGAAGCATCTACATTGAAGTTACATTTCTATGTATTATGGAAACTGATATTCTCAACTGACTGATTTGATAGTAAGGAACCATCATGCTGTGCTTTGAGTGAGAACTAACTCCAAGAGGAATTGAAGGATAAACCTGTGTAGAATGCAGCGTGTTCAATCCCAAGAGATCTTCAGTAACTGTACAATGCTAATAACACTGAAAACCATGTAAACTGTCAAATTGGAGCTTGAACTTTTCCCTCCTTTAGAGATGTTCTCAGTGTTTGACTCAGATCACCTCTAGATACTGCCAGCCACATCCCTGATGCTTCTCTAGCTCCCAGTGGGATGCAGCTGATGTAGCCAAATACTCAAGACAGAATGAAACTAAATGTTTGGGTTTAGACCTCTGAAAATTAAGAATAACCCTCTCTCCTTCCCCTCCTCACAGCACTTAAAACATAGAAATGACTGTCTCACTTGCCTGCACTTTTCCTCAGAGATACTTGAATGTCTTTAAATTGTTGAAATCAATTGGTTTTAGGACAGCACTTCCTGGGAGCTCATTCCTGGCATGCTGATCCAGAGAGAAGGCAGTGGTGTGCTTCTGTTCCTGCCAGGGAAATACTTCATGACTCTAATGACCTACCTAAATGAGTAGGCACTTCAATATTTTAAATTACAATTATTTTTAAGATTTTTTTTGTCACTACAGTTATTGTTACGGGCTTAAATGAAAATGCTATTAACAGATTCCAGCTTTAAGACTAAGCAAGCTTTGTTCAAATACAGAATACTTAATCGCTTTTCTAACATGCAGATATTTGTAAGCACTCAAGCATTTTTCCACTCAACATCTAGATATAAAGTCAAAATAATCCAAATTTTCTTTGACCAAAATCACGGGAAATATTTTATTTATCTAGAGGCAGAGAATTTTGTTTTAATTTTGACTGAAATATCTTTTATATTTTTATGAATTGGGAGTTGAAGCTGTTCAAGCTGGAAAAATAATTGCAGCATGTTATTTTTCACTTTTGAAAACAGAAGTCTCTTTTTTGAACCAAATTAATTTGATTAAAAATCAGCATGGAAATCTTTGAAACTCTGAAGAGCTTTATTTTCCATTAATTTTCATTTCCAATTTAAAACATTAAGAAACCTGTCAAGCTCTTTCTCAATGCCTTTGTTCCATATTCCTTTTTTTACCAGCTTACAACATGATTTGCTCATCTCTTTTCTTTATTATTAGTTCTTCCATTATAATGTGAATCCCTATTTTAATGTAAGTTATTTTTTAAGCAGGAGTGATTTTTATGTAACGAGTTATTAAGCAAATCTTCCATCTCTTCTTCCTTTCAGAAGGATGTGAAAAATTAATACATATGTGAGATTTCAATGCATATAAGTCTTGTCATTGCTTTCTATGGGACCTAGAATTATTCTTTGCTCTTTCCTGGCTGAAGAAAATTTTTGCGTGTGTTGTTAATGCAATATGAGGACCTTGTTGCATGGTACATTTGATCAATGGTGCTCTCATATTTCCACTTCCAAACCTGACAATGCTTTCCCACCACAGAGAGAGGGTGGCATGGAAGCAACCAGTCCAGCAGCTGCACTGCAACCAAGTCAGTTTGTGGATTTTCTCTCTTCTTTAGCCTGGGTAGCAATCCACACTGACCACAAGGAAGCAGGCAAGAAACAGAACAGTGATAGCCATATTTGCAGATACAAAAGCAGCTATTTAAGCAATGCCTCCTCTGCTGAAAGACAGGGGTCCACATAGATAAGTCCTGCAAGCACAGAAATCAAGCCAAGAAATGGTGGAAGAAATCAAGCAAATGGCCCTGAATGGCTCGTCCCAGTTTCCTTGAACATGGTGTATTTCACACACACCAGTCTCAGTAAACGATCAAGTGCACTTCTGTGACTGGTGTGGGATGGAGCAATTGCAGACATTTACCCTTCACACTCAAATTAGTTCTGATTAGTCTTTGATTACAGTTAATGGAGGGGATCAGCACTTACAGAGTTGCTCCAGCCCATGTGAGGTATGATTTGCCCCTACATCTCTTGCTACTGACTACAGATGGAGTATAGGGTGATTAAGGTTTATTTTCACTTGCCATTTAGCTGAAAGCCTGAAGTGAGACTCTTAGAAACAGCAATAATGTGATTTGCAAGGAAATACTCCCTGAGCAGCTAACAGCAGGGTGGTTGTAGGGGACTGGCCAGGATTTGTGCCTCCTTGTGCTGCCACTGCTGCTGACGTGCTGTGTGACAGGTATTTCACTAATATGTCTGGGCTCCTACTTATTTCTCTTTTTTCATTTGAAAAATTGAAAATTACTCCACAGAACTGCAGTGTGGGATGAAGACAGGGAGAGATTTCACTCCTTATTTTCTGTGAGATACAACAGACACATCATTTTCTTGCAAGTCACTAAGATATACAGGACAAATATCATGATACCCTGACTCTTTTCAGCAAAGAAAAAGAGACACCTGTGCCTAATTCCAGCTTCCAGCAGCAGGATGTGAGAATGCAAAGTCCAGCCCCTAGACAAATGCTCTCACTCAATTTCAGTGTTTGTTTGGCCTTTCAAAGAGATTTAGGCTGGTTCATCGTCTTGATCTTCCCGTCCTCTACATTCCCTCCTGAGGGCACAAGTGCAGCACTTGATGTTCTAAATCATGATGGTTTTCTGCTGATAAAGAGATGCTGGTTCAAGAGGCTGTTAACTTGTATTACCAGAACAGCAAAGAAGTGCTGAACAAAAGTAAAGGTTTCCACGGCAGAAAGCACAGAGTGAACTCAACTTCTCACCATACCCAGCCATTGCCTGGTGAAGGGCAGCATACAGAGGGGCTCCTGGGAGGGCTATGAACCCAGGGATGAACTCACATATCCAGAAACCTTGCTCCCCCACAGAGATGGAGGGGACAGTGCAGCAAACAGCTTTGCTGACTATTTTAGCTTGTTTAAGCCACCAGCATGACACAGAAGAGCAGTGTTGTCATTGCCCACAGCACTACTGCAAGCCTCACGTTTGACAAGTGCCAGCACAGTGTGAGAGGGGTTTCCATCATCTGGGACAAAAAAGTGGCAGGGTCCTGCACAGCTGTGCCCTACATGTTGCTGCCTGGTGCAGCTGCTCCTGCAGGACATTGGACTGGAGGGGAGGAAGGGTAGCAATGATAATGAAAGACCAACATTATCTCCAGGGTTGCTTAATTGGTGCAGGATAACAGTCCTGTCATCCAGCAGTATGGGGCTGGACTCCTGCTTTTCCCACTCCAGTTAGCAGGGCCAATGGTATAACAGGACTAACCCTGCCCTCAGTCCAGTGTGGGAGCATATGGGCAGAAGGAGGTTGGATTTTGGGATGTATGCATGTCCACATGTCTTTTGCAGATTTCTGAACCTGCACAGCTAATGACTGAAAGAATTTGGCTAAAGTAGTAAACTTGGAAAAAAAGATCACTAAAAATTTTAGGCAATGCATATTTAAAGTACTCAGTGTCTTTTCCTATCCCTTTCTCCTTCCTGAGTTACCAGAGTTACTGTCATGGACTTTTCTGCCTTATCTTCAGAAATCCATCTCTTCTACAGCAAAGCCTGTATCATCAAAACTAGCTTATTCTGGGCAAGTCCTCTCCCCTGGCTAACCAGAAGGACTACTCCGAATGAGAACAGGGTTATAAGCCAGGTCTGATTTGTCCCATTTCCTCCATTGGACTCTATGGCAAAATGTCTATTCTTACCTAGACTTGTATTTCTATGTGATTCATTTTTTTCCTTCTCTTCCTCCTCATTCTGCCCCAGTCAACATTATGAAATAATATGAAGCAGAAGCACAAATTCACCTTCTAATTTAGTTCTTGAGCATTGGTGACTTCTGTTGTGGGAACACAATTTCACAGACCATTTACATCGTATCTGTTCCATCCAAGTAAGAAAGAGCTTAAGTCATGGTCTGCAACAAGCAGATGTCACCTTACTTCTGAGAACAGCAGCATTGCATGGTCCTTCCTTCTCTGGCATTTAGCCATAAATATTTCCTGTCAAAAGTGCACTTCAAAACTCAGTGCTCAGCCAGGCTGCATGGAGCACAGACCAAAAAAAAATGCTGCATTTGCTACCACAGCAGATTACAGCTGCAGAAACTTCAAAGGCTGGCTGTGAGTTTACAACAGGGAATACCTGTGCAGGCGAAAGCCAGAGCTCAGAGCCCAGCCTCTGCAGCAAATGGCCCTGCTAACTCTGTCATCTCACCCAAGGAGCTCCTTCTCATCAGGTCACATCCCCCTTGCCTTCAGCATTCACTCAGCAGGAAAGTCTTCATGGTCTTCCTTGTGATGGTTATTTGTAGAATAAACCAGAACAGACTTACAGATGAAGGCAAAGCTCACATGGGCAGAAGCCATCCTACCTTGTTAATTATAAAAGTTGTAAAAGTGTAATACATAATGGATTTGTAGCTAATAAAAGCAAGGAAAATGAATGAATTCCCCAAGATACTAATTTAAAATATACATGAAAAGTTGTCTAGGATTTAAAGGAAAAAATTACTGTCTTTTCCTGGGACCACAAATGTGTCATAGTATTTAAAGCCTTGCAAGCAGCTAAGGGACAGTCTCTGAAAGCACACTTGAGACTTGCTGTTTCAGAGCAGAGGAACAGTTGAACCTGCACGGTGTTTTCCCATATTCTCTCTCAGTTGGAGTTACATTGGTGTAAATACACAGAGAGCTGCAGCAAGATTTTGATGCCCTGGCAATCCTGATGGCCCCATCTAATTTCTCCCTCCTCTCTTTACAGGCATCATGGGATCTGCTGGTCCTTTATTTTGGGTAAATTTACCCTCCAAGAGTAAATAAGCCAATCTCTACCTAAAGAGATTCTTCTTTAGATTCTACTTGAAGATTTCAGGATATATTAATATATACACATACTTATATATATGCATTTGTATAGATTTTTAATTGTGTATGCTATAGATTCATAAAATCATAAAGTTAAAGAATAAAGCAGGTTTGGTGGTCTCTACTTCATCCTGCTGAAAGGTAAGGCAGCTGTGCAATCAGATGAATTTGCTCAGGTCTTTATAGATGTAAACTGGCTGAAACTAAAATACTATAGGACCTTTCCAATGCCTAATTTGGGTTTGAGGTATTAGAGTGGCAGCAACTGGTCTGCACTCTGGATGTGTTGTGTGTCACTCACTGCACCTGTGAACTGGAAACCTGGGCTGGCAGAGGAACACAGGCATTGTCATCTCTAGGGCAAATATTCCAAATAAAATTTCCATTAAAACTTCTCTCACTGTGATGGCAGGTCAGTGACCTACCTGTTAATGGTGTCTGCTATCAAGCCAGAGACCATCATAAAAAGCTGCTGTTTCATGCAGGCACTAATTGTCCCTAATTCCCAGTAATTAACCTGAGTGAGCAGGAGCAGAGGTTGAATTGTGTTTTTACCCCTTGAGATAAGCTCCAGCAGCTGAGGCCAAAGTCTGCTGGGCCATTGCTCCCCATCTAACTCAGGGACAAGGTACTTTGGTCTGGTGCCACCACTGTCACCACTGCTGCTGCCACTGCTCTCTGCCTGACCTGGGCGCTGAGCTCCTATGGACAGAAAGATGGGAAATGCAGCATTAGCAGGACACAGAGCAGCAACAGCTTTTCTTCATAGTCCTCAGGAATCTCTGGAAGTATGTTGCCTATGGCCTTTACCCAGCTGGGTGTCATTCCTGGAAACCCTAAAGAAACCGCAGGCCAGCAACAGCTCCAAACTTATTATAGTGGCATATTTCGGTGAAAGTATTTTGGCATCCCTAAAATTGCAACTAGATCTCCATCTCGGTTTCCTCTATTTGAATATTTACACAACCCACCACTTCAGCTGAGCTATGAAATACTGAACATAAAATTATATAGTCAATGCCTCGTATGTCATTTATAGTCAGCTGCTTATCTCCTGTTAATAATGTAGCCTTTAGGCAGCCATAAATCTCCAGATTTCACAGCATCCATGCAAGTGTGTAAATGAGGATGAGATTAGACACCCTGTGTTTGTGGAGAAACATATGACTGAAAAACAGCAATGATTTTCTTTCAGATCACATATTTGGGAGACAGAAGGCTTGGTAACCTAATTTCTCTAAATCACAGACTCCTGTGTTTGCCTGCTGCTTGTTTTATAATAGTTATTATTTTATCTTTTGTTTTGTTGGCAAATGATATGTGAATCCCAAACACCAAGGGTCTGCACAAGCCCTCAGAGGAGCAGGAAGTCTCATACAATCTTTTCATCCCCCAATTATGCACATTCCCTTTCCCAATCCTACTGGGTTTTACAGTAGTGGGGCAACCCAGGACATACCATAGAATTATATTCTTATTCTTCATGCAAATGTACCTGGGAGAAATCTTTACACATAAGTAAAGAGATGTCAGGTCTGCTTCTTTTTCCTGCGACCATGAAGGAGAAGATATCAGATGAGAAAGAAGACTTTGGTTCAGGATGCCTATCCCTTACATTTTAGCATCTATTTTAGCTCTGAAAAGCCCATGGAAGGACCAGATGCTTCTCTACCACCTGCTACAGAAGAGCACTTTGGCACTTCCATATCTAATATCAGTTAGTCTCACTTGCATGCTGAGGTACTACAATAGGGCTACTACAATAGGGGCTGACAATATACGAGAGAGGCTGACAAAGGCAAAGGCTTTGAACATGAACATGAACGTGCTCAGAACATGACCACAGAAGTGTTGAGGATGAGGACAATACATGAGAAGGTGATTCCATTTTACTCTTTTGAGTAATCCAGGTGTGTCCTGTACTTCCAGTGAGGCTCCAAGAAAACGCATCTTTTCAAAAGGCGATGAAGAAAACTACAGAAAGTCACAAATCCAGATGTCTAATCCCAGGTCTTATGTTATTTTTAGAAAACCTATATCCTTGCTGGCAGCTAATAATTCTACTACAAAGGCAGAAGTGAAAGCATAATCTATAGAAAAGTATCTTTTCTCCTGAAATAACCTTAATTTCACAACATCCCTGGAAGACATTTTCTTCACCCAGTAGAGCACAGTACAAAGATATTTCCAGGCTAGCAGTGGTTAAACAGAAACAGGGACAAGACCAGTACAGCTGCATTAGTGAGACACTGACACGGACCATGGCCTGAATCCATGTCTATGGATTCCATTCCACGTAGAAAGTTTGCAGACAAACTTGTCCCAAGCCAGCTGCTGTGTTTGCACTTGTTAAACTGGAGCCCAGATGAGCATGTGAATCTGTTTCAGCTTTCTGCAAAGCCTGAACTATTAAGTTTGTCTTTTCCATTTCTGACTCCCAGTGCCAAAAAACCCCACCACTCAGTGAGACAGGCCTGTTTCTATGTAAAAAGGGACAAAGAAACTCAACCCAAACTCAAAACAGCCATTTTACACTAACATATTTTTCCCAATCTTTTTTCCATTTTTTTTTTCAAAAAGCAACGACCTCTACATCTTCATGGAGCAGAAACTCCTTTTACACATGCATGCCCTTCACAAACTGATCTTCAACACAACTCCCATCAACTGCAAACTGGATGGAACTGACAACAAATGTGTGTGACTTTCATTTCCTCATTTGTCAGAGCCAAGTTTCTAAACACCTCTAAAAGCATCTCAGAGAATGCTTTGGCATCACTACAATATTTATGGTTATTTAGTTAACAGATATAGAATATAATGTAAAAATATATTTCATTGCTGTTATCTGGGTGAGTCATTTCCTTTTGTTTCCTCCTTCCTGCCATGAAAGTGTATTTGTCTGAGCATATAACAAGTGAAGACAAAGAATATTAAAATTCTTCAAGGCAAGGGGAACAAGACACATATTCATGTGCAGGGATATCAGAGGCAGAGAAATTTCTAACAGAAATGTCCATGAAATCCTTTGATTTGCTCTTTTGCTTTTTTGCTCCATCCATGGACAGCTAACCTGCCCACTGTTGGGATGAAAAGGGGTTCAGCACTAATCCAGAAAGGACTATATCTCCAAATAGAAATCCTTAAACTTAAGGCATGTGTTTTGTATTATTAAAGAAATTACCAAGAGCAGTTATTTGGGATATAGAGTCTCCACACACAAACTCACTCTTTGCTGAATGCATGTGAAGAACAGCTCAGGAGCTGTGGGGATAGGAATAGTGGTTGCAAACACCCAGTAGATGGAAAGCAGAAGTTATTGTACCCCCCAGTCTGAAGCCCCTCAGTCTTGCATCTGAATTTCATCTCCTACAGTTTTGCTTTTCTCGTACAAGCCCATCTCTCTACTTGGCAATATATGAATCATCCCATCTCTCCTAGACTAATGACACATATACATCTAGCACATTTCTTTCAAAAGAAATCCAAGACCCTTTCTGAATGCTGAGAGGTATTCACTTTTTAAGTGCATATCTGCAATTGCTCCTCAATTCAATGGAAGTTTCATGCAGTACATTTTTCTACTTGCTGCTATACACAGATCTCGGACAATCAGATGGAATAAGCTAAGGCAACAATTCCTTTGTACATATGAAATATGTACAAGTTCTGTGGCTAAAATATGAGGCTCAGCAAAGAAAACACTATAGTTTTATTCAGGGAAGGGATTGCACTGTACTCAGAGGAAACAGGGAAACTACCAGTGTGAGAAAGCTGAGGAAAGCCCAGGCTTGAACAGAGTCCTCATGCAGAATGTATGTGCTACAGAAATCCCATGTAGCTCTGTAGCTGAGACAATATGGATTTTCAGGGTGGAATGTGATTCCTAAGGGCTACATCTGATATCACTTTGATTCTGTGACCCAGTATTAACCACATTTGTTGTATAGATTGGAAATCACACAGAGAGGTATGAACATGCACATTCACAGGAGCACTCACCCGCTATTCTTTAAAATTTTACTTTACTTAACCCAATTCTGTAATAAGAAATAATACTTGATATATGACTGTTGAGATGGCATTTATAAAGAGTGAGCAGCAAATCCAAAACCAGTGGTCTTCACACGCCAAAGAGAAGGGAGACCTTCCTGGTGTTCAGGCAGCAGCACTGATGAGTTCCAGCATCCACAGTCAGGGGACATCCACAATCAGGGGACATCCACAATCAGGGGACATCCACAATCAGTTCTTTTTCTTGGAGAGGCTGTCACTGGCCTTGCACAGTCTTGTTGCTGCATTTGTTCTTTCCCCATTCACAGGATGTTATGCACATGCTGTAAACATGCTCTTCCTTCTATTAATTATGCCCTAAAAACCATCTTCCCTTCTTCCCAAGGTGGAATTTGTGTAGGGATCAGTAGCTGACTGTTTGTGTGCAGCTCTGCAGCCTCAAGCATCTTCCTGTGCTTCTGCTATAGAACTGTCCTGCTCTCTTCCTGTGGGAACACTTTCTCTATGGCTCTAACTTTTACAAGGAGTCTTAAATTTGCTCCAAAACACCAGGACATGCCTGATCATCTGCAGAAATTTATGGGGCAGGGTTGCTGGACTCTTCTAGCTTAAGCATCAATTATGTCATTGCATGTAACAGCAAAAAGTTGTGCTCATGTGGTTCCTTCCCTTGACATAAATAACTCTACACCATGTACCCCTATAAATTAGTTTTACCTGTGGTTTCTGTAAAAGTAAAAATTTTCCATGACATATCTCCACTGCCCTGATGAATGCAGCAGCTGATCACTGCTCCAAGTGATCAGCTTTTTGTCAAAGATTGGCCTGCTGTACCAGGATAGGTATCCACCAGACAGTGGCTAAAAAAAAAACCTATGAAACTGGTGTTGGGAACTGATGAAAATGGGCTGAAAAAGTTTATTAAACTTCCTCTATTACACTTGCACATCCATTTGAATAAATAGCTAATGGCTAGTTAATGCTCCAGTAACTGAAAGAATAAAAAACCCATCTTTAAAGGCTCTTTGGAGAAGAAATTATCTCAAGTCAGAAGAAGGTTTGAGGCAGTACTGTTAATGTCTTTTCTAGATCTCTGAAACATTTTATCAGTCTAATCCTATCAATGTGTCTCTGCTTCCACCATAAAACAGGCAAATAAATCAACATTTTCATTTTACATTTTCCCCTGAGGTCCACTGATTGCTCTTGCTGAACCGATTCAGTGGAGCAAAGCATTAGCAAAAATGATTCTGTGCTCTCAGCATTATCTTTTATCCCTGAAAACAGAAGAATTTGCAAGTATTAACAGGACATGCAGGTTGTGTGTTGCAGTATAACACATGCACGTGCACATGCACATGCACACTGAAGATGCTGAGAGACATGAAGTGTTACCTTGGCAGCTTGTGTGTGATATGCAGGAATAACCTTAAAAGCCAAGAGTTGTCCTTTATCTTACTCTCTTTTGCCTGAAATTCATTGTTGTGAGAAGCCCACTTTCACCTCTCTGGCTGACTCAGCATTTGGTCAGCTGAGATGGACTCTGTTAAATACTGAATTGACTTGCAATTTCAGTAAATGTGCATTTCCAGCCACTGCCTTTTTATATGGAAAAGAGTAAAAATAAAATCCAGACTCATGCCTTTACAAAGGAATATGAACACATTTAATGTGTGTGGTGGGCCTTACTGAAAACATTAATTTTATTTCTCCATCAGTGGCCAAAATTGAAGCCATCCAGCTTTCACATATTCTTTGACACACTTTTGTAGTATAGCTGGACAACTATTGATGGAGGAAGTTACCCACCTCCCTGATGGCATCTCACATTAGCCAGAGCCCACCTTTGGAGGTGCCAATTTCTTTCCACTCTCCATAGGAGATCTGTAAGAAAACTACACTCCCAAAATCGACACTCTAATTAAACTTATGTTCAAGAAATATGGGTCACTTTTTTTTTTTCCATTCACATATTATATTCCTAGAAAAAAAAAAGATCCAGTCCAGAATCTTACACCATGTGATGTGTGAAAGATTTACCTTTCCAGCTGGACTCCAATTCTTTTTCCTCCAAGAGCATGATATCATATGTGCCAAATGCTATAACTGAGCTGAATATGTCTGTTCCTGTGTTTCACCATGGTGTTGAGTCTTTATTCCAGCTCTGAGGCATTCTACAACTTCTACAACTCCTTTTTTTTCCCCACAAAATGTTCAATAAATTTGAGCTTCAATTATTTCAATTATTTCAAATACATGCAATCCTCAGAATTCACTACTTAGGGTTTTATTTCCCAACTGCAAATACAATTTCATTTTGCAAATTACCTCATTATTAGCAATTTGTAGGGTGATTGCTGAGAGTTTTCAGTAGCTCCTTAACAAAAATAATAGCATAGAGTCATAAGATTTGTAGGAAGAGGCAATACTTTTATTAGACTGCCCACATATAGCTTTTGGCATAATCTCTTTGTCATATCTTGTCTTGCATCTCAATCAGACCTTGTGTTTCTGAACTCTATACTTTTAAAGAAGTGAACAGAACAAAAAGCTTTCAGCAATTACTCTGCAAATGGATAGTAATGAGACTGTTTGCAAAGGGAAATTGTGTTTCCAGCAGGAAATAAAAACTTGATATACTAAACTCTGAGCAGAGTTGTTCCTTCAAAATAAATGAAGGTCAAATTTATTGAGCAATGGTGCTGATGACCTAATGGAGTGACCTTGGGCCTGAAAGCTTGTGAACTTCTTCCATCTGTAAGTCTAACAAGAAATACTGCCTTTCTTAGACACTTGAAATTTCTTACAACTTGGACTGTCACAGCTACAATATTACTACTATTAAATAATAGCATTGCAGTATAAGTAATTATATCTATGTCAGTCCACCTGATTTGGGAGTGTCTTCATATCAAGTCAATTAGGAAATAACAGCCAGAGGGTCTATTTCATGGTTCGTTTGCTTCTGATCTCTAAGGGCACACTATCTAACTAAATTATTCAGAGCTGTGTTTGGAAACACCTCTCTAATCCTCAAGCCCCCAAGAGGAGAGAATGTTTTAACCAACTTCCTTTAATATCTTAATAACGAAATCTGTTCATATTTCCTTCAGGCTGACAAAGAAGTGCAAAAATATTATTAGGTATTTAACACTTCCTTAGACAGCTATATATGCAGTCTGGGGGTGGAATTTGCACATCACGGAACAGTGCCTCCAAAAAGAGAAAGATTCATGACCAGTTTAGTCCAAAAGTAAATTTTAGCAAAGTTAAAACACAGCTTCAATCTCTTCCAGCTGCACCCTGGATGTACTGGGAAGAGAGGGGTAAAAGGCATGTCACCAGTTCCCAGCCCTGAGGTTACATGGGAATGTCCCTCACCCAATATTTAGATTGGACACAGGGTAACCATAACCCTTGAACTGGCAGAAAGTCACAACCAAAACCACAGACTCGGAGCAACATTAATGTTCAGCCATTGACAGAACTCACCAGCCAACTCAAGTTTTCCTCAGATCAAAACATTTCAGGAGCTACCAAAGGCCAGCCCACAACTTAGAGTTCCAGCTCCTGAGCTGATGTGTTGTCACCCTAAAGAGTGACCATAATTCTTCATAATGGGAGTGGGCTCCCCTTGCTTCTGTGTACAAAACAGCAAGTTGGCCTGAGGGAAGAGTTAGGCAGCTTGAAGCCATGGTTTAATTTCCTTTGTAATTGCAACTTGATTGCTGGTTTGAATTACAATGCAGGCATTTTGCCTCTTGTACCAACCACTTCTTAAAGTGGATAAACTTAAATTAAAAAATTGTGTCAATTGAAAGGCATTTCTATGTTGGAATCTCACTAATTACTCATATTAATTATCAACCTAGCAGACTTTTTTTAAAAAATATACCTTGGATGATTTTCCATAAGTATTTCATTTATCTTAAATTAATCCAATATTAACCCAAGTACTGCAAGAAACATTCTTAATTTCAGGGGAGATTATTTGTATTTTTAAGCAGATATATGAGTGCAGAATTTTTACATGCTTTTACCTTCCATGTGTCAAAATCCAAATGCTTTAAGAAAGAAGAAATTCTTTTTTAAATTCCTTAAATTTCTTTCAAAGAATGAAAGAATAATTTCACAGTTTCCTTGATGAAGGTTTGAAACTTAGCATCTAGTTCATTCTCTCCACGTCCTAAAGACCACACCTATGCCCAAGAGCCTCACAAGCAGGAGGACAGCACCTACCTGGAAATGTAAAACATTATGCTTGAGGCAAGCAATTCACAGGAAATGTAGCCTGGGAGTTCTGTGCTCAGCCAGGCTGAGGATAGCGAGGATAATGACAAGCTGAAGGAATTCTTCTAGTTTTTCAGACCCTTCTTATCTTATTTTGCAAATGTTCGCAGGATGTTCTCTCTGATAGCCCCCACAGCAGCCTGTGCAGACAGCCTGTGAGACACCTGCCCTCAGGTGCACTGCAGAGAGCCTGGACATGCTGCAACCTCTTGGTGCTTCAGCTGTGAGCTTTTGTGTTCCAGACATTGGTACTATCCATCTCACTTGACTTCAGGTACATAAATAGTAGATATATTCCAGATAGTCACACTCATGGTGGCCAACAGAAAAAGAACAGTTTGGCTGGGCTAATCTAGGTACCACTCTGAAGTGAACCCTTGGAATCCTCATTCTCCTTTGTAGGAAACAAGTTTGGGATACCTAACTCATCCACATATATCCCTTGATAGATGTTTGCAACAAGGCCTGAGGAAAACATTTCTGTCTCTGACCAGTGCAAAAGTTGTGGGGGTCTATGACTAGTTTTAAAATTCCCTACAGCAAGTGTCTAGCCTAAGAGAGAAACTATAGACCTCAATGGAAAATCTGTGACATAGATAGGAAAATTACATTTGTAGGAGACTAATCTGTCTCATTTGTCTCATTAATTTCTTAAATGAGAAGAAGCAATGCATATGACCCAAGCACATCCAGAGACAGTGGTGCAGAGGTTAAAAGTGACTGCTTGTCTCTGTGGAAACTAGTGTTGCTAATTGTGGAGAGGGACAATCTAGTGACATTTCCCTCTTATCTTTCCCCATACTAACTTTTAAATTGACAAATTTCAATGTGCCTTCTGCCAATCAGGTATGAAACCTGCTGCGCTGTGCTGAAGCAGAATGGGAGTGGGTGCATCAGGTCTCTGTTGCTGTCTAAATGTTCAGCCGAGCAGAAATAAGTCACTTTGGCCTCAAGAAGCCATATAGAGTTAAAAATTTAAGAGAATTAAAAGAAATGTGCATTCTTAGGGTCTTTTCTGATACTTTTCAAGATAAGGCATCATACACACAGACGAGCCTGTTGGACAAACGAAACATATCCTGTAATATTATTATCTATGCTCTTTGTTAAAGTATTTTTAAAAGGCATTGCCCTGGATATGTAACAGGAAGAGTGGGGGGAACTAAAAAATAACTATATTTTTCTGTTACATAAAAAATGTCTTATTTTTCAGTCTTAAATGAAGATTTTGCAGTTTTTGCAGCACCATCTAGTGAGACTAAGGAGGTTTTACTCAACTTTTCAGAAACTCCAGTTTGTTCACTCTTTACTTTTCCATTTCTATTTAATCATGATCTCCTCATTTTCTCTGGGGCTAGCAAGCTGTGGAAGAAGGTACCTCCAGTGCACCCAATAGTCCTTTTTACATCTTTTTCTGAACCACATGAAATCTCCAAGCTTTGCCAGCTGCCAGGCTGAAAAACTGCAGTGCTTTCATCAAGCTTTGCTATTAATTAATTGTCTCCTAGCTAGTGAGCTGTGCCTCTGTGATCTGCACCTTGTTTAGAAAGAATGCACTGCAAACAGAGAACAGATGTATGTTTTAGTAGACATGAAGAATGTTCTTAGATGTAGGGATAGCTGTCATCATTCCTACCAGGAAGTGTTACTGAGGATGTTTTCTATAGGACAGCATCTACACACTCAAATCCGTACCAGACATGTGCAAGACTATGCAAAATATCCTTCTTGGCCAAAAATGTTGCTGACAAACAAACCCAGTCTGATTCCAAGCCAGTTAAGATGACACACATCTTTCCCTAGGCTGCTCAGCCTCTTAAAAGATTTCCAGTGCCTAATTAGGATAAAAACTGCTTTGTTTTCCTCATCTATTCCTTCCTTGTTAAAAAAATCCTGGAGTTTTTTTCACTCAGCTGAGGCAATGTGCAGCATTAGAAGTATTTAAATGTATTTCTCATACTACCTCTTCAAATAAGTATTTTGCCCAAAGATAAAATAAATCTCCCCAGAAGAACTTCCCTTCTGAAATTGTTCATGTCGCCATGAAGCTGTACATCACTGACACCAAAACTATTAAAGATTTCTAAATAAAAGCAACTCACCTGCTTCCAACAGCAGATAAGCACGTTTTTGCAAGTTATGTGACTGTTGGAATATTGATCCCACTTAGGAACATGGAAACAAATGACATAATTCACTGCATAAAAGCTATTATGTTATATTATATTCTTATCTCTATCTGCTACTAAAACAGTCATAAATCTGCAGTTATTCCTCTCTTATGTGAAGCTGAAGGAGTTTGTCCCCTAGTTGCACAATGGAATCCTCTCCAATAGGATTTCTCCAGGGAGCTGACAGAGTTGAGCTGCCTGCACCAGGGTTCCAAAGATTTCTGTCTTCTTCCCTCCTGCTCTTATAAATGTCACTGCTGTTGCATCTTCATTGCTGAAATGCTGCAAGCTGGAGCACAAAGCATCACTGCTTTAAGGCCTTTTAAATGACCCTTTATTTTCCTTGGTAACTTCTTTTACAAAATTCCTCTTGTATAACTGCTCTACACAGGGCTAATTCATTTCATGAAGTGCAAGGGAAGGAGAAGATTCAAAGGCTCAAAGGAGGCAAAGTTCATATTATCTTTGCTAGCAGCTGATGAGATCCAGAGACTCTTGTCTGTCCTCTCCCAAGGGATTAATGTAAAAGAGCTGAGCTACAACTCTGAAATAGACCTGCCAGAAATACCTGCTGTAAAGATTGTAGATTTCCTCTCGAAACTGAGATATATAGAAATATTTGCAGAGTGACTTATGACAACCTGACATCATCTCTGGGAAAAATAATTTGCAAAAACTGTTATTTTTACTCTAAAACTTATGGTCCTGCCTTCTTGTGATGAGCATCTTTCTCACCCATAAGCATCTTAATTTTATGATTATTATTACATCATATTTTGTGAAAACATTATTTTTGGAAGTGATCCTACAGGGCCTGGAACATGTTGATAAATGTTACATTAAAATGCCTCAGTGATTTTATATGTAATCAGTGGGTATATTAATTGCTGCCACCCAGTGGGCTCATTTGTAGGCTTTGGCTCACCATACTATAATTTAATACATCATTGTTTGGTTAAATGATTTCATCCTTTCCATCTCAAAGAGAATGATTTATTTTCCTTTATCAGCAGCCACTAAAAGTGAATGTTTCAAGCTACAAGCTTTGGTTAATTTAGAACATGGTGTCCTACAAAAATCCTTTGTTTCTTGTAGCGTGGGAACAGCCCTGTGGAAGGCAATTATACTTGAGCTTGAAGCTAATTCTGTGTGAGATTACCTGCTTTGCCTTCTGGACCTACCTGCAAAGTCTAAGGAAAATACTTTGCTCTATTTAAATGACAAATATTCTATCAGAACTTTTATAAGAGATTGATAAACATGTTACACAGAGGGAATTATTTCTGGAAAAGTGCTGGTGTTTCAGACCCTCGGGTAACTTGCACCAGGGCAGTTGTGGCCTTCAAGTTGTGACACTTGACAGAAGATGTGAAACAAGCAGTTTGCAGTTTGTCCTCCTGATCTGCAGCTCCACTGGTGCCAGCACCAGTCACAGGCTCTCAGCCCACCTCAGGAACTGACCTGGATAACACTGGAGTGAATAAACTGGCTCTTAAAGCTGGGCTGCTGTGTTAACAGCTTCTACAATCTATAGAAGTGCTATGAATAATGAAATAAGACACTGGCAATGACAGCACATTATTGAGGAGCTGTTAAGTGCTGCATTATGATTTCGTTTTAATGCTGCTCCTGGATGAGGGAGCTTGCATGCCTGTACATGAGGAGGAGGAGGGAGAGGAGGAAAGCTGCTTAATATTCTTCTTGTTGACCTATATTTTGAATTTATCTACCTGTTTGATTTAGAGCATGTCAATTCCAGCAGGACTGGCCATTTGAGGGAGGATTATGCTGCTCTTAATTTTGTGCTTTCAGAGGTCTTGCTGGACTACAGTGTTACAACTAGACGCCAACAGTAACAAACAAACAAACAAACAAAAAAAATATATATATATAAAATAAACTTCTTACAGATTCCTGGCTTACCCAGTCCTAATTTGTACAGTGCAAGAATGACATGGAGCCCCTGGGGCAAGTTCAGCAGAGGGGTACAAAGGTGATAATGGGACTGCATCTTCTGCATTATGGGGAAAGGCTGAGGGAGTTGGGCTTGTTCAGCCTTTAGAGGACACACCTGAGAGGGACCTCATCAGTGTATGTGGCTATCTGAAGGGAGCCATGCTCTTCTCAATGGCAATAAGACAGAGGCAAACACAGAAATTGGAACACGTGAACATGAGAAATAACTGTTTTGATGTGCAGTGACCGAGCACTGGAACAGGTGGCCTGGGAGGGTGTGGAGCCTCCCTCACTGGAGATATTCCAGAACTGTCTGGATGAATCCTGTGCCGTGTGCTCTGGGATGGCCCTGCTTGAGCAGGGGGGTTGGATCAGAGGGCCCCTCAGTGGTCCCTTCCTGCCTGAATTATTCTGTAATTCCATAGTTCTGTAATCCTGCAAACCAAGGCTGTCCACCACTGTGGCTAACACGGCTGAGGTGGGAAGGAGCAGGAGAGGGCAGGGATAAGAACAAGCAGAGTCTTGACTTAGAAGAGAGTGTAGGTATCTGGAAATTCTATTTCAACTTTGCCCTACAATAAGCAGGAAATCAGGAAAGAAATCCAAGTGCAGCACCTGAGGATGTGCAGATCACAATTTCAACCCTCCAGCTGGGGTTTCTGTGTCAAAACCCAGTGTCCCTTGTACCTTAGCCAGAGTACTGCAAAATAAGGTAATGCTAAATAAGGTAAAGGTGAAAGTAGTTCAGAAACTTCAGTGTTTTAAAGAAGCTAAATAAATCTACCACAGGAAATCCGAAGTATCTGGAGACTAAAGTGGAGAAGGGTATTACACCCTTATACAATATTGCTCAAGCTCAAGCACAGCATGGGCACAGAGGCAGGGAAAGAGATTTATTCCAGCAATGACAGTGGAACCAATTCTATGGCCAAAGACACTGGGAAATAAAATCACCTTTACTGTTCATCAATGGTAAAAAAAACTCCTTTTGCTTCCTGCCTGTAAAGCTTTTTACCTTTGATGCTACAGCAAAGGACCAATAAATCACATGGTAAATGCAATTTCCTGGCAGATTTTTAATATTTCTTCATTCCCTGGCCTCAGTTGGAAGAAAAACAAGACTCTCCAGAGCTTACCAATTAGAAGTGTTACAATATTGTTTCCACAGAAGGTCCCAGATCCAGCTTGTGTTTTTTTAATCTGTTCCCCAAACAAGATATAGGACCAAAGCAGCACGTGCTGGGGACCTCAGACCATACAAAAACTATCAGAAACTGGTATTGAACATAGGGAGAAGAGAAAAAGACATAGAAAGAAATTGTTGAGGACTTCACGGTTACTTCTCCACTAGAATAAAAATGGATCATCTATTTGACTGCATTCCAGACTGGCATCAAAACTTACATTTAATGTCACGACTGTTTAATTTTTCTTATATTGTGGCAGCCAAGTTTCACCAAAAATGATGAGACTCAAAATCAGACCTCTTTCTTTCAAGAGAAAATGTGAGAGACAGGAGTGATGTATACAGGGAAAAATAATTAGAGAACTGATTTGTATCCAAGACAAAATAAAGGACATTGGTCATCTTAGATTTATGAGTGTAATGTGAAGTAGAGTTCCATTATCTGAGCGCTTTTTCCAAGTTCAAAACTGAGACAGACACAGATGTCTTGGCTTACCTGTTGACAACTGAATTATATTCTATAAGCTGTCAGGTGCCTGTGCTTGCCAAAGGGATGAAAACAATATCGTATGTAGCTTTGGTAAAAACATTTCTCTATTTATTTTTTATTTTTTTTCTTTTCCTTTATTTTTTTTCCCCACAGCTCCATTCAACCCTCCCAATGATGCAGACAGTATGGTCAAATTTGATGCCTATGGAGATGGGATAGGACGATACAACGTGTTCAATTTCCAGTTCACTGGAGACAGATACTCCTATGTGAAGGTTGGTCAGTGGGCAGAAACTTTGTCACTGGAGGTCGACTCTATCCACTGGTCCAGGAGCTCTGTCCCTGTCTCCCAGTGCAGCGACCCCTGTGCTCCTAATGAGATGAAGAATATGCAACCAGGAGATGTCTGCTGTTGGATTTGTATTCCCTGTGAAACCTATGAGTACCTGGCTGATGAATTCACTTGTGCAGACTGTGGGCCTGGAAAATGGCCCACAGCTGACCTGACTGGCTGCTACGACCTACCAGAAGACTACATCAAGTGGGAAGATGCTTGGGCAATAGGTCCTGTTACCATCGCATGCCTGGGCTTTATTTGTACTTTCATGGTCATTGGAGTGTTCATCAAGCACAACAACACACCCCTGGTCAAAGCCTCTGGCCGTGAACTGTGCTACATATTGCTCTTTGGGGTCTTCCTGTCTTACAGCATGACTTTCTTCTTCATAGCCAAGCCTTCTCCAGCCATCTGCACCCTCCGCCGTTTGGGGCTGGGAAGTTCCTTCGCCGTCTGCTACTCTGCCCTCCTGACAAAAACAAACTGCATTGCCAGAATATTTGATGGTGTAAAGAACGGTGCTCAGAGGCCGAAGTTCATCAGCCCCAGCTCTCAGGTGTTCATCTGCCTGAGTCTCATTTTGGTCCAGGTGGTGGTAGTGTCTGTGTGGCTCATCTTGGAGGCACCGGGCACCAGGAGATACACGCTTCCCGAGAAAAGAGAGACTGTCATCCTGAAATGCAATGTCAAAGATTCCAGTATGTTAATGTCCTTAACATATGATGTCATCCTTGTGGTTTTATGCACTGTGTATGCCTTCAAAACCAGGAAATGTCCAGAGAACTTCAACGAAGCCAAGTTTATCGGTTTCACAATGTACACAACGTGCATCATTTGGCTGGCCTTTCTCCCCATATTTTATGTGACATCCAGTGACTACAGAGTAAGTCTTTGGACTTCTGTTTCCATAAATTATATGCAACACTTTAGAGGACCATGTCAGCAGTCACTAAAGGCTTTTTTTCACTTCTTTTGTCCCCTGGGTCCCTTGCAAACAAGTTCTCTTTCAATGTTACCAGATTTTGGCTTACTTCTAAGGAAGGTGGTCTCATTTCAAAAAGAGCATGTGCAGTCAGAGCTGGAAGGGATTAATACTGTTAGTCTGATTGCAAGAGAGGCATATTCATTTGGGTTCATCAGTATCTGAAGTTATATCCTAGCAGAAAAATCCAGTAGATTATGACCTAAAATTAGTTATAACGAGTTATTTGGCAGAAATTGAGCTTAAAATAAAATCTGTACTAACCAGTCTCTGTGCAAAAGAACCTGCTATTAAGACATGGTATTTCCTTCCAAATAAAAAATATAAGGACAGAATTTCAAAATTTCCTGTGAAACAGGGTTGTTAAAAAATGCAACAAAATTCTACTTAGATACAGAACTTTTTATTCTTTCTGCACTTTTAAAACACATACCTCAGCAAGCAGCAAATATTGGTCAGCCTTCACCAGCAAACTTTAGAAACATTAAACTGTTTAAATTGTCAGATAGTGTTGCAAAGCTTCAAGTTCAATAAAATCATATTTTTGAACAGAAGGAAATTGTTTCAGAAAAAAGATTCATGTCTGCTCCACTGGAAATCTCACAGTTATTACAATGTGAGAAGTGACTGGGGGAGAAGTGCCCTTGCAGCAATTTGCAGAGAATTAGTTCAACTTTCTGCCCAGAAGAAAGGTAGATTACCTTAGGGGAGTTTTATTGCCAATAGTGTGTGCATGAAATAGCATATAAAACTGGGGAGCTAATAATGTCACTTAACATACTTTTGGTGTGGCCACCCTGGAACAATATATTTAGTACTATTTTACTCAGCTTAGGAAATGTACAGAAAACCCATAGAAAACAAAGTAAGTAACAAATGACGCAGTGAGACATGCAGAGTGACAGTAAAAGAGCTAAATATATTTAGTCTAGACAAGAGTAAACCCAGGGAGATGTGATCACAGACTATAAATAATTTCAAGGCAACAAAACGAGAGGAAGGGATTATTCTGTCTCAGGAGAAGTTAGAATAGCAAGTAATGGATTGAAGCTAATGAAAGAAGAGTTTGAGGAAGGCACTGGGGACCAGTTCTGGACACCCAAAGCAATCAGAAAGACAGACACAGTAGGAGGGAAATATCAGTGGAGACAGTCACATGAGTGGGCAGTACAGACAGTAATGGCCAAGAGGAGCATGGCTTGATTGTTCAAGCAGAATTTCACAGCCTTATCTCTTGAGTGGAGTTTTCGAAACCACTTGTAGGCATTGAATTTATATACAAGGTTCCAAATAAACCAACTCAAGTACTATAAAATCAGCAGAAAATGCTTTTAGCATATTTTTTATACTTTCTTAACAAGTCTACACTTCTGGGGTTCCTTTGAAAAGCCCATATTTAATTTCCATGCAGTGTCACATGTTGACTTTGAATCAACTTGTGCCATCCTAGTGGAGTCTGCTAGCATCACCAATAAACAGCCTTAGAAACAGCCCCACTCAGCCTGGAGTTATCTGCAGATTTGCTGAGGATACACTTGATCCCTTCATCTCTGTCATTTATGATGATATTGCATAACACTGGCCCAAATGTGGACACCTGAAGGACACCTGAAGTGACACTTGTCACTGATGCCCATCAGGACGCTGAGCCATTGTCCTCTGGATGTGACCATCCGACCAATTTCTTATTCATCTAACAGCCCACCCATCAAATCCACATCTCTCCAGTTTAGTGAGAATGGTTCTAGGGGGCACCTATCAAAGATTTTACAGAATTCCAGATAAATTACATTTGTAGTCTTTGGTGAAGCAGTGCTGGCTGTCCCAAATCACTTCCCTGTTCTCCATGTGCCGTAGCATAACACATGGTCTAGTGGGATTTCCTCCACTGTGCCAGCACACCAGTCCAGTCTGTGATGCTGGGTTACACACTGAACCACTGGAGTGACCTGGATTAAAAGGAACCCTGTGGGATGGAGCTATTTTTAACCGAAATCATTTAATTGATTGAGTGCATAATTATGCCAGCACAGCTGAGCTGCTCCAGGCAGCACAAACCTTAGGAAGAGCAGGGTGGGGGAAGAGGGCTTTGATAGTGAAAAGAACGTACTTGAAACTAATGAAAATAAAGATAGCTTCATTTACTCTTGTTTTATAAGAAAACTCCTGTCTTATCTTACCCATACAGCGCCCAGTTCAATATCCACCTGACCTGACAGCATGGGTCTGTGGACAAAATGCAGAGACGTGAAGGAGAATGTGAAGCTAAGGTGTTCCTTTCTCAGGCAGGTTCTGTTGGATCTTCCATGTTCACTCACCCAGCAAAAGCTGAGCACATTTCATGGTGTTTGCAACATCCACGTTGAGCAAAGAGTAGTTATTAAATGGTCACATTAAATATCTGCACTGATGATAAAACACCAATTGTTCTCAGTATATATGTAAAGCAACAATGTCCATTCCTTACTCTGCTTTCCAGTTTGCACCAATTATTTCTGACGAGGGGATATGAGAAGCACTCCCATGGAAAAAGGCTAATCTCAAAGAACTGCAGGAGTATAACTAAGGAAAAATGAGCCGTAGATGTATAATCATTCAAATTAAGCAATAGAGTTTAAAGCAGTTTAATTCAACATCTTAATTACGGAATCTGCTTGGAAGAAAAGACTATAAACTGAAATTGAGGCAGTAAACTGGCACCTAGTTATACTATTGAATAAAAAGGATAAAACATAGACAAGTTGACAGTTAGCCAGCAAAGCTACGCTAACAAATGCCCCAAGGAAACTATTCTGAAATCCTTCAGCCTTACAAACAATTCATTTCTGAGCACAAAAAAATGATGCCTCAAAATCAGGACACCTTTCAGACCCAGTCTGAAAACAGTCACCAGATATTATTTTTACTCCAAATCACACCTCTACTTCAGCCAGGGCTTACTCAAATTTTCTGATTAGGACTGAGCTAGAAACTAAATGGTTTTCAGATGGATGCTCTGCATGAGACACCTGATATAAACCCATATAATGGGTTTACGTGTGAGCTGGTTCCCACTGCAGCCAACATTGTTCAGATATTGCATGACAAGCATTACAGAGAGTTTTCTCATCAACTTAGAGATCAAGGGTAGGAGAGAAAGAGAGCAGATCTATCCTTTCCATACTAAAATGAGAGAGAATACAATCAATCTCTCCCTTGCATGCAGAGAGACACAGGGCACCACCAGGACCAGTACCTCATTCCCTTGATACTGGGATTGTGGAGGGTAAGGATCCAACAGAGGTTACACCAGCCTGCACCAGTGCACACCCCGAGGGCTGGGGCTCGTGCTGTTATATAGTAATGTTTCTAATATTTTGCATTTCAGAGCTTTCTGTACTGAAACACAGTGCTTTGTGCCCACTCTCTCCTAGGTGCAAACCACCACCATGTGCATCTCCGTGAGTCTCAGTGGCTTTGTTGTGCTGGGCTGCTTGTTTGCGCCCAAGGTGCACATCATCCTCTTCCAGCCCCAGAAGAACGTGGTCACTCACAGACTCCACCTGAACAGGTTCAGTGTCAGCGGGACCGGCACCACTTACTCCCAGTGTAAGTAACAAGGACTGCCACCTTTCCGTGGGGTTGTGGTGACTCCGGGTAAAGATAAGGTGGGCTGAACTATGTAACCCTGTGAAAGCATCATTTCCGCTGTGTGTGGAGAGGAAAACTCACCCCGCTCGCATGGGAGTCAGCTCAGAGCCTGCTCTGAAGCTCACTGAAGTCAGCAGGAAGCTTTTGGCTGGCACTGCCTCCAGCCTGATGCGCGCACCAAGCAGCCCCCGTGTCTCGGTGTCACTCTGGCAGTGTGACAGGAGCAGATTGCCTTGGAGCTCTCCTGTCAGAGCAGCAGATCTGTCAGGATCTGGGCCACAGCGCAGCGTGCTCTCAATGGCTCATCACCTGCATTATAAGGAAAGGCTCCAAGCCTGCAGGAAATGCATCCAAGGGATGCCATAAACTGCATCTGTATGCAGAGCATGATCAATAGCCTTTGTCAGTGCCATGGCCCAGAGCAGCAATCAGTGTTCTGTTGCAAGGACAACTCATTTGCTCTGATTCCCTTCTTTCCTTCATCTTCACTCTCTTCATCATAAGCAGGTTCACAGCTGTGATTTTGTTCTGAGGCTGTCACTCCTTTTCTGGGTGTGAATTCAGAGAGTTTTATGGATTACAAAAAAACAAAAAAGTCACCTGTATATTTGTTTGGAATTTTTTCTTTGTCTAGCTTAACTAACTTATCAAAGATGGGAGCACACAGCACCCCATTGACAGAGCTCTCTGGACAGCATGTCTGCCCTGGAAATCTAATTGAAAAGCACACTACAACTAGAAAGAGGAAGGGAATAAGAAACAGAGGAAAGGGGGGACACAGATCAAGGCTTTTCCAGCAAGATCACAATAACCAAGCCCAAGGTTTTTCAGTGTCACTTAAATTTCAAAATTGTCTGTAAAGCTTTGGCACTTCAGATTTCAGACAGAGCATGGAAGTAACTTGGCACCCTGCTGCGTATCACATTAGCAGGGATTAGGAAGTGAAGGGATCCCAGCCATCTCTAGCTCTCCCATCCCAAAACACACTGTGCAGGAGTGCCCAGAGTCCCTTAACAGGAGATGAGCCATGTGGCTCTATAGGTCCCCAGTGTCATCAGTCAGGACTGCATCCAGTCCTGACACCAGAGAGCAAACACTCCTTGCTATTTTGGAAAATTTAATGAGATGGAACTATGTGCCTGCAGTGCTGAACACGCCCAAAAGACCAATCAATTCCCAAAAACTCTTAGAAGTGTGGGCCTTTGGTGAAATGAAAAGTCCCATGAGATTCTTTTAATTCCTTATCAATTTTGTGTAAGTGGTCTTTCCAACATTTTTAATACTCTCATGCAATGGAAGGAGCTTAATCAGAAATAATTTTGATTCATAAATACTTTGTACTTTGCACTGGATTCTGGATTGCATTTTGGAATTTAATACTTTTATTTTAATGGCTGGAAAACACATGTGTATAAGCATGCATGCAACTGAGAGACATCCTCAGTGCACATCTTCACATTAAAACCTGCATTTTCAGGCTTGTGAACAGCTTGCGTACATTAAGAAAAGCATAAAAATCCAGACTTACAATCTCTTAGGACTTCATTGTTTAGAAAGTTTGCTGCAGTTATTTACTTTTACTGCTTACACCTAATTGAATCAGGGCTGCTCACCTCATTGGGCTTTTCAGACCATGGAAAAGCATGGAAGTAGGGCTAAGAGGTCCATCACACACAAAGAAAACAGCCCTAAAGCTTCCATCTAGGACAATTATTTGGGAAGGTAACACTGTCTATCACAGTGACAACATTTACAAGATGAAAAATCTTCCCTTACTCCCTTCCATTAATTTGTAAATTATTTTAAATAAATTTCCATTATTTTTCTTAACTGTTTTGTCATTTATAAAACTCTGAAAAGGTTGCCATCCAAATTGGTTCTAGTCTTTGTCTAAAATATTCCTCTCCTCACTCCTGGAGCTGTCAGCTTATTTTTATTTTGGTCTAGATGGCATTTTCATCATTCAGAAACTCCTTAATATCAAACTCATCAAAATTAGCTCTAGGGTATTCTAGTAACTTTGAGAAGCCAGTTCTTCAACATTATCAGAGCTCTAGAGGTCAGTGTTTTTCCTATCTCCACGGATTCCCACCTTCATTGCATCTCAGGGCTGCCACCACCTCTTTACTCCATTGATCATGAATGCCATGAGCACAGCAGCTCTTGAACAGCAAGGGACCCAGAGACAGTTTGTAACACAGCTTCCTGAACCATGGAAACTGGTCAAACACTCTGAGGAAAGGTGACGCTCATTAGGTTTTGGAGTAGTCTAAGTGTTAGTGTCAAGCTTTGATCATTTTGATTTCTGAAGTCTTGACTAAAAAAAGAATATAGATTTAAGCCAAATAGATGCAGGGTAAGAGTGTATTTAGGTTATATGACGTGTTTTGAAGTGTATATATATGTACACATTGCTTTGGTTCTGAAAATTTCCGTTTGGCAGCGTGCTGCATAAGTTCTGCTGCCCCAGCAGTGTCTCTCCCATTGGGAATGTTCCGCTGTTTTCCTCTTTTATGGGCTTCAGCACCCATTAAACTTCACAGAGAACTCACCTTCCTGAATTCATAAGCACGTTCATGACTCAGACTAAGCTTTTACACCCAGGTGTCATTTATCCAGGTGACATCCACATAGGGAGCTGCACACAGCGCTGAGCTCCTCCAGGTGGCCTGCACAGGGGTCAGAAGGAGAATTGAGCCTACTGTTTATAGCCAGACTGACAATATTTTCCCTTCTGAATTTATTTTCCCAGGCCTGGCTCCAAACTATCCCTGATATAACTGAGATTAACTCACAGTTGTCCAGCTGTGAGCATGAGTAGAGGAGACAATGCCCTCAGGCACATGGTGTCATTCTTGGGGTTGCCCTGTGCACAGCTGGGAACTGGACTCAGTGATCCTTGTGAGTCCCTTCCAAGACAGGATATTCTATGACTCTATGATTCTAAGTGGCACACTGACAGCAGATTCAGATCTGCTTGTTCTTGGCTGCGTAGGCAAAGCTGCAAGGTCACCATGGCAGTGCTGGGCTTTTGCATTGTACCTCTGGTTCTTTTCCTCGGATTATCTAAGCAAAATGAGGGACAGCCACGAAGATCAAAAGCATGAACTTGAGCCAAATCACAGCTTCTGCTGATGTCACACTTTTGTCCTTGTTCTCAACACAAAATGAAGGTGAAGTGTCTCTTGCATATCCAGCAGTATTCCAGGAAACCCCTTGGCGGCTGCTATAAGACAGGGAGTGTAGCTCAGAGCCCTGCAGGGCCAGTGATTAACACTGCTGAGGTCTGTAATGAACAGCAAGGTCTTTTGTTCTGTCTCAGGAGAGCTGGATGCTCAGTGTGAGCACTTCACTCCACCCAGCAGAGTTAACTGCATCCCTGCACTGCAAGAGAGGTACATGCTGTGCAGGAAGCCTGGAAACTTAAAAGGCAAGGCCACTCATTCCTTGCCTAGCACCATATATTTCTGTCCAATTTTGATATCCTCCTGACCCAGTTACCATAGTATTTGAGCTATTCCTGCTTGTCAGTGTGTTGGACTTGAAAAAAAAAAAATAAAGCCTGAAGCTAAAAAAATTCTGGTTAAGTGACTGATGTTCATGGCAAAAAAAAATGCTTTTGCCTGTAGCCATACTGCAGTAGAACAGGGATTTGAATCGGAATTCTTCCTGAGCAGAACTGATTTTTCTATTTTCAGGCAAAAAGTAGAAATAAAAATAACAACAATTTTAAAAAAATTAGGTCCTTTTGCTGCCACAACGTTATACTGTTATACCCAGTTTAAAATAGAATTTAAAACCAGAATACAAAATACAAATTAATTTTTACAAATCACAGACATGATGCCCTGTGGTCTTTTACATACAGCAATTGCTCCACACATGTGACTCACAACACACATCCATGATGTGAGAAATCAAATTCCATCAACCTAATCCAGAACAGGGGCTTGTTCTTGGGTCTCCTGTTTCAGGAAGATGTCCTGCCCTCTGAAGAGTAGGTTAGCCCAGTAGATGTCTCTAAATTTCTTTTGTTAAAGAAATTCTGTTTTCCATGAAATATTGATTCAGTCAATGAAAAAAATGAAAAATACCAGCCAATTTGAAGAAAGAATATTTTTTTCTAAAAATTATACTGAGTATCTTTATAGAACCAGTGCACAGCTGAGAGTGCAGATGTGGAAGGTTGAGAGTGCCCTTGTCAACTGCATAAATTGCTTTTTACACTGGATGATTGAGTTTACTTAGTCACTGCTTGCCATGTGTTTTCTTTGATGAAGGCATCACATTTCTCTGGGTCACTGTTACCATTAACCTAATGTATCTTTCAAAAAGCAGCTATATGGTGCCCTGAGCAGAGATGTCACAGAGTATCTGAAAACACCTTCCTGATGCCCAATGGATAATTTTAACAAAGATGGACAAAACAGTTTGCTTTTAAATTAAGATCCATAAGATTTAAGCAGAATAGAGTAATATATTCTCTGCTCAAAATAGAAATACATTTGGAAACAGATTTTTATGCTCAGATTCAACTGTCACCTAATATTGTCACCTAATAATTGTCACTAAAGCAATGAAAAACTGGTGTATAAAATGTTATACCATGTAAATATGCTTATCAGAATCTGGTCCTCACCTCTGGATGCATACTGAATCCTGATCATGAGCTCCTAGAAGTGAAACATAATACAGGCAGAAATTATTCTGGGATTAGGTGACATATAATATTGCTTTTAAATTCAGTTATTAAAAATTTCTTCATTTCACCCAATATGTTCTTAGAATTCTTATTTTTATTAATTAAAAGGTGACTGACACAGAATTCTAATATGGTAGATTATCTACTGGATTTAAAACTACATATATTTTCTTCATGAATGTCTGCTCCAATTATGTGAAAGCTCAAAGGATCAGACCATAGCATTTTTTGCCAATAAAACACAAAAAATCCAAAGGTTCACTTTTTTCCTACAGAGGTATTTTAACACCACTATAGCTGTATTAATTCACATGCACATGCAAAGTGCTAAAAAAATGAGGTCCAGTGGCACAGAATCATTAAAAAAAAATAAATTAAATCACGTATTTTATTCTGATGCTTCTTGGAGAAGCAAAATCACCATCCATGCTCCCAGTGAGCAGCAAAGTCAAATCAGGTTTCTCCAGAGGATGCTTCAGATGCTTCAGTCTGAGGTCTGAGTTACCATGTAGAGATGCAATCAGCACCTCCATCAGCTCTGCTACTGACACAGCCAGTGACTTTTCATTAGGCACCTTGGTTAAATGGGGTGAGATGATCCAGACCGACACAAATTCTAATTCTGTGTGTTGCCCCTTTTTGCTGTCCTGAAGTCAGCTGGTTTTCCCCTCTCTTTCTCTTCCAGCATCTGCCAGTATGTACGTGCCAACCGTGTGCAACGGGAGGGAAGTTCTGGACTCCACCACTTCATCTCTGTGATTGTGGCTCGTGGTTCAGTTCTTGAGTTTTTAGACTGTTAGGAAAAAATTTGCACATGTTGTGCACTCCAGAGAACACCAGAAAACAAAAGACATCCAAGCAAAATTAGTACCTTTTTTTAGAAACAGTGTAATAAATTATTTTTGAGGATTGTACAGTATATAGTGACGTTCTGGAACTTTTTAGACTGATTTTAGCCCTTCTGTTGTTAACAGTTGTAAGGGACATGTAAATAACCATGGTTCACAGTGTGCATAGTCCTGCAGTAAGGGAGTGATTGTTGCAAGCACAGTTGCAATGTTAGGTGACTTCTTTCCTACGAATTTTTTTTTGTAGCTCCTTGTTGTAATTAACTTAGACTGCATTTCTATGTTGTATATTACAGTTACCTTACGTGTAACAGATTGGTTTTCTCAGCACAAAACAGCAGTATTAATGTAAAGGCGCCAGTAATAAAAAGATAAAAGTTTTTCAGTATGGTTTCATTTTTGTTTCTTACTCTCTCAAAGCCAATATTTTTCTAGAGGCAGTTGGGCAAAAAGGATAAAAAGTCTGGAGTGTGTGTACACAGGTATTTGTGTGTTGGTCGGTGCCTGTGTTATAAAATCCATATCACAATATATGTTTATGAGTAATGCTTTTTCAAGGTCACATAGAAATTCCCTCTTCTTAAAAAAACCCCACACATTATTAAAGCATCTCGATTTATATTTTTCTGTTATTAAAATATAGGGTAATTTTCATAAGTGAAAATGTCTAATTTCATCTTAATATTAACAAAAAAATTTTGACTTCTGGTTGCCTCATTTGGCACGACTAAATGCTGTCATGCACACAATAGATTGGTAGCATATAAAAACAATGAGAATTTAGATTGGGTTGGAAGAAAATCTGTCAAAAAATTAGCTAAGACTGTTTAATATCTCCAGCCAAAACAAAGCTGGTTCAGCTTGTCTGCATCGACAGTGCTGTGAAAGGTAATTGGAGCACCACAGAGACCAGAAAAGTCAAAAAAGAGAAATGCAGGAGACATTTACACACATCTCTGGGGTGACCTTTGCATTCAAAACAAATGCTTCAAGACACACATACCACCTACCTAGACGATTGCAAAGTACCTTAAAAGTCTGGCTTTTGAAACTGAACTCTTAAAGCTGCCCTCTATTGAAACAACCTGAAATCCTAACTTCTGCCTGGTCCAAAAAGTTATTAAGGAAACAAACACACCTTTGATTAATGTGCCTGAGCATATTTACCTAAGGGCTTGTTCCCATTGATCTCATTCCAGCTGAGGTCAACAGCAAAAATTCTCATTGACTTCAAAGGCAACACCAGCCAGGCTTGAAAGTCAGACACTGTGGATACATAGTGTGGGATGTACATGTTCTCTGGAGCCCCATCCTCCTGCACTTGGAGATGTTTTCACACTTTTCTGGAAAGCTGCAAGTCCTTTAGGGATGAACTGGCAAAGGAAGTAGCTGCTATTTGGAATGCAAAAATTAAAGATATGGGTTCTTAAAATTCCTACTCATAGATGGATGCTTATATTTTCTAAAGATCCACATGTCCACCAGCAAAGACCACTTGATGTTAACACTTCCATGACAGAAGCAGCCATTTAAGCCTCTGCATCATGGAGCTATCCAGAACAGGAACCCTTTGACTGTGCCTGTGACTTTTCCCAGAACAGGCAGAGATCACCCTGCCCTACATGCAGAGCTCTGCGCTCAGCTTCTTCCTCTCCACACCTCTGGCATGCCTGATGTTTCAGGCTTGTTTCTCACCTTGATGCAGGGCCCAGGCTCAAGATTTGACGGACTGGAAGACCTGGACAGACCTCTTAAAGCACTTCAGGTTGGGCAGCTGCATTCATTTTACTCTGGTGTGCTCTTTTGTGGACTAAGGCTGGTCACAGTGTGACAAAAGGTCAGAATATCTGACCATAATTATGACATCTCATCTTTATGGAGCTCTTAAAAATGCCTAGGCTGGTGAGAGTTTCTTCTCAACTTTTATGGAAAGCTACAATCAGGGTAAAATGCACCTCATCTAACACTCATTGTTTACAAGGACTGAGTAAATAGCTACATCTAAAATTGTCAGCCCCTCTCCCTTTGTACACAGTGGAAGGAAATAGGCATAATTCCCCTGGCTTATCTCAGTCAGACACCTCAGCAGGCATGAAACTCTCCAAATAAAGGCAAGCACAGCTTGCTCAGATCACAGAGTTTGCACTAAAAATTAAGGCATTTTGTCAGATGAATTCCAGCCCCAGAATCAAAACTGACATTACTGAAGTTAATTTACAGCAGGTGAGCATCTCACTGTGCTGGAGTTTTCATTCATTTTGATAGCACTATTGAGAAAATGACCCAGTGTCTGTGTCTGAACACCTGCTATGAATACTTAGATGGCTTGAAAGCCACTTGCATGTGGGATTTTCGTACAAAAAAACCCCCAGCAACCAAAACATGCAGAGCTCTGGACTTCCATCCCCACTGAATGCTCCTGACATTCTTGTACTTTATTTGGTTTTGTCTTGAAAGCCTTTCAATACTTTCCATTGGATATCCACAGATGCAGATTATTTGGTATTGCCTCATGAAGTAATCCAGTTTCAAAACACAGCAGGACAGAAAAGGAAAATGACAAAGCAGAGGCTTTCCACACCATACTGGCATGAAAACCTTTTAAGAAAGGGATTTTAATTCTTTTTCTTTGCTGATGTCTCACATCACTATTTTAGTTTCTCTAACAGCTTAAAGTTTTTGTACCAATTTATGTAAAATTTGAGTTTTAGAGTACACACCTCTTCTAGTCTCTTTATTGCTCCCATCACATTTAAAGATTTGAGCAATTCACCTCAAAGCAGAGGGGATCCTGTCACACTTCCTCCCAGGAACTCTGACTGTGAGCCTTGAGAGTAATCACACTGCTGTGAGCCCTGCAAACCCAGGAGTAAAATGCTGACATCAGAAGAAATGTGGATGAGAGCAGCATCTCACCCAGCATCTGCAATGCCTAACTGGAGGCTGAAGAAAACTTCAGTTTTTTATTCAGAAGTCATAAGTTCCAAATACCTCGGCTCTGATAAAAATCACAATTGCAGAAAGGTTTGTGAAAAACTGATCACTTTTTATTTATTGGCAGAATAGAAAAATACGACTCAAAAAGTTGATTGCAGGCCAAACTGAAATAAACCATGTTTGTGGGGTTTTTTGTTCATGGGCTTGGGTGTGTTCTTTGGTGGTTTGATTTTTATAGAAGAGTTGTTTGAATTTTGTTAATGAATTTTGAAAGCAAGGCCAAAGTCTACTGTGGAAAACCAAAATATTTTATTTTTTCTTCAAGTGATTGTTTTTCCTTAATTAATAGAACACAGCTGGTTTCACTCATAGCCAACTAAAACTGAATTTTCTTTTCAAACTGAAAAATCAAAAGCTATTTAAAATATACTATGTTCTCCCAGAATGGAACAAATTCCAGGAATCAGAAAAAATATGTCCAAATTATCCTGACCACATCCAGAAATTTCAGCTCTGTTTAACATTTCCACTGCAGTCTTTCACCCAATTAGAGTAAGGGAGACCAAAACAAACCCTTAACTCATCACCAAATATAGTGTGATGTCCGTGGTGCCATTGCCTACTGGTTAATGCCTGCAGTCTGCAAGACAAAGGGCAGAAGCTGTTTATCCAGAGCCACCTCAAAGCTTCTCAGCAACACAAACACAGGCAAAAGTGAGCTTTTTTACTCCGAGAAGAAAAGGCCATAATCAGGTTGGGCTGGTTTTGCAAGAGGAAAAGGATGGGGTAGCAAAAACACATCACAAAAGCCTGCTGTGGCTTTTAGGTGCTGTTTCAGCAGCAGCCTCACAGTACATGAACCTTAGAGAATTCTTCCTGATGAGCTCCTGCTCTGTACATCCAGAGGAACAACCAAAACACAATCTATTCTTGTGCTCCCCTCATTCCTGTGGCATGAAGTCAGTGTGGGCACATCCAGCCAGGTGACTGGGGATGTCACTCTACACTGTGACACACACTGCATATTCTAGGATGAGCCTGACTTCCTTTTATTTCTATTCCTCTCCCCTTACATCATAGCAAAGGAGCACGGGGCAGAAGTCTTCAACAAGAAATAAAAACAAGGCAATTCAGTGAATGTAGCACACAAGGGAAAAGACTAAGAGAGAACACCACCAAAGATAAGCAGAACTTCACAAGAGTTCTCTTGAGGTTATCACTGAGAAGAGAAGGCTCTGAGGACACCTCATTGCAGCCTTCCAGGGAGTTTTATTGGGGGGCTTATTAAAAAGTTATTTTTTTATACGGGCAGATAGTAATAGAACAACAAGAGGGAATGGTTTTAAACCAAAACGGGATATTTAGATCACATGCTAGGAGAAAATACTGTGAGGGTGGTGAGGGACTGGAATGTGCTTCCCAGAGATGTAGTGGAATATTATCTAGAACAGCTATTAGCCCTCCATGCTTCATGATACAGACCATCAGCAGCATTCCTTGCTGAGGAGGAAACGTCATCCCCACTGCTGTATCAGCATGAACTGTAGCTGCTTCTACATTTACATTGAAGCATCTGGTCACTGCTGGAGAAGAGTCAACAATCACTGGCTCCTAAATGGTGACACCTGCTGCTATCTGATTATAATTAAGTACCTTGATTTTATGGGTACTACTGGCTCTGCAAGGACAAAACCTGCAAACTTTCCCATCTATTAACAAAGAACCCCAGAACCTATTTTTTCAAAAACAAACAGTCAAATCCTTTCTTCAAACAAAAATTTTATATCATTAAAGCTACTCAGTAATTTCCCACTGTGGCTCTAAGACATGTAGTTTCCCCCAAACCTCAATCAATTGTATTCTGTATTACAAACACCAACTAACACAATCAGAGCCAAGCCAGAACACATTCTTTGTGCATCTTCCCCCTAGCAAGCACTGTCAAAGCTGAGATAATGACATGCTGCTAATTTGCCAATAATTTATACAGACACCACTAATATGTGCTTAATCCTCAAAGAGATTCAGTTGACTCCAGATTTCAAGAAAAGCATGCAAAGGCAGCAATCAAATGTATTCCATTTAATCAAGTGAACACATAACAGACTGATTCACATCGTTTTATGGCATCAAATAACAGTTTTCTAATGTGATTCCATGTGGAAGAAAAGGGGGAGGTTGCTGTAAGTATGTTTTGGCAGAGCACTAGAAGAGGTCACAGACAGATGATTTTTTAGTGAATTGTTAAAGGCTTCCAAAATTTGTCTCTTATGGGAAAATGGAAACTTCTCCTCGCTACTAGATCTTTAACATAGAAAGAAAATAACAGCAGAAGTCAGCTCAAATATTTCAGTTTACACTTGCCTAATTGTTAGAAAAATGAAGTTTTCTAATTTTAAGGTAAATAGTCTATGGCATTGTTTTGCATCCCACTATGTTAGCACTGCATCTGATACACCATTAGACTGCCTGGGAGAATGTTCAACAAAATGATAAACCATTTGGAAGCAGAGCATACAGCAAAGTCTGCAGCTGTCCAAAGATTCCATCCTATTTTATTTGGAAAATATAATGGAAAGAGAAGGGAACCAAACAAAACCTGTGTGGTATTAAGTCAAATTAAATATAGTTCATAAAAATTAAGGCATTTCTGCAATACAGGGATGTGGGTCCAGTGATGAAAAAAATAAGTGGTGTTCTGGAGAATGAACTGTAATTATGGCTGAGAAAACATATGGAGTGAGAAGGGAAAAAATTAAAGGAGATGTAATTGCAATTTGATGGCAGTGAAAAGCTCTACTCATGACTGAAGACCTGCAAAGTTCCTGAAAGGCTGCAGTGCCACCAAACATCTCAAGTCCAAAATTTCAAATATATTTTTATTTTATGAATGTCCATCAGATATATATATATATCTTTGATGCTACAACACACTAGTTGAATAAAAATCAACAACATAAAAACCCTCATCATAAAAGATCCAAGAAGTGAAATCCCAAAGCCATAACCATTTAGTCTGTGAACATATCATCTTTGACAACCATATATAAATGACATCATGACAACAAATACAATGTACAATAATAAGTGTACAATGGTACAAAATATACAAAAAGGAATGTGTATTTAATATACATTCAACATTACCCCATAAAAATCTTTGTCGGGAAAGGGAAGTGCCTTTTCAAGACCAAAAAAAAAATGTACACCACTTTAGTTAAGATGCCTGAAGGATCTCTCATCAAAATAATAAATGTGTGTGTTCTTTGACTGGAACTATAAAATAACAGAGCTGAACTTTCTCTAATGAAAAAAAAAATCTAAACTTCATAAAATTTTTGTCCACATCTAGAGTATAATAAAATATTTAGAGTGCAGAAAAAATCAGTTTAGTTTAAATTTTACTTAAAAGTGGGCCGTCTTTTATTGATAGACCTAGCTCAGTCATATAAAATCAAAAATCTATATTCCTTATAGTAAAAAGTCTATTTCTGCCCATGTCTCTTTTCTGGTTTTGATGCCTTCCACAATTCACATAAATTTGCTGTAATGGAAATATGAGTCTGACCAGAGGTCAATATAAAAATCGTTGCTCATTTTCTCTGGTTCTATATAAGTCTTGCACAATTTTCCTTAAATTTTTTTTTGCCTAAGTTTCAGATTCCTTTGAGTTCGATCTCAGAGGGAATTTCAGGAAATTATTACTGTGGATATTATGAAGATCACATGCTTATAATGTGGCTGATTTTATAGAAAAGTCCACCTAGCCTCCAGTTTCCAAGGCACCACTTTGTGCCTTCCCTCCCGAGCTGGTATTTGCACTGATACAGAATGTATTTAGATGCTGTGCAAGTACATAACTCATGCTCAGCTCTGCTGTACATCCATCCATCCATCCATCCATCCATCCATCCATCCATCCATCCATCCATCCATCCATCCATCCATCCCCCTTCCTCACATGAGCCCAGGAATAATGAAGACTGAGTATTTCTAACAAGCCTCTCAACTGACAAAGCTGATCCCCGATTCCCAAAAGTAGAGATTTTTGCTGTACCTCCAGGGTTCAGGTTTTGCTGGTTCCCAGCCCTGGGAAAAGTGACATTTACACAGCCCAAGGGAGGACACTGAATCTGCCAAAGACCTCTCTTGAAAGGACAAGCTTCCACAGAGAAGGACAAGTGCAACTTGCACTGTAGGTACTTTACATCTCTTTATAGAGTTTGAACCTGCTACTGCCTATAAACTCATGGACCCAGACCTACAATTCACACAACAGCTGTTTCCAAGTTTTAATTTAATAGCACTAGGTTTTACTCCAACCCTGACAGCCATGACTTAGGCACCAGAATGGGTTCGATTTGCAGGTGCAACACAATTCCTCTCACATTAGAGGTCAACACAGATCATCCAGACCTTCGAAGCATTTAAATCAAAAGGATTTTCCAAAGTTCAAAACTCACCTGAGGCTCATCCCAAGTACCATTCACAATTTTGATTTAATGAGAGACTCACAGTTATGCCAGTAAACAACAACACACAACCTTTGCAGGAGGTTGCAGGCCTCTCTGAAAATCATTTCTTAGGAATATGCGCAGGAGTCAGAAGGAAACAAAAGGTACCTATAAATCATATGGCATGCCTGAGTGTTGCCCAGGTGAATGCAAAAAATTCATGTTATTTGCAGTATATCTCTTCCTGAGTTGAATTTCATTCCCAGTATGGAATCTGAGCATCTGCTTTCTTTTTTTGGCAAGGTACTCAATCACATGGTAAGGCAATCCAATTTTCTGGTTTGCTTCCTGTCTTGTTTACTCCTAAATGGCCAAGCATTTCTCACCAAGATCACCACTACAATGTGTGCCAGAACATGTTTAAAATATGGTCCTGTAAAAATAGAAATTAGGTTTGTTTCTTTGAATGCAGCATTAATTCTTCATATATTCTGGGATCTTGAAGATTTCAGTTGAACAGACTCAAAATTATCTTCCTTTTCCTGCAATGTAAAAGACAGGTTCCCATCAACTGGATTTCCTCAAAAATCTCTCCAGCAGACAGCACAATCACTTCTTTTCTCAATATCCTCTGCCAAGAGCTTCACTTTATTTTTACTACAGTAATTAAGTGCACAGTTTGACCTTTTAATATTTAATAACATTACTAATTCTGCAAAAATTTGCAAAACCAATAAAATTATGCTATAGCTATTGTTCATGGTGATTATTTTAGAGGGTACAGGGAAAGTCTGTATTTCATATTCATAGAATAGGACAGGTAGTCTGAGCTGGGGAATTGCAAGGTAATAATCATCTCTATGGTTATTATCACTTATTAATGTGTTTCCTGGAATATATAGAATGCTTGAAGCACAGCATGTGAATGTGAACACCACTGCCTTGGTCCTGGATTCCAATCTCAACACTTGCTCTGGGAGACCCACAAGACAAAACGAGTCTACAAATCATTTGCCATCTTAGAAAAACAGGGCTAGAGGGCTGAGTTTTCTCTCTCTATTTACTTGCTGTGTGACAGACTTGGCCATCTGGCCAGCATCAGGGAGAGTGAGAAATGTGGACATACGCACCCAAATAGTTTGCAAACCGTCTTAAACTACCACCATAATCTGATTTTTAAAGCCATCTCACACAGATCAGGACAGCCTGGTACAGACATGATAAAGAAGGAGAGAAATTGTCCTATGCTAGTCTAGTGAAAAATATGTGTTCTGAAGAGCCTGGTATTGTTGTGCTGGAAACAACAGGCACAACCAGAACAGCCCCCAACCTGAAACAGCTTTGTAATTATTTGGCTTCTATTTTCTCACTAAAAACAAGTCATACTTTTCTACATTACAGGCCTAGCCCTCAATGCCTTGGGTACTCAGACACACTGATATCTTTGCGACACGCTGGCAGAAATGCCATAGCCTGAATCTTGAACATATAGCTAGGATACTACAGATTTTCCTTCTCTCTCATTTTGCATTTCTCCTTTTTCTCCCTTGTTTTCCTCCATGTGTTTTTTTCCTGTATTTTACATGTATATGTAGCAGGACATGAATTTCTTCATCTTTTGCATAAACGAAAGGCAATGTCTATAACATTTGTTTTCGATAAATATATATTAAATTTTAGTTATCTGTAGGGATACAGGACACAGAGCTGAGTAAGCTAATGAGGTCCTGGAAGTCGAGTTTGCCAGCTATTATTATCTAGCAGTAGAAAAAGGACCAGGCTTAGAAATATCTGACAAACTTGTTGAAAAAGGAGAGAACACTCAGGAGGCCTGCTACAGTGGATATAGGAAGGTTAAAAAACTCCAAGTAGGCATTCAGGTTGTCTGAATACTGAAGTACTAAAGCTTACTTATATTTTTGCAACATCACCAGAAAATTTTATGTGATTTGATTTTATTTACATTTTCAATATTCTCAATATTAAATTAAGAATTAATATTGAATTTCTGCCTCTTTCCACAAGGAACAATATTGATTTTGCAGGACAAATAGTCAGGCTGGGGTCAAGGGAAAATTCTGCACATTTTCTCTGCAATGGTAACTTCTCCTAGGGGGGATATCTGAGGAACAGGTGGTGTGGCAAGAGGACGCCAGTAAAATTAAAAAAGTAAAAGAATGAAGAGAAAAGAATAATAAGGGAAAAGAAAGGCAGCACAAGAGTTTTAATTACATTGCACTCAATCACAGAAAGAAAAAAAAACAGGGATACAAGGAAAAAGTCTGAAAATTCCACATTCTGAGATATTATTTGGACAAAAAACTGGAGTACAATGTTTTAAAATTATTTATTATGATCTTTTAAGAGACTTTCTAAAAAATTCACTTCAACAAATCTGAAAGGGAAAATGTAATTTTCCTTCATCCTCACCATAACAGATGTCCCCAGTAGAAACCCTTAAAGACAACATCACCCTTTCCATAGCATAGATTTCAAGGGGTTTGGAACAAAGACCAAAGAACTTTGGGGATCTACCATGATGGCCCTCTGTGGCTCCTCTCAGAAATGTTCAAAGGACACCAAAGATTTTGGTGCTGTCAATTCATACATACAGCAATCTACATCACTTTTACTTCAGAAAAAATTGTTTTTTTGGTGTTGCTTCCCACTGAAATGGAGGAGGCTGCTGTGTTGGGCAACAGCGTGAAGCTGATGCTTCCTCTTCAGCTGAATCCTGCTCAAAATTCTGGTTCTCAAGTCAGCCAGGAAGCCAGCCCAGGTGAGCTGCTAGCAGCTGGCTGGTGGCTGTGTTGCCAATGTCATGGGGTTTTTTGGTTGGTGGGTTTTTTTGTTTGTTTGTTTGTTTTTTGTTTGGTTTGGTGTCTTTTTTTTTGTTTTGGGGGTTTTTTTGGTTTGTTTGTTTTTTGTTTTTCTCTAATAGCTATGTTTGCCTCAGCAATGGATGTGCCTGGGAGGATTCTGGGCAAAATATGGTTCTCTCTGCCATTAACTGGATGTTTTCTGGTGTCACCCATGCAATAAAAAATGCTACTGAAATCTCTCTGTGGAGGAAGGAGCATTTACCCAAAACCCCACATTTCTGAATTTTATCCCGACTGTGGATTTCAGCAGATCACTATGGACTGGGTGAGGTGTGAGTGGGAGGCTGCACTGCTGTGAAATTAGCATCAAAGACTCATCACATCCAATAATAAATAAAGGTAATAATTTTTTTTTAATATTAATATTGGTAATTACTACTCACCTTTGTTGCCAAAGATTTGAGCTTCCCCAGTAATGACTGCTTATTTGAATATACTATTTCTTCTTCATTATCTTCTCCTTCCATTATAGCACAGCTGTCAGCAGCTGGCAGTTCACACTCTTTTGAGTTTGTCGTCATCACTAATTTGGAATATTTATACTCCAGCCTGAAGATATAAAGCCACACAGGAATATATTTTTTTTCAGATGTCCTATACTCAGGGTTTCTGTAATTTAGATTGTCTGCAGTCCTCCCACATAGTTACTTCTGAGGTAGATACTGAGGTCATTAAATACTTTTCAATCATTAAAAATATGTAACCAAAATAGTATTAACAATACAATGAGCTCTTGCTCTCCAATTAATCTTTTATCCTTATAGAAAAAACATGTTTTCCCAGAAGACCATGGGGAGGTCAAGAGGGCTTCTGCATGAAGAAGTGCTGGTTGGGGCAACAACCAAAATAGAAATAAGCAATATGGCCAAGAACCTGATTTTTTTACCAAGCTGAAAGGGACTAACTAGGCTAAAGACACCCTTCTGGTCTTCAGCGCTTGAGAAACCCATGTTGCTTCAGAACCTAAAGTTGACTTCAAACTCTCAAGGGCTAAAAAGACAGTTCATATTGGGAAATTATGTAATGGAAAATTACTGTGTGTTTATACTTTTGTCACTGGATTTTTTTATAGTCACCATTGACAGAAGAGACGTCAACCTGGTGTATGAATGGATTGATCCTACAAAGGTACCTCTCATCAACAGTGTCATAAATCCAGATGCAGGAAAAGTCACTCCATTAAGCTTTTAGCTAATTTTTATACAGAACACAATTTGCAGTACTTACTTCTGGTTCTTCTTCCAAAAATAGCAAGTCAAGGCTATGAGCAGAACGGCTGTGAAAGCACCAACACCAGCTCCAACTTTAAGCCAAAAATCCACTGTTTCACAAGTGCTGGTCTTTTTTTCTGGCAAGGGAACTCCTTTAATGCAATACTTTGGCTCATTCCATACATATAAAGTTTCCTTTCAAATGGAAAACACCAAAAAGTGAGCTGCTTGTAGGAAAAGGGAGAGCTATTTAGACTTATAGAAGACAAGCTGTTCTGAGGTAGAAAGGCCAGATAACTTTTCAGTGAAAATAGCCAAAATCACATCCTTCAGGTTTTCAGACGTCAGGTTTTCAGTTATATTGTCTAATCAGTCACCCCCTTTCTTGTGCCTCCACGTTCAGGCATAGCAAAAATTTCCTCCTTTGTATAGTCCCCCACGTGACACAATATGAGCTGAACAGCAATTGGGAATAACCAACAGGACAGTTGGGACCTGTGGAGGGACTTCTTAACACTTGACTAGAGAAGGCAGCAGCAAAAACATTGCAAGCAAGTAAGATGAATTTATAAATTAACATTTGGAAACTTTCCTAGCCTGCCCTTGATGTTTATGGCTATGAAAGAACTGAAGACCTTTGGACACTCCATCCTTCAAATATAACTGCATGTATGGATGCATTGAGAGTTCACATCCCTACTCACAGAGTTGGTCAGCACAAGCCATCTCTCTTACAGGAACCACACTGCCATTCACACAAACATTCCTGAGTCTCAACACAGCTCCTCCCTCAGCTTGCATCCAAATCAGCTCTGAGCCTGGGCTGAGATCTTCCAACCCACCTACATATCAATTTGCCCAACAAATTTCAACAAGAGTCCAAGTTATACTTAAATGAGCCCCATTTGACTTTGAGACATGGGTCCTGTACCTGAAATCCTTTTTTGCAGGCTCCCTCAATCTTGTGGTAGTCGTGCTCTGCACAGAGGGGACAAGCTTCTGCACTTTCCCATAGAAAGTAGAAAGTGCATCCATCACAGGTGCCTGCAGGGCAGGAGCTATGAGGAGAGCAGAGCTCAGTTACCAGTTATGAAAGAAACACTCTGGGGTGTGCAGCCTCATCCACACTCTGGATGGGAGAGGAGAGGAGAGGAGAGGAGAGGAGAGGAGAGGAGAGGAGAGGAGAGGAGAGGAGAGGAGAGGAGAGGAGAGGAGAGGAGAGGAGAGGAGAGGAGAGGAGAGGAGAGGAGAGGAGAGGAGAGGAGAGGAGAGGAGAGGAGAGGAGAGGAGAGGAGAGGAGAGGAGAGGAGAGGAGAGGAGAGGAGAGGAGAGGAGAGGAGAGGAGAGGAGAGGAGAGGAGAGGAGAGGAGAGGAGAGGAGAGGGAACACCAGTGTTTCCCCAGCCCAGGCCAGCCCAGCATACACCTCCATCACTGTTCTCCTGCACAGGGTGGCTGTTCCACGTGAATGCTGCTATCTGGTTCCTGCCATTGCTCTAATGATGGCTGTCTAATTCAGTCCATATGGAATGGACTTGTCCTGTCATGGTTAATTACTAGAAGGATATTCACCAGTTAATGAAGAGATAACGGCTTCTCTTACTCCAAGAAAAACTAATGGCCTATTTTGTATTCAGACTGCAGAAGAAAGTTGTACTGGCAGTGGCAGGACAGTCACATAGATTTTGTTACTGACAATCACATCAGGTCCAACAGCAGCAATGGCCAAAGGCCATGCAAGAAGTTTGGTCTTGTAAATATGAAATATATATGAAAAAAATGGATTTAAAGTTGCATTGCTCTATATCATCTGGAAACCTGATACCCTGATCCCCAGCCCTAAAAGCCCATTCTGGCTTATCCAGATTTGAATATGTGACAACAGGTACATTCCTCTGTGAATTATGAAGCATTTTCCCAACCTACATGTCAAGAGCACTGACAGATCTTTCTCCTCAACTGCTTTCAACTTACACTGTAGCTTCATGTGATACTAAACACCATGCCTGGAGGATCAAGGAGTTATAGTATTTGACATATATCTGATACCTTACTGTGTGAAAACAGCTGACTGCTGAGCTAATCAAAGGGGGATAGCAAAGGAGAAGTCAACACGAACTGGGATAAGGCACATGTGTCATCTGTGTGCCATTTCTGCTCATGCTCACACTTTCACAAGCAAGAATGTTCCTCCCTCCCTAGTGGTGCTTTATCACAGTTCACATTGTGTTTATCACATCATGTTTATCCTGTGGCACTGGAAGAACAACTGAAGAATTTTCACACAGAAGCTGATAGTGGCTTATTGCCCAGCATAATTTTTAGTGGGACAGGTCCCTCAGCAACTGGGGTAAGCACCTCCAAAGGTGTTCAAATATCAACTGCTCATCCATCACCTGTGAAGTAGACTCCACTCTGCCTTCATTCAGGCAAGCACAGTTTGTGTTTCCTGAGAGGGACAGGGATCAAAGGATCCCTCACTTCTCACACTGTTAACTTTTGGGAAAGGGGCTCAGCTTTTGGGAAGGAGGATGAGTGAGAGCTATCAGCAGATTTGTAGTAACATCCAGACAGACTAAAATGGGCCTTGATAACCAAAGAGGAGGGTCGAAGTTGAATCAGAGTAGAACAAGGCTCTGAAAAATCACAGTATGCTGCTAAAGAGTAATAGAATATATTCTTTTACTGCTTTTTTTCTCTGCAGTTTTTCAATCATGCTTATGCCTTAAGTTATGTTTATGCAAGCACAAACAGGATTTTGGAAGAAAGAAGCTTTTATAAGTCTCTCATATCAGACTGAAGGGGAAAAAAAAGTCAGGCAAATTAAACACAACTGGTACAAGGTGGCCAGGATACAGAGATGAAACACATATATAAATATATTCCAAACATAAAATAGATAGTCAGGGCTCACATAAGCAGATTTCAAAGTTCCTAGAACAGGTTGCTCTTTTCCCAAAACAATAATTTTCCCTAGCCATTGCTGTAGATCAAGGGAGAAAAACTACCTCTCAAAGCCTTAGTAGAAAAAGAGCTAGGCAGTTCTAAACAGGAGGCCAAAGTTTAACGTAAGGAACTGAAATAAAGGAGAAGTGAAGACATGAAAACATCACTGCATTTTCTTTTGTGTTTAAGCTCAGAACAATCTGCCACACAGCCTGAACACAGATCAGTTGGTCTGCTGGAAGCTGATGGACACCTAGGAGAAACAATTGACTGATGAGGGACAGAGCACCCCTCATTGCTATTGTATTATATTATAAAGTTACTAATGAGTTTTGTAAAGATTACCTGAGGAGCAAAGGCTTTTTGGCACTACCAGGACACAAAGACTGAAATACCTGGGTACAGAAAGCTCTCCTTGGTCTGGTTTGTTGGGGTTGCATCTCATTGCCACAACAGTTGCACGGCCATTCTCACAGGAGGTTGTCACTGTTGAAGACCTAATGTCAAACAAGAGGAGAAAAGTAATATATTTCCACTACATTAAATGGATATTGCTTTTTCATAGGTCTATAAACACTCATGCAGCTGCAATACTAACAAAATAACCCTTTACCACAGTGCTTTTGATTTTGCCAGGTGAAAAAAAGCCGAAAAAAAAGGCAACAGAATCTGGGTAGGCCTCACCAATTCATTTAAATCTCAAAGTGCTCTGAGATTCTACTCAGGGAACTGCTCTGGTTTTCTAGCTTGTTTGGAATCTGCTGTGTCAAGGAGTGAACTTCCCCACAAAACAGAATAGAATGATTGAAAAGGAGAATCACAGGTGCTGTGGTTGGTGTGTTACTCTGCTGGACAGGTTCTGATGGCTCACTCCCAGCCTAGAAACCTGAGAACCAAACTGTCCTGAAATAGCAAAGGGGATCAAAAAAAATCTTATTCCAGCATGAAATTCATTGTAAGCCAAGTTCATAATATGCTCAAAATAAGGTCACTGGTGTGGGGTTCAGTTTGCAGAATCAGACTCATCATTTTAAGTGTTCACGTAACAATAAAGTTCTGATATCCAAAGTCCTATATTCAGTTAAATCCCAGCTTAGAAACACAGCTGACATGAAGTCCAGCACACAGACATCTGAACAGGGCTGATCTTTGAGCTACTTCCTACCCAAACTGAGGCATCCTTTGGAGAAGAGTGAAAAATGGGAAAAGCATACTAGTAACTGTGCATGTTGAAACAATTACTTTTAATCTTGATTAGATCTTTTTTTTTCTTGTAGCAGCAAAGTAAATACAAATGAAGTTAAAGAAAATATGCAATCAGAAGCTGACATTTCAAAGTCATATATGAGATATGGAAAGTACCAGGATACTGAAAGTGGCATCTGGATGAATCAAAGCTCTGGAATCACTTCCTATGGATCAAGTCTAACTTAGATTTGAGTAAAGAGTGTTTGCTGTTTTTATAAGATAATCTTCAACATGTCAATCAATATCAGGCAGATACTGATTAAAGTGGCAAAGATTTAAAGCGGGTTATAAATCCCCCCTCACAGTTTTACTTTCCTTTAAACAAATGAAGATATCTGACATAGCAATAAGCAGCTTTTTTTACCTACTTGTAAAAGAAATGCACATCTGGTAATTTGCTTGGAGAGGGAGGAAACATATCTGCCTTGATGCTGATATTTTCCAGCGTTGTTTCAACAGTAGCTCCTAAAATGTGAGAAATAAAAAAAAAAAAAAAAAAGGAGCAAACTATGGACTTTTGAGGGGTCCACATGCAATATTTTCTCAGTCTGAAGGGTGTGGATCTCACTTAATAGCATTTAATGGCATTACTGTACATTACACACACTTTTTTCTGACTAAACTTTGCAGATACATAAGTTCCTCATACAGCCCGATTTCCTCATGTAGACATAGCAAAATTAAAGCAATTAATAAAACACTGCTGTAAATATTTGTTGCTCTTTTATATTAATTTAAAGCAATCATTGGATAGTAAAGAAACATAAAATAATTTAGGCTGACAAAGAACTGCTGAAGGTATCTGATGCAACCACTCAGAGCATATGCCTTGAGTGTATAACCCTCACACATCAAAACCATGTAATGACCTCAACAATTTGAAGTACCCTGGGAGATGAAACAAGAAGACTCAGAAGGATTATGGAATCATAGGCAAGCCTTGATGGCACATTTTGGAACAAATGACAGGCTGATGTATGAACTACATGGATTTTGGGCAAAAGCTGAAAAGGAGAAAAATGCAAATAACCAAAGTTCTTAGGGATTCTTCCAACCCCATGAACTGAGGGTTGGAAGAAGACAGAAAATATTGATGTTCCACTGCAACATTTTAGAAGAGGGAATTGTACAAATGGGGCTGCATCCTTCTAGGGGGTTAAAAATTGCTAGAACAACAAGAAGTGGCAGTGGTCAGAAACTGGTGAAAGGACTGAAGAAAAGAAGTTTTCCTATTGTTCTTGAAAGAGTTCATAAATCACAGAGTCATATAATGGTTTGGGTTGGAAGCAACCTAAAAGATCATCTTGTTCCAAACCCCCTGCCATGGGCAGGGACACCTCTCACTAGACAAGGCTGCTCAAAACCCTGCCCAATCTGTTCTTGAACACTTCCAGGGATGGGGCAGCCACATCTTCTCTGGGCAGCCTGTGCCAGTGCCAAACCACCCTCACAGGGAAGAATTTCTTCCTAATCTAAACCTACTCTCTTTAAGTTTGAAGCCATTGCCCCTTGTTCATCACTACATGCCCTTGTAAAAAATCCCTCTCCAGCTCTCTAGTAGCCCCTTTAGGTACTGGAATATCCCAAAACTTTCCTTGAAGCCTTCTATTCTCCAGGCTGAACAACCCCAGTTCTCTCATCCTGTCACCCAGGAGGGGTGATCATCCTTATGACCATGTTTTGGCCTCCTCTGGATTCACTTCAGCAGATCCATATCCTTGCTAAGTTAGGAAAGGCAAACTTCAACCATTTTAAAATTTAGCAACTGAGATTAAAAAAGGCACTGGAAGAGCTTGGCATCTCCTCTTTGTATTAGGAAAAAAATCAGGACTACCTCCTTGTTTTTCAAGACAATGACTGCCCTCATTCCTCCAGTGGAAGGAGACATTATTGGCATTTACTGGCATGAATGTTTGTGAACTAGAAACCCATACCTAAGAGTGACCTTTTAACAGAGCTCTTGATGACAGTGAATTGTCAAAGGACTCATTAAGAGGGGATATGATGACTTGAATTACAATGTGGCTCTCACAATGAGACAAAATAATGGTGCTGGAAAATGGGTTTCAGTTCATGGACAAACACACAATGAGAGAAAGTCAACAAGAATTTATGGAGACCCTCTCTTGTTAAACATATCTGATCTCATTTCTTGAGTGATGATGAACTTGGTTGCTAAAGAAAGTTATGTAAATTTATCAAGTATTTCACTAATTACCACATGAGATTCAAATTAAAAAGTTAGCAGTGTACTATCAATTAAGCACACACTCTGCATTAAAAACTATTTAGCTAAGTCATTATAAAATTATCTGACCATGGGAAATTGTCATCAAAAGTGGGATGACTCCAGGATTCTCTAAGCATCAATATTGAAGCATGAAAATGCAAGATTAACATCAGGGATCTGCAAGTAACTGTATAATCCATGCTGGTAAAGTGTGTAGATGAGACAAAGATTATGACGATTAAAAATAAAATACAGAGCAACTTAGTTGCTTGGTTCACTTGGTAAGATGGTCCCAAACAAATTCAATATAAGACAAGTGCAGCGAGAATTGAAGGCCACTCTTTAAAAAGAGAGATTTTCCCTTGGAAACTGTAACTTTGAAGAAACATCCAGAATGGACACCAGATCCAAGAAGCCATCGTGAAATCCCTTAAGTTTAAAGAAAGAAGAATGCAAGGATTCCAAATACAAAAGTGATTTTTTATTGCCACTCTAGCAAATTAAATACTGGAATACTATTCCATTCTATGCTTTAAGACATGAACAGTTATAGAAGGTGTAGAAAGAGCCTTAAAAGTTACTCAGGTGCTCAAAATAAATACATGATAGCAAGACAATTAGAAGAACTTGGTCAACTTAATTTATCAGAAGGGTGTCACAATTCCAGTACACAAAATATTTTTTTCAAGAAGGAAAACGTTGGTGTGACTTGGAGAAAGACTGACAAACAGCAAGAGCTGAAAACTGAAGTCAGGGAAATTCAAATAGGATACAAGCCTGCTTTAAAAACACAGAGATGGTGTTTGACCAGCAGGGGGGGGGGAAAAACAGTGACTGTAGCAAAGTTGTTATTTCTGGCAGCCTTAAAAGTCCAGGTTGGGTGCTCTTCCAAAGATGTGCTTTTGTCAAACATAAGTTTCTGGGCTCAGTGCCATGGAGAATGTGCAAACACTCCGTGCCTGTAATGGATAGGTGAACAGACTAGATGACTTCATTGTCTCATCTGGCCTCAGATTCTGGGAATTTGTGAGCTGGACCAACGTAAAACTTAATGATGTGCACAACCACGTGCTGCCCTAAGCCTTTTGATTCCTTGCCTAATTATGTCCCCACGTCAGTTTCTTCTTCTAAAATTGCCCAAGTGGGATCTTGACACAGGCAGAAACACTTGGACTAATGTGACTGTCACAGTCATCGGTCTTCCACTGAGTGAGGTGGGTACAGAACATAAAAGAAAACCAGTGCTTTTCAATTACACTCTCCAGATTTTTGTGCTGAAATGCTATGCACCATGAGACCTACCAAACCAAGTACAAGGAAGAGTGAATAACACAGAAATGGAAAACTAAAAATGTGCACAGCCCTTACTCTTCGCTTCCAGCCATCAGTTAAACTGAAACATGAGCAAAACACAAAGGCATCTGTGCAGAACTGCTTCACAGCTCAGGAACCATCTCAGACTGATCTTGGGCTTCCCCTTCACTCTTCCCTCAAACTAATGCAGCTGCTGAGCCAAGAAGGATTTACTCTGCAGCCCCAAATACATGAGAGTACATTCACAACAACAAAAAGAAGGCAAACCATGTACCTAAGAACCTGTCAGCAAGGCTGTTGGACTGCAGAGCCAGGGCTGTTCGGAAGCCCTTGCTGTCTGATGGGATGATGGTGGACTGACAGACAAAAGCTCCCACAAAATTGGAAAAATCTTCTGATTCTGCAACCATGTCCTTCAGAGTAACATCTGTGATATTGTCAGTGCAAATTGCCATCTTCTTCCCCTGTGGACAATCAGGAAAAAAGGGAGAAGCTGTTGGTTGATGATAAGAAGTGAAAAAGTTTGGAAAGAGAGAGACTGCAAACTGGATGAGATTCATTACTTTGCCTTATAACAAGCTGGTGTCTCTATGTGTCTGTCATAAGAGGGACAAACCACATCAAACTGTGCCATTGTCAAAGCTCCGATTAAAGCCTTGTACAGACTCAGAAATACAATGTCACCTCTGGCAGGTGCCTTATCAGAAATCTGTACTGTGGAGCATTCCTCTTTGTTTATCTTGACAGCACAGTGTTTACTTGCAGAGCATAGTAAAATGGCTTGCAAAGGAAAACCCTATTTCCCTTGCCTTTAAATAATATAGAATACCTCTTTATTTGAGATTTAATCCAGATAAAATATTTTCAAAGCACAAATACATGAAATCCCTGAACAGATATAGAGCCTCAAGACTGCTTTAATGTCATATGTCAAGATCAAGACTGGAATTGGAACAACAGCAATGAAAGACAAATTACCAGACTCACTTTTCCTAACAAAATGTCAAGCACTCACCACCTAATCATATGGTTGGTTGTACTGTAGTAGTTTAGGAAAGTGAAGACCAGAGCCACAGAGGAGAGAGCATTATCTGTATGTTTGTGGATCTAGCTGTCAGCAGCTCTGTTCCAGGTGGTAGTTAAACACACATTGAAGCTTAAAAGTATGCAAAATGCTGTCAAGAAATGTGACTACTCATTTGTCTTAACTCATGCAAATCCTTTGATACATGGCAAAAATACTTCAGAACTTTACAGGGCTGAGCATTATTTTTAACTGCACACGTTGGCTTTCATGAGACAACACTGGTACTGCTCTGAAAGTCAATTTATGTGTGACAACATGCTCAGGTTCAGTCCAAGCCCCAGACAGACTCACAGACAAAACACATTTTTCTACCACTGTCCAAGGCTGCAAAGTCAGCCAGCACGGGGCATCTTGGCCACTGGCAGACAGCAGGGTGACCAGGAGCTCTGCATGCAACATCTCCAGTGAAAAGATGAGGGACACATATGGAAAGCAGTAGCCAGCTGAAAGACTCAAACTCTTCATCTGAGCTCCTTGGTGGCAGCACACAAAGGTCGGGGTGGTGATGCAAGTGACTTAAAGGCACAAGGAAGAAAAAGCAGGGATGTGACAGGAATTTTCTTCTGAGCTTTATTTATGGCCTATAACACAGTATCTCTGCTATGGAAAATCACTTGGCTGCTCAAAAGTCCTCTTGCACTGCAAAGCAAGATCCAAAGGGAAGCGTTTGCACAGTATTGGTGACAATTCAGCTGAAAGGGAGTCTTTATCCTGTATTAGTGTCACCCCAGAGCATCAACACAAGCAACAAATCGGTTCATCCTCCCAACCTTCAACCCCAGCTGAGCTCACCTCATTCCCACACAGGCTGATGTTAAAGAAGTGGAAGAACTTGGTCCCTCGGGAAGTGAAGCTAGGTCCACTCATCAAGGAGCCCACCTGGCTGAGGTTGCTAAAATTGTAATTCAGGCTCTGGTTATCCTTGACATAGGACACCAGGCAGTCACTGAAGCAGGCAGAGTAGTCCTGCAAGGCAGAGGCATCCATTAAAGAGCAGTTATGGAACAGCAGCAAACCATTCACCTCAGAGTTAAAGCACAGGTGCAGACAGGATTGCCTTCCTTTTTAAGGATGAAGGGGAACTCTCTCCTGTTCCTGTAATTGATCTTTCCCTTGGGATAATTCCCATTCCCATTTCAGTCCCTTGCAATCACATATCAGGACTAAAATGTTCCCTAAGCCTGTTTTTCTGCTGTCTGCTCCATTAGCCAAGGGAATGCAATTTCTTGCTTTATTTTGTTCTGGGTGCTTTTAGGATCCCAATGTTCCAGCTTAAAGCCCTGCAAACAGACCAAAACAGGGCCTTGGTTACACTTTCATTTTGTAAAGGAAACGCAAGAAACAGCTCAAGAAACAAGGGCAGGATATGAAGGCAGCTTGAAGACAGGCAGAACACAAAGAAACTGGAGTTGTTCTTCCAGTACCTGTGCAGCTCCTTGAACATGATAAATGTTTACTTATGCTTATGGTTTCATGTAAGAGGAAAACCTTGTTACATGTTTCTAAAGGCCCAGAAACATCATCCAGCTGCAGAAGTCCCGGAGTTTAAAAGATCAGGCATCTGGGATAATTTTGGTGGAAGTAATGTAGATTCTTGCCCTGTTTGTACGCTGTCCACAATACAGCTTTTTGAAATGAACCTTTTTTTTGAGCTGATATTGTCACTTTTATCTGATTATTTACAAACAGATATTGGACTAGTGTCTTGGGGTGACATCTTTTCGGGGCTAATTGGTTATAGCTCTACTGCAGGGCTCACAAGGCACACGCCTATAGGAAAGCACTAGAAGAAGCCCTTTGAGAGCTTCCAGCCCAACAAACACTGTCTGCCCATTGCCCAGAAACACTCAGGCTTGGTACCTTGGTGCTCTTGCTGCCAGGCCCACAAGGGATGCAGGCCTCCCTGCCATACACCTGGTGGATGGACAGGAAGGTGTTGGCCGGACACTCCTTGCACTGGCTGGTCTCTTTCTCGATGTAGTGTCCTGGAGGGCAGGGCACACAGGATGAGCCAGACTGCTTGGAGCCCAGGGCACAGGCCCGGCAAGAAGAGGCCACTCCATCCACTGCGTTGGTCACCGTGATGGAGTAGATCTTGGCCATGTCATTGATGAACTGTCTGCTCTGGAACGAGAGCCAGGGAAACCACCCCGGTGTCATCACCCACATCTCTGTGCACCAGCTCAGGGATCAGCTTATCCATGGCTCTGTCCTTCCTCATGGATTGTTTGTGCACAGCTGCCTCCCAGGGGCTGCTTTGTGGTGAGAGCCACTCGCCCCTTGTGAGAAACCTGTGAGCTTCAACAGAGGGCTAGAGTTCTGGCAGTGAGTGTCCAAGGAATGCTGTGTTGTAAAGCCCCACACATAAAGAAGTACTTACATCTTGGCCCTCATTTATTCTCTGAAAGGCCCAGGTGAATGTGAAGGAAGCATTTTTGGAGATGATGTGAGTGTAGGATTGTCTTTCTTTACTTCTTTCCCATGATTCCACCACATTGGTATTTTTTCGATTAACATCCTAAAAAATAGGAATATTTTTTTAAAAAAGGAACAACAAACCATGTGGTCATACCAAACTAAGCACCAATGTTGTATGATGCAAAGATTAGCATATAAAAAGGACTCCACAATTACACTTAACGTTTAATAAAGCAAATATACTTATTTTGTTTTGTGCATCTGACGAATTTTCAGACTCTTCTAAATTGCCACCTAATTTCCATTCAATTCTCTTCACATTAAGAGCAAGTTCCTTTAAAGAGCCACTAAACACAAAAAAAGAACCTGATTCCCCTTCCAATGGAAGGGGCAAGGGAGCCACTGCAGATCCATTTGCCTTCCTCAGCTAATGGACATTCAAACAAACATCTGCCTGCTGCCCTACTGATCCTCCAGGTCATTGACAGGATCAAGTCTAAATTTTCAAACTGTCCTCTTCCCATCCCTCTGTCCAACATCTTGACTTGTCTTGACTTGTCACTGTTACCAGATGCTAACTCAATTGCACAAGAGAGACTGATTAAGTTCATCAGTCAGTTTAACAGGGGAAAAATTGGCTCCTTAGTGTCCAGTGATTACTTTTAGAATAAGCTGATAGCCACAAATGGTTCACAACTCACATGATGGTGGAATTTCACTAGGTCATTCATTAAATCCTTCCTGCAAGGACACTGCAGATACTAAACTAATGCCATGCTTAATCATAATAAACCAAGTGCAACTAATCACACCTATGCAGAGGTATTAAAGTGACATGTGGAATACAGTCACTTTAGGACTGAAGCTCAGTCCTCAGTCACGGAGAAAGAGGTCTCACTTACTGCCATAAAGTACAATACACAATCTGCTGAACAGATGGTCTCAAAAATAAAAGTAATCCGTCCAAGTTCTGACCCAGTTGCTCCTGTCACTGATGTTGGAGGTCTGTTTAACAGAGAAGGAACAAAATATTTACACAGTGCTCTCCAGACAGGCAGCAGTCAATCTTCCAAATTCCTTTTTGTACAGTGAAGCCATCAAAATCCTGTCACAGAAAACCTGTCCTTGCAGAATGGCAGGAGCCTCTGCACTGAGTATTGGGTGCAGCAGCAGCATTTTTTAAGTGTCTAAGTTCTTTATGGTACAGTTTCTTCCTTATAATGAACACCCAAATCTGACCATACTGGTAGGGAACCTTATTAAAACACATTACACACTTCAAGTGATTTACACCAATGTAATTGCATCTACCTCAGCTGAAAAACAGCAAAGGGAGGGTGAGGTTCATCTTCCACAGCTTACCAGTCTCAACATTCAGCACCTGGTCTGAGCTAGAGGTCTAAGCTCACTCTTTTGACAGAGAAACAGGCACCTCAAGGAGGTATTTCAGCCTGTCTGGGGGTTCAGGAGTGGTGGGATTCCCATTCTTCTGCAGTGTTTGCATCTCCCTGTTGGCTCCAAGGGAAGCATAGACTATGGAAGCTGCCTGGAGCCACAGGGCTAAGTAAGTTGGGTTTCATTAAAATACTTTTAGGGCAGGTTCCAGTATCCACCCTATGGCAGATTTAGTTGGTTACTGTAGAATAATTTAGAAACAGAGGGATAGCAATATCTTTTCTCAGTTTCCAGACAGCTAACTGGCTGTACCTTGGACTGAAGCAAATACTGCTAAAAACCAAGGTCTCACACACTTGCCTGCTTCAATGGAAAACTGGAGAAACAGGAATAAAATTCAAGATTCCTCTCATAAATTACACTACTCCACTTCAGAAAGAAAGACTCAGATCATCCCTGGGATAGTGTGAAAGAGGTATAAGAAACATAAGTAACTAAGAAATAGATAAAAAAATATCCCATTCCTTACTTAAATCCTGGGATGTTCAGGCTCAAGATAAGATAGTCATTGTCAGAGCCTCCTGCCCCACTCTGGATGTGATCACCAGCCACCTCCCAACCTTCACAGGACAGACAAAGAAAAAAATTTCAATAAATGGGCGGCAAAAGAAATCTATGATACCATAATTTTTAAACAATTCAGAATTTCAGTGTATTTTAAAGATGCCTGATATAAACTACAGAACAATATCAGGATGCTTTTGAATGAAGAATTTTAGCAATTGTATGAACTGCTGATTTTAGGGGCAATTGTCACCTTTCAAATCAGCAAAGCAATTGATATTCCCTGGCCTGTGCTGTGCAGCTCAAGGGGGATGATCCATCTGATATCTTTCAGCCTTAAAACAGATGAATCAGTCAATCTGTGTGTTAAATGTTAAGCACACACTTCAGTTCCCCTCAGCTCAACACACATAATTCAAAGCTTGAGTTACATCAGTCTGACAGGGTGGATCAGACAGAGGAAAATCTGTCAGAGAAGGCTGGAGAAGTCCCAAACAGGATCATTTTCACCAGTGAGCTGTGACTGCTCTCTGCTGCAATTTTAGCAGACGTGCAGAGAGAAAGCTCTGAGCACTAAAGGAATAAAATTACAGATTCTAATTAAGTTTTCCAAAAGAATTATGTGTGACCTCGACGGGCATAGCTATCACAAAACAGAAAATGAGATAAAATAGGGAGAAGACAAAGCAATGCTTTTTTTCAATGGGGATATAAATGCATCTGAAGATGCATTAAAGCCAGTGGTGGGATAAGTCCTCGCTGAGGGAACTCCACATAGGCTGCAGCTCCTGCCCTCTTCTGGTGTACAACAGATTTTTTACTTCTTTGTGATACTGTGACATTGCTTCCCACAGGAAATTTCAAGCCCGGTGCAGCTAAAGGAAAGGGAGGAAACTGTGCTGTGAATCATGCAGACAAGAGCACAGTCATTTTGATGGGTCCTCCATTACAACAGGGATCCATGCAGGAAACAGGCACACAATACAGGGAGTTTGGCTCACCATTCATCCCATCACACTTGGAGTTACCAACATTAAAGCAAGATGTCTTCATGTTTCCGGGCAGGATGTTCCACCACTTGTATTCAAATCCAAGAGCTGGTTCAGTCCCAGCAGGGCAGGCTCTGCACTCTAAGGGTAAGAGGGCAGAAAAGGATATCACACAGCCAAGGCGCATGTCAAACAGTGTTCTGAAGAACATAGATACTGCTTTTTTACTCTCTGGTGCAAGTAATAAGCAAATAAAATATTTTATTTCTTTGTAGTTAAACAGTCAAATATTTATCAGGACCAGGAGAGTGGAAGTGAGACAAGCATTTCGTAAATTGTAGATCATAACATCGTGTTAAGTAATCTGCAACTGGTCCCCCAAGTCACACTTACTTTTTAATAGATTCAGCTGAAGGTTTGATAAACAAGAGTTCCCACAAATGCTGTAGGGGATCATTGGGCCAATGCATCTCAGAATCAACAAGCCAGAGTTTAGGTTAGACAATGTCAGCAGGGTATTCATCTGACTGGGCTTAAAAAGAGGTTTTCACAGGAAAGAATTTGGCATGGACAGGAGAACGGTTGAGATGAATTGCTGACTGTAAAAGTTCTGATTCCCCTCTCAGAACCCCTTAAAATAACTCTCGGGATGTTTATATCAGCCAAGAAATGCATTCAGAACACAGCAGGTCAACTTAGAGCAGCAATCCCTGATAAGAAAGTACTTAGGAAAGAAAACAGATATCCACATCCTGCTCTCCAATGTTATTTAACAATATTTAACACAAAATGAACACTAGCTTACGATGATGTGTCACTAAACTAAGTCACATGCAAGCTTTTGGAGGCACATGAAATTTTATTGCAGACTCCTACCCTGTGTGCCATCTGAAAATGTGCCTGGTGGGCAGGGAGTACAGGAAGATGAGGCGTTGTTGTAAAAGCCAGGATTGCAGGGTGGACAGTCCTGCCTCTCTCCAGAGGGAGGTAGGGTCAATGCATCAGGGAGATCCTCTCTGCAGATCTTGGGTTCAATCCACTTGTACATGATCTGAGTCTGGAAGGAGGAGACACTGAGCTCACACAGTGTATTATAAAGTTTTAGGAGCAGATACACCAATGAGCATAGCCCTTGTAAATTAATTAGGGTATTCCCATCATTTGAGGCCAAAACCAGACCTTGCACATCTAAGACAATAAAGGGAAGGGAGGGTAAGAGTAACAGAAGTGATTGGGTTCACAGGAGATTCCAAGGTATCAGACTTTAGGAACAAAACAAAAATGTGAAGCTTAAAACAAGTATCACTGTTCATTCATTAATTAGTAGACTTCCCTGTGCAAATGGTTCTGAGGAATGTCAGATAAATAATTCTAACTGGATATGCAATCTCTGCATTTTAACCTCAGTAACACAAAATATAACTTCTGCTGTATAAAAGCTCTTTATTGGGATGGCATCTGTTTGCAGAGAGAACAACAAGTTCTCCATTTTTAATTCATACTGGCCTGTTTTTGAAAAGTCCCCAGTTTCTCTCATGCCATTTTTCACCTATTGAGAAAATCTCAAAACCATGCAGGAGCTCTCCCCAAGCCCCTCCAATCCCTTGGCCTCACATAAGGAGCAGTTTATGAACACTGACATGAGTCAGACCATGTTGTTACCATATACAACATTATCACCTCTTCATCATCACCCCACTTTGAAGACACAAGTTTTTGTCTTCAGGAGAAGGATTGGGTGAGATGCATCACCCACCAAGTTGTGTTTCAAATTGAATCTTTGTGTCTCTCTCTGAAAATGTTTTATATCTCAAGATGAAGCTTTTCTGAGTTCCACAGACGAGAAACACAGCTGGGAAGAGCTCCCACTCTGGGTACTTCCACCCTCTGGTCCTAGCAATCAGGGATCTTTGAGGTTGGAGATTCAGGTAAGGGAGATTTTACCTTATGAATTTGATCCAGACCCCCTCACTCTGGGCATTGAGCTCCTTGCACTCAGGGTTAGCCCTCTAGTAACACAGAGCACTTGAAGAAGTATTGATCCTTCTTGAAACAGTTTCAGAGGAGAAGCTGGAAGAAGCCTCAGTTCAGCCTCAGGCCTTGGCTCCTGGGAGCTCCAGTTAAGCTGAGGCTCTCATTCTCCATCCCTGCCTGCGCTTGGTTGTAGCCATGCCTGTGCCAGGTCGTGTTCCCTGGCTGACCCATGGACACAACGTCCCAGCCTTTCACTGGCTGTGCCTTATCTCCATGGACTTGTCTGGCAATCTTGGTTGAATCTGGTCACTGTCACGGGGTCTGGTTTGCCTGTTTTGCTCAAGCACTGAGGGATTGCTCCTGCTGCCAGAGTAGCACTCCTCTTATGGATCAGCCTGTCCTTGCTGCTCATGAGCACTTGGAGGATTTTCTGGAGAATCACCCAGAAATGTTCAGCAGTGTCAGGGACCACAGTGTTCAAAATAAAAAGGGTCAGGAGCTGGCAAAGCACCCATGTGGCTGCCCAGAGCCCAGACACACTGCACACCACAGGAATCACACTGCATCTGAGCAGGGAGAAGAGGGGCAGAGGGTGCCTGTGGCCATGTGGTGAGGGGCTCTGAGACCGGGGATGAAGCATCCAACTTGGGATTTTTAAATCAGCAGGTAGATGAAAAGTCAAGAGTAAAGTGAATAAATCTCCAGAGGCCCCTTCTTCACATGGAGGGGGACAGCAGAAGGGAGACAACAATCTATTGTTCAGTGAAAACCTGTCTTATTTTAGCAACCCTGGATCAATAGGCTGGTCCTTTACAGCCACCGTTCTCCTGTAGATGGCCTGCAGAGTCACGCCCTCTCATTGAGCTGCATCACATGGAGAGATGGCTGGGGAATACAGCAAACCTGAACCTGAACAATTTCCAGACACGCAGAGCAGTGAAACCAATCCTGAAAACTCAGTCAGTACCTATGTGCCTGTGACACCTGCTGCTGTCATTGCAACTGAACAGTGCAGAAAAACCCACTTTACATTCCAATCATGTCCATCAGTGAAGGGGAAGGCCAGTGAACAGGCAGGAAAAGGGTCAGATAATAGGAACTTGTTCAGTGTCAGGGAGACTTGGACCACACAGAGCAGTGACAGAACAATCCACAGGAGGCTGCAATTAAAGCTGTACCTGGGAGTGTAGCTCTGAACACTGCTGCTAATTTCTTGAGTCATTAGAGACAGTTAACAGAGTAGAAATCAGTGAGTCAAGACCAGGTTGCAGAGCCTGACAGCTCTGGGGCTAAACTCGCTGGTACTTTGTTATCAAAGCATACAAGCTCTCAGCTGCATTTTAGCACTCACTGACCAAGAGACTCCAAAACACTCAATCCTGCCAGTAAATACTAGGCCAGCAACATACAGGTATTAGGGAATCTGACTATTTGCAATTCCATCTGAGAGACGGGCTCTAAGAGAGATGGGAAAGAGATTAAACAGTCCTGACCATGTGTCCACACCTCTGTGGGCTTCCTATAGCAGTAAACAGCAGTTTCTTCTCCAAATTCCTCCAAAAGTTCCACTTGACTGCTAGGACAAAGTCAGGCTGCTTCACCAGCAGGTCCCTCTGTGAAAGACCAAGTGGATCTAAGGTCTTTGGGTAAAACAATGTCCTGAGAGTCCAGGTGATTTGAGGGATCCTGTGAGACAAGCACACTACCAGCTAAGCTGCTTTACACAAACACTCCAGGTTATGTATATACCATTATTTTACCAGACCACAGGCTCTTCTTTGATGCTAAAACCAAGGGACATGACACACATCATACCTATGCAGCAAAACACTCCTCCACCTGAAACAGAGATAGTCATATCTAAAGATCCTGGGCATGAATTATGCCTGGGTGCTGCTGGGATAGTCATCACAAGCTTAAAGTATGTCAGAAAGATTATTAACAACTAAAGAGATGGGTTTATGCTAGGACAGCACTTCATCCTGTGTTCCAGCAGCACAGAAGTAAGGAAGAAGACCCCATCAGACCCATCACAAGTGCAAGGAGCTTATCATCTCACCAAAACACATCCCTTGAGCAGACTCATATCTGGCAGATTCTTACAAAGGGAAACAGGCTGCAGGAAGGGCAGGCAAAGAACAAGCCCAAAGCCTCAGATTCAATACTGGAAACAAAATTGGGAAAGTAATTGGGACACAGATTCTTAAAAAGAGCTACCTTGTTTTCAAATGCAGAGATAGCAATAAAGTCAGTGAGCTTAAAAATAGTATCATGCCTTCTACTTACTTTTCCTTCCTTATCACATGGGGTATGGATCTGGAAAAGGTCTTTGCTTGTGCATGGAGGTCGCTCTATGCACACACTGGATCCCTCCTCTAAAAGAAAAGGTGAGAAACAGAATATTAAACTATCAAATGGTCCCTGGAAACAAATGTAACAAGCTTGAAAACTGGAGGCTAAAATGAGTCAGTGGAAAATAAGAAAACGAAAATGAAAAATCAAGTTTTTAATGGAGTCTGCGTGAAGCTTCCCCTGAAATGAAGCAGGGGAACAGGGAGCACACTAGCTATGCTTATACTACCACACCGAAATTCACTGATTCAGTGCACACCAGGACAAGTATTAGAAGTGTTTTACTCTGAGGATGGTGAGACAGTGGAACAGGTTACCCAGAAAAGCAGTGAATATCCCATCCCTGGAAACAATCAAGGCCTGGTTGGATGGGGCTTTGAGCAAACTGGTCTAGTGGAAAATTCCCTGCCCATGGTGCAGGGGTTGGAATGAGATGATCTTTAAGGTCCTTTCCAACCCAAACCACTCTATGATTCCTTCAGGTCCTCACCCCTTCAAACAGGAATTTATATAGTTTACCAAGCATGAGAATATGTTCTCACTCAATAAGGAACAAAGCCACTCTAACTCTGTAGAAACTTCCTTACAACACTGGCCCAATTTTTTCTCTTGACAGATAATTTTGCAATATTTCCACTCTGACAATGAACACAGGCACAGGTCCCCAAGCATTTGCACCCATCAGTGACAGCAGGTGCTGTGGTAAGTAACTGATTCTGCAAGAACTTTCTAGAACTACTACAATGAAGAAATCTGAAGACCTTTTGACTATGAAGAATAGATTAACACCGTATTATTTGAAGATCACCGCCTAACCGCAGCTGGAAATGCAGAGGACTTTGGGACTCGGTTTTTCAACTAGATCACTACTTTTTCCAGCCACACAGGAGGCAGGGGAAAGCCAGGAGAGAGTGTTTGGAAAGGATATTCTTCAAAACGAGTTAAGGCTGAAGGTAGTGATGAAGCAAACCCGTGTCATTGCCAACCTATAACACAAATTACCACGAGAGGGCACAGCACGACTGTTCTATCCTTCGGAAGTACCATCCCCTTCCAGGTCCTAAAGGTCTCCATCCCTTCATCTCAACACTGATGACACTAACAACGTCTGATTGCGGCCCATTAAGTATCTATGTGCCCTCTGCATATTTTGGGAAGTCATTCATTTCCCCTTTACATATCAGCTGGAGACTATCTTTGCTGGATAGAGCCACTCTCACATCTGAAACAGCCAGTGACTGCACATACTCAGACCTTCCTGGCTTTGCCTATCCCATTTGGTTTACGTACCTGCATAATACATTTCTTCTTTACACCTGGTGCATTCTTTAGCCCCTTTCTCAGAATAAGTGTCTCGTGGGCACACCTGGCAGCCAGACGCACCTGGTTTGTCACTGAAGGTACCAGGCTTGCACGCGAAGCATTCAGATGTGTACGCAACTCCTGTAAGAAAAATTCTGGGTAAAGCACTGAAAGAGACACATCTGTAACTACTGCCTACCTGGGCTTACGGCTGAGAGCAAACCAGCTGTACAAAACAGCATAAAAATCACATTCACTTTCACCACTCACTTAAGACACTTTGGCTTTGCTTACTCATAATTTAGGTCTTTATACCTCAATGAAAGTCTGACCCATCTAAGAACCTTATATGGCACTCCCAGTTTTATTACGCTTAGACCAGGACCAAAATAACAATTCCAGATAAAACAGATCATTTGGATATTAATTCAACTGTCACTGTTATGATATATATCCATTTGTCACTGTTGAGAGGCTTACCAATAATCACGGTCTTTCTACACCACAATGAAGAAAGCCTGATTATTCCTTTCTCTCTCTGTCTGCTAATTCAGTTTTCTCCAGTAGATGGCAACATTTACCAGACAAACTAATTTTTCAGCCTTTTCTTCACTGAAGTTTTGCTGTTCCGTTTCTACACTTCAGAGGAGACAAGGAGCTAAAAAAAGCCACTTCAGTGCTGTAGGCACAGCAGTAGAAATAGCACTTTACAGACTTTGTAACAAAAGAGTGAGCTAAAACCTCAAAGACAAATTCTTCTTACCTTCAATTGTGATGTTCTTCACTAAAACTGGTTTTACAACTTTGGAGCCCATGAGAATCCCTGTTGTTCTCCAGTATAATATATTGCTTCCTGATTGCAGAGTTACCTGCAACAACACGTGAGTTAGCAGACATCCCCTTGCCAAGACATTGTTTTATTTCCTGCTTCCATTATTCACATTTCTTGCATCCTAGCAGCTTTTGCTGTGCTGTTTAGTGGGTCAAGAGGTAATGGGGAAACAATAGACAGATGCTGCACAGACATATCTGAGGAGTGCCAAAGTGTGCTTTACAAAAATGTTTCTCAACACCCCAGTTGGAAAACTACCAAGAGCTGTTTCTGACCTTGTGGTAAGCAGAATTTGGAAAAAGCTGTTCCTGCCTTTATCCAGTTACCCCTGGCACTCCAGAGCTTTTATCTCTAGCCTTATGTTCATATATAGTCAATCACTTTGTTTTTAAAGCCTTGAAATACACTTTCATAAAATTCAGCATGACTCAGAAAATCCAGTTCACAAGTCAGTTTTGTTTATAGGTTTTAAAAATCAAGCTCTGCCTGCATGTAACTCCACAGTATCATGACCAGTAAGCCAGGCACAAACCATGGCTGTCCCCAGCAGCAGTCTCATCTCTCCTGCTCACTTCTGACTACAAACAGCAGGTGAGATGCAGAACAGAACCTGGTTTTTGACTGCCCTGACTCACTTGCTTTCATGGTGTGGTTCAGCAAGTGGCTGCACAACCCCTGTGGAAGAGTGGTGGGTTGTTGGCATCATGGCTGAGGTAAGGGGCAGTAGGAAGGGAGGAAAACTCCTCCAGCAGTAAGTTTTGGTGCCTTCTGCCTTCAACTCACTTGTGTAATTACAATATCACTCTCATCACTAAAAGCAGCAGGTTCATCAAGCCCCTGCCTGGCATAAAATCTACCAGCATAAGGATCCAGGATAATGTGATTTACAGCAGTGTTTCATAGACAGTATTTGTTCACCCAGGATAAAGAGTTGAAAAATTTAGCGAAGTGGAAACACAGCATATTGTGTCCCACACCCTACCATCTCCTACCCATAGGGGCAGAGGAGAGCTGAGCTACCATATGCAACAGGGGGACTGAGACCATATTGAAACATCAGGTTGTGTGAGGTTAGGTCTCCAACGCCAGCTCCAGTACAGCAGGATTCACCTTCTGAGAGCAGAGACTGCAGCACCTGGAAAATTGTGCACACAGAAGACACCTTGACAGGATTTGCAGTGCAGAAAGGCCCTTCAGGACAGCCAGAATCATCATCTCACCTAGCTCATATGTCTACATTTCAGCCAGCTATTCCAACAGTTTTCACAGACAGTGAGAACACTTGCACACCCCAGATGATGATCTCTGATGGCACCATCTCCCATGTAGACTGCCTACATCCCTCAGCTCACCCAAGTCAATGCCCTGGCCTTGGATCTACCTCTCAGCTCATGCCACTCATCCCTCCTCAGCCAGCTTTCCAACCTCCCAGTGGAATTTGCACTGGTCTTGACCCTGAGCTAACAGGCACTCCAACCAGAGCTGGCTCGGGAGTAAAGAATCTCCTCAAGGAGGATAAGCAGACCATGGAAAAAAAGAGAGTATGCTGCTGCCTATGCCCACAAAAGCCTTTTTCTTCTGGCATAAAGTCACCTGTGCTGGGCCTTTGTTGAGATGGCTCTGGGGACAAAGGTATGATGGTGTAGTGGGAGCCAGGCCTCAGCTGATGGGCTGGTCTGCACATGATCCATTCCCAGAGCAAACTCAGCCAGCTGGGTCATGGGCCAGACAAAGGGCTCCTACCCCAGCATGGACAGGACAACAAGACAGGTGCTGCAGGAGCCACCCTGGTGCTGCCAGCTGGATTTTCACACAAGCCCCCGTGGAGCAGAAGCCATGTGCAGTCCATCTTTTCTGCACACACTTGAGAATAAAATGCCCATCCTGCTTGTCTCCACATACACACCTCACTCCCACTGCTCTGCCAAGACACAGAATAATCTTGTGTTCTCATGAGCAAACAACTGTTGTACAAGATTTCAATTACAATCATGCAAAGTGATTGTGGCATGCAGATTTGCATAAATCTATTTAAACCTCATAAAACACTTGATTCAAAGCCCAGGGAAATCAATACAAACGCTTGCATCTATATAATTTCCTTTGGGATCAGTTCCTTAGGGATCTCCATGACTTTTCCCCTTAGTACTAGGAAAGCTCAGCTTCTTCAAATGCATTCACAAGGGCTGGCCTGTCTAGACAGAGGAAATTAATGGAAATAAATGGAAAAAATCTTCATGAAGGAATTTTTCATATACTTACAGAATGAGAGCCCCACTCCCCATTGTCTGTGAGCTTCACCCATTTGTTTGTCGTGGACTCCATTTCTTTGCACTGGTCATTTTGTATCTGTTAATAAAAACACAAGATCGGTGGCTACAATCAGATGCATCTCTCTGTCAGCATAATGACTTCTGGGTCAGCATAAGACTCAGCCCTGTTCCTCTTATCTACGTATTTAGACAGCTGCCTTACTTGTGGCAAAATAAGCCCCCAACTTTCAACATCTGCTACATCCACTGACACAGATGGTAAAAAAGAGCAGGATGAGAAGATCCCAGATTTGTCCTCACACGATATGGTCAAACAGGGATGCTGTGTACCCTGTCTTGCTGGTTCCTCCTTCTCCTGAGCCTATCAAGACATAATTGTCTAAAACCCAGAGGCTTCTAAGTCATAGGGGAAGCAGGAGTGGATGGGCCAAAGCTGGAAGACAAAGTGTTTTCCCTACAGCTATATGTGCTTTGTCTTTGGCTTGCTGCCACCTGACCTAGGGATGAGAGTAATGCTATCAAGGGAGAGGGAACATGCCATGGAGAGTCTGTCCTGGCAGAAGTCTGAGGTTGGCTGTTCCTTGCCCAGGTCCAGTGCATCTCAGAAGCATTTCCTTACAGCAGGGTTTGGTGCACTTCTTTCTTCTTATACCTGACTTCTCAGATGAAAAAGTATGAAGTCCCTTTGAGGCACGAGATCACATACTCAGCTTTTATTGCACCAGGGAGAAAGGCCACTTCAACACTTTCAGACACTTGACCTAGAGTCAAGGATCCTCCTTAAAGTTGCTCCAAGTCAAGTCTGAAATAAGTCGTGCAATCCCACATCCTCCAAAACATCTGCACACTCAGTTCCCACCTAGACCAACTGCAATGAGGAAAAGAAGTGCAAAGAAGCAACAGTGTAGAAGGCAGATCCCTAATTATCTTGTGCAACCTGACCTACAGCACCCTTGTGTCTTGGCTCCCACCTGCAAAGAGGAGGTAAGAGCACAGAGCCTCTTCTGATCAGGTGCAAAGGGCTTCAGTACATAAATAGAGCCAAGGAAGGGTGGATCAAACACCTCACCATTTCCCAGTAAGCTGCCACTGCTACTGAAATGCCACTGTCCAGAGCTGAAGTGTCATTGTTAAATGTATTTCAGCAAAAAGCCATGCTGGAGGGAAAGAAAAAAAGACTTTTACATGAGCATTAAGTATGGTTTCCCTGAAATACCGAGGTTGACCAGACATTTATGGGCATTTCATAAAGAACTGCACCACTCGCTGCTTCTTGAACAGGGAATGATAAATTCAGGGAACGCAAGTGAGTGGGACATGGTTAAAAGCAATAATCAAGAAGCCATTTTCAAAGCCCAGAGAAACAATATATTTGCTCTACTGCAGGAGGACATCTGCTGGTCTGCCAGCAAGTCAAGCAACTGGAGCTGGGATTCATAATCCTGGCACATTCACCTGACAGAAGAAAGCATAGTTGCTGCTTTCTTACCATGAAGAAGGCAGGATAGCCTAATACAAAACAGAAATGGCTAAATAGCATTGCCTGCATGGTCTGTTATCAAAGTGGAACAGCAATCACACTGATGTAGCAGCATGAAGGTGCCTCCAACAGGTAATTTTTTATCTTCCTTTCCCAACTCTACTAAGGATGCCTTGCACTTTTTCCCAAACTTCAAGAAATATTAATCAACACCAGCTAAGACTTGTCACTGCTGTGAGGTGCCATGAACTGTGTTTTTCTAATGAAAAACAGAGCTTGTCAGACAGATACGGGGGCCATAACAGAGAAGACTGAAAATTTCCAGTCATCTCCCTTTCTGAGTCACTCTCCCATTTTTTCTGTCCCAAATGGACAGAAAGATTCCCAGGTGGAGAAAGGTTCCCAAGTGGAACCTCCCAAAGCACCTCAGTAATGTGGCACATTTACGCCCCACTGCAAATCCTGGTGCTGGGGACTCTCCAGCTCACTGGACAGCAACAAGTCCATCCAGATGGGCAGAGCAGGGTTGCCTTCCCCATTCTGGCCACTGCTGACCAGACTGTTCCAGCAATTTGAGGACATCACGGTGCAAACCCAGCCAGGCTGTTCCCACGTCAGCCATTGGTCCCCAGCCCCTCCATAGCACAGACACATCTTCAGAGACTAATTTCTACTGAAAGTCACCTGAATTTGTCCTGCTTTTCTTTTAATCTTACTTACTAAATTACTAGGACACAGACTGACCTAAAACTACAAGTTTACACATACCACTGCCTTGGAAGAAGTCTTTTTAAATGTCAAATCCCTTCAGAGACATCTCCAGTCAGACACCCCTAAATGGGAGCATCTACCACCAATACCTGTCTTGCAAAAGGCTGGACTAACTGGGACAGTCATGACCCCTAATGGAAAAATCCCAGTGCATGGCAGACAGGATCAGCTCAGACTGAGTTTTGAAGATTAAATAAATGCTACAAGACAGTACAGACAGAAAGAGAAGCAGATTTTTTTATCTTGTTCAGCAATAACAAGCTATGGGCATGCAGGGAACTTAAAAGCAGGGAAAGCTGCTGCTAATGATCTTTATCTGGGTTGAATTCTTACAATATAAGGTTGGATTCACCATATAAAAGGCCTTACAAAAAATTCAAAGAAGATGTTGTTGTCAATATACTGGTATTCAAAGAAGACAGAGCCAGATTTCTTCAGGTGCACAGCGTAGATGAGAGAAACTGTACAATCATCCCTGTTTGACTCTATGTAATTCCCTCGAGGCGTCCATGAAGAGCTGATGAACATAAACAAAACAAGCCTCAACTGAGATCACAGATACTGAGCAGACTTTTTTGTACACTAATATACAAAAACATATTACATAATAAAGACCCCAGAATCCAACAAGGGCTAACTGCAGTGAATTTTTAAATTTATTGCAGGATCTCCATTTATTTTTCAGACATAGTAAATATAATAATTTTATTTTATATCTTTTTAAATATGTTATGTGAATAATATAAAATATAATACTTTTCATTAAAACTGTGCATGGGAAAGGATATGGTGCAAACAATTTAGGACTCAGACTACGTAAGAAAGGTTTATTATCCACAGGTTCAATGCACCTTCAATTACACTCAGGAACAGCCTTCTGCAAGCACCACAGATCTCTAAATAGGCTGTAAAAGGATCTTTTAGCCACATTTACTACACCATGACCCTGGAGCTTTCTAGCTACAAATAAGAGCAGCTCCAGGCTGGTCTTAAACTCACTGGCTGCTGATGAACCCAAGGAGACCACACTGACAGGAGAGAGATGGGGCTACAGATTTCACCTCCCAGCCACTCTTGTTTACCATTAGCAGGGCTGGCTACCCTCTGCAGAGCTTAGTTGAGTCATTAAGCAGCTTTGTGCTGCTGAGCTGTCTCAGGTTTACCCACAGCTGCCTAACCCAGGTGCAAACAGAACTTCTTACTTGTTGCAGCTGTCAGCTTTACCCTCAGACGAGCCGACCGCAGTGTCCATGAAAGTCGCCACGTTGGAGAATCCTGCTGGCAGCTCATCCCACTCATCAAACTTGATCCCGCTGCCCAGCGAGTAGGTCCCCTCTGCACATTTGCTGCACACCTGGTTCTTCATCTCCAGGTACTCACCAGAGGCACAGGAGAAAGCTGGGGAGACAAGAATTCAATCATTTACAACATAGGAATGGATTCATCAATCCTTATTAATTTCTGTTTGGTTTAGGTTTGGGTTTTTTTGTTTGGTTTTTTTTTTCATTTTTTTGCTACTTAATAAATGAAGATTGAACTGCCACTAAAGGGAACCAAATGGAACGTCCCACTCCTAGGAACACAGCAGAACTACCAACATCAGCTGCAAGATTGAGATGTTCACCTGGGTTTTCACTGACGCGGCAGCACTGAAACCAAACCCCAGTGACAGCTCCTGTTTTGCAGCTCGCCTCCATTGGCAAAAGATTTTTAGCAACAAAATATCTATTGACAGATTGTGTCCAAAAGCAATTTGTGAAAATGAGGATTTATAATAGAGCTCTCCTCACCCTTGCTCACCCAACTGTTACACCTTGAACTGAATTAAAACCACCAGTACTTGAGAGCCAGAACAGACTTTTCTCACTCACCTAAGCTAAGAAGGGCATACAGCAGCAGCCTGACCATAATAAAACACTACAATCTTTGGCTGAGAGTAGTAGACCAAATCCAAAGGTATCTCTGTGTTTCTCCTCACATGAACTACCTACAAAGCCTCAAACATCTTGCCTGATAGACCATGTGGTCTTGGAAAAGGTCACCCACAGGTTTGTGACTAGAAGATGAGGATCCTTGATTAGGGTGACATTAACATGCTGAGAAAATAACCACTGTAGTCAGCACAGCAAAGACAGTATTCAAAATATGTGTAATTAAGGGAAGTACAATTAGGAGGTATATTCACATAGTGGGGGTTTTTGCTGATGTCTCTAAAATTATTTCCTCCAATTAGCTGTATGCTCCTTATCCACCTGATCACATCTCTGCCTGCTAGGGGAAGACTATTCCCATTATAAAACAGAAACCTGGACAGTAGCTGAAGTCCTGTGTGCCCAGAGCCCCATGCCTGTGTCAGGAATCATGACTCCTGCCTGGACACTTGTTTCAATGGCAGACCATCCCACTTTCCCTCAGTCCCATGTGGCATCATGTCCTCTTTGAGACTGAACATCCTGAATGGAAAACAAATGAGCACTTTCTGCAGCCCATTGTACTTCCTATGACATTTGCAGATTTTTAACTACACCAGTCAAGCCAAAGCAGTAAATCCAGAGCAATGCTAAGAACTCATATCCCAAGAAACAATGGGATTTTCTTCTGTTTCACACATGCCATGTTGCACAGTGACAGATATTTCATACACTCTCCTTGACAGACAAACTCATTAGCCTGAGAAACTGTAGGATGAGACCAGACTGGCAGCCAAAGTGGTGAAACTGGCCCAAAACAATGATGCCGGCTGAATTCCCAGAAAAATGTGGTTCCACAGATGTGCCAGTGTTTATCTAAACTGCAGAAGAACTTGTTTTATTGTAAGTACTTTGATTAACACATGGCTGTGTAACACCAATCTCCATCTGAATCAAACTAACACAGGCTCCCTCCCATTTCTGTCCCAGTACCAGCAGGATTTCTTTCTGTAATTAATTGTGTGTTAATGTGTGCCACTGGAAAGCAGATAAAAGGTCCATTTGGATGGAATGATCTGCCAAAGAGTCGTTTTTCCTTCTTGGTCATATCAGCATACTCTGAATTTGAACCAGTGGCCTTCAAGCCAACAGATTTCTAACCCTGTTGCTCACTGGTGATGGAGCAAGAAGGAAATCGAGAAGGATTCCGGCAGAGATGAGTAGGAATAAACAAGGAAATCCTGCCACGATGGATTTCTGTGAAAGACAGACAGACAGACAAAAAAAATCCTTCCTCAGTGAGGGCAAATGGTTCACTGTAAGCAGTGGCACACGGGGTAGAGGTATCCACCTGACTGACTGTGTGACCTCAGCTCCAGCCATAGGATCTCCCTGCACCTGGGGTGGGAAACAGCTTTCTTCAGAGACATGGACAAAAGCAGTGAACATGTCCCCATGTGTCTGAACTCTGAACTGTTACCACACTTCATACAGTTTTTCACCTTAAATATATAAAATGTCCTGACTCACTGTTTAGGCATTATTAATAAATCTTGCTTTATTTTTTCATTTTGAAGGGTGCAGAGAGCTGTCAGGAAAGGAACTAGAAAAGTAAGCTCTCTCACAATATCTTTGAATTCTTTAACAGTTTATTTTTTTTTAAGGGAGCTAAGAAGCAAGAAATTGAGAGTATTGCTTAACCATTCCAGAGTCATTAAATTCAACTAAGGACTCAAGAACCATGAGCAATTCACTGCCATAATGAAGATGCTGAGGGCAGCAGACCTCCTCTTCCTTTGTAGTGAGGTTGAGCAGAGATTATTACTTTAACTGAATTAATATATTTTAACCACTTGCAAACTGATCATTTGAGAGAAATAAAAGGGCACAAGAGATCAGGCCAGCTGCCATGCAGGATATGTCATCCATCTCTCACCTTCCAGGAAATAGATGAGCCTTTATCTTCCTTAGGTGGGGAATTTCCTTCTTTCTTTCTAAGAATTGTATTTCAAAGGCAGCAGCATTTCCCATCAAAACACATTCCCCTGCAAGCAAACTGGCTCTGAGCATGCCAGCTGCTTGCCAGGTTCAATTTGGGGCTGAATGTGGCTAATGGCAGCATGAACCACTTTCAACATTGGAACAGATGCAACAATTTGGTCTTGTTCCAGCTGGAGGAGGGTGGGGAGGAAATACAGTGTGTGGTGAGCATGAAGATCGCCTCCTCTCCTACAGTCCCACAACTTGGTCTTCCAACAAGGGGGAGACCAAAAGCCAGGACAAACCTTCTTTAATCTAAACTGCATCAGTTCAGGAGTTGCTCCCAGCTGGAGACAGGGAGGTCAGAGTCACTTGTGGATAGACAGGGGACAGACAGGTGACCCATCCCAGGGCATCCCAGGAGCTTCTCCTTCCTTGTGGCTGCCCCACATCACTAAGACACAGCTGAGTGATGTGGAGCAGCACATGCCAGCAGCCACAGAAGCAGCTGGCATTATTGCAGCGTTGATCTGTTTGTGAGGGTGACACACACGAGATGCTGCCAACAAGAATCACAACATAGGAAGTTAAGGAGTGATGCAAAGCTTTGGGAACCTAAATTCAGTATTTTAGGTGTGTGCTCTGATTCATCCTCCACTAAATCCTCCCTCTTGCTTCAGAATCCAGAGGAAAAAGTAGTCTTCCACATAGGGGAAGACTTTGTGAATACCCCTGACCCCAGAGTCCATTTGTTTAGGCATTTGATACTTAATTTTCAGAGAAACCATCTCCACTGAATAATTGGTATCACTATTTCCTGTCCCTCTCTAACTGCAAGCTTTACTATTACACCTTTCAGACATCAGTTTGGGTGCTACACACCTACTTACACAGAGCAACACACATTGTGAAGACTGAATGTGATCTTTCTTTCTGTGAAGAAAACTGTGAAATGCATGAAAAGATTTCATTACTTGCCCCCCCACCATGGGAATTTTTAAAATTGGAAGAACATTTCCAGAAGCAGTTAGGAACAGCATGACACACTGTGGTGCTGGATACACTGCTGCCTTTGGAGCTGATACAATTATTGGTGATTTGCAGCTGTAGCTTTCCTAAATAACTACAGTAGGGAAAAAAAAATGTGGCTTGTACAGGTGACTAGTCTTTCAAACAAAAAGATGCTATAAAGTACTGTTTAACTAGATATTGCCATAGGCAGCCACACACATTCATACACACATGCAATAAAGCTGACAGCATATGCACTTAATAAAAAATTGACATGAGATACAGTACCTAATAGCCACCACTGTGCAAGTCTTGTCATTTCACTCTTTAAAAGGATTACAAGTCACTTCATAAAGGTGACAGAATGGATGTCATAAGGTTGCTAGTACAGTTAGCTTAGTTTTGCATGTCAGTCTGATGAAGAAAGGTAGTGCTGCACAACACCAGTGGGGCACATCTTAAAGGGATTAAGAACTGCCTGAGTAACAGATCTCAGATGGGGCTCTCAATAGGAAGTCATCCTTGAGCAGGGTGGAAGGGGGCAGTTCTGCCTGCCCAGGACTGAGTCTGATGGCTGCCCACATTTTTCTCAACAAGCTGCAGGCAAAAAGAAAAGGAATGGTATCAAGATTGGCAGGGGGGGAGACTGTTACCAAGCCTGAGCCCACTCAAAGTCAGTGTGCTTTAGCAGAGTCAGAGGTAAAGACAAGCTGCTGAGGGCAAGGAGTGCCAGCCCTGCCTGCAGAAGGCTGAAATGTATCCCAGAGAGCAGCAGGCTAGACCCACCATTCATCAAGAGCTTCCACTGTCAAGGCATCCAAAAAAGGTACTAGCAAGATCTGGATAAATTTAGAGGTGGAGGTAGACACATGTACAATGAAACAGGGACTACAGGGAAGAAGACTGTTGTAATACTGCATATATAGATGTGATTTGGCATTTTTATGGGGTCACTACAAAACAAAACTACTTCAAATAATTTTAAAATTAGAGGTAATGTCTTGCAGTGAGAGATCTGAAGTGTTTTATCTATTTAGTTTACCACAAGAAGATCGATAGTCAACTTGATTAATATAAAAGCATCTCCAGGGGAAGAAAACACAAGATCCTGCTGCACTCTTTAATCAAGCAGAGAAATGCATAAGAGCTGCCTTCTGGAAGCTGAACCCAAACAAACTCAAATTGGAAATAACGCACAGACTTTTAATAGGAGGAATGAATGATTGTGGGAACAGTCTGTCATGGCATGTGATGGACCCTTTGTCTCTCAAGTGTTTCGTGCCATAACTGGATACCATATGGAAGAAAAGCTCATGCCAAATACCCATTATCAGCCCCACCATCAGCCTAGCTGGTTGTATTTTAATGGTGTGTGAGGTCAGACTAGCAAATCTAAACCCCCTACTGTTAAACTCTGAGTCAAGATCAGTGGTGTCCTTCCTCCACCCAGGACACACCACGAGGACTGGAGCATCCTGAAGCAGGAGCCCTGCCCACAGTGTAACCACTTCCAAGGAGTGCTTGCAATACATCACTTGGCAGATCAGATTGCATTCTGTAATCACTTTTCAGACATGGAAATAGCTCCCCAGAGAGCAAAACAGACCATAAACAAACTTGTCTCATTTGCCCTTTGACTGCAAGTCTCCAGGGCCACATTTTGTCCTTTAGTACAGCAGTGGCCCTCCTGGTGATTTTGGTGGACTAGGATTAGTTGGCACATTTCTCTTCTACTAACCAATCATAACATTCTCACATTGCTTAACTCACTGATGCAGGGGATCAGGACAGGATTATCATGAACAAAGATTGTGTTTAACTACTCAGCTTCTCCTGAGGTCTGAAACTTTTCTCTGGAGTGTTTTCTCATGTCAAGTATCTTTCAGATACTACCACACTGTGCAAGGGGTCAGAATATTTGAGATTCCACCAGAAGTTAACCAAAGCTGTCTCAATACCCTGCATCCTCCAACACCAAAATATAATGTATTCAATTGCTTTCCTGCCTTATGCAGCCCTGGCCACTCAGTCTTACCTCTTTCCTCATGCAGCTTCCCATCCCACATCCACTTGGACCCACTACTTCTACCTCCACTACTCTTCTCAGCAGACATTTTCCTCCAGAAATTTCTTACTTAACAATACCTAAAACTATCTCAGGTCTTCTGGTTATTTTGCTGCCACTGAACATGTGCACATTCATGTGTACTCTTCTGTGTCTCCCTGGATCACAATAACTGGGAGAAAAAAAAAAAAAAGGACTGGATTTCACCAGGTTGTAACAACATTAGAAGCGGATAGCAACTGAGCAATTCTACACAAACCAATGATAATGCAAAGCAAAAATAATCTCAAACACTGGTTTTCCATCTCTCCCCTCTCCACTCCTGTGTTGTTCATCCAAAGGCTCACTATCTGGAATCCAGGTGAGATGCTGCCATCTCCTGCAGGCAGAATCAGGGCTGAATTGTCTCAGCCTCCCATGGGCAGAGGTGGAAATATGAGGTTGGCAGCATCAGGCAGCTGTGTCTCTGAACAGCTGCTGTTTTCAGCAGACACATGCCATAAGCCTGGAGGGGAAGCTGTGGCCAAAGACAAGCACATGGAGGCTTTTCAGTGATACCCTGGGGCATCAGGTCCACACAACACGGAACCAAGGACCAACCCAAACACAGAATGAGGAGGTAAAAAAAAGAGGAAGACAAAGGATGAGAGGAAATCATTGCTTTATTATTAACATTTCCTATAATCTTGCCAGCTTCAGAATGTCTTCTGTGAATAATTTATATGAGGCTTCTTCAATAGACTGTGAATAATTGATGTTCGTTTTCTTCAGTCATTATTTCCCAATGTGTTACCAGGAACTAGACTGAATCTTAATTAAAAAAAAAAAAAAATCTGTCTGGGCTGTTTAGGCTTGGAATGTGATCATATTGAAACCTGATATAACTTGGGGAAGAATACCTTCTGTGGAAGACCTTTGCATTTCATAGGAATAAATAATTTTTGCTTTTATCCAAAAAGTCATGAAATAGAGCAAAGCTTTTTTTCAGTTCACCTCTTTTCCCCAGATGGCCTGGCACATCGGACACTTTTATTATCACTTTATTACATCATTTGGACACTGAAAGGGATGGGTTTGGAATGGAAATAATATATTCACAGCAGTGTGGTGTAAAGAGCAGGAGGCAGCAATCACCAAGAGGTTAGGAAGCACATTTGCTACCAGGGTTTCAACAGCCATCCCAGTGGAGATGGCAGGAAACAGATCTGGAGGTGAGTGAGCAGCTCTCCAGCCCCTACTGACTCCATCAGGCATATTTTGATTGCTCATCAACCAAAGTAGTGCTATTTGATGTTCTCTGCGCGCACACACACACGCACACACACACACACTCCTTGCCTCTCCACACCTCTACCAAGTCATAACAAATCTCAAGGTCTTGCCAGCTGCTTCCCTATTGAAAGAGAAATTAGCAACTCAGAGGAATTTCTTTGTAACTTTTTTAATTACATTGTGTACACAAACAAGGAGAAGAATTAATCAAGACACTAAGACTAACTTTTCCCTTCTTCAACTCAGTACACACATCAACATGCAGTTCCCAGTAACGCTTCCCCAGAGAAGAGAATTAAATTCTGAAGGTTCAGTGCAAACTCTTAATCTTTTTAATTATTTACCTATTTTGTTTTGCATCTGTGCTTCAAAAAGCCAACAGTGTGACTTGTTCTGCAAAGACAGTGTCTTGCTCATGCACAGAGTAAAAATTCTGGGAAAAAATACTTGTAAAGCTGGGCTATCTCTCAGGGTATCAATCCACATGGAAACGCCATGAAGTCTAGCCTCAAGATTCAGCCCAGGTGAGAAACCGAGTAAGACTCACATACCTGACTGGAGTTAGGAACACAAAGTGGCAGGGATGCTCCAAGAGGACAGGAATAAACATCTGCTCAAGAGCCTTGCTAAATCACAGCCTCTCAGTAGCAACTCTCAAACTGTGCTGTGCACACCCCTGCTAGCTGAACAACTTTGCTCCATGGCAGCCCTGCATTAATATGTGTGTGCACAGAATTTGCAGATGCCCTTCACTGACTTCAGGGGAGTTAGGAGCAGGCCCAGTTCTTACCTGTTTGGGATATCCACCTTTACAAAAGACTGAGAGAACATCAAATCCAAAACCCTCATTTAAGTTTTCTGTCATGAAAGAACAATGGTAAAACTCCTGCTGATCACTTAAATTGCCCTAAAGTGTTATGAAGTGTATAGCCTTAAAAAGGTCATTTTGCCTAATTGAGTCTGCAATTAGCAGGAAGATCCATATATCCTCCTGAGGTATCCTGGGAGCAGATTACACATTAGAATACACTCAACAAACACAGCTCAGTAGCAATAAATCAGGTCAAATTTTGCTCTCAGACTCCAGTAAAGCCCATTGTAATTGTAACAGTCTATTTTCTGAATTCGGTGGAGTTTTCACATTTCTCATTTGGTACTCACACCACTCACTTCAAAACTGAAGCACATTACTGATTTCAAAGAAATTGCTCCCACTTTAGTGGCACCTGGTAAAGGTGCAGAGCCACAGAATCACAGAATCATTAAGTCTGGAAAAGACCTCTAAAAGCATCAAGTCCAACCATTAACCCCATACTGCCAACTCCACCACTAAACCATGTCCCCAAGTGCCACATCTACATGGTTTTTCAACACTTGCAGGAATGGTGATTCCACCACTTCCCTGGGCATCCTGTTCCAATAATTTGATCAATTTATTCTATATTATTAACATTTATTTTTTGTCTCTTTTCTTAAGAAGTCTTCCTGATTACAACTGGCTTTTTGATGCTGACTATAATAATGACCCTATCAGCACTTTCCTCTTGAACACAGCAAATCCAACTCCTTTAAAAATGCTCTATTATTTTCACTATAGTTTCTCTCTTATGCACACAGCACTACAAAATGAGCAGATATTTATGAGGTAAGGTACAACCTCTTCTTGCCTAGGACAGTAAAAAATAACTAATATTCTGTGGAATAAGATAGTTAATATTTTAAAATAATATGAGGTCAAAATGTAAACCCTTTAATCTCTTTTTCGGCAAAAATTCTGCTGAGATGAGAATATCAGTGCACCTGGGCACAGTCTGAACCAGGTATTTGGGCTGTACTTCAGGGAGGGAAGGGAGGAAGGGAGGAAGGCTCCAAATGCAGACTCTGGAGTGTAAAACATGTAGCATATGGCCAGGCTGGCAGAAGAGCCTGATAGTGGCCACAAAAACAGACTGCAGTGCAGTGTCAGCAGGAGCACCACGCCAAGTGCTTCTCCCATGGCCAAGTCCCAAAAAGTCCCCATTGGACACTACCTACAGCCCCACAGCAAAACAAAGGGCTCCCAGAGATCCCATCCATAAGGGGGTGGAAGGCAAGGGCTTAGCCCTAAAGCAAACTGCTCCCTTGGACTGACATCAGTATTTTCCATTTAAAAAGCCAAGTAACTGCCCTGATGGCAGTGATCCTTATCAGCTAAATTCCCTTCCTGCTATCAGACTCATGAAGGAATCAGAGAGAGATCTGTGGTAATTAAAAATGAAGGAGATCAAATTAGTAAAGCACATTCCCAAGTGCCAGGAGTGATTCAGAGGTCTGGATTCTGCTGAAGGAGGCTCTCTGTCTGCCAGTCCCACCTCCATGTATGTACCTGACCTCCAGAACAGTATTGGGAAGATGCCCAGAGGGGACATCTTAAATGGGAAGCAGAGAAGAGACAGAGTAGCTCTAGGACTAATAAATATTCCCTTTTCCCTAGCCAAAATCTTTCCGGACTTTTAATGCATCCCTTCACAAGAATCCTTGCAACCATAATGTGGTAGCATCAAAAATGTGACTCGGCTCTGAACAACTAGAAACCTGAGAAAGGTGTCCAAGCAGTGTGGTGTGGCCATGCCATGGCCTGTCCCAGCCCCACAGGGTGACCACTGAGGTACCACACCATGCTGAATGGGAAAACAGAGGCTGTAGGGTCTCTGAAAGTGGTGATGACTGCAGCCCCATAGAGCGAGGAGAGCAGAAAGAAACAGAGGGGAGTGAAATACAAAACAGGGCTTTGTTGTCCCAGTGCCTTGCAACTGCAGAGCTGCTACTGCAGCTTCCCTCTCCTATCTGGGTCACTGCATAGCAGGACCTCCTACAGCACCACAAATATCTCTCATGTGAGCCTCCTTCTTCCTTCCCAGCTACCACCTACATGGGAGAGATGTGGAGGGCAGGAGGGGAAGGTGGATCATTGTGCTGCTCTGTGCTCATGGAAAGACAAAAAGCATAAAAATCCTCCTTCTAGTAACCAGGTCATAAAGCAGTCAAAATATGACAGCCCTTTCTACTGAGCATCTCATGACTGTTTCTCAGAGGACACTGTCTTCTCTGCAGGTAGACTTTGCTGATTAAGTTTCTGAAGACTCAAAAACAGGGTAGAATCCTGGCAGGTTTTGGAGCCTACAGCAGTTTCAGGAAATGTTCAGGCTGTGCTCTGCAGGACACTGTCAGCTGTGATTTGCAGGTCACTGTGTGCATCAAAATGCAGCAGAGCACAGAGATACCCAACCTAATTTTAAATGGTTTCATTCAAACAAAGGGCAGTAAAACACAACATCCGAAAACGAGCACATCTCAGGACACAGACTGAGCTCCGGTGCCACAGTTCAATTGCTCCAGATATGGGAAGCACCTGAGCTAACACATTTTTAGCAATTTTAAGTGTCTTTCCACTCCGCTGGAGGCCACAGTCTAGACATATTTACAGAGAAGGAGACATTTAACATATTGTTATACCATCTTTCAAATTTCTAGTTCAGGCACAGTTTAAAGAGAGCGACTGCTGAGCATTTGGAAGAAGGAGAGGTTGGCACAGTATTCTCAGGGTTCAAAATTAATGACAGCCTGCATATCACTTCTCTTTTCAGGGAGCAGTAAAGATCAATGGCAGATATTCTCAAGCAGCAGCATTTCTGAGGAGACGAAAACAACTGCAAACATTGTGAAGTCAGCAGTGATGGCAGATGTGTTCCAAAAAAACTCACTTTCTCATACAGATTCCCCCATACCACTGTGTCCACTGAGGGCTCTATCCACCTCAAGGAGATAATAATAAAAAAAAAAAAGCCCTAAGAGCTCATGCTGCTTTACAACTGTAACTGCTATACAAGCACAACCCACTCTTAAAAGCAGTTGGCCACAGGGTATCTCAGGACTAATAGATGCTGAACAAAACTTCTGAAGAAAACAGAAGTTTCCACTGGAAGGAGGAAATTGGAAGCTGGAAATTGTCCTACCAGAGTGATTTTACTGTAGGCCCTGATTCTGCAGGTTGAAGGACCAGAGAGAGACCCAAAGGGACTCCAGGGCTCTACCAAATGCTAAAACGAGCCCCACTTCATATGCCCTGGCATAGAGTAAGAGCTGAGAGATATAGAAGAATCTGAACAAATTTGTAGAATGTCCAGAAAGACTCACCTCAGAGGATATAGCATAGTTCTGGCATTTCATGATAGTCCTTGGGATAAAGAGAGGAGAAGAAGGGAGAGAGAAGGAACGCGTATCTGAAGGAGCCATTAATGTGAGTCGTGTGCAACTCCTGGCCAAGCCTGCAGCACAAATCTCACTCTGCACACAATCCACTAAGAACACGACTTGTAGGAGCCTCAGATACAGAACCTTTTGCTTTCCTTAGGCTGCAGAAATTCATGCTTGTAGTGTAAGATGTCCTTGGTACAGCTGCTCTATTGTCAGATGAGACAGAAGCCACCAGCTTAGAGAATGTGAGATACCTGTCAGCATTTTCAACACAACTCATCATCAACAACAGACCCCCACGTGCAAACTCTAGAGATTTGTAGGGCAGTCACTTTTAAAAAGATGCCTCTCCCAGTTTATCCCACCCACTGGAGAATGGACTGCTGGCCAAACTCTACACTGGTAGTAATATTTTACAGTAAAAACCACTATGTTAACCAAGCTGAATGTGAAAGGTGCTCCCTACCCATTCCTACAGTGACTGACTACTGTTGACAGATTAATGCTTTCAGGTTGAAAGATTGGTTGTTCTTTAAGCAAAATGTGAAAGCCTAAAAGATGAGAAAGCCTAAAATTACTTTTGCCATCAGAACATGGCCAGACAGCCCCTCAAGCCAGTTAATTTACTACAGACGGGGGGAAAAAAAAATAAACAAACAAACAAACAAAAAAGCCCAGGGAGATGAGACCTGAGGGGTTCAGTAGAAAAGTCAAATATCTGATTGCTTCTCAAACTACCTGAATTGCCACGGGATTTAACAGCAACACTACAAGAAGGAGATGAGTTTTCCAGTGTATCTAACAGAATCCTGTACTTTGGTGTATAATATCAGAGCCCATCTACTGGGAAAAGTTTTCACCTTGTCTAGCAGGGGTCAGGTATTGAGAAGCCAGATTCATCTATTGTTATAAACCAGCTGAATTCTCATTGGAATTGATTTAAGACCAGAAAGAGGCACAAACAATAGGAGATGAAAAGGGAAGTGAACCATTTGTCGAATTCTGTAGCAGAAAGTTGAGGATACTGTAGTGTTGCTGGACTTAAACCATTTATCACAAGATTTAAGAAGAAATAACGTATGTCAGAAAAAATGAGTTATACCTATGTCCTCCAGGAACCAAAAGTGGTTGTGCAGCAGAAGACATAAAACTATCTGCTCCTTTACAGTGCAGGCAGCAAAAAGTGATACGCTTGAAGTACAACAAGGGAGATTCAACAGCAGAAAAATCTTTAACAGGAGGGAAAATGAAAAGAACTAAATATATGAGCAAATATCTGGAGAGCTTCTGGGCTCTTCATCACAAGAGGTGCCTGAAAACAGTCCAGCCAAACACCAGCCATGAATGACAGTCATTTCCACTACAGCTATTTGGGCTGGAGGATGAATTATGGGATTACCTGAGGTGCTTCTCAGGTCTATATTTCTGTAATTGAAAAAGCTAATCCTAAGGATATACAGAGGTTCCACATTTAAAACCTAAGAAACTAAATCCAAATACCAGGAATGATATATTCTTAAATGATGCTTGCAAGCAGTCAGAAACCTTCCAGTGATCAACACTGCTACAGAAAACATTTATGTACCTCACACTGGAACATAAAGAAATGAAAATAAACCTTTAGACGAGGAGAGTCAGAAGTGAGTAAATCTGACAGCTGGTGCAACAGAACTGAAAAGATGTTGCCATTGTTCATCCTGTTTGTCAGATACAATAATTTATACCCCCTGGTATAAATTACTGCTAGGATCTTTTGTGGAGAGAATTGCTAGAGCAAGGAAGTGTGATGGGAAAGAGCATTCAGACTGGGATGTGTTTGAAGAGCAGCAGTTCATTTATATCCCCAGATGCAAAGAAGTGTTTCAACATTATAAAAGAATGCAGAACCAAGTGATATGAAAACACTCCAAGTTGTTAAAAATAAATGCATAAATAAATAAAACGCAGGAACTTCATCATTAAAATAATTCAGGCAAATAAGACATTTACTATTCCTCATGCATTCAGCCTATGAATTAGCTAAATAATGAAAGTAATGAGAATGTGGACACTATACAAATATAGTTTAACCAGTGCTGGTCACCATTTAGGCCAATACAGCTATAAATGAACTGGAGAGCTGCAGAACTGGAGAGGAGGGCAGCTCAAGATAAGAAACCACATCACTTCAGGGGGTGCTGTCATAGGTGTGCCTTGTCTATGAATCAGCATAAAAGGGTACCAGTAGCAGACAGTGACTTCCAGGGATACACTGCAAAGGCAATCCCTGCTCCACATCCCCAGGAGACAGAAAGTTGGATTGGAGGGGAAGGACAACTCAAGGAAACTCAGGACATCAGTGACGGAGCAAGATGCTCTACAAATGTAAACAGCACAAAAAGGCAGTAACAGCCTGTAAAGAGAAAAGTCACCACGTACTGCATTCCTTCCCTCTCACAGGGTCAGGTAGTCCAGAGCACTCCACGGACGGATTCGGGACCGCCACCCTCCATCTGGAGCCACTGCTGTCACACTCTGTGTACTCGAAGTGGTAATCTGTCTGCAAGCAATTACAAAGAGTTTCAGTTTCATCGTAACATTTGCATATTAAGCTCATTAATCAAGACTGGGATTAGCAAACTCAGTTGTAATTAGACCAGAGAGGAAGTAGCTGGCGTGGAACATACTGTGCAGCTTTGATGAGTGCCATGTATCACCACAGAGCAGGCACAGCTCTCATCAGATGCTGTGTAGCACAAATGCTAGGGCAAGAGGTGGGATTGGCAAAAGCACTTGACAGACAGGACACAGATTCCACTAGAATTTTTGTCTCTTAAAGTAGGATTGATGAAAAATTCCTGTCCATCACAGTATCTGATCTACAGCAGTTAACGAGGCTTCCTCTTTGGTCAGTGGAGCAAGCATACACAGAGCACAAGTCATCCCATGACAGGCTGGATGTGTAAAATGGATGGAATGATTCCTTCTGCAAATGCCTTTCCCTCTTTGTCAGTTTCAGAGGAATCCCAAGCAAATTAGGGCAGACAACCCCGGTACTGGGATACCTCTGAAAATCTCATCCAGCATCAGCTGTGAGGAGTAGCTCAAGGCAGAATGATGGTGTGAGGGGAGATCAGTCCCATGGTCTCTGTGGCTGAGATAAGCCCTGGGCAGACTCAGTGAAAAAGAGTAAGAAACTTCCCAGCATTAGCTAGGAAAGAATATTAGCTAGGAAAGAATATTAGCTATTTGTCTTATTAATAGTATTGATTCAGATCCCACATAAAATCTCGACTCACATTTAATTACGTTTTTAGTTTTGTGTTTATAGCTCTGTTTTTAAATTCATAGCCCAGAAGTTTATGATTAAAATAAACCTCAGCAACATCTCATTTTTCAACCAGTTTGGTTGGAGCTGGCAGAAATGGTAAATAACCTTCTTCAGAGGGAACAGACCCGTGTTCAAATGACATGCTCTGGCAAGCTCCATAAGATGGTTCCACATGGGCAAAGCCACCTCCAGCTCCCTCTGCAGTTAACCAAGGTAAAACTGTGCCTGTTTCAGACACCTGTTGCAGAGGGGACAAGGAGATAACACATCCTAGAAACACTTCTTTCTCCCCACTGGCTACAGAAGGAAACTAGCCACTTAATTTGGATGGAGTCTTCTCAATTTTCTCAGGGGGACTACTCCACCTCCAACACTGCACATCCCTTCCTGGCCCATAAAAGCACCACCAAAAAGCATGGCACTAAGGAAAATTTAGCCACAGGCTCGATGTTCGAGAAGCTTTGGGGCAGCCTAATGTGGTGATCCATAAAGTCTGGTGGGCTCCTTTCAATTTATCTGTCTTCTCCAGGCAGGACTGGCCATGAACCAAGGAGGGAAGGCAGTGGCTGTATCTGCAGCCCAAGGTACAAGCACAAGAGCTCTTTAGCTGGTGCAGCTCACTCTCACTACAGCAAACACCACCCAAGAGGCAGCAGAAATCTGCCTTCCTGCCATGGCTGCAGACATCAGACCTTAATTCCACCACCCTAGGAGGAGCTACTCTGTGCACACAGGGATTATTTCGGGGGAATCTTCTCCCGTTCCTTTCCTTGCAGCTGACATTGTACATGATGGAGCAGAATAAGGGGGATCAGGTGGATAAGAGTTGATCCATGCTGGCTCTGATATAGATTAGTTAATTCCTGCAAATATTCAGCTGACTCACATGGAGAAGACCTGCAGTTCTCCTCATTTACTTGCAGAAAAACAAACAATACTGAGTTTAATACTTCTCCTACTGTTACCGTAGCTCTCCAGAGATATTCAGATGTTAATAAAGTTCTACCTAAACATCATTAAAGCCCTTGATATTTTGCATCCAGGTGCAAATAATAATCTGATTTCTCTGGAATTAATATTTTCATGGCTGAATAATTATCTTCCTAGCTCAATGAATGGTTTAGAAACATAACTTGCAGCACAGTGGAAAGGAAAAATATTTGTCTCAAAAAAACCAAACCCAGATCAACACATGAAATACGATATAACACACTGCCAACTCTACAAATATACTCAATTATAATATGTATTTTCCCCCCTTTCATCTCATTATGCAATTTTTCAGGCATACTTTAAAAAAATAGTCCTGAATCATCTTGTTATGAAACCTGCCTATAAGGCAACCAGAACACACAAATGTAATAGATTCATCTCCTAGCTCATATGATATAAGAAAAAAATTTATCTATTAAATTAAATATGCAAGACTGGAGTGAATCAAAGAAAAGGATGTTGAAGTGCTCTGACTCTGGCTTACTTTCAGATCCATTTTCTATTTAATATCAGATTTTTAAAAATTACAGAGAGAATTTTGGTGCCAACAATCCAGGCTGCTCTCACAGCCACCCTCTCAAAGCATACTTCAGTTGAGCCAGCAATGAAATCCCTCTGCAGCCAAAGCAGGTCCCAAAAGTGGGACAGCTGTGAGGGACACAGCAGGCAGTGCAGAAACATCCCCTCTAATGGCTGGATAACTGTCAACTATGAATAGGGATTCAAATTTCAGGACACTAATACAAATTCTAAAGAATAAAAGGCTTCTGGTCTCTTTCCATGTTCAGGCAGATAAGTCAAGTTCCCATTCCTCCACTGAAACCTCTTTAGCTTTAACCAGTCAGGTGAGGTTTCTGGAGAGATGGACCCAGCATGTTATTGCCTCTGATCACCCCATCCATGTGTGCAGCTGAGTCCACAGAGGAGAGAGAAGACTCAAAAAGTTTGTACAGCACAAGAATTGTGTGTGGTCTCTTTCCATTACTTTTCCCTATACTATGCTCAGTTCCCTTGTGGAAGAGTGGTTGGACTGGGGTTTTTTGTTCATTTGTTTTCTATCTGACTTTCAACTCAGCTTTATGAAAGCACCTCCATGCACATGACTGTTTATCTGGTAAGTGGCTGTACTTTTGCCTTTGGTCACACACACATGCATAGCTCCAAAAATCTCTGCCAGCTACCAGTGCCACTCCCTTAGAATCAGAGAACCACAGAATCACAGAATGGTCTAGGTTGGAATGCTAAAGATCATCTAGTTCTTTGCTCCCTGAAAAGAATCTGCAAAAAACAATCACCCAGAGAAACTGTAAATACCTCATCCGTGGAAGTGTTTGAGGCCAGGTTGGATGGGGCTCTGAGCAACCTGGGATAGTGGAAGATGTGCCCTGCCCATGACACAGGGCATGACATCTTTAAGGCCCCTTCCCAGCATGAACCATTATGTGATTCAATTATTCTATGAAACAAATGCTGAGGGTCCAGCTGTATCCATCTTTTATCACCAGAATACATTTGTGCTGCATCACAGGCATGGCAGCAGCTCACAGCTTCAGCTTTAAATTAACGACCATGGCTACTTATGGTGGGTGAATGTAAATGCAGGAACCTGTGTTTCAGCTACGTGATCCAGCATCTCAAACTGGTGTAGCAGCCATGGTGGTGTCAGCCCCCAGGGTAGCTCAGGTCCATCCCTATGAGCTGGAAGCATTCCTGGCTGCAGCATCCATAGTTTCCATCACACACAACGTTTGCAAGCACTGGAAATTGCCCATTAATTCCCATTAATTGCCCATTAATGCTGCTTACCAGGCTCAGCGCTTCTAATCTGCCTCAGGAATTTGAACTTCCAAATATAGAAGGCTGACCATGGAGCCACCTCAGCACCATGGGACATGTCTCGTGGAAAAATACCGTTTTGTTGGGATTTCCTCACAGAAATCATAGAATGACTTATATTGAAAGGAACATTAAAGACTGTCTGCTTCCAACTCCATGACACAAAAATTTCTTCACCCACCAGTTCTCTGAAGTGAATTTCATGGCAAATCTATTGCCAGATGTTGTCTGTTGCCAGCTACTACTCTGGCTTTGCTTTCAATGTTTTCTCCCACTATCACCCACTCACACAGTATCTTTACATTTGGGCACAGGCCTGTTTTAATTTTAACTGTAATTCTGACTCTGTTTTATTACTTTTCTGCACTTGGCCTTCATCTTCAAAATATGCCCCTCCCCCAGTTCAGATATAATTTCCTATAGCATTTCCTATTTTATTGATCATCATTCCTAGGGTTTGGCAAAACCAGTTTGAATTTCAGACCCAAAAGGAAGCTTCCATTGGAAAGTGTCTCTCAGGAAAAAATTAATAACATCCCACATAGGGTTAAATTTGGAAAAAATACAATTTTCTAAATGGAAAATTGATGCCATTCCAAGAAACCGCTGAGGATCAATGTGTAGTCCTCAGCATTAAATTTCAAATGAAAGGTTAATAGTAACCTGGAAAATGCTACCAAAAATAGGCATCTGCATTTGCTTTACCCTGTGCTGAATTTTGCTTTATTGTTCTTGGAGAATTAGTGAAATCATATCAGCAGTACCATGCAAAGCTGTAATAAGAAACTCTCTGACCTACACAAATTCTCTTTGAAGGACATCCTGCACAAAAAAGAAGCCCTTGTGCATGCACATGATGTCAAAGAGATGGCGCACTGGTCACAGCTCTGCCAGGGGGAGGAAAACACGACAGAATTTTTCCAGCATCCTATGCTCAAAACCCATCAATATGGGATCGATGGTGTGGGCCTGGCACCCCTGCACGCATCCTGTGCAAAGCTTCAGCAGAGATCTCTTGGCTCCCTGGAGCACCCACACCTCCTGCCCTGCAGCCCCTCCCCAGCTCCACCAGGATCTGGCTGAGCAACACTTGAGCGAGGTATGTCCCAGCCTATGTCCCCTGCAGCTCCACTGCCTCCATCTCACACAGTTCTTGTCTTCACTTTAAGTGGCACCAAGTGGCCCTCGTTGCCCAGCTCCCCAGTCCATGTAATGTTAGATGTTTCCAGACCTCTACATCTGAGCTAGATGTCTCACAGTCCTCCACAACAGTTGACTGGCACAGGCATTTCCAGGGCACAGATTTGCTGTCTTAAAGGGAATGACTATTTCAGGGCATTTCTGAAACTTGACAAGTATTGTTTTCTCCTCCACTGATGGGAGAGCTTTCTTCCAGACAGCCCCGTAGCAATGAGCTTTCTCCATAACAAACAGCAACACCCTCTTCAGTGCCTTTTCTGTTTTTCTGCACCAATTTCTTCATTCCTACCTTTTACACAGATAGGATATGCCTTGCACTCCTTCCACTTAATTAGAGCTGAAAAGCAGAGAGGGCAGGAGCTCTTACAGCCAGTTCCCAATGCAGTGAACACTCAGTCTGGACAGAAAATGCTGGATGAAGCCCAGGAGCAAAGAGCATTTATCATATCAGTTATGAAACACAATAGCAAAAGGCTCTTGCAACTTAACAGCTTGCTCTACTCCTCTTGTTTTCCAACCACAGACATCACTGAGCAAAATTTGGAAGAAAGGAAGAAAAGGAAGAAAGGAAGAAAGGAAGAAAGGAAATAAAAACCTCTTCTATGCTACCTGGTCAATATTACTAAACAACAACTCTCTCAAGAGGTCTGACACTTACTCCTTCCTTGAACGTGGGCTTCTTGTTCCACTGATACTTTGCTTAACCCGATTAACTGCACACAATGCTATTAAAAGATACTGCTTGCCAAAAGAGGCATCCATAATCTTTACAAACCTCTGTGCTGTCTATATTTACATGTACAATAGGGATTAGCTGCATATTTATTTTTAAAAAAACCCTCAACCCTTATCACAAATAAAAGCCTCTGTTAAGAAAAGAATGGCTACAGGCAGAGATAAGAAGGGAACCCAACATCACTGAGCACTACTGTGATCCCCCCCCTCCAACTAATCTCAATGGAAATGAGTCAACATTTTCAATTCTCTGCTAAACCAAGAAACATCACCCCAAAAGACAGCAGATGCAGACATGGCATTCTCCCTGCATGGCTGTTTCCATGTCTGGCATCCATAGCATTAGCACACTCGGGGACTATGCTTTCAACACTTTGAGACTACTCCAGAGCTTTCAAGGGCTGCTTATCAGTCACTTCTAATGCAGGCTTTGAAAAGGAGAAGCAAATTCCCATTTCTTGTTTTGAGCTTCAAGCCCTTCCTCATCTTTTACCACACTCATTGTTCGTAATTGTATCCCAAATATCCCTGCTGCCCCTCTGTGCTCCTACCACCCCAGACCATGAGGAAGCAAAAGACCCTTGTTTTAGCAGGGTTGTCACGTCACTCCTCCAGACCTAATGCCCAGCTCTACACTTCTCCCCAACATGAGCACATTCCTCTTTAATCTCTTTTGAAATTACTTATATCAGCGATTTTCAGCTGAAAATCTGAGCCAGGCTTTCAATTATTCCTAAATCCCCAAATTCCTAAAGACATTTACGGGTATTCTGCCACATTTCTCTTTTCTGGACCCCTAATTCATTTGAGGCTGTTTTGGCAGTAAGAACTCCAGCCCTAATTGCATTACTTAGACCTTCACAAAGCAGCTGCATATATTCAGACTTTCTCAAAATCAGGCTATTTGCATCTTGAATCTAATTCAAGCACCAGGTTTCAACCATCAGAAGCTGAGGTTGGAATACTGCCAAAGCCATCTGCAAATTAAAGATGAACTGAAGAGGTTTACTGAATGAAAGCCAGAATTCAGCAAAAATATATCATCAATATTTGCAAGGAATCAGAATAAATTACATTTTACTATGTTTTTATATAACCTATTTAAACGTAAACCAGAATTCTAACCCAAATGTCTTAAAATAAATGTCCAGTGAGCCCAAGTGACCTACAGTGGACAGATGTCTGCAGAATGATGGGTGAAGTTCAGAGAGCCATGAGCAGCTCTGTCAGCAGGAGGAAGACAGAGACAACCTTTAGCAATGTTTACAAACAGCAACTGATAAAAAAGTGTTTGGATTAATATTGTGTTACACTAGAAATGAAAAAGGCATTGAGCTCTCACGCTAACCAGGTCAAAGGACTTCCTTTACTCTTGGTGATCCTGCTGCAGCATGGGATGATGATCACCAGAGAGATAACCAGGAGGTGGTTCCAGCATATCCCAGGTGTTGAGAGTAGGACACATGACCTGCATCTGTTTCTCTCTCCACAGCTGCAGAGTTTGTACAGACTCGTTTCCACACAAGTATCTGAGATTAGATGGGACAAGTCCTTGTGTTCTTTCCTGCTGCACCTAGCTGTCACCTGCTGGGCTGCCATGGGCATTTTGAATGTGTTGGTGCAGCCTCTGAACACCTTCCAACTGAGCCTCCAAGAGATGTTTGTCATAGTTATTACTATAGCATGGTTTTAAATTAAGAGATTGCAGGGTTAGAAGGGCATTTCACAAACCACGTAGTCCATGTTTTTGCCCCCTATACCTAAACCATCCCTGACAGAAGTTTGCCTGAGCTTTTAGAAACCTCCCAGTGATGGATATTGCCCAGCTCTGCAGGATGAAGCTCATAGTTATTGGCTCAATAAAGTGATACTAATGAACTCAGACCATTCATCAGCCAGCTAATGAAGCAGATATCATCAGCAAGGGAGCTGAGCAGAAGAGCTGGAAGAAATACGTGGGGGTGAAGGGTTTATTTGTTGAAAAGCACAGCCCAGAAGATCATTTCAGCATATAAAGAGATTCATGGCTGGCCCCAAAGGCTGGCTGCATCCCTCCAAGAAATTGCATTTACTATGCTATATATTTATATATATTTATTACATGACTTGTTGAAGATAGTTTCTTAAGGACAGTTCATTCCCATGTAACATATCATCAACTGCAAGAAACTACAGGGCTGTGTTCTGACCAGTTCTTTTGGCTGTCAGGCACCCTCACTCTGGCTGGAATCAGTGGATTTCTCCAGCCTCACAGGGCACCAGCCAGGTCAGAGACTGTCATCTTCCAGCAGAGATGGTGATTTCTCACTCTGACACTCCTTCAGCCTTTGCCAAATCCCCTTCAGCAGCAGTCTAGTAATGGCTAGGAGAGTTTTTATTATCATTACCTTATTTTTCCTTTCAGAGACCATTTTCAGTCTGAAAAGGTCAAGTCAGCCAGCAGCCCTTTGACTATGAGAAATTTATTTTTCTTTTAAATTAAACTTCACAAAAATGCTATGTGCCGCCCAACCCCAGCCATCTTTGAAAGCGTCTGGGTTTATTTATTTTTGCAACCTGCAGAAACAAGTAGCCTGTAGTAAAACATTGTCTCTTCCATCCAGGGCCTTATCTGTTGCCCACTTAAGTCAATAAAAGATATCCATTCACTTCAAAGAACAACAGGATGAGCCACAGTTAACCAGCTCATGTAGTCATCACCCTGATGTTGCTTAAATAACAGGTAGTGATCATTGTCATCCTTGCAAGTGAAGCTCTAGAGAAGGCAAAAACCTTTCTCCCTTTTAAAATAATCCCACTAAATTTCATGGAAGGAGACACCAAAGAAAGAATTCTACAGGATGGCACAAAATGGCCCTCAAAAAGATTATTTTCAGCCAGACAAACTGTATTTGCAGAGGCATCTCCAGTGATGGCTTAATAAGCTAATAAGAAGTATTGAGCAGTTTGCCTGCCCTAAATCACGTTTTTCTTTTCCCTTGTGTCAGCACTGCATCTAAAAAGAACCTGATCCATCATAAAGTCATTTTTTATTCTCCTAGTTTTCAGCAGAACAGCTCCCTGCACACTGTGTCAGCACTGCTGTGGACACAGGAAGGGGCAGTCAAGGCAGAAAGATGGACAGAGGAAGAAAACCATTTTCAGTGGGGAACAGGACTGACCTATTGGTCACACAGACTTGGACTGGATTAAATTGATGGCAAAAGTACTCCTTGATCCTGATGTCTCCTTTCCCAGCTTCCACAGCTGTATTATTCAAGGGTCTCTCAGGCAGCACAGAACATTTTAATGAATATGGAAATTAACATAGTCTCTAGGGATACATATCTCCAAAGCCACTCAGTAGAATTTCCAAATGCATATTCTGGTTCTTAGCAACAAGGCCTTACAAATCTTCATCAAAGAAAGACTTTTTAATGCCAGTCAGACCATAGAAAATTGAGAGTTAAGAGAATAAGCTTTGTGCTTTAGCTGCATCTTTGGTGAAATGCTGATTCCCATTTCAAAACCTCCTATCCCCACTTTACAAAAAATCAACTTGCAGGAAAGCCATCAGGAAGAAATTCACACGTGATTATACACATTTGCATTGCATCTTAAGACCTAAAGAACTCTTTTCCTAAAGGAGAAAGGAGGAGTTAAACCTCCCATCCTGCTCCATAGCTTGACTTGGGTGATTTGGAGATGGGGGAGTGAGGGCTGTAACCCTCATGCTGTAACAGATACAGCATGAGATGGATGTAGCATCCTTGTAGAAATGGCAGAAGACATCAAATCCTCTGGCAAACAGGCCTGGGTCTCTTTTACAATGCACAGCAGGTTATCATGGACCAGACACCCAAGTCCTGCTTCATCATCAACTGCTGGCTTGCCTGTGGAGTCTCAGAGAAGTCTTCACTCACCTGCCTTACAACTATAATCTCATTTGGCACAGCTGGAGATTATACAATTGTCTGCAAATTATTCTGGGAACCAGATCACTTTGTATTGTCTTATCTAATGCCAAATACTGAGACAGATCAGGAGTGGAATCCAGAAGCTGAGTCCTTAAACAGATAATACTGCTTTATCCACAAAGGGCAAAACCACAAAAAAAAGACTTGAATTTACTAATGTAATTCCACAGTATTTTGTCCACTGTCTACATGGCTTCAGGGAAATGGAAAGCTTTGAGCACTTATTTTCTTTACATGTAAGACTCTGTAATAGGCCACTTACAAGTGCAACAAAGAAGACACTTCCGCCAGGAGAGAGCTTGTAAAAGCAGCAGGTTAACAACCTGTTCTCTATCTCTGGCAGGTCATTCCACATATAAGGGCCACCAAAAGCGCCTACCAGAAAGAGGGAATAAGATGTGAAATAGTATGGCACAGAAAACAGCAGAAGTTTCCCACTCAAGTTCCCTACCACCACATCCCTGTCACTATCTGTCACAAGAAATCCCATCTTAGGCTGAAGGGATATTCCCTGCAAGCATTCGCTTTTGGGTTCCACTGCTCAGAACTATCAGAAACAGTGCTGGTTAATATCTTTGGAGAATGTTTGGCTTAGAATAGAATGCTAGTCAAATAAGAGCAGCTCAAGCATCAGGAAAAAAACATTTTGACTCAGCTCTCAGGTGGAACCTACTGCCAGGACTGAACTGAGGAGTTCCACCTCATCAGAAAACTTTTTATAATATCCATTCCTGTATCTCCTAAAATATCACCAAACCTTTTAGCTGAAAGTTTAAAAGTTAACTGTCTCAAGGGCAATGCAACTTTCTCAGGTCACAAATAAATTTAAATGATGGTATAAAACTGTCTGGCATATTTCCAACAGAGAGGATAGAAGAGAAATGAGAGAGACATGTCCAATATCCAGTGATTCCGCTGGGAGGAAAATCTGCTAGACGTGATCAATTAATTCATTGTAATGAAGAGCACTGTAGCCTGCTATCAATCATTTTTGTCCTGGGCTTTGTATCACATGGATTTCTAATATATGCATATGCCAGGGGACCTGGAGAAATATTGCTTAGCATGTCTTTCAACTGGCTTTTTTACCTACAAATCATGTGATTATTTGTTAACAAGTCGGGGATGTGTTAACAATCTGATGACATTTCATTTATGCCTCTTGTCTAGGTAAAGCCTCCAGGGTGCACTCAATACAAACAAATTTAAAAAGCCACCTTTAACAAGTATATGGGCACGTACACACCTGCTTGTACCTTTTTGTATGTACACACAGCAACTCACATAAGGATAATTCTGTCATCATTTAACCCACAGGCTCCATCTCCCTTGGGCTGATAAAATTTGGTACAGCTCTGCTGCCTGCAGAGCCACACTGATTTACACCCACAAAGACTCCAGCTTCTTGTTTATCATTTAACAGAATAACAAATGGTTGTTAAAGCAACACACAGGTCTTGGGTGAAGTCTGGGCTATCTGACCATTGCTCCATGACATCCCCTGATGGTGCAGCCAGAACCAAAACGTCTAGTCTCTGCTCTTGAACCCTTCCAACAATGACAGCTAATTAGGTGTTGCAGAATCAACTTTCACCTTCCACCTGTGTGCTGGTGGTGACTAGTTGCATTCACAGAATGAATCAGTTCACAATTCCAAGTATGCCAGTAAATCCCACCATGGACAAGCATGAGAAGATGCTATAAGGATGGGATTGACCTCACCAGGACATGGATGGCAAAGGTGACAGAGCAGGGGCTTGATGTCTTTCCCCATGTTTGAACCAAAAACTGCTCTGAGAAAGAGTTCCTTTCATGATGCATCATCTTGCCACAGGTGGAGCACTGGGCACAAATGCTGCTCCCTTCCAGGGTCCCACCATGGCTCCTCAGGGTCTGTGGCATGGGCATGTCAAGGCAATGCCCACAGTGCTCTGAAGGAAGATTGTAGCTAACGTCTACTTTCTCTACTTGCTAAGACCCACTGAAACCCTGTGGCTAAATCCATGGCTGGATTTCCTCATGGGATTCGAAAAACTTATTTCTTTCATCCCCTCCCTCCCCAGAGGCTTTTAAGTTGTGTTATGTATCACTGAAGTGCTGGTGCTCTGGGAGGAATAGGAGCATCAAATATAAATATAGGCATTACAACTAAAGCCATCTGTTCCTTTCTGTTGATTACAAATCTATTCTCCTCACCCAGAGCTCCTCCCGCCTCGTGATCTCTCTTGCAGCCTCTGTCTCTGCAGCACCCCAACAAACATGCAAAAACACAAGCTCCACTCCAATTAACCTCTACACAGGTTCAGATCAGCCACAAGGGATTGTCAGGAGCAAGGAAACAATCACCTAGAGCTGGATATCCCGACGGACACTGAGAGGGAAGCACATCATGGGGGCAGTGCAACTGCCCATTCATAGCACCATGAGTGCTTCAGTGCTTCACCTCAGCTGCTGGAGATGAATCTGTGGCTCTGGCAGGATAAAAATCACACTTCAGGAAAAGCACGTGCTGCTCTGAATCAGAACAGTTGCCAGCAGATGACCCTAACCTGACCGGAGACAAGAGCAGGTCTTTGCAGAGCAGATGGGATACAGATGTCCAGAAATACAGGAGGCACAACATAAAATTTGAGACAAAGCATAGAGGCATTCAGACCCACATGACAAACCAGGAACAAAGACTCTTCCCTTTCCTTTAAGGACTATCACCTAAAGCTCCAGCTACAACAACTGCAGTAATATTTCCCCACAACCTCCACACAATCGCTTTCCCCCCTTTCATTATTTCTATTTCCTATTTCTATGCAAAATTCACATGGGAAAAGGTCACAAAAGATTTGGATGGAAATAGCCTTCAGCAAGCAGAGCAGGAAACACAATTTACAACCCTTTTCCTGGGGCAATGACAACCCTCTTCCCTCTCTCGTGACATCAGAGATTCCAATGAGAATTTTCCTTGTGTCCTTGCCAAGCCAGCTCAGCCTGATCCTTCCAGCAAGGAGCAGATGCCAGACTCCCCCCTTGTCCCAGTCCCCTTGGCCAACCCTCAGGATGGCTGCTTGGGGCAGTCAAGCTGCTTGGACCTGCCCCAGGCAGGAACAATAGCTCAGGAGAGCTCAGCTCCATTTCAGGTAGTGTGGAGAAATGGAGCCAAAACCCAGCAAACAGAAGTCCAATCCACTGAGGCTCGAAATAGAAACAGGACCGTGCAGAAAGGGCTGCCCTGGCTCCAGTGCACACAGAGCTAAAGAGGTGTCATATTTGTCCCAGGGGCCGCAGGATTTGCATATGACTCCCTCTGAGTTTATCAGCAGTTTCATTGCATAAGGAAGTAAATAAGGATTTACAGGGATTTACAGAACAGAAGGCTCAGGCTCACTGCACTGTCCCAAGATGGATCCACAGTCGGGCTCCACACCCCTGCCAAGTGGCTGGGGAGGGAGTTGCACACTGTGACATCAAATGTACAAAAAACAACCAAAAACACCAAAGGCAAAATTCAAAGCAAGTCAGAATTTTAAGAACAGAACAAACCTATGCTTCTCCCCAAAGCTGGAGCATCACCTGAGGCCAGTGTATGAGGGAAGACTGCTCCTTACTCAAGTCAGTCTTCATTAAGCAAAAGTTTTCTCTGCATGCTGCAAGTTCAGGATGCAGGCTCTGAACCAGCTGACATTCACTGAGCTTCCTGCAGATTCATGTCCAAAGCAGGATGTGTCTGCAGGGGTTCATATGCCTACCCTAACTGGAAAATTTGAAATTCTGAGGTAGTGGTGACACCCAGTGAAAGGGGTGAGAACAGCCCTGATGTCCATACCTGCTCTGTAGTGCCCTTCTCAGCTCTAGCTCTAAGACCTGAAATCAGAGTCTATAAAAAAAAATCCAGTAATTCAGTGCTCAGCTTACATCTGCTTCCTTATGACACAGAACACTGAAACACAGCTTGGGCTCTCTGGTGACTTTATCCTCAGAGCATCTTTCTAACACAGAATCACAAAATTGTTTGGATTAGAAGCAACCTTAAAAATCATCCAGTTCCAACCTTCCTGCCATGGGCAGGGATGCCACACACTAGACCAGGTTGCTCAAAGTCCCATCTCACCTGGCCTTGAAGACTTTCAGTGAAGACAAGTGTTCTTATCCCAGATGTAGTTCTGCCCAGGAGCTAAGAGCTAGGATATTTAGGTCCTTATTTGTAAAAGGTACAAAAGAGCTCTGCTGCTATCCAGGCACCTGTTACAACAGCAGCTGGGCTCTTCACCAACTTGGAATCATGCCCCAAATGCTGTGGCAAGTTGCACACAAGAAAATCAAATGCAGGTCTCCTGAGGATCAAAAGACTGGATCAAACTCTTTGTTAAGAGCTTTCTAAATCTGTAGTGTTGATCCTGCCTAAGGGACTGCTAGAAGGGAGCTGCTTTCACTGTGGGAGGAAATCTTGCAGCAGCCCTCACCATGGCAATACCAAACACCACTTCTGCAGAGCTTCAAAAAGCAACAAAATAGGAATATTTAGCCCCACTTTTATCATTCTGCAAAGCCTTCTTGATAATCCATCTGTCTTCTTGCCAAGGAAAGCTCATCACATAGCGTCAGGGGCATGGGGTTCTGCAGCCAACTAGGCAGGCAGTGCTGCTCAATGTGCCTTTACTGAGCAAACAGGCTTCCCCCTCTGCAGGCACCAGCATGGGAGCTGCTGTGCCAGGCCACCAACATCATCCATCTTGTGTCAGCCAGCCCCAAGGAGCCAGAACAAGGTTAATGCAGTCAAGGTGCAAAATAAGTAAACAAATAAATAAATAAAAAGGAAATGAAAGAAAAAAGCAAAAAAAAAATAATAATAATATACTGAAAGGCAATGTGCATATAAAGCAGCTAATTTCCAAATACTATGAATTCTGCATTTCTCAGGCTAGTGCTGGCACAGGTTCCACAGCCTCCTCCCACCACTGACCACAGTATACTTCGTAAGCTCTGAAGTTTTAAGCAAGGCTCAACATTGAAGGAAGAACAGTGGAAATTAAGAGATGTTATATGGACATATATCTTGAAGTGGCAACCAAGCAAATTTTTAATTGGCTTTGAAAATCAGAATTAAGCACAGCTATAGCATAATTACATTTCTATTTTTCTCCACAAACAGTACCTCTTTCAACAGTATCAAATCTGCCCTGAGCTGGGAGTCTGGAAGTTTGCTCTCCTCATTTAAAAGAGTCTAAATATCTCTTTTGACTGTCCAAGGAGAGAGGCAGGGCCTCCAGAGGATGGTACATGTCAACTCAGAGGAGTCCCTGCCACCTGAGAGTCTTTAAGCTGAACCCCCTCAGGATGTCAAAGTCATTCGCTCTGAAGGCTGCAAGGAAGGAGGGGAGGAGAGAGGAGCGCTTGAGTTGTGGGGTTTGCTCAGCTGAAAAGAAGCAAAGCACATTTCATTCTGAAATACCCGTGCAACAGGAGATAGTCTGCTTTCCAGCTAAAAGTGCACTTGTCAAAATGCATTAGAAAACATTCCCTTTAATGTGAAAGACTGCAAATCCCACCCAGAATAACATTTGCTTCTAAGGCAATAATAATAAAAAAAAGGAAATAGAAAGGCACAAAAGCACCAAACCACCAACCCAGTGGACATTTTCCCTCACTTGAAATACTGCCGACGTCAAATTTTGTCAGGACTCAGAATACAACCACAGCACAACCCACAGAACCCAGCCAAAGCTTTACTACATCAGATGGAGACCCTTGACACTAATTAATTGTAGCACCCAACACAGAGATAGCCCCAGTCAATGTGAATTAAGGATCTCCTGTAGCACTCAGGGAGACTCCACGGATAAAGCATCCCTGACAAAGCCACTCCATACCATCCCAACATACTACCTTCCATGTGCCTATCTCCCTGCAGTGTCCTGTCATATTTACTCACAACCTGTCACACACCCAACAACTGGCTGCTTAATGCCATAATCCAATGTTCATAATGAAGCATCATAATTATCTGTTCATCTCAAATACAGCACATCAATATACAACTGTGTGCCACCAGGCACAGAGAAATAATAATGCATCTTCCACCACTGGCTGAGTATTTCACACACATACAGACAAGAACAAAACCAAAGGCAGCAAATCTCAGTTACAGCCCTTCTACCCACCCGACACCTCCAGCAGCACTGGGAAATCCAACACAAGAGATGGCAAAGTTGGCGAGGCATTCTGGGGGTTTCCTGAAGAAAATTACCTGGGGGATTCTGCAGGAAACCCCCAGTGAAGAATCCTGGGGATTTCCTGCAGAAATATTGCCTTTTTTACATCCATGGAATCCATAAAGAGAAGGAATTAATTGCTTAATCAAATCCCCAACGAGCAACGCCAGACTCCCTAACTCATGACTGCCTTTGTGTCAGTCTCCTGTGAAGATCTGAGACCATTTTAAGCTGTTTTGCTTCTTCAGACTTTTACTTCCAGCCTCTGCAAAACCTTGCCAATTTAAAGGCTGAAATATATTTTTTTAAAATGCATAAACACAAGTGTTAAGCAAAAAGTCACGTGTTGGCAGGGTATCTCAACAGGAATGAGGTTGCTTCCCTTTCCAAAAAAGTAATTCCCTCTTCTGTGTTGTCTTTTTCTACAAGAAATGCCCCAGAGAAACAAACTGCTACAGCCAGGTTTCATATCCCAGGAAAACTGTTCTCTCTGATGGAGAACCCAGAGAAGCAGTGAGCCACAGCTGCTCTGTCAGGAGCCATTACAATGAAGGATTACCAGCACAGGCCATCTGCCTGAGCTTGGGTGTTTGCTCTGCTTTTTGGTTTTGTTTTTGTTTCTGTTTGTTTGGTTTTTTTTAACTTTATGATGCTGCAGTAAATCAGGATAAAATTAAACCCAGAAGGGGCTGATTCTTTAGGGGCTGAGCTGCCCCTGGAGCACCACTGTCACCACTCCACCATCCAAGGATATTAAAATAAAAAACACTCCTGAACAATGATTCAGCACAATATGAACTGATTGGCCAACATTTCTTTGTTAAAAACACAGTGTCAAATTGGAACTGGGGCTAAATCAATAACCACAATTCAGGCTACATTAATCCCAAATCCCTTTCACTGTGCAAATACATTACCATGATTCACAGAGACAGCCTCAATAAAACAAGTGCTCTTTGTTATTACACAGCAAAATGTGAGGTGCTCGGGAGTCACGCGGGCAGACAAATGATGGCATCAGCAATTTAACTGGCCCTTATGGATAAAGGGCAGGGCCATCAACAAGCAGCAGAAGCCAGGCCAGAGGAGAAGCTCTGAGATGTTTTCCCCATGCTGGCAGAGCAACACAGCTGCTTGCTGGGCGTGAAAGCCATGGTTGAAGCAGAATGACTGAGGGGTGCAGGGGTCATGTCCTTCTCATAGAGACCAAAGGGCCATGGGGTAGCAAAGGTGGGTGATGGGTGCCCTGTAGAGGGAAGGAGGAAGGTGTATCCCAGGATTATCTTTGTGTTTAAAGCCAGGGAGCACTTTCAGGTACCTGACAGGGCAAATCATGGAGGTACAACCAAAAACAGCCCTCTTGTGGGTGTGGGAGGCACCTCACCAAACCCTACGACTGCAAAGCGTGGGAGATGTCCTCATCCCACTCACAGAGAGGACAGAGAAAATGTTCACTGCCTGTGACCAGGGATAAATGCACACTGGAGGACAATGGTGCACATCCTGGCACCTTTTCCTTTCTGCCATTCACTACATCTGTGCAACTGTGAAGCCCAGCATGCTGCAGACACACAGACAATTCCCATCCTCACCATCTGCTGCCCAGAAGCAATTTATAAGCACCAGTGGTTGGTCCTGCCTGCAGCTCCTCATCTGCCAGGAGCTGCACACCAGCTCTCACTGCAAGTGATCCCAAACAGAGAAATACTCTCAAGAGCCAGGACCTACATTTTGTAGACAGAAATGAGTGTAACTGGACCATTAAACACCATTCTCACATCCTGCACAGAGAATAATTCTCAGTATTTGGGAACAGTAATGATGTAGCTGACCACCAGCTGTTTGCACAGGGCCATTGCATTTACACAGAGTAGTTTTTAAAGAAGGAAAAATGGTGCAGATGATGCTACCAGGCACATAATCAAGTTCTAATTACCTTTTTCTTCTACAACCACATGCTACCCAAATCATGTGCTGCATCATGTTAGATGATGGTAGACAGAAGCAGGAAAGCAGCTTTTTATGGTCTTGTTTTGTTTTGTTTTTGGGGTTTTTTTTTGTTTTGTTTTTGGTCATGGGAAACTCTTTCCCAAACAAGGTCTTACCTGTGGGTTAGTGGTGAAAAACCTGCAGCCTGCAAAGCATAGCTGACCATGATTTAGGTGATTTTGGATTTCCCTTCACAGACCCTTCACCCACCTGGGTCTTGGGCAGTAACAGAGCTCCCACAGTTATAAACCATCTGAAGATACCCCATGTGGTGCAGAACATGAACTAGCAGCTAAACACCTAAATCTCTGCGGCTAAATAGCAACAAACAGAGAATAACTTTCTTAGGGAAAGCCAAGCTTAACTGATCTTCCCCACGTGGGGAAGGTGACCCATGAGGCTGCATGCAGACCTGAAAGGGAAGATGTGCCCACAGGGCTGTATTTGGGGTCACAGAGGACTGTAGGACTACACAGGCTCTCCAGGACAATTGAAATGTTTGCAGTAATTACTTGTGTCTGGACCTCAGCCCTAACTGGAGAGGAAAATTTATAATACAATTCAGTGATCATAAAAGCACAAAGGTTTTCTAGGACTTGCATACAAGTAAAGTTTGTCTTTCTACCTAAAACGATCTCACACATAGTTGTTTTATTTCAATTGTCTCATTATTCAATTAAAGAAAACAAACAAACAAACAAAAAAAACCCAACTAAACTCTTTTATGATCACATACACAGTCTCCCCCCAAATTCTTGATGAACCAGAGTGAGTTCATGGAAATGAATGTGACCCAAATCAGCTAAAAAACTATTTTTCATGAGCAGAATTTATGAAAGGAAGAAAGGGAGGCATAGATTTATTGGCATCTCAAAACCTACTAAAAATCACAGAACACATAATAGTTCTTAAGCCTTTGAGCTCAGGTTGGGGTGCTGCTGCAGGAAGACTGGGCAGGGGAATCTGTTCTCCCTATCTTACGGAAAGAAACAAATTTCCAGGAATTAAACGTTTTACTTGTCCAAAATCAAGGCAGAGATTAGTCTAAATTAAGATTATGATCTATGAGGAAAATGTTAAAGAGCGTGGCTTTGATGGTCTCTTCCTTAGGTGAATAATGTGCTTTCCATAGCAAAGGCCATGAGTTTCTGAAGAAAACTCTCCTGGATTTACACCAGGCTTTCATGAACACCCACACATGTGAGAGAGAAAAGGCTTGTCTTAGAAAGGATTAACTCCTCAGGCCAAGCAAGCTTTAACACATGACTAAGGATTCTCTGAAGATTTACGGAGCCAGGAAAGGGGAAATAATAATTTAAAAATAAATAAATAAATAAAATAAAATAAAATAAAATAAAATAAAAAAACCTGGCTTTTACAGGCCAATAAGTACCACAGCTGAATTAGATCTGCCTAATGCTTGGTTAAGATCTGTAGCCTCAGGCAATCATTCTCTATTAAACAGATTATATTCAGCACAAACACAGGACATTTGTAAGCTTAAAGCTAAGAGTCTACGCATGAAAAGACAGAAAATAAATTGTTCTGGGAATAGGATCAGGAGGAAATCTATAGGTAAAAAACCCTGGTTTTAAACTTAGGAAAGGAGGTGATTAGTGTCTACCAGAGAAACATTTACCCCCCCCCCAAAGAACATCCTACCCCATAAATACATCCAGGATATACAGATCCCCTCCTGTTCCCCTAGTGAAGCAGGGAATACAATGATGGCAGGTCTCTGGAAGATGTTCTCCCAGGGCCCCAGGATCCCCCAAAGCTCCTGCTGCTGCCAAAATGCTCCAAACCACAGCAGGACAAACTTCTCATCCAGGAGGACCTTGTCTGTCCTTACTCCATGGCAGAGGCTCTGGCTCAGTAAGATCAGTATTTATGGACAGGAACTGGCTGGGAGTTTCTGGTTGAAAAATTGCTCTTTGGAGAAGCATCAGTTTCCTGAGAAATTTTGTGGGAAGTGACCACATTATTGTAAACTTTTCAAACTGAACCATTTTAGAAAATCTTTATGGCCCACATATTCTCACTATTTATTTTATATACAGATAGTCCACTTTTTCACTCAAATGGTACAGAATACTTTAACCTCCAAGTCGACAAACTCTTAACATCTAGCCTTGTTTTTTCAGATTTCTTTTTCATTTTTTTGTTTTAAAAATGAAGTTTGACTTCTATATTGAACTGGAGTGTGCTTGTTCAGAATTTTGCTGAGCAGAGAAACAGCTGGTTCCAGCAAAGTTCAGCTCTTAACTGACTCAGAAAAGGGCCACCATCCAAATCCACCAAATCAGTATCTATCTTTCAACTAGTTTCAAGCAGGAAAACAAAAGAAGTCTTACTCAGGACCAAACCATACAATACACCAAACTGTCCTCAATTCCACAGTGTAATAAAGCTGCAGCCTTTACAGAATGAAGCTCTGAAAGGGTACCTGGGATTTGATCCACAAAGTCCTCCTGCCAATGGGGGTTTGGTAGTCCCATCAATTGGTAAGAAAAAAATGTAATATGATCTGTCAGCAGAAAAATTGTGCGATAAAACATGTGTTTTTTGTTTCTGAAGTGACTGGAAGAGTCCCCTGCTTTGCTGGAGAAAGAGCTCACACTTTGGTTTTTCTGTCTGACTGCATTTGCCACATTTCTGGAGTCCCAAGTAAGCCAAACTGAGCAGAGCAAAGCTGACAGCAGGACCCTAGCTCTGTGAACCAAAAAATCTAGTGTGGATAAAGAAATTAAACAAGAAGGAAAAATCTCTTTTAAAAGGAAAATTCTCCATGCAGAAAAAACTATTTTAAAAGGGATCACAGAGCCACACCTGTCCCCACCCCGCCCCAGAAGAAATCACTCTGGGGCAGGAACGAGCTCCAAGGGGAATCACACAACTGAAGCAAGAGAAGGAGAGAAAACGCCATTGCCATTCACCATCTCTGAAATGCCCTGTTGAAAAGGTTTATTAACAACATGGCCTTCACTGACATCACTGTATTTTTATCTTATCCAAATTATAAAAATCTTCAGGTCTACCACCCAACCTCACTACTTTGTTTAGCCACGTGCGTATCTACACGACTAGACACCAAGGACAGGCTGAGGAAGAGGTTTAATATAGACTGGAGCTGCTTATACATCCTCATATCTTTAATGTATTTAGTCTTACAGCATCCTATGACACTGTTGCCAAGCCAACTATAAAAACAGCAGTTCTGTGTTTTCATTGTGAAGAAGCTAAAACACAGAAGCAAGAGCACAGGCTCTAAGTGAGAAATGGATGGGAGGGAAGGACACAGAGCAGTTAAAGAAACCCCTAAATTCAGAAAAACTTCCCCTGCTTTCAGCACACTGAATCCATCTTCCTTCAGGAGAATCTAAGGGAGATTTGCATTTCAGACATTTTAAAATAAAAACCCAACAACATTTACTTCAGAGCTAAAAATTATCCTGGAGTTCAGCTGAGAAGAGAAGCTTCCTCATCTCTTACCAACTTCAAGGACAACTTCAATGCTTTTCAGGATTGCCACATCGCAATTTGCAAATATCTATGAATTTCCAGACTCCTACGCCAACTTGGCTTCACTGGAGGTTTCTTATCTGTTTCCTGTTAGTAGTAAGAGTTTCCTTCCTTGAATTTCCTTAATATGATCTCTTTTTAACTCCAAAGTATGATTCAATAACCAAATGATAATTCTTTTCCTTTAGCTTGACTTTAATGAACTCTTGTAAAAGTTAGAGATAAAATTATAAATTCAATACAATTCCCAACTTGTAGCATTTCAGACATGAGATCTTATTCAGATTGGAGCGAAGTGCTCTCTAAACCAAGAGTCATTTGTTTATTGAAATCAAGGTTAACTGTATCTAGAGCACATTTGTATATTAAAAAAAATAAAGTCAGTGCTCTGTGAATGTAATGCTGCAAGAAAGCAATGAGACATTTCATGGTATTTCATACCTTCAATATAAACATAAAGGTTTCACCCTACATCTAGAAACCACTTTTCATTTAAATCTTTGGTATTATCACCAAGTTATCCTTCAGCATAACAGAATTGGTTGCCAACATCTGTTTTTATCTTTGCTACCTATGCTCTCTTTCTTTAAACAAACAACTTGCTCTATTTTGATAACTCCTATCTACACTAACGCTCTGTAAAATGACCCCTCGTGCATTTACATCCAACTTCACAGAAATGAATTTCTGCTCCAGAGAGCAAGCTGTGAAAAATGTAAATTGCAAAGATTTCTACAACTCTCTTGATTAAAAGAAATTTCTTTGGTCCAAAGTCACCCTGTTATATCTTTACTGAAGTTACAACTTGTCCCAGTGCTTTTTTCCTAGAACATGCATTCTTCAAAGGAAAATACTGAGACAAACTCAGTATCAAAATGTAATTTCATTTGCACCACTGAAGTCAATGGAGTTTCTTTACAGCTTGATCCACTAGCACATTTCAAAGAAAAGGGGGAAAAGAAAAAGCACCATGGGCTTATGAATAACAGAAATCTTCCCCAGCTTCCTTCAGGATTGATTTTCAAGGTTAATTGGTCTTTTATGTACAGATGACTTGCACGAGCTGGCTCTTTATCTCTGTAAATTCAGTTCATAAAACCATTTCTAAACCTGCCTGTGCCATAGTAATGGAAGAAGCACAAGCCTAGTAGGGAAATGAGATAAATTAAAGGTTTATAAGGAGAAGGAAGAAATAAAACGTAGGTGGAGGCAGTAGACAAGGTCATTGCTGCCAAATAGGAAGCAGGGGGTTGTTGTAACTGTAAGGGATACATTAGAAAGAAATATATCAACCATCATGTTATACATTCACTGAGTAAACTAGGTACATGCAAATAATATTGCAGCATGGTTACATGAAGTCAATAGAACATCCCACATTCAAGGCTGATTTCCTCTTACAATACTGAACATTAAGCTGGTTCTTTCACTAACAAGATTTTTTTCCTTTTTTTCAGCTTTTCTCACCGTTTCTGGGCAGTGGACAAAGGCAGCAGGTAGAACACAGTCTCATCAGCTACAAAACACAACATCCTCACAGGAACTAGGCTGCATTTTCCTGATTCATTTAATGATCCTGAAACCCAAACACCACCTGTAATTGGCTCAGCCTCCGCTATTGTGAGAGGCAGGCTCATTAAAGTCCCTCTGGCTTCAGGCACTGCCGGGAGCTGGAAGTCAGGAGGGGACAAAGCTTTCAAGCAGCCTTAGCAGCCTGGGGTGAGCCATGAGAGCTGTTCCTAAATGGGTGCACACCTCCCAGCAGCCAGGACAGGCTCCAGGATCCACCACAGCTCACACAGTGCTCTGAGAAGGCAACGGGGACTGGGGCAGAAGCTGTGTCAAGACTGTTTTGTAATCATCTTACGAAATCATCTTAATCATTTGCAGGGGTTTTTAAAGCCAGCAGTTCCACCAGTGCTGTTCTTCAGGATACCTGTATTTGTTTTGGAAAGGCTAAATCCACCCCAGTTTCCCAGGAGAATACTTTTATAATGCACCTTTGCTCCCCAGTGAAAAAGAAGCACCTTGGAAAGCCTCCACTGCAGCCACCACAGGATGCAGAGATGGAGCCAGGAGTCCAGGAACCAGCCCCAGCAACCCCAGACATCCCAAACTCTTCACCCTGTCAGCAGTGAGATGTCCTCCTCTCATCCTGCTGGTATTCCAGACAGCTCAGCTTCAACTCAGTGCTCAGGGGCCATAAACAGGAGAATAAAACTGATGCCACATTTTCCCTCCCTACTACAACCACTTACAATCTATTTGAATTTGAACTGAGCTTTTGAATTAAATTTGAATTGAGTTTGAATAAAATTTGAATTTTAATTGAATTTTTCCATAAGCTGTTTATTTACACCCTTCATCACTGGTATCTTCTTTTATTTCCTTCCACCACAAGACAGACTAGCACTTTTTGTCACCAAACTGATCTTTGTCACTACACTGAATTTCATCTGTTATGCTGATACCCTTTATCCCTCTGTCTATTTAGAATTTCCTACCTACGGGTGCCTACCTTCCACTGATCACATCTTTTAGATTATTTTTACTACAGATACTTTAATTATTCACTAGAAGTAACTTTTACTGGTTAATATAATTCTTCTCTAAAGAGTCATTAGAAAGTTGGGGGTTTTTTTCAGTTATTGCTAGATATTAGCTATCATGCAGACACTGAATCATCCGGGAGAGCATTTCCACCTGCAGTTACACAGTAGAGCATTCCAGCATGTGGATCCATCATTTAAACCCAAAATACTGAGTATTTTCATATTCAATCTCAGAACTAAGCATGTATCTGTAGATAGATTAGGGGCCAGGATCTATATTCTCTCTTCTGAGTTGTATGCCCTGCTATGTGTTGTATTCAATCATTTACAAGAGAGATTAAATTTTTAAAATTAAAATTAACAAATATGCAGGCAGGCAAAAAAGCTGCCTACATGCCCAGGAACAGCCCTTAAAGGAGATGTAAGACAGAGGATTACCATTGCAAATTTGGGCAAATTTGGCTCAGTCTCCTTCTGAGCAAAGCACTGCAAGTCTGCTCTTGAGTGGATTCACTGCATATGGCCAACCCTTTCTTTTGCATAGAAACAAGAGAGAGCTTCATGTCATCTTTTTTTTTTTTTTTGCGTGTGTGTGTGTGTACACTTAAAATACTGAAGAAAAAATTAAGCTAACACTGAGGATGTAAAAATAATTTATTGGACACTTAGTCACTAAGTTACACATGTAGCAACCAAATATGTCTATGCCATGAATTATTCCTTTTCCCCCAGTGTTTCCCACGCCTGCCAGTTTAGTACCATTTAGTACTACACAGCTGCTGAGGGAAGCTAAAACACGCCTCTATTAAAATAAATACTAAAAAAAAGGTGCTTTTTGCTCTGTGGATAAATTACCTGCTATGAATCTCTGACTGGACATGTCACTGCTTTGTTTTTAGTTCTTTGGTCACTTATGAATGTGATGGGGATCAAGGCACAGGCTGAATTTCTTTTATGAGGATATTTCAATGCAATACGATAGCAAGTGCAAAAATGCAATGAAATTTAGCTGACATAATTTGTTCCAGTGAAATCCATGATTTTTCTATTTGCAAGGTAATGATTTTCTCTCCCCTGTTATTTGTTAGACTGTTTTAGTCAGGTTTGTGGGCCAGTGATAGCCAAGGCTGTCTTCTTTTTAGAGAAACACCACGCTTTTTTTTTTTTTTTTAATTTCTCAGAATTTTCTGTTACTCATTATCATACCAAACTCTTCATATACATTAAGTGAATATTTGTTATCTAGATTCTAATCTTCCTTCCAGTTATTGTACAAGCTCTTTACTACTAATTATTTTCCATAAAATTATTTCATGAGTCAGTATCCTTTCATCATAAAACACTTGAGATATTATCAGTAATGGAGTTAGTGCAAAGTAAACATTATTCTCTCTTCTCTAGGAGTCTCAAATCTTTCTCCATTTCTTTGATATATTTTGGCCTGACATCACCTATTTTATATAATATGTATAATTCTTCATTTTTGTTTGCTATTTTTCCTGTATTAGGCTAAGATGTCTCTTTTTATCTTCACCTGGTTGTTTACCTTTCTCAGAGCAGGCATCTTTATCCCCACTGTTTTTATAACACCATCACTTTCATCACGACAGGATGATTAGTGGATCAGCTTCTGCAGTCTAGTTCTGATAGTTTTGATCTGTTCAAGCTTTTAGGGATTTTTTTATTGGTTTGGGTTTTTTTAATAATAATAAATAATAATAGTAATAATAATAATAATAATAATAGTATCCAAGTCTTGCTGCATACCTATCTTGTTGGGAAGCAGCTTTTTTGGTGCTATGAGCTAGATGTTGCAACACCCACATTAAAAGTTCATTGAATCAGATCACCAGAGAGGAAAAAAAAGCACTAAGTTATAAAAGCAGCACAACTCAGGCTGCAAACTTTTCCTGCCATTCCCACCTTATACCCACACTATGGAAAATGCATGGCAATTTGAAGAATTTTCATATGCAACTGTCTGGGAAAATCTAGAGACAGTAACATTGCTTGAACTGAGTGGCTTTCTTAGTCAGGGTTTTCCTTTTAAACACCTGTAAATATCCCAGTCTATCTGCACTCTTTTAACCTGATGAAGAAATTATGACTACTGAAGTCATCCAAGTTAGGTTGTCAAATCCATCAAAGCCCTCATCTCTGGCTTACAAATGATTACTGCAGAAACTCTTATGGCAGGAATGCACACAGCTTCTAGGCTAGTGGAGACTCTTTCTGCTGACCCAATGGCATCTAACCTAATCTGATTAAAAACAAAAAGAGAATTCTTGAAGGAAACTATTTCTTTAGTCATGCTTCCTAAAGTGATGAAACTCCAGAGCAGGGATGATTTGCCTACAATGTCATCTACTCAGTCAGTCTGGATCTGTGCCTTCCTCTGAGAAGCAGCATCCTTCCTTTAGTGGCACACACTTCATTAGGGCCGTGCAGGCACTGTGACTAATGGCTTCTGCTCAAGCAAGTCATCCCCCTGACTCCAGAGAAATTGCCCACGTGAGCCAGAGTTACCAAAAAAACACCATTTGTCATAGACTGATGCTTTCAAACACATTAATCTTCCTACAGCTGCTCCTTTTTAAAAATTGTTAGAAGATTTACTGCTGATGAAGCTGGGTTATCTAGCAAAGTTTGGCAACCCGAAGGCTGTGGACTCCCCTTTGGCCACGTTAAAAAATGAGAAGGCACGTGGAAAGGTCTGTCTGTAGCAGGGTGTGACTGAGCATGCCCAGGTTAATGTGCAGGGGCAGATCTTTCCCTGAGTGATCTGGCTCCCAGGTGGCATTGAACACTAAAAACAGCATCCCCTTTGCTAGCACCCTGCTCCAGCACTGCTGTCATGGACCTGATATGCAACATCCACAGCACCCACCCTCCCAGAGCCATGCTGCCTGGAAAAAGGGAATGGAAACCTCATCCCAAACCTACAGATGTCTTTTCTATGAATTCAAGATTGTTTTCATTGTTTCATTTCATCATTTTCACGGCAGGACTAATCCTTATCCTCACTGTACTTCTCAACTCCTCCTGCTAGAAACAGTTGACAGCTTTTGCATGTGCTGCCTTGCTTTTCTCTGCAACACCATCCAAAAAGACACAGGAGGAATATTTGCCACAGCTGCCCAGAAATTGAATTTGCTGCTGAGAATTTAATTACAGAAAGCAATCAACACAGCAGACTGAGAAGTGACCAAATGTGAAATGGGGGCAAGTGCAGAGCAGAGGTGTGGTACAGCAGTGCCTCTCACCTACGTGTTACACTTCATGTGCATCCACTAGCAAAAGGCTTTGTAACATATGGGGATTATATTAACCATATAGAAAGAATGGTTGACCAAAAATAGTGAGGTTTTTAATCAAATTTCATCATCTTCTCCAAAACACTGTTTCTACAAAGCTCTATGCAGTACAGCAGCTTTAACATGATATTCACTAAATTGAAATGTATTAACATTTTCCAAGAACACATTACCCTTTATGTACAATAGCCATTTCTAGTCCCAGAAAAGATCATTTCACTTTGACATTTCTAATTAAAAGAAAAACATTGCTCATAGATAAATAATAAATGTGAGTGCAGATGCTTTTATCTACATGGCAGAAGGGAACAAGGAATTACTCATGAATATGTGTCCAAATGAAACTACCAGACCTGTCCATAACATGCACATCTGGGTACCACAACAACTACAGTCACTGACTCATTTTCCACCCACTTTTTACCAATATCCCATCTAATGAATTATATGGTTTTCTCTTTCTTCCTGAGGAGTCCTGTGATGACTAAGTACAGTGAAAATGTACAGGTAAGAATGAATGCTGTTGCTCTCTGGGCTGTGGGTAGTTCTAGCAGTTACCCTAAGCTGGAAACTAGTTGCATGCTTTTTCCCGAATCTGAGATACTGTTATAAATAACTGTAATCAGAGATTAACATAATTTTACCACCTTGATTACTCATAATGGTATAGAAGAGTCAGCCAGAACTGTGACTCCCCATGAAATGCCTGGGAGGGCTGAAAATAACTGCCTTAAAAGCATCCTAAGTTTCTTGGATATTTCACAACACAGACTTTAGGCTTTGGCTTTGCATTAAGAAAAGTGTTCATTATTGTTTAGAGCAAACACTGGGAATAAGGCTTATAGCTCCTGATCCTCCTTCTGCCACCAGCTTGATCTGTTCTGCAGCTTTGAGAGTACCACTGAGCCAGCCATTTAAATCTCTGCATCTCTAATACCTTAAAAGCATACTCTGATAAAGCCCTTCTCTCCAAGAAACGGGTATTAGCTGATATGAGCATGCATGTGTGCACACACAGGCTTATTAATGTCCCACCACGCCAGTGGTCAAGGGCTGCAGCATACTGGGTGGTGCCTCACTGCTGGGAACATGGAAAACACAGAAGCAAGGCACAGTTATGGGCTGCTTAACTTCCAGGCAGCAAAACAGGTCTCATCCTCCTCCCTGACCCTATACAGTCAGAGAAGACAAAAAGCTGCAAAACCTAAACCATGCACCGATAGTAAAAAAATTCAGATGCAGATCCCAACTTTCCTGACTGCAGTTTTTCCCCTGGACATCCGATGATCTGAACTGACCCTGCTGTTCTTGGAATGATGACAGCAGCTTGTGCCCACCACAGCTGTCCATGGCACAATCAGCTCCCACTCCATGGACCAGCACCTTCCCGATGGTATTAGAGGGAGTTGGAGCAGAGCAGAAAATGCCTCAGCGTGCTTCTCATGGAAAATTGACAGAGTGGGCTTGCTCCTAAGAAATGTTAGTGGCAAAACAGTAACATTATTTAACACCATTTCATCCAGCCTTTCTGATTGGAAAGTGTTAAGGCAGCAATTTAAGCTTAGTCACAAAAAGGACATAATTAAAACTTCACTATGGATTCACCTAAGCACAGAAAGCATTTCTCATCTGAATGTTCATTCTTGTTCACATTATGGAGCCGAGTTCCCCTATCAGTAATTCCACATCCTTCTTAATTTACTCAGACAGGGTCAGGATTTATATCTGACTTTGTGTAAGTCCTTTCCCTCCTCAATGGCCATGCCAGCATGGGGGAAGGGAGGAAACACTCACACATCCTCATATGTCCTCAAAATAATTAATTCAAAGACCTAGAGATTGAATCAAAGACAACATCCAGCAATGGAGAGAGAATGAGCCAGCATTAAGTCTCTAGTTTCAGCAGCACATCACTCAATCCTCAAGCCAACATAGCAACAAACAAACAAAAAAAACCAATTTCATCTAAAATTTTATTTTTATCACTTCTCCAGTAACAGAGAACAGGACCAGATTTTACCACTGCTAACTAACTCCGTTACTCTGGAAATAAAAGGCAAACACTGTGTTACCCTGCGTAGGAGGCTGAGAAACCAAGATGTCAATTTTTCTCTTTTGCAGAATTAGAGCAAGAAAATATATCAGGCCATAACACTGAGTGAAAATAACAGCTTTGACAGTCAAATTACCCAAAGGCTGGAAAATGCTGCCCAATTCTAGAGGTGAAACACTTGAGACAAAACAGATCATAATAATTAGAGACGAAGACCTCAGGACTGTCAACACATCTTGAAAAGCCCACCTAATTAACCCCCTAATGAGGAGGTGAGAGGTACAAGGTTAGTACCCATCCTCTTAGAGGGCTCGGGAATACGAGGGCTATTTTATGGTAAATACTCCAATAAAAGTGTCTGAGGAGACCTTCCAGCACCTTCCACTACCTTCAGGGGATGTACAGGTGAGGTGGAGAGAGGCTTTTCACAAGGACACGTAATGAGAGTATGAAGGGGCAATGGTTTTAACTGAAAGAGAGCAGGTTTAATTAGATATTAAGAAGAAATTCTTCACTGAGAGAATGGTGAGATACTGGAACTGGTTGCCCAGAGAAGCTGAGGATGCTCCTTCACTGGAAGTGTTCAAGGGCAGGTTGGATGTGGCTTGGAGCAACCTGGTCTAGTGAAAGATTGAAGTTGGGACTGGATAAGCATTAAGGTCCTTTCCAATACAAACTATTCTATAATTCTATGATCTTCCCATGCAAGTGAAAGCACACAAAGCCTCACGTGCCTTGCTTAACCACCGCCATGCAGTAATGAGGCTGCCCAAACCTCAGGGACCAAGGGGTACTGGCACAAACTTCTTCATCAGAAGGCTCAGAGGTGATGATGCCTGGGGCACAATACATCTCAGGACAGGCAAAAACCTTGGCACAGCACCCAGGGTGGGGGGAGATGCCCTTTTCAGCCAGTACAGCTGCAGCTCTGCAGCTTGAAGCCTCTCAAGCTTGTCATGACCCTTCCTGTGATAACCAGTGCCTTGTAACCCATCAGCATTTACTGGATTAACACAGAGAAATTTTAGGAACAGGAAAACATAAGAAACTGCCTAGTTACAAGACCATATAATTTAGAATCCAGTTTAGTTTGAAATATAAAAATATAGCGTGGTGCAAAAAAAACAGCACAGACAATTTCCACAACAAGGGAGCCATTCCCACCACTCATCCCCATCTCCTCCTTCTCCACAGCCCCTGTTCCTGCCAGGACACCGTGTATGTCACACAGTTCTCACTTGTCAGTGTTTCATCACACAGAGAGCAATTGTTCTTTCCAATCCCTGGGATACACCGAGTGTATTGCTAGCCCATGTGTTGATTTGCCTTTCAGGATTGTCAGCAACCCTGTGTTTTTCTGATACTCATCCAGTTATAATGCTTAAACCACCCAGGTTCTTGCTCCTTCTGATCCAGAGGACCTTTCTCAAAGGGTTTTGCAGTCTAAATAGCACCTTGGATTTGATTATAAGGCTAGACTTTACCATTTCTGCCCTTAAATAGCAACTGCTTTGGAGGAGGTCAGCTACTTCAACACCAGCACTGTCTTCGGTGTGGAAAAAAGAAAATGCTGCAATCATTTTCTCACAGTTCTTCCTCAAAATTCTTTAAAACACTTTACCCTTTGTAAAAAGATGTCAAATGCAGTAAGCCACAGTCAGACCTCACTGGTAGTGGACTTGTCAGAGGCACACAGGCTTTCTTCAGAGTAGCAGGGTGGCATCCGTGGTCTCGGTGAACTGTAACACTGAGCACTCTCAGCCTTTCATACTCACAAAACTCTGCAAACATCAAGAGACCAACAGATGCTTCAGAGCCTTCCCTCTTGAAAATTAACCTCTGTGAAGATGAATTCACTGTGACTAAGTTCCCCTCACTTCTCCATTTTCTCCCCTAGGAGGCCTGCTGGTGAAAAACCCTTGTACCAGTAAAGGAAATACTAAATTCTTTTGGGATCAGCAAGCACAAGTGGAGGGTGGACTGGTACAGGCAGGATAGGATGGGATGCAAGTTGAAGAGGGCAGCGCTGCCCACTGGAGAAGCACCACTCGGAGAGATGAATTCCACTCAATTTCACACATCGAGAGAAGTCCAACTTATTAAAATAAAAACCACCAAGCATGTTGTTACTGTGAATTCAAACTGGGGTTTTTTTTTCACAGAAAACTTAGCCATTACTTTTGAACAGGCAGAAGGGGTTGACTCTTTCATATACTCTTTTGAAAGCTTGCTTCACATCCTAATTACCCCATAAAAATTGAGGTTTCATCCCAATTGGCCAGCCTTTCTTCTCAGGGAGTTCTTCAGTGTAATCTACACAGGGTAGAGTTAACTCCAAATCCAAAGCAAAAATCCCAATGATTCCTTTTATGCCATCAGGTTTTGGATTATGGGATTTTTAACCCTTCAGTCTTGAAAGCCAAAAAATTCACCTGCAAATCTCTACGGCTTCTCAAACAGGTTTTAGACAAGACTGGTTGGAAAAAAAATCATAATTTTCCAGTTAGCTAAATTTTCTTAAAAAAAAAAAAAAAAAAAAAAAAAGTTAAAGAGAAAATCAGAGTAAAGAAAATGATGATAAAGGATGCTGATACATAAGTTTATCTTCATTGTTCTAATGTTATTGAGTCATCTAGTCTTTTAGTGACCCAGCAGTAATATTTGGACAAGTTTAATCCAGTTCCACAAAGTGAATATTTTTCCATTAACTGCTATGAGCTACGAGTTTTTGTAATTTTCATCAGATTTTTACAGCCAAATAAATGCAGCTTGTCAAATTGAGAATGATTTTATTGTCTAACCAATCTATGCATGGCACTCTTCTTTAACATTCATTGCATGAAAACCTTACAATTTCAAATATATACATCATGGGTTCTTTTTCGTTTATTTTCTTTTTATTACATGCATTTAAATGCACAAGTAATCATATTTTAAATTTAATAAATGCACACAACTTGCTATGCTACGTGGCTAAACTTTTCAGTGACATTTTCACTGTATATGGAGATTTTACACAATCCTACAGACATTCACCCCACTGCTTTGTACCACTTTGCTTTTACACAGCAAGGATTGGCATTTTCAGGAGGTCCAAGCATTTCCATGATTTTCCTGAGACTCTCTCTTCCAAAGTACCAATCCCTGTTTCAATACTCCACAAAAGCATTTTAAAATAACACTTTCTTCACTTGTTCTTGTTTGTCACAAGAGGTTTTCGGGTCACTGCAGGTACAGGTTTGTGGTGGAGAACGGAGTCCCAGTGGTACAGGGCACACCTTGACAGCAACCCCAGAAGACCAATTCCTAAAACACCTTGCTAAAGTAGGTTCTCAGGGCTTAAATCTGTAGTTATTGAAGTCAACTAGACTGAAAGATCATGCATCAACATAAATGTTAGGTTTAAGGAAAAACTGTCAAGTTTAATGCCAATATTCACAATCTCATGAAGGTCCATCAAACTAACATTAATAGGCTACAGCTTTTTAACTATCAATATTTAGGCATCCTATGCATGGCTTAAGTAGTTGCCCTGTTAACTACTGGAAATATAGACCTTATACACTCTTCTATCACAATAAAAAAAAAGGCAAAAAGAGGCGCAGTATGTTGCAGCAGACATCTCATTAGGGGTAGAAATGAGCCAAGACACAGACTGTCATTCAACAACATCAAAAGGGTCCTGGTTTATTCTTCTTTACAGCTCAGCCATCCTGACTCTGACTACAGCAAGCTCCTACTGCAGGGTCCAGCTGCAGAGTGACTGTGGCTGGCTCCTGCTGGGCTGTGACTGTGGGGGCTGGTTTGCAGACTCTGAACACAGCTTTCACCCAGCTCAGCTCTGACTGCATCAGACCCAGACTGACCTCACAGCAGATCCTTTCTAGCAGCAACTCTCTTCCTTGATTTAGTCTCTGTATCTCTATAGATCATTCCTTCTTCCTCAGGGCTCCTCTACCTCCTCAAGGTCCTCTTTCTCCAGGCCCTCTGCCTTCAAAATCCTCCTGAGCAGCCAACCCACCCCTTTCATCACACTTATCTTTATTAGTCACAGCAGTGACCCATTGAGGGCAAGGCTGTTCCTCTTCTTTGGTAATTAGTACAAATGTGACTTATTAGGGGCAAGGTCACCTGTAACCTCTTCTACACCTATACAGTGCTTCACACTTGATTTTATAGTATTTTCCCTCCTCCACTGCCATAAATTTCTACCTACAAAACTCTAAAGGAGAAAGCTCACTAAATCCTCTGTTTTGTCATTTGGTATTCACCAGCCAGAGCACAAAGCAGACAAGTGCCCTGCAGAAGGGACAATGACACACTGACTCCCTGTGGTCCTGGTGGTGGTGCCCAAAGTGCTCGGGTGAGTGCTGCTGTGCCAGGTGGATGGACAGTCCCCAGCTGCCTGGGTGTCCCTCCCTGCTCCCTGCACACAAACAGAGCAGCATCCAGACAGGCTGGCAGAGAACTGTTTGCACGAGGTCACTTCCATACACATAAACCCAGCTTTTCTCTTCAGGAAAGTAAATATTAGTGCCTATTATTCACAAACATCAAGTATACAGCACGCTTCATGCAAATACTGCGTGCATATGGACACCAGATAAACCACCCACATGCTGTATCTCAGATCCACATGCCGTGGCACTCTGCAATCAGCCAAAATGTTCTCCTAGAACAAGATTCATGTTTTACTACCAATATGGTGAAGCTTTTTATTCAAAGCTACTCTGTCATTACAGTCAAACAGACCTGACAGTATCAAAGTTGATCACAGTTCTAATTATAACTTTTAATATGCTGGATTTTATTCATTCCTCCTCCTTTTCAACCTTGATGTTTTATTTCAAGCTATTCAGGGCTTAAGACTTATAAATGAAAAAGAAGCTTCTGGTTTTTTGAGTATGGATGTTGCTGACTGTTATCTATTCAGAAGACAATCTGCTCAGAAAGGGTTCAGGCTATAACCATTTAATAGCTCAGAAGCAAATCCCAAGAAGGCAATTACCTAAGGTACCTGCAGCATCCCAAGTGCCCCTAATTAAGCCACTCGAAAAAATTGCTGAGTTTTAGTTTGTGAAGGATTCAAGGTCATCAAGGCCAGGTTGGGTGGGAGCCCTGAGCAACCTGGTCGAATGAAAGGAGTCCCTGCTCATGGCAGAGCTGGAACCAGATGATCTTTAAGGTCCCTTCCAAACCAAACCATTTTGTGACTCAGTGATCAGGAGGTCCCAGACCTGAGAGGGACAGCAAGCAGATGAGCCAACTACTCCAAGGTGAGCAAGCAGACCCAGGCAGCCTCCACTCAACAGATGTATAAGCTTTCACCAGGTTTCCCTTGGACACTGAGTTGTCCATCTCCCAGGACAACCTTTTCCTTTTTATTTCTGCTCCTTGTTCTCCTTCTGAACAACACCACCAACACAGGGCTAAATTTCACCACTTCCTGAAGCACTAGCCAAATGAACTCACTTGTTTTCATGCCTGGTCATGACCTCTCTTTACCAGATGCAAGACGAGATGATAAATTGGGGTCCCTTTTTATAATCTCAAAATAAAGGACACAGGAAAACCCTCACTTTGGGTGCTCCTGAGGTGTGTAGAATTCACAAACTAGAACCACATCAGATATAAAACAGATTAGTAGGACAAAATAAGGTACCTTAGATGAGGACCTGAGCTGATAACTTCAGTGAGGAAATGATATCCATGTACTTGAGAAAAATGAGCCAGATGGAGCAAATGTCAAGGCAAATACTATAGCACATGTATCTACAAGGCTCCTCCAATGTGAGTGAACAATTTGCTCAACATTAATATTTTTGGACATGTGCAAGTGCATCCAAGAGTTTGTGCCTCTCCTTCTGTATGGCCACTTCCTCACTGAGCCTCAGCTCTGAACCAGGTTTAACTGCTGCAATTACAGTGTCCACAGGGAAAATGCATCTTCCATAATTCAGTTCACTACTGCCAAACTGTCTCATCCTCACAGGGCTCCCAGGGCGTTCATGTAGAGGAAGATAAAGGTAACAATATTTTACAAAGTGCCAACTTTGATCCTGTGGGGACCTGAACTATGGCCAGATTTAATCATCTGAGAAATCAAAAAGGCCCATTTCATTGTAGTTCCCCTCCAGTAGCAGTCCCACAGCATCATCCTGTCCAATCTGCTACACAATTCCATTTTAAAAAGCATATAAGAGGACATCATAAGTTAGTCTTAAAACATCTGCAGAATATATACAGAAAAAAAATATTTCTATGAAAACCCACAAGAAATGAGAACCAAACTGACTTAACATTTAAATATTCTTAACACCAATCAATATGCTTGTTTTCAACACTGCACCTAAAGCAAAATCCTCAGTTTATCAGAGACAAAAGATTTAAATTCAATAATATATCTCAGTTATGTCAGACAATTGACTCTGTGATACAGAGAATTCCCTGACTTTAATCCAGGATGGTATTTAACTTCAGCTTCATCTTAAATGAGGCATTCCTTTTCAAACTTCAGAGGAATTATTCATGTGCTTAAAAGCAGGCACATGCACAAGCATTTTGCAAAGCTTCCATTTCTGTCCCTCTGCTGTGGGTTATCACTTTCCATTAGGTGTAAGAAATTTTCACGGCAAGCACCAGAAAACTATTAGAAAAGGAACAACACAGAAGGAATTAAAGGGAAGCCTGGGTGATGCTTATCTGATCTTGTATCATTTTTCTACCCTGTCACCTCCTCTACAATTTCCCACCAAATGCATTTGCTCCATGTTTCCCTTTCTCTTGAGAGATGTTGCTATATGAAAGAACACCCATTAGGTACTTGGCCTGCACTGGGCAGGGTGTGACAAACCCATCCCTCATTCCCTCATCACTAGTGACGCAGTCTGTGTGCTCCTGGTGTGTTCCTCCCTCTCTCCATGGGGATGGATGAGTCTGGCTCACTTCAGGGAGAGAATCAGTGAAATAAACCTTCAGTGTGGAAGGGAATGCTACCCCAATCCAAAATCTCCTCTACCAATAGATACAGTCCTCCAAGGAAGAGCTACAAGTACTGGACAGTTTTGTGTCAAAACAATTGATTTGCACTCCAACTCACATAATTTTAGCCAAAGTGGTCACACTGACAGAAAACATGTTTATAGGGAGGACTTTGTTACACTTCTATACAATATTACTTATTCCATTACACTATGATATAATATTGCATTTATGTATAATACTACTACATTTATATGTAATACTTTGTATGTAATATATATGTAATACTTCATTTTGAAAATGAAGGAAAGGGGTGCTTCTTTTGCCAAACCTAATTAATCCTAGTGGGGAAGTAAAAATAACTTCATTGACTTCAGGCTTTGCCAAAGCTGCATTTACTTACATGAAGATTACCAGGTTCTGCATTTTGCAAATACAAAATTTACCCAGGAGTCTTCTCTGTGGAAAAAAAATACTGCAAAACCAAAACCTAACATGCTACAGAAAGACTGTCAACTGTTTCCTTCTCCCATTCATTGTTTTTCAGTGGATATTTTGCTTCCAATATCATTCAACATTTTACTTGTTTGCTGACCAGATGGCTGAGTATTTTCAAACAGGAAAAATAAATAACAAATAAGACTTTTTTTCTTTACAAATTTTAGCTGAATCTTTGTTGATATTCAAGTTTGGAATACTATATGTTTTTATGAATATCTCATTTTGAGAAAAAAAAGAAAGACAAAATAGAGACTGGTGACACCTTTAACACTAGAGACACATCATGCTTGGGAGGTTTAGCTTGGGAACCTCTGCCTGACTTGGAACCACTCGTCTCAAGATAGGACCAGCCCTTTGTGAGCACCTAACTACCTTATGTGAAATAACCCTGATCACTGAACAAAGCAATATCTTAAATCACAGCCTGACAAGAAAAATATGTAACACTGTACACTTATGAGCAACCCTCATCCAGTACTGCCCTCCTGGGTTGTCTCCAAGCTCACAGAGTCCATTTCCACTGCAAGAACAACTAATAAATAAAACCAAGGAGAAACTAGCAGCCTAAGGCAGCCTAAGCTAAGTAAATGGTGGAGAAACACAGATTTAACTTGGCCATCAGCTGCATTCAGCTTCTGGACTCTTTTCTGTGTCTGTGCTGCTGACTCTGGTTAAAATGATTTCCAGTTGCAGGGTCTAGCAAAGCCTTGCTCAGTGCACAATTCTCCTGAAGTCCAGATTTACCCTTAATGCTAAGGAAGCTTAGGCAGCTACAAATCCAAATTTGTTAGCATTTCTAGCAGCTAGAGAGTGCCTGGAGCTGCAAGATTCCCTCTTGCATCCAACCAAGGCCTGGTGAGGAATGAGCTTGGTGTGACAGCAGTAGGGAGAGCTTTGTCCATAGCCCCATTAAACCCTTTTCCAGGGGCAGGGCAATGTCTTATCACAAGAGCTGCATCAGTCAAATCAATCAGCAGCAACTCATCAGCCCATGGACTGGGGGAAAGGCAGGAGGGAGAGATCAAGGTTTTGCTCAGGCACAGTTCCTCAGCTGTCCCTTGCTCTACTGATTGTGCCCATGAGATATGACCCAGTCTAGGACACAAAGAAAGAAATGCATTCATAGCTGGCTTACCTGCCTGGGCAATGCAGCCAGCCTGTAACCACGCACAGGGGAAGCCATAAAAAAATTGTGCAGCCCTTTTGCAGTGGGAAATTAAATACAGATACAAGGTCTAGCCCATTTGACAAATTGCAAGCTGATTGTTACAGGCAAGCTCAGCTTGTGTGTCTAGAGACAGATAGATAGACAGACAGACAAACATAGGTATATCCTGCATGTATAATACAGAAATTTACCCTGGCATTAGCCTGATATTAATTATTTCCTGGGTAGGAAGGGGCTCTGCTGTGTGATAATGCACCTTTGGTAGGAAGCTGCTACAAGGCAAAGCAATAAAAACTCTTGGCTCACAAACAGCTCTCCAGAACTAAGGACCAGGACTGTGTTCCTGCTGTTTCCCTTCTAATTCAGCAGTTCAGAGGCAAAGATTTAGGTCCCTTCTCCAGTATAATTAGGTCACTGCAGAGACCTAGCTGCACTGCTGTGATGTCCCAGCCTTATCAAAACACCCTCACCCCTGCAGCTTACAGAGTGCTGCAGAGTGACCTTGAAGCTTGTGTAGCAGCTAATGCAACTCACCCTGGAGACTGATTCCACAGATGGGTCCTTTATTTTACTTCAGGTAACTTCAGATTTGCCAGGACCATCTACCTGGCAAAAGCCAGCATTCTTCTGTAGTCAGTGGGAGAAAATGGGCACATTCAGCAGAAAAATCCCTTTCAAGATGATAAATATTAATCTTGAGTGGTGACTGTCTCTGCCAGATACGTAGGTTAAGATGGGTGCCTAACTTGTACAACTAAAAGCAAGTTAAGTTCTTTTTATGGTAGAAATGCTGTTTCTGCCCTGTGTCACTCCCACACCATTGGGATCTCATGCTTGGACTATGCATGGATCTTCACTGGAGCAAGGTCCCTTCACACTGGTTTTCTGCTGTCCTGAAGAATCTTGAGGGTGCTACGTTATTTCCTAACGTATAAAAAGTACCCAGTTATCATCATCCCATGACAAAACTGCCTCATCCTGCCTAACTGCAGGATTCCTGTGGAGTTCATCCAGATCCCATCCAGTGTCTCATGCTGTGCCAGCTGCCATGGGCCAATCCATGCCAGGGACACTGACAGCTCAGGGAGCAGAGCTCAATGGGCCTGTCCTATACAGCAGGCTAGAGACTGCCTATGAGAGCAGGTCATTATCCCAACAATTTATTTTTATTTCTAGCATGTGTTGTGCCCAATGAGGCACTACCGGGTCTTCCCATCAGACTATCTACAATGTAGGTGCTAAATTTAAATAATGTCAAAGTTTGTTAATCAAATGGTGCTTTCAGTAACAGTCACATAAAGCCTCCCAAAACCTTGAGTCAGGCATCATTGCTTCCACCCCATCAAATTCATATAACCTATTTAAGTGCCACAGGACCTTAAAACGCTATACAACTTAGCTCCACTTCATTTAACTTTGCAGATTTTAAATTCACATTTTCAACTCTTCAATACTGAGGAGCCAACTTAACTTTTCTTTTCTCCCACCTTTTTCAATGAAAGCTGTGATTCCTGCACAACCACATGATGAGGCTTTAAGGAAATCTTTTTCCCTTGTTTAGCAAAGCAGTTCAAGAGATTTGCAGGTCAGTATCACAACAGGCAATGCAGCAAACCAGCTGGTTTGTTTGGGATTTTCTCGATTTAAAAGCTGGAACTGCAGAACAATGACTTTCCAGAGGAGCCAGCAAACAGTTAAGTACAGTTGGCTTTAAGTGCCATTAAAAATACTGTAAAACAAAAAGATATAGGAATTGATTGTTTTTGTCATTATGCCTCCTTTCAGCTGGGGTGAATGGGAGTGTGATCATTGATCACAGTTATTTCAGTAGCAGTTCAGGGCTCAGTGTTGAACTATCTGTGATACCTGGTCAGCACATCCCTGAAAGGATGGCTTGACTCTTAACAGGATGTGTTCCTTTGGTGCAGGATAGAGCAATGCCTCTGGATCTACTGCTTCACCATGCAGAAGCTAACACAGAGAACAGTGGGCTTCCAGCTTAAAAAAGGAGAATTCAGAGCCCTGGTGTATCCTATATTCAACATCAAAACCAGGCATTAATTGACAATCATCCTGTCAGATCTGCTGGAAGAGGAGAGAGTTGGCCTAGGTTCAGCTGTTACTTGAGCAGCTCCAGGGGAGAGCCACTCTCCTACTAATCAGGACACTTGACATTCATCACAAGGCAACACAAGCTGCTCATCAGCAGGTCTGCAGGGCAGGTGCTTGCAAGGAAGGTGCAACGTGATAATCTGAATCATTTCCCACTCCAATTCTATCATGCAGCCTTTCCCCAGCATCCCTGAGATGTCCCTCCATACAAGCATGAATCCTGCCATAAAGAGGTCTGATTATGGCCCCTCATTCTTTCCTTTCAAGAGAAGTCTGAATTTTTAAAAAATTTGATTAAATAAGAACAAACAAACAAAAGAACTGTCTTGGGAACTCTTTATTTTCTTCATTTGCTTCAGGGAACCACAGAGCTGGAGATAAAAAGCAGCTTACCAGAAACAAGCAGCATTTGATCAGCACTGTTGACCTGCCAGCAGGAGGGAGCCATGGATATAAAAGCCTGGGAAAAACCAGTCTTGCATTTCTGCTGTACATCTCTCCAAAGACACTGCACCACCCCTTGTATGTATTAAACGCAACCAGCCTGTGTGAAGGTCTTCCTTTATGAAACCTCAGAGAGCAAGCACAAAACCAGAAGGATTTCGTACACCACAGAAAACACCGTGGGAAATTAACACTTTAAGAGTCAACAGCTCAGAACTAAATCACCTTTCACCCTTCAGTTTGCTGCTAGCAGTCACCACCTTGTGCACTTCAGTTGTCTGTGACAGTACAATCAACACACTGGTTTCTCTACTATTAAATGTGTGCTGTATTTTATCAAGCCAGCAGAAATTATGTTAACGGCATCTTCAGGTTTTACACTCCCCATCGCTCCTCCCTCTGGCTTGGTTATCTAATGCATTTGAATTTTCTGACCATATTCATTACATCAAAAACACCTCTAAGCAAGTTCAGGTCAGTTCCACCCTCAGAGGGAAAGTTCACCCTCTCCCTAAAGCAGGGGTTTTTCATCAAATTGGATTATAAGATTAGCACTAGTAACCCACATTGGTAACTATCGTCTAGAATACAGCTCTTTTGACTGGGTCTACCCTGCTAATTAGAAGAGGGCCAGAGATCTGCCCACATTCATGGACTGGCTCATCTTGTTTACAGGAATAACTTCTCCTGATGTTTCTGTTCTTGGCAGGGTGGTAGCCTTTTAACCAATCCCAAACACCCTGAGCCACTTTCCTGAGGATTATCCCTGAAAAATATTTGTACCTCTAAGGTGGAACAAAATCTAACCAAATGAAAATTGAGCTAGCCAGCATTTTCACCACCAGATAACAGCTCCTATCACTTTTTATAGGTACTTTCCAATAGTCTGCAAGTATCACCATAAATCACTTCTGTTGTGTGTTGTATTTCTTGACCACAAAACACTAACAGGTAAGAGAGGTTAATCCCATATCAACGGGATGAGTGATTTGTCTTCTCTTTGTAGCAGTAAAAACTCAATGTCAAAGAAATTTTCTAGTTGGGAATACACCATCATCTGGAATTATTTTTTTTTTTCATTGAAATATGCCTTGCAGCCAGCAAATACTTTTCCTTGCAGGGACAGCACTTGTATCTCTTAAGTCAAAGCACAACAGAGAGCAGCAATCCAGTTCTTTCACACCTTTAACACACAGCTCTCATTTTCTTCTTCCTACATCAGGAAATACAATCCTCTTGTCATTATCTCAGTGTAAATCCAGGCTAGCTCTGCCCCACCAAAATTTTATGTTCTAGAAATAAAGAAGACCAGACTTGTGCCCCTGAGTAGGTCCCAAAGCCTCCTGTACCACTTCTATCACCCCAGAACCTAAACACTGACTGAGTCATCTCTGCCACTCTCCCAGCAGAACTGTCACCCATTTCTTTTGTTTTTTTAATTAACTTATTTCATTTCCTTTCGGCAGGTGAGTTTGCAGCTGAATCAGCATTAGTTCTGACTCAGCACAGTGACAGGATCATCAGCACCAACACAAAGCTCAGCTGCACATGTCATCCTACATCATCTGAAATCAGCTCTGAGCCCATGTCCCAAGTGCACAGTGATTACTGTCTGGCACTATTTATCAAGGAGAGTATCACAGTGCTTGTGAAACAAGGTCATTATAAGACTTCAGATAATGTTTTGTAATTTAAAGGGGTTTGTTTGTTTGTTTGTTTGCTTTAAAAGATGGTTGTTAAAAAAAAATAAAAAGTGTATCCATTTCTCTTCTTCAAAACCAGAGTTTTTTTGTTTTCAAAAGACTGAAAACCAAAATGTTCCCAGTACCAGCAATCAAAATCTAAACCCATTTTCAGGCCCAGGGTAAGACCTGAGGTATTACCAAGGGGTAGTGAGCAGGACACTCTTTTCCAAGGAGGAGTAAGAGTTAGGGAAGATATGGCCATGCTGGATAACAACATGGGACCTTCACAGCAGCAGCTTCTAGAAAAACCTTGGCATAATCTGGGAGACATGTGGGGCTTGTTCCCAAACACTCTATCTTTCCTATCTGAAGTATGACACATTCAAGGCTACTTTTCTTTTTACCAACCCTTATCTGTTCTTCCCTAATTTTTTTTTTTCCTACTAAGTTGGCGCTTACCAATTCCTTCAGCCGGTGTTGACAGCAACCTACTATATGACACAGGGAAGCCTGCAGTGATGGCATCCCCGTGCTGCCCACAGCCTGACCCTGCAGGTCTGAGAGCCCCTGGCTCTTCTCCACGGTCCTTGCAGCCAGTGGGAACCTTGCCAACACCTCCACTGAGCACAGGGTCAGGCTCACAGAAAAGGTTCCCTTCAAGTGATTTCCAGCATTTCTGACCCAGGTCATCACCTGGCATAAAGCACCACACAGAAATGCCAAAGCGTTCCCAAACAACACCTGGTGGAAAACACGGCCTGGATGAGGCAACTGAGAGCTCAAATCCCTGCAAAAACCCATCCTGGCCCCTGGCTGGCTGGTGGCCCTGCCTCCGTGATGCATGGATGTGTCAGGAGTCCCAGCACAGCTCCCATTCTCACTCAACCTCAACCTATGAAGAAAAAGAGAAAATAAAATCAAGGCCTTCTTTATAAATGATAAATCTCACCCTGACTGATCCAGTGATATTTGACGGTGGGAGAAATGCAATCTTGTGTTGGTTTAATGGCTACTACTCTTTTGAGTTTATGGTCTGTTACAGCAGTTTCCACCATTCTCTTATCCTTGAATCATTACAACCATGGCTCACTATCCAGTTTTTATACCAGCATCTGTCTTCCTTTCCAGGTTTTCATTGCTGACACCTCACCAGTCTCTCCTGTGCTCCCCCCACCTCAGTTGCTCATGTGCTTTCTGCTGTTGTACCTGTGTTTTAGCATGTCTCCTCACCTTTTGTGCACATGTTTCCACTCCATTGACTTCATTGTCAACAGTTTTGTAGCCTTTTTTTGCTCCTCTTTTCTCAACTTTATGACCCTTCATCATCATGGAAAATGGATTTTGTACATTTCTCTTTCCCCCACAAAGACAAACTCCATGTAGCAAGGCATGAAAGAAATAAAATGGTCTGCATAGGAATCTTTCCACAGCCGCCTCTGCTGACCATGAATTGTTCATAGATTAAGTGTCTAATATTTTTCAAGGTGGTGAGAAATAAGGGAATAAAACATTTGGATCATCCCAGCAACTGGTATAGGTAGCACCTGCTCTGTTGCCAAAATAGCAAATGCCGATGCTTCAGAGAAAGGGACAAGGACACAAATAAGGGGCAGCGAGGAAACCAACTTAGGAGAATTTCTCCCTAAATGAGCTAATCCCTACAGAGATTTTAAAGCCAACAGAGACTAAATTAATCTCAGAGATCAAATAGTTGTATTTGATCAACCCGAAGATTGTTTACAGTTACATAAAAATAAGAAATTATTACCTTCTAAAAATAAAAACACTTAGCCTTTCAAGTGCACAAAAACCGTTTTTATTTCTACTTTATCCTATAGATTTGCATCTCATTAATTTTCTTTACCCCATGCATCAATGCCTGCTCTTTTTCTTGCTCTGTCAAGTTACTCCCTCCTTACCTGGACAGCCCCACCTTTTGCAGTGATCACTGTGTGCTCATTAACCAGAGGTAGAACAAACACAGCGTTCACGGTTCCTGAGTACTAATGATAGGGCACAAAACCACTCTGACAGGTTTTATTCTTTTCTTTTTCTTTTAATCACCCACCCAAATTGTTTCACCATCAGCACATGTGCAGCTTTTACAGAGTCTTCTGCAATGACTCAAAACCTCTTCCCAAGCAGGTACAGTTCCCTTACAACACAAGAGTGTTTCAGATACTCAGATTCTTGCCAGCAGACATCCCTGTTACTCCTGCCATGTGTACTTGGTGACAGGCATGTTGGCTTATGTAACACCTTTCCAAGACTAGCACATCCCCTCTCCAGCCTTTACATGCAAAGACAGAATTTCACATTGTTTCCCACTCTGCTTAGCTCAGTACCTAGTATCCCGATTTAACATACTAATATACTTAAAATACTTCACACTTCTCTTAGACATAATCCATTTTTAACCTTTTCTCATCATGAAATATTGGCACCATTTCAACACACCAAATCCACCTTACTTGACCTAAGTTCAAGTTCATGCTTCCCCTATGTTCTTAAGCCTTCTTTACCTTTGCTTTGCAAGTGATTTTATGAAAGACTCTTTCATTTTCCAAGAATATTTCTTATATTGTTTTTTGTCTTTTCTATAAGCATTCTAGCAGACTAGTACAAAAATTCATTCCCTGAAAGAAACCATTTAGCATTACCCTTTAATTTACCTGTCTACTGAAACAGCAGGTAAACCTTGCAGTGTATCAGAATCACATTTATTATCAATGTCAAAGGCATGTCTCAATCTGCATAATAACTGAGAGTCGAACAGGAGTATGAAAGAAAACATCTTTGCCAGCAGGATACTCTGTGTCTGTCTTTGAAAGCAATTTGGCTGAATGGGAATTAAAAGAAGAGTCACTCGGTGAGTTCAATTTTTTAAATTGTTATTATTATTTCAAAAACAACACAGGGAAAGGAAAGATTGAATGAAGAAAAGACCCATTTAGGCTGAGTATCAAATGTCCTAAAAGCAAAATCTGCTCAGATTTGGATGAATCTCTAAGGGGAAGCTGAAGAAGACCCAGTCAGTTGAAAAGTTTAGAAAAGAAAAAGTACCAAACACTGGAACATAAGATGTAACAGCAATTGTCCCTGCAGCAGCAGTGGGACTAGCATAAATATCTCATTATTTCCAACATAACAGTTTAATGTGTATTTAATGGCAGTGAAAAGCATGGGTGTCATCAATTCCACTCAAAGTCATAATTTATGCAACACACGAAATATTTGCATGAGTACCCTGACCATCACTGGCATAGCAGAAGGAATTCACCCAGCACTTATTCTCCAGCCATTGTCCTAATTCAAACTGCCAAGTCACCAGAGGCACAGCATTACAGTAAAGGGTCTCCCCAGGTTCTGTACCCCAGAGGAACCCCAGCCATCCAAGCTGAGACTGCCTCTATCTCTTAGAGATGCACAAATCACCTTTAAATTTGCTGCTGGCATTGGAGAGCTCAGGGAGGGCTCACGATCTGAACGACCATCACAGCCTGGACTGAACACTGCTGTGCCAGAAGCTTATGGCTGTATCAGTTTACCCCAAAAACTCACAGGAACATTCATTCAAGCTGCTTGTACCTTTGGTTTGCAGCACAAACACACCCCTCCTAAATCCAGTGTGCTGAACTACTACAGTCCCTGATTAATTAAGTCAATGACAAAAAGGTTTCTGGAAAGTGACATTGCTAGACATTATTATTTTACTATCTATGTAATCAGAGCACCAAGGAGCCTCAGGCACAGCCAGAGATCCCACTGCTCCAAATGTTGTGCCAGCACAGAAATCTCACAAACCAGCAGATATCTGTATTTGTCGTAAGTGAGGGAACAAAAAAACAAGTTGTCAAGGAAGGAGTGAGGAAAGCGCTGCTAAAGAAGAATCCCCTATAGACTGCAAACGAACTATCTGTCAGTACATTAAGCCTTGTGCTTCTCAGACCTTCTGGGTATAAAACAAAAGACCTTTACCAAGTCTTTAAAGGACTGCAATACCCTCTGACAGGCTGTGCTTCTTATGGTACAACTTCTGTCTGAGTCTGCCCAAATCAGAGTCAATCCCATCGGGAGCTGATGTGTTTTTAATGGCAATACACCCAGGTCACTCCAATCGGACTGAGTTAGGGCACATGGCAACATTTTGAGACAAAACTATTAAGTTCTGTTCTTCCCTTCTGCGAAGCAGTTCATCTGCTATCCTGGTTCTTTCCAAGCTCCTTTTTTTTCCCCCTCTGTCTCTATCCAGACACGTTTGTAATTATATTTCCTGGGACACACACTTTCATGGCTGCACACACCCCAGCACAACACACAGCTTTTTAACCATGTGGGTGAGGGCTGTCTTTGTTCCAAAGAGCATTCAAGTTAAGTAAAACAACGTTGTTAGCCTCTCTGAAAAGAAAGCAAAAGCACACAGGTCCAGATTTGAAGGGGTACAGGAGTGGGTCTCCAGAGAGAATTTGCACACCTAAAGCCCAGTACAAGATGCTCAAAATACCAGCTCTACATTTTGGTAACACTGCACAGATTCAGCTCTCAGCTTTAACCATCTGCAGAGGGTTCATTTTTTTGAACCAAAGACTTTAGGATAAAAACAGCTCTAAAAGTACCTGTTTCCCTTCACTAGCTGAATATGGAGATACGTAATTTGAGGCAGGTAGCAGCATAAAATTGCTTTCTCTGAGAATGACTAACATTTAGGGAAAACGTGCCCTGAGAATGATCAACATTTAGGAGAAACTTGCCCAAAACAGACACTGATTTGCCAGACATCACCTCTCCCTACTGCAAGATTTCCCACGCTAGACTAGCACTGAGCTCTGCCACTTGGAAGACAACAAGGAAATTTCATAGGCAAAGAGAGAACATTCCCCAGGTCAGAAATGCTCTGTTCCATCACAGGAAGGAGACATGGTCTCCTGTAGCCCCAGCCGAGGAGGTCCCACATTGCAATAGCCCCCAAGCATGGATCAAGACCCTTCACCAGCTGAGTGCTACCGTCTGTCGGCAGTCACCCACCCCCAAAACCACACTGAGAATGTACAAATTAGTTCTTGCTAAACGGTGCAACTGCAGGAGGTAAAGCGGGGAAGCAGTGGTCAGAGCACCCTCGGATTGGAGGGGGTTAGAAGGAAGGGGTCTGACTGCTGTTAACCCACTGAGAGGTTTCTGCTTGCCCGAGCAGAGCTCCGGCCACCTTGGGATGGTGATACCCACCTCCACACCTCTACTGCTGGTTTAAAACACGGAAAAGACCCACTTGCTCTTCAAGAGCATGTAGCAGTGAGGCTGGAAACCCTAGAAAAGAGCTTCATGAAGCCCAGGTCACTTCCCTGGGAAACGTCAGGGGCCACCGGGGGCTGCGCATCCCTATCCGGCCGCCTCAGCCCCGCATCCCGCACAGCCGTGTGGAGCGTCCCTGCTCCGAACACACCGACTCCCTCCAGGTTCGGGTTCTTACAGCAGTAGAGAGCCTGAAAGTTTCTCTCCGCACGTCACAAGCACGGCTCAGCCCCGGACACACCGAGCTGACACGGGGAGGGCGGGACAGCTTCACACACCATCCCTGCCTTACCCTCCACCTTTGCGCTGATTCAACGCGGTATTTAGAGAAACAGCGAGGCCGGCCGAGCCCCCTTCGTTTGGAGGGGGACTCTACTATTTCCATGCACCCAGAGGAGCAGCGATCACCACGGGCAAGGGGAGTGCGGTTCGCGACCGACGGCCAAGGGAGCCGCTGCACCCGTGATGCGGGGGAGCTCGGCCGCCCCAGAGACCCCGCCCGCACCGCGGCGGAGGGACCGTCCCCGTGGCTCTGAGCCCTCTCCCATCCACGGACAGCGCTGGGGGAGCCTCCAACAGCCAGCAACACCCCCTTGCTGGGTTGTCACCCTCCGCCCGAGCCGGTGCATACCCCACACCCGCCCTTACGGATAGGGAAAACCCAAAGAGGAGGAGGAGGAAAATCTCACCTCTTGGCAGGGCGGCAGCTGCAGGGCGGCCGCCTGCCAGCCCAGCAGCCAGCAGCACACCCAGGCGCTGCCCGGGTACCCCCGCTCCTCTCCGGCCCGCCGCATCCTCAGCATCCTCAGCAGCATCATCTTCCTCCTCCTCCCCCGCCGCGGAGCGCCCGCGCACCCCTTCCCGGGGGCGGGGGGTGCTGGCGGGGATCACCGCCCCCTGCTCCTGCCGGACACCTCCGAGCCCCGGCCGCGGGCTGCCCCTGGCCCTGCGCCCCGCCTGCAGCCGAGCATAACCCCGGGGCTGTCGGACACAGCGGCCCCGCCGGCCGCCCGCCCCGGCAGCCGGCACAGCCAGAGCCGGGAGGAGGGGCCGGCAGCGGGGGGAGGAGGAGGAGGAGCGGCAGGGGGAGGAAGGCTGGCAGCGCAGGCGCACGCTGCCGAGGCTGGTCCAGCCCCGGCGTGGCGAAGGGAGCGCGGAGCATCCTCCGGCTGCATCTCACCAGCCCCAAAACCTCCGCGGCGGGGGCGAAACCCGCAGGCACCGCCGGCAGCCCGGGCCCCGCCTGGAACCTCTGGTTTCCATGGGCTCCGGGATGGCAGCGGCGCTGTGGGATGAACTCCCCCTTTCCCCAGCCCTGCCGTGGGATGCATCCCCCGCCGTCTCCCGCCTGACTGCTGGCACCTTCATCCCTGTCCGGGCGGCGCGGGTGCCTGCACCCATCTCCCCGCTCCTCGGACGCTGAGGATGCCCCGTGTCCCCCCTCTAGGCTGGATCCCGCCAGGCAGGATGTGCGCTGGATCGCTCAGCTCATGGCCAGAGCAGGGCAGCGACCTGCTCAGTGAGATGGGAAAGCAGCTTATTCGTGTCCTGACCCAAATTATTCTTATCCCCAGAATTATGCATATTTATCTCTCGGTGGTTGCCTTTCAGTCCGAATTTTGTCTCCTGTTCCCCAGCAATGTCCAACTACTCGTTCCTAATGAAGTGTGCGACTGCCTCAGGCACCGATCGATCGTCCTGTCCTCCGCCTCCCTCCCCAATCTCTGGGGTTGGCCCTGCTCACTTTCCTGCTCTCTCCTGGATCCTCCTGTCTGCCTCCTCTTATCTAACTAGCAAATCCCAGCACAGGGCTTCCCATGGCTAGCACAAGATGTTCCTGTCCTTATTGATCCACTTTTCAGACTCCAATACATAGCCGGTTTTTTTCTTTTTTTCTTTCAATTCGTGGAGTGGCATTTTTTCGGTAATTTTACTGCAGTTCCTGCTCACTGTGATTCAGGTTTGACTCAGCTTTTATTCACCTCATGAAAAGAAATGAGGGCTATAAGGGCAGAGTCAGATCTTTGCATCATGCAAGCCCTCTGTCCATCCCTGGCTGGTGTCATTGCTGTGACCATACACTAACACAAGAGTGGTTGAATTTGCTCATTTAAAGTCATTTGAGACCCTTGCCAGAGCAGTCAGGAAGGGAGCTCTGATGCTCTGCTAATGGAGACAAGTTTTCAGTTTCCCTTTGTTCTTGTACAGAGCCTTGCTCTGATTTTAGCTCCAGCTGCAGGAAAGAAAGTAGGTTATGGTGCTTCCATTAAGGCCCATCACTCACCAGGGTGCCAAACAAAGCACCTTGCATAATCAGTTACATGAAAAAAAATCAAATTATCTTTCTATAAAAGGTGGAAAACAGGATAGAAACCCTGCTGGTGCTCTGTGTTTTGTGCTTCTGCACAGGGTAGGTCACAAGGTTGGTGTCAAGGATTTGTTGCTCACCTCAACTGCAGGATAAAATCCAGTGTCTGAGAAGCACTGATTTCAGCTAGAGCAGAACTTCTCTTCACCTTTGGTAATGTAAAGCACAGAAAACTGCAGGCACTCCCAGGCATGCAGCAGGGGACTCAATCTGAAAGTATACGGGAAAAAATAAATTGGTTGGATACAGCATGTCTTTCATGAAAGGAAAAGGGGTTCAACTTGCAGAAAAGTGCACTTCTTGCTGCAGGTGCTGACGTCTGAGTAAGACTTCAGAGTGGGAAGCAGATCTGGGGGGCTGCTGGCAGAATTGCTCTCTGCAGTGTGGGGTTACTGCTGCTGATTCCCAGGGAGCCTCCAGGAGGAAACGGGGCCAGCAGGAGTCAGTTCAGGTGAGCAGAACTTCCATATAGCACAGGGATGGGTGAGGAAAGGGAGTACCAGAGTCTGCTTTTGTCAGCTGCTCTGTCACCCTTTTGCATCACTAAATTATTCAACCTTAAAACTCCGAGAGGGGTGAAGTCATTTTACAAATAACAGGCCACATACTCTTCTTCAGGACTCACTTTACATTACCAATGCTTTTGTACTGTCCTCTGTGGGACTTGCTGTCTTCCTTGCAAGAAAAATCACTACAATCTGAGATTTTGTTTTTTGTCTTACTTTGTGTTTCCAAATTACACAAGGTGCAGAAATTACTTGATCTTTAAAAGCAATATCATCAGTTTAGTTGCTGTGCTATTTGAATAGGATCTGAAATGCCTGTGATATTAAATCCTGAAGATCTTACTGTAAAAGCAGGATGGCAAAAATTCTGCAGTGCATAGTAAGCATGTGGCTAGCAGAAAATAAGGATACTGCTTCAAAAATTAATGAGCTTAGATAGACATAAACAAATGAACTAGAGGAAAGCAGTGTGGGATTTGAGACATATTGTGTAACTTTAATACCAAAAAAGTAGCACCTAAGGCAGCAGAGATAAAGGCATTTTAAATCTAGTAAGAACAGATAGCAGGGAGTGAAACAGAGTTTTGAGATCTGTATCTGAAATCTTGACCTAATAATTTGAGTCAAGTGAAAAGATACAAAAGTAATTCAGAAGATTTATGCAACATCACTTATAAACAAAAAATTGCCCCGTTCAACTACATTAAAATACAAAAGAAAAAGAAAGGAAAAAAGCAAAGTAGTAAGTAATAATTTGTACTGTAATGTGTTTCAAGCTATATCTCCCCTGTTGCCTGAATTTTATTGTGCATCAGCCTGGTATAAGTTAAAGATGTAAAAGTGTACCTTTATGCTGTCATTCTAAGTTGTGTCCAGAAAAAAGCCAATAGCTTGCGGGCATTTAGGATCCAGACCTGTAAACAGCTCTTCCTGATACCACCAAGATGCTGAAAATTAATCATGGACTTTTATGTTGGCAAAGCTCAAGCCATAGGTTTCCCCAGTAGCCACTGAGCTGGGGCAGGGAAAGAACCATATGTCACTAAAGTTAATGACACCAAGTGAAAAGGAAAATTAAATGGCTGCCAGCAACTGTTTGGATGATAGCAATTAGTAACTACACTTGGGATTAGTCAGGTCTGTAGGCTGACAGTGGCTTGCGTGGGAATACATCACACAGTAAATGAAGCTATTAACCCTTTACTGCTCTGCCTGTTTCTGGTGAAATCGACTTTAAAACCTTGCCTGCACACGCATTTCACTGCAACATTTGGAAAAGCTAACCAGCATAAAGCAATTCATGGAGTTTCTTCACTGAAACTCATTTTCTAACATTGTTGACTAACCATGTGGTTAAATTTTGTGATTGCTCTACAAGAGTAACTGCTTTCCCACAGAAGATAACATTCTTTTAGCTTGCTAACACATCCATCTGTGAGCTCTACTGCAGTATGTCCTGCTCAGACTTCTTTTTCTTGTGAACCATATATTTTCCCATATAACCAGGTCATCTGTGTACTTTCCATGAGGGAATACTTTATAGGAGACAAAAATTAACACTCTTTCAAGGCATTGTGTCATCCCAGTGCTTTACTGGGTGCAGTTCAAGAAAGCTTTAAAATATGTGCTTGCTACTACAAACGTTCTTACTTTTGGACTTCCAAACTTTTCAAGCTCTTTGGAAATTCAAGATACATAGCAATACTAAAAGAATGTTTATACTCAGGCCTCTGGTTCAGCTCTGACCTACTTAGACATCACTTATACTTTCAAGTGCTTCAGGGACCATCACGACTCCATCCTAGAATAATCTGGAGAACCCACCTGAGAAAGCTGATGTGATGGCTAAGCAGTCACTGTAAAAAATGGGTGGCATTTGCAGTGAGATCTCTCTCAGATTCTCCTGTAGCCAACGATAGAACCCAATGCTGAGATTCACCTCACTTAACTTTGCCACCCACAGCTTGTAGGGCTTTGGGAGTACTATTCGCCCTCACCTAAAAATCAGTTATAAACACATCAGAATCCTTTTTCTAAAGGGTACCTGACAGCATCCAGAGCTGAAAGTGAAGGTAGCCTTCATCAGACATTGTTTTAATAATCTATTTGAGGAGGAGTTGAATGTCTTTTCCCCTCCATTAACAGCACAGGGAGTTCTGATACAGACACCTATACCTGGTGGAATGAAGCCCAGCCTAAATAATTTTCTGCTGTCTAGTGAGTGTCCTCTTCAAACAAGGTTCACATCCTCCAGCTTTGGGGGTGTATTAACTGGTGCATGTCTGACTGGCTTATACTCTACCCTCAGCCCCACCTGCACCCAAACCAGAGCCCAGCACAGGGAAAATGCCGTGGCACAGAGGGTGCTGGGTGTGTGATGCAATCATGAGGCTTCATCACATAGCTGGAGCCTCCTGATGTAAAACCACACCTGAAAAACAAGGAAACAAGGCTTCCTGGATAGAGAAAAAACAGGATCAGCTTGTACTGCCTTTTCATAATTCCCACCCCTAGATGTAACATTCAGAATTTATCCCTTTCACTCCTTTGCTCCTCAATGCTGTATTTTTGCCTCTTCTCAATAGAGATGTTTAGAGTGCCTGTATTTTGCTTTTCTAGCAAACTTCATGTTTTGGATACACTTTAAACCTCTTGGAGCCTTCCATTTGGGATTTCTTTGTTCATCCTTTCTCTCATTGTGACTTTAGTTGAATTTTCCTGTAAATCTTGCTCCTGGCTTGGCACTAAAGCAGCTCCTTGAATATATGCAATTTAATAGGAGCTGTGCAAAGTTTAGACATGAAAGACTTCTGCACCATTTCTATTCACAGGCCTGGAGAAGAGAGGTTAGAGACATAATCTGCCTTGCTTGAATCTGAATCACAAGAAATTCAGCTGTAAAAGAGGAATTTTTCTGCTTTTGAGATAGCCACATGATTTGACAGCTCTTTCTTTGCTTTCTGATCTAAGAGAAAAATATTATTTTTCAATTTTCTAATCTATAGATTATCTGATTCTCCTCCCTGTCATATACAGGATAAAAAGAGATGATCACTGCATTAAAATCAGTTAGCGTGTTTGTTTTGAGTAAGAAGGAATAGCAAGGGTAAATATTTCCAAGACAACTGGGGACAGACAGCAGGATAGCATCCAAAGCTTTCTACTGCTGCTATTAGGGTTTCTTGGCCATTCATCCACAGGCATCTTTTCCCAGCAGACCTATCTGATAGGGAGAGGGTTTTGAGTAATGATGTTTCCCTTGACTTTGCATGCAAAATTGTTAGAGGACTCTCAAGGACCCAGGGTGACATGGTTATGTCCAAAGAGGATATGCCACATGGAGGAGGCTAGGTGAGCAATCTGAAAAGTAATGCAGTCTAAACTAATAGAAAGCTAAAATCTGTATGTTTTGCCTGTGTTGATTTGGTGTGTGAGCTAACTTAGGAGGAATGACCTGGAGTAACTTGCTTCCTGCAGAGGAGAACAGTTATTTGGTGTAACTTTGTATTCATCTCAATAGTGATGCCAGGTGTATTGAGGCTGATAATGGCCACTCTAGGCTGGCAAGGGCTCTGCAGATGCACTCCTGGCTCTAGGAAAGAGCAGAAGGCAGAGCAGCCTCCACGCAGTGCTGTATTTCTGACCAAGGAGTCCCTGTGTTGCCCAACTTTTCCAGTCACCATTTGTCCCTTGTACCATCACCAAAGTGTCAGGGGCCACGATCCCACAGTGCAATGAGGAGAACTCCCACCTACCCTCTCAGAAACATCTTACTTTTACAGGAGAAAAAAAAAATCACAAGGCTTTCACACAGTTCAACCAGATGACCTCTAAAGGTTTCCAACCCAAACCATTTTATGATTTTATGATAGTGTTCTATGGAACGAAACAGGAATTTTCTATTGACCTGCCTGATCTTGATGGCAGTTTTGTGATTAAAACACTGCATTTTCAATGGTCTCTCAAAGATCTTTCTGCTTTCCCTGAATCAATGACAGTATCTCTTCACTCTTCAAAGGAAATACCAGGCAGTCCCAGGGGCATCGATGGGAGCCATCCTGAGCCAACATTAAAATGCTTTGAAAGTCCCACCTGTTTGATGAACAGGATTTTTTGTAGAAAGGACATATTTTATCACCTTATTATTGCTGTGGTTGGTAGTAAAAATGAATTGAGCTGACACTGCTGATAGCACTGACACATGCAATGACAGCAAATGACTGCAACTCAGTATTAACAGTACTGATTTTCTGCTCCCAAGAGAGCCCTTGTAAACTTTCAAAACCCAATTTTTCCAAATAAAAAACACACAAATGAATGTCAGAGATTGTTAGAAAGTCATTTTAGTAGAAGCCACAGGTGTAATTCATCATGTGAGAGGACTGACAATGATCTCACATATGTGGGTGTGAAATTGTGCTGGCCCTATGAAAGCATGTGACAGAAATATGACTTTTCAAGGTGACTTCAAGGTTATGCTGTGACCAAGCAGCCTGATCTACCCCAACAGGCTGACCTACCTGTCAGTGCAGAGTCCCATCTCCATTTCTGGGGCTTCAGCTGTAAGGAGGCTGAAGGAGCAACACACAGCATTCACTCAACTCTTAATCACACAATCACAGAATGGTTTGGGTTGGAAGGATCTCCCAGTTCCAACCCCCCTGCCATGGGCAGGGATGTCACCCACTAGATCAAGCTGCTCCTGTGGGTAAGGATTGATGTAAGGCATGTGCTGTTAGATGATTTTGCAGCTATGACAGGGAAAGCTTAAAATGTTCAGTGCTCTTAGCAGCTTTCTTGGCACCTGGGAGCCTTTTGTGTCCATCCTCAGCAGTCCTGGAAGCAATAAATACTCTCAAACGTGTGTGCTAATGCAAGAACCTTCATAACAAGCTCCTCTTCTCTGTGCCGGTTATTGCAATTAGATGAGCACATCCAACTGTCACATGCATCATCTATTTGAGAAGTTATTTTATCCTAACACGGCGACAGACACTGTTCAGGCTCTCTAGTTCAGCTCTGGATGAGTCATGGCACATTTACCCAGTGCATCAGTCTTGATCATGATTAATTTCTGAAAACAATTTCTGCAGCCATTCAGGTGCCGCAGGCAGATGCCTGTGTGCTCAAAAATAAACATTGCGTAAACTCTTTCCCTGTCTTGCTGAGTTTACAGCCTCCCTCTCCTAAAACTCCCACGTTTTTATTCATTACAGCTCACTGTATTGATCCTCAGGGAAAAAGCGGGAGGTCTGGGGCCAAACCCATCAGAGGAGCAGCACCCCCCATCCTGAGGCCTTTTACCCCTTGCTGAGAGGGAGGACCACTTGTCTGGGGAAAAGGATGCACAGATCTGGAGGGCAGCTGGGCTTTGCGTGGTTTTCTGCAGGAGGATGGAGCAGATCTCACATCAGTCTCACATCAGCTCTGTCCTCACCTCCAGGAGATGCCTCAGAGTCAGTCTTGGGTGCTCACTGTGTGGTTTCAGGGTGGATTGTCTCTTAAAGCAGGTGCCCTGAGTACTATAGAGTATTACAGCATCTTTAGGAGTACAACCTGTTTCCCTTACAAGGAATATTCACAAGGAACATGGCAGTATTTGAACAGGGAATACACCTTTCTCTGCACATTTGCTGCTCCAGCTCCCTCAGGATGATGTTGTTTTGACACAAAGTCTCAGTTTGATTTGCTCCACAAAAATACTGATTGCTCTGTCAGCACCTTTAAATTTGGTAACATTCCACAGCCTTCAAAATCCACAAAGGTAAATTTGCAATTTAAGGGGTGAAGTGATTTATTGCACTATAAATAACTTGCTGTATTAACATGCAAGTGTTCAAGAGTCACTAAGCTAAGTAGAAAATTTGTAAATGTAGTTTTTATGCTTTATTAATTGCTCCCTCATGAATTTGCTTTCCTTGCCAGGGTTGTGCTGGTGTCTGAATTTCCCCCCTCCTCTTTAAAATCACTGCTCAACTTACTACCTTACCCAAAGGTAGTAAGCAATTCCATTTTCCCCACCATCTTTCTCAATGCCTCCTTTCCCTACAAACTCACCTGAAAGAAATTGTTTTGAATTAAAAGTCTGCGAGGCACTCTAGTCCATCTTAAACCCAGCTTTCTGAACAGATTCTAGTCATGTGCCAACCCACTGCTTATGAAGATGAAGAACAGCACAGCAGGGGTGACTCCCTGAGAGAGAGCTGAGTGTGGTGGTAAAACAAGAGCTCCAGGGATGTGTTTCCACTTGTCACTGCCACTGACTCATCCCAGATAAAATTTATTCTTTTGCAGAGCATCACCTCAAAACTTATACCTTAGTTAAAGCCTTACTGTAGCTCCTGTTGTCTCAGGGAAACTACTTTTTATTTCTTTATTTCAATGTCTTTCTCTGTAAATTAGTATTTAATCAGCCTTTAGGATGTTTGGATGAAAAGGACTTGCAGCAGGATAGGAGGGGTTTGTCTGCCAGCTGATTATGGCCAAAAAGGTGCAGTATCTGGCAAGTAGAATGCAAATCTCCTTGATCCAAGCTTCTATAGAGCCATGGATGCTCATGCTGGAGCATTTGTCTGCTTGTCCTTGGCACATGGATGCTCACTGCAGCCTAGACCTGCCCAAGAAGAGGTGGAGGGTGATCCATGAGGATCCTAATCCTGGCACTATAAATTAGAGATCTCCAAGGCCTCTGGGACCATGAGGAGGATCAGACATCTCAGGATGGGACCTAAACAGCCCAGACCAGACCAAAAAGTTGACAGATCCCTTCCCCTGCTGAGGGATGGAAAGATTTGTTTAAACACCTTGTGAAACTATATATTATCTCATCCCTAGATATTACTGAGAAATAGTGAAGGTGAGGGCAAGGTGAATCTTTAGTACCTCTGGCTGTAGAAAATACAAACACTAACATCATTAGAAACTCACAGACCTGTGAGAAATCAGGGGGAGTGAATTTGAAATTAACTTTGCAAAGTGAATAGTGTGTTTGAATTAATCTCTAAAAATGGGTTTTACCATGGAAGTAAGGTAGAATGTCAGCCTGAGGTTAAAAGCTTTGTCAAAGCAATCTCTGTTTTAAGACTTAAAGTGACCCTTGATATTTATCAGAGTAATGAAATTACAGGCCTTTTCAAAAGGCTGATGAGAGGTTGTACTCAGCCCTCCCGTCACAACAACTGGGTGTTTTTGCTGCAGCTGAACAACTTGCTTCTCTATCACTTTCCCACATGCATAGACAAATCCTGCAGACTGAATATTCCTATTTCCAGGCACACTTCTGCCAAACTTCAGAATTAATTAAATATAGACATATATTTAGACACATATAGATACAAATATTTATTTTATATTCCTATTTAATTAACATATATATCTAGTATCTAACACAATACTTATATTGTGTACCTCTATTGCGTATATATATGTATTTCTGGTGACTGAAGTGGCCAAACAAAGGACACCCATCTGACCCCCAAATGCTCCAGATGACCCAACAGGCAAAGATGCTGCAGGCAGCTGGGATAACAAAGGTGACTCAGCCCTCTCCTTGCTGTGTCACCCACATCTGGACAGAGGCACACAGTGCCCTGCCCAGCTGGATGTGCAGGCTGCTGCCCTGTTGGTAATCCATGGATGCCTGAGGCTGATGGTAAACAGCATCAGCATTTAACTTGCTGAACACAAGACAAACATAGAAGAGAAAAACTCATGAAGCCAAGCTGCAATGAACTCCTATGTCAGAAATACCAAATGAATAGACTATAATTTCTTTCCAAGTACAAAATTCCCTGCCTAGTCAATGCACCTATCTTATACTGTCAAGTACCTTCCCCTTTCTCCCCAAAAAGATCACTGGAAAACTTTCTAAAACATTCTCAATTTGGAAGAAAAGGAGAACCAGCAACATGCTTTTTTACCTGAGAGTGAGGCAAAATGTATTTCTTTAGTGAGCATGTGTGCAAGATGAATTGGGTGCTTCATCCTGTTCTAGTTGCAGCTGACCTCTCCATATGGGGGCCAACATGAGATCCAGTTTCCCAAAAAGCTGCTCTCCGTGGGTACCCCTTTGTGTGTCTCCAGCAAACATAGGAAAACAGGATTCCATGAATAAAACATTAACCAAAATCAAGTTTTCTGAAGGCAGTGGAAGCACATGGGGTCAAGAATTGTTCAAATCCGGAATGTTTAAAAGTAGCACAGCCATTGTGAAGTCTGATTCCACTTTTTGTCACCCAACATGCTCGAAGTTTTGTGCAAGCCTGGCTCAGGCCAGATGACCAGGATCTTCTTAATTTGTAATACATTTACCTCATAGTTTTCAGACATCCCATTGCCAGCCCAGGGGAAACTGTAAGATATATTATCACTTATCTTTTGATATGTCACTTTAATAACTGAATTAATATTTTGCATTTTATTAAGTGATGCTCATTTTACTCTTACCTTAAAGCTTTCTTACTCATTTCAGAGATTTAAAAAGTTCTTAGCAGAGTGACAGCCAAGGAAGTGCAACATTAAAACAGTCAGCCTGCTGTGCCAAATATCCTGAAGTGGCGTCAGGAATTCCCAAAGCTGATAACTGAGTTTATAGAGAAGGGATTCTTGCAAACATCAACCAAACTGCTGTAATATCCAACAAGACTGTATGGGGAGAGGCCGTGGGGTCTCTACACAATTGTAGCACTGAGTTTATAACATATATTTAGTAAGTGACCTAAGAATAAGTGTGTTTTGTACCAGCTGCAGTTTTGATTGAAAAAAGATTGTGGGATGATTGTTATCTACTGAATTATTGAAGGATTTTGTCCTGTTACACTGATTTGCTAAAAATAGCCTCAAGCTGTCTCTGATTTTTAAGGTGGAGCTGTTGGAGTATCAAACATTTCAGAGCCATCTGCTGTGCATTTGGACTCACATGGCTTATTTCAGACATCTGCACTAAAATAGGATGAACGACATCCAACAGACACCTATTTCTTTCTGGCTAGGACAGTCCTAGGAACTAGGAACTAGACACACCTTTGCTCAGGGGCATCCCAAACTAACTGCCTTCAGAGAATTGTTAAGAATCACTGACATTGCTAAGAATATTTCCACTGGTTCCAATGAGGATTAAAAGTGACCCTGCAAAGCTCCTACAAGGCATTCAATGATTCAAGCTCATATCAAGTCTGTTGTTTTCACCAAGACTGTATTCAAACATGAGGATATTTCTCCAAATTAGGGTCCACAAGTAACAGAAGGGATTGATTATTCACAGTCGGTAAAGCTGAACTGCCCTGTTTGGAATTCCTTATTCTCAAAAACTGTAAAACCCCACAGTTGTCTCCACAAGGAAACTGAATTTTAAGTGCTTTACAAGTTTCACAGTGCTTTGATTTTTTGGACAGGAAAAAAGGGGGGGTTTTTTGGTTGTTCATTTGGTTTGGTTTAGTTTGATTTGGTTTGGTTTGGGTTGTTTTTGTTTTGTTTTGGTTTTGGTTTGTTGTTGTTGTTTTTTGTTTGTTTGTTTTGGTGCAGAAATGTGAAGTCATCATGTGCAATTTATATTAAACTAACATGCCCTCATTGGCATGATACCATTATGCAGGATAACTGAAAGCAGAGCCCTTGCTAATCTTAGAAACACAGGCCTGGAAGCAATCTCCAGTCTCCAGGGCAGGGGATACTTCATCCACATTCCAGGCACTGAAACTCGTGGCCTCATGCAGCAATTCTGGGAGTTGCTTTTATGAAGGTCATTATCTTTCTTAACCTCTATGCAAAATTCATAGTGCCTAGAGCCAGGATTCACTTTCCATCACTCATGGTGATAGTCTGACACTCCTGAAGTTCTTATTATCCCATACAGCAAAGTTATATATATATATATATATATATATATATATATATATGTGTGTGTGTGTGTGTGTGTGTGTGTGTGTGTGCATATCTATGTATATATATGTATATATATATTCAGTTCCCTTTTCAATTTAGACCACAAAGGATAAATTCTGGCTTATAGAACCAGTTCTGTCTGCTTAATTCATAAAATCATCCCCTGAAAATCCACTTTTGCCACCCAAAAAAAGATCTGCTTTTAATCATGTCATTAGGAGAATCACCTCTTAGATCTGCTGTAATACAGAACTACCCTGGATTGCCTCAGAGAGTAGCTTGGGACAGAAAATAGCATAAACTGTTCTCTTAGTTTTCACTGTAAACTTGGAGCTTAATATCATTTTTTCATCAAATAAAGTAAAGTCAAGCCTGCAGATTTATAGAGTAAATGAGCTGTAATTCTGGGGCAAGGAATAAATAGACAAAGCAGAAGCAAATCTGGTGGAGAGGGAGCAATGTCCCACTTGTGTTTGTTTGATAAATGACTGTTTTTCGGGAGGAAAATACAGGAGCATTGATCTGAGACCCATTCACAGCCAGCTGATTACAAAGGCAGAGCTTTAAATTTGGGTGGAGCCCCACCACCATTTTCATGGGAGATTTCAGATGTTATTTCAGGTTATTATTACAATTATAAGAGAAAGGACTACAGTGTGACCCTGATACCTGGGATTTGCTTCCTAGCTAATCCCTGTCAATAATGATGCTTAAGGACCTTCATAATTTCAAATTTTATTGCCAGAGAAACATATAGATATAAAAATATATAAACTACCCAAAAATATATAAATTACACAAAACCTGTTTACATGCTTAAGTTTTAATCACAGAGGGTCTGGGGCTTCCAAATTCTGGTTTGGAAAGTGCAAGAGTGATATAGAGAAGGAGAATTTACCTCATTAGGAAAAGTTGCATGCATCATGCTAGCTTTTTATATATCTGGGCTTTTTTGTTTTAAGAATTACATAAGAATTTACATGAATAGTATTCCCCCTGGATAAAACTGAGAGAAAGGAAATCTCAATGCTGTCACACAGTAAAATACCATCTGCTTCTGTTTAAGAAATCCACTGTAATGGAACCCGAAACACTTTGATCAGATGTTTAATGTGACTTTTGAATTAGTATTCCAGATCAGCCTCATAAAAAGTTGGCAGCTCCAAAATTGCTCCTCAGCTCCTTTCCATGACAACCAAGATAGAAAAAACAATATTTCATTCTCTGAGAACAATAAAAACAGACTTCCCCACAAATTCGATGCGTTTGTTACAGCACAGAAGAAAACCCTGACGTGTACTCAGACTGTACGCAGCTATAAACAGCAGATTTGGGTCAGACAGAATGAAATGGTTCTTACTCTGAATGTCTGATTACAAACCATTTAAAAGCCTTTTTCTATATATATTATATGGGACTTTAATGTTCCAACATACTAAGATTGTAGAGTGGGTACAGTACAAAATGAAGACTGAATAGAGAAATAAAATGGAAGAAAGATGCCTCTCCTACCCCCAAAGATTAGGAACCTCAAAAACATTTTCATGCATGTCAAAATAAATGTCTATGCCTGACTACAGGGATACCACGTGACCTTGTAGGCATCTCTCTAATCATGGTAGGACATGGCCAGGACAATGGAACAAGAGGCTGGGGGAAGACCTCATGATGGTCTTTAACATCCTCACAAGGGGAAGCAGAGGGGCAGCACTGATCTCTTCTCTGGTGACCTGAGGGAATGGCCTGAAGCTGTGTCAGGGGAGGTTTAGGTTGGATATCAGGAAAAGGTTCTTCACCCAGAGGGTGGCTGGGCACTGGAACAGGCTCCCCAGGGCAGTGGTCACTGCAGCAAGCCTGGCAGAGCTCAAGAAGTGTTTGGACAATGCTCTCAGATACATGGTGTGACTCCTGGGGTGTCCTGTGCAGGGCCAGGAGTTGGACTCAATGATCCTTGTGTGCCCCTTCCAAGTCAGGATATTCTGTGTTCCTATGAGCTCCTAATGTGATGCTCATGAGCTTGCAAAAGCCAAAAATTCCTCTCCAGCTGCTAAAGCATTTAATACAGAGATGTCAGAATATCAAAGATCAGACCAGACTAGGTTTATTCCAGTTATTTCTGACTTTTCTGTTTAATTTGCATACTTGAGACTCAGTATTGCCCACTTTGCATCTTGTTTGTATGGGAAAAATTACCCAAGGTGTGCATACCAGTGAATGGATGGGAGACAACTGCCAAGACAAATAAAGCTGAGCAGATGTAATTGTTAGGAGATTTTTAAGAATGTCATATTTCCTATGAAATACACCTTTGGGTTCTCCAAAACACTGAATGCCTTAATGTAAAAGCCTCAAGGAGCAAACAGAAAATGCTGAGGTTATTTCAGTCTGCAAATGACTGCAGCCTCATGAAGACAAACTCACTCTTTTCCTTTGCACCGCTGCAGAATTGATTCCAAATCTGCCTAGAATCTAATAAATCATTCACATCACCTTTTCTTTTAATGCATGAATATTCATGGTGAAGGTTTGCAATTATAATTTGTGGGATGCTAAATTTCTGGCAAAATTTGCACAGAAATAACCAGTTCCTTTTTTAATTTCAATGATCACACATCTTTAAGGCACTTGTTGAAGCTGCCTATAGGAATTCAGACAAGTACTGCCAATTAGTGAAACTCAAAGTATGCAGAATGTATTGCTGATAACGACAAAGGTGAAAGCTTTGATGGAAGAAGTCCGTCTTGAGTTCCTCACTTATTTTTATCTTTCCCTTTGGATGTCCATAAAAACTGGTGCAAGTGAAGTTTGGAAACAGGAGGACATGATTTGTCATCTCTAGCTTTTACTTGTGTCACACTGACACTCCTGGCTGTGGAAGTTCTCACCCATTTGGCAAAATAAAGCCTGGTCTGTTTTCTCCTCTAGGAATAAACCACAAAGCTGAACACCAGGATTGAAAGAGCTTCACACCAGGCATGAAATTTCTCTTTGGTATCAGAGGTAATGTGTGCAGAGGGAGCATCTGTTCAAAGAGCAATTCTGCCCATCTTGGCTCATTTGAGTACTGATGATGGGGTTGGGTGACTCAGTGCTGTGCAGATGAGATCTCCAGTGGCTCTGTAGGTGACCTACAGCTTCCTTGAGGTCAGCTCTGCTTCAGCCCTGCCAAAGTCAGTGGAGATGCACAACATTGACTCAGACCCTCTGAGGCAACCATCCTGAGGAACTCACCTGTTCCCATATTGTTCCTATGCAGTCTTATTTAAGTGTAATACACTTACTGTACTGGAAACTTTCTCATTAAAAATTTAAACAATGTTGTGGAAAAAAGCACATGTGCTTTTATTCCAGGCTGCTTTCCAAATATCAGATCTCCATCCAGAGCTGAAGTAAAACAGGGATTGTCAGCAATTGCCAGCAATTTTCTGAAGGCTGGGTACTAAATTTTTTTTAACTATATTTTGACTCTGTAAAACAACCCAATAGTATTAAAACACCCATGAAATTTAAACACAAGTAGCAAGGGAGTTTTCTTCCATCTATCCAACATTTTACTTTCAGGTGTGCCAGGGCTGTTGCAGGGTCCAGATGGCTTGTACTCAAAGATCAGGTTCAAACACAAACCTGCCCTTTTCTTTCCCCTCCTTTCCCTCCCCTACCCTTGTCCTTCTCCTTCCTTCCAAATCTCAAATACTCTAAAAAGGATATGAACACCTGGACTGTAAGTGTGGGTTCACTTCAGGGTTTGACAGAGAACTAAACTATTTTGTCTCCTAGCGATAGAGTGATTTTTTTTCAGCTAATCTTTTTGCAAAAATGTGTACCACTGCTGTATACTGACCCCACGTCCTTCCCTTTGAACGAGCTCTTCTGCTCTTGCAGCCCTGCCTGACCCAGGGAAGAAAAGGCAAGGCAAGGCAAGGCAAAAGGGCATCATGCCATTAACACTCAGAAGCAACCACTTGGCCTGGAAAGTGTTTTTTAATGCTTGAAACTTTGAAAGTTGAAGGAAGATGGCACACTACCATAAAGGCAGGTTTCAGGAGCTCATGACTATGTTTGTTGCAGATTCACCTGAAAAGACTTAGTGTTTTCAAGAGAACTTGAATACTATATTCCTTGCTGGATGTGCCCTGGAAACAGAAACAAAATTATTGTCCTTTAGCCAGCAGGTAGGACTGAGTTGAGCCAGGATTGCCTGTGACTGGTAAAGAGAAGCAACTGTGAGTCAAAGACTGCCAGGACAGAAGCAGGGTTCGAAGTACTAAAGAGGTGTTGTCACTCCTTATCCCCCTTTTCTTTTTATCTTGATTATTTAATACTTTTCTGCAATCTTGCACTGACAGCACATTAAACTATTTAGCAGTTAACTGTTTGTTCACTGGACAAATATATTGACTTAATATGTCCTAAGTCAAACAATGGGCTGTTTGGAGGGGGGAAAAAAAAAAAAAGATCCTTCAGATTTCCTCAGATCTGTTGAAGAAAATGGAAATGTGCAACTATATTCTAGCAAGGATATTCCTGATGAGGTTCATGTCCCTCTGTACAATTAACAGAATTCTGATAAAAAATGAGTGGCTTTCTCCAGAAATCGCAGCTCTTCTAGTTAATTCTGACTCAGCAGGGAGATTTTTTCCTTTCTCAAGGTAATCACCACTTCATTCAGTGCATAGGAGCTGCAGTGCTGAGTGTTCCCAATTCCTAATGGCTATAAAATATGTATGTGTAATGGTTTGTGTGTTTTCACAGAAGATTTACAGGGTGAGACTGCTAGCTCAGCCATTGACAGGTATTTTCTGAGGTTATGAAATGGTGGAACCGAAATGCAGGCACCTAAGCCCCCTTAATTTAATCTGCAATTGAAAACAATTAGACACATAATTAATCTAAGTCTTGGAAGCACAGCTTGCAGCAAGAGGGAAAACATACCCCTTTTCTTCCATTTATTCAAAGAATGTTAAAAGGTTCTTTGTTCACAGGTACCTTGTTCACAACTTGTACAAGAAACACATTTTGGATTCTAGGTGGTTCCTTCCACCCCAAAAAAGACATAATGAGAATTACATCTGGCTGAAAACTGATGTTAAATAATTTAATATTTAAAAAAGATAAGGCATAGAAGGGTAACAGGAAAGGCAAGTCATGGAACAACATGTATAGGGTTGTGTGGGTTATCTATTATCAGAAATCTTTAAATCATGGTCAAATACTATTCTGACAGGACAGCTAGAGCTGAAACAGAATTTCCCACTCCATGAAGAAATTACTGGGTGGGATTTGGAGGTCTGTGCTATACAAGAGATGAGTTAGTTAGAGGTGACTACCAACATCCACTTGAAAAATCAAGAAATTCTTTCTCTCTGACCATCTCTCCGAGCTCTGTGGAAAGGGGAAGTTTTTAACTTCCCCTTTCCACAGAGCTCGGAGAGATGGGAAGACAAAATCATCATTGAAGCCATAACAGAAAAAGACCAGACAAGAGCCAAAGCAAACAGCAGCTGGCTCAACAAATATGAATTTCAGGTAATGGTCACAAACAGGCTGGAACTGTGCATGCTAATAAAGTGAGAGCAAAGGTCAAATCTTGCTCTTTAATAACATGGTTGGTTCAAAATAACAAATTAAATGAAAGTGTCATTCACATAAAAGCCCATTTTTGTGACTAGTGCAAATAACTGGTCCCCACCCCTCAGTTCCTACAGCAGGTACAGAAATGGTGCCTCCAAACAAACCAATGATGAAAAGGCACCTGGGAGACTGAAATTGCTGCTGATCCTGCTGACCAAACTCCCTGTTTCATGGTATCCCTCAATCTGTTGATTTGTACCCCTCTGCCATCTCTTCTCTGAGATTGTAAATTGTCTGGGGCAAAACCACCTTTCTATTGTTTGTTTTTGTGTAGTGGGTCACACAGGGTACTTCAGGTCTTGGCTTTTACACTTTGGGTCTATGGAAACAGTTGGAACAGTAACAGATAATATTTCATCCTTTAATCACTGTTGTCTAGAGAGCACCTGGAGACAAACAGAATTAACATTGGTATCCAAGTACTGATGTTTAGGGAAGAGATTCAGCATTTACAGAGCCTCTGAGGATATTAATTCATAGTAGGTCTAAATCCAGAGAAGTTTGGTCTTGATGAGGTCATTGCTGGAGCTGGTTTCTTCCCCATCTGCTTGTGTGAGATTTTGGATGCAGCTGTGCAGACACAACAGGGGCAGGACTCTGAGCCACAAGGATGTGGAGACTGATCCAGACTCTCAGCTCCTGTGAGAAGCATTAGCCCTCAAATAGCTGTAAGTAATAATCAGATTTTATGCTTATAACAAGAAAAATCCCATAATTGTCCTAATAAGTCTATGAACAATTTGTCCCATTATTTATTTCTTTGTTTGCCAGTGCAGTGACTTAAACACAGATGGCCAAGAAACACATTTTTGTGTCATGTGACCTTTGGGCTCTATTGTCAACTTGCTTTTCTTCAGCATGGATTAAAATCATTTATGAAAAGCTAGAGGAAAAAAAATAGAATAGTCAAAATCTTTGTATTAAATGTATTTACTTGGGTTGGGGGGGTTTACCTCTGAGTCCAAACTATTTTGAAACCATTTATTTCCAAGGCAGAGAAATCTCTGGCTGACCCAAAGCTTATTTAAAAGATTAAAGAAAGGGAGAAACTAAGAATCATGCCATGGAGCCAAGAGGGTATTCTGGAGGTAGGCTGAGGTCTGGGACACTGCCCTGGGTCAGGATTCAATCCTGAATCCTCCATCAGCCACGAATCCTCCATCTACCATGTTGTCCTGTCTCTGCCACAGGGACATTTTATTTTTGAAACTCAGAGACAAAGACAGATAGAAGTAAAAAAGCTCTTCTTTAGCTCCCCATTCTCTAATGAGGATTGAGGTTCACAAATTGTGATGGGGAAATGATGGAAGAGTCCTACAACCTCTGCACAGTAACCATTCAGCACTGAAAATTATCTCACACTGGAAATGGCTATCTCTGTGGCCAAGGTAGAAGGAAAAAATAGAGAGGGGATTTCAAATTCAAAGAATAAATAAATATAAATGTTTGCTAGTTATGTAGTTCCAGGATATTATATCAATAATAATCAAACTTCGTGGCATTTTAAGTCAGTAAGTAACGTTTTCCTTATCTCAAAAACAAAAACCTGCCAGGTTGATAATGATGAGAGAGAGGGAAAGAGGTGCTAAACCACACAGTTTTAAAATGCACAGTGCTTGGACTGTCATTTAAAATCAGTCTTGTCCATTTGAGTGGAACTAAACTGTATTATAAGCATGTAATGGAACCGTGAAAACCTGTATAGGAGCCCAAACTGGGATATGTCAGCCATAGAAACAGCAATGTACAGATAATGCTGCAGATGCTAATGAATTTTAAAAGGACAGCTCAGATATCTCCTTCTAAGAGAAAGGAAAACATATTTTTAAATACTTTTGGTTAAGGTTTTCTTGATGAAAATAGATCTTAAAACTTTTTTTTTTAATCAAATCCAAATATCAAATCCAATAATGCATTAATCAAAACCTTTTTTTACAGAAAGGCCCCAGTTTTGGAAAAAGGGTGAACTAAAAATTGAGTGGTTCTAATTTTCAACCAGGACAAGGTAATACTTCACACAAGGTTAGGAAGCAACAAAGAGGCAAAGTGAGGAGACGACTCAGGTTTGCCTGCTCTGTGTGCAGCTTCACCACTATATCACACTTCTTTCCATTTCCTATTTCCAGAAGCATAACAAAACAAACTTGCACAGAGCTGTCCAAATCAAAAAGCAATGATTACCTGCAATGAGCAAATAGAAAGCAGAGTAATTTCTAAAGAAAGTTGTTTGACTCTCATATATGCTGCTGAACTGTTGGTGAACTGTTTTTCTTCTGTTTTCTTCTTTCTGATAAATTTGATTCCCCTTTCTCTTACTGGCAAAGTACATGATAGATATTTTTGTTAATTTACTGGGAAGATAGTTCTCTGCATTCCTTTTTTGTGATAAAACAATGCAATTAAGTTTCATAGAAATAATATCTGGGAAAATACATCATATTTTTGTCACTTCATTGAGGCATTCACCTCTCTCTGGGCTCTTCATGCACATAATGGAGCCACCACACACTGTGAGGTTAAAAAATAGCTGCACAGAAAAAATGAACTTGACTGGCAGATTTTGTGAAGGTCGGAGAGCAAGAGGGACTTCACACAAATTCACATGGCACTCATAAAATATTCTACTGAATTCTGATAGGGGCCACATCCAAATCTCTTCATCTGAATGTTACAAAAACTGGGAGAAGGCTGGATGTAGACATAATCTCTACAAGTGACCTTTGCTGCCTCTCTGCCTTGGCTTCAGACATAAGCAGCTCCACACTTAGAAAATATTCAGAGATTAATTCAGAGCACATTGAAAATCTGCACCAGAAACCTACTTTTTAATGCTGGAGCCTGACTTGCTGCTAGCAATGATCAGAATGAAGGCAAATCCATCAGCCTGAACGAGCAGGGTATTAAAGGTTAGAGCATCTCTGCTGTCAATTAGAAGAGCTTCTATGGTCAAACCATCATTAAAAGGGGAAAGACAGGGGAAAAAGCCAGGAATCTGTGCAACATCTTGCATCAGACCTGAAAGATAGACTGGCCTGATTCTCAGCTGCTGCTGCTGCTGCAGCAGGCAGCAAACAGCTCTGAGATTAAAAGCACAGTACTGATAAGCAAAAAAAGAAAATAAAAATAGACAAACAAAAAGCCAAAGCCACATCACTGCACATATATATATATATATATATATGTATATATATGTATATGTATATATATATATATATAAACAGTGTTTATTTGTTCTTTTGCTCAAACTGATAACTTCAATATTCACTGTCAATTGCAGTGTACTTGGACTTTTTTCCATTTTTTCCATACTTTCCTACTTACTCCTCACAACTGCCTGTGGTATCTAATACACACTACAGAGATAAGTCAATTATTAAAGGCTGTCTTTTCAAGGGGACTGAGATGTTTATCAAGATTTTTTTCATGTATGTAACCAGAACTATTTTTTCCCAATAGAATCTGGAATTGCTTTCTAATCGTAGGACTGTTTGCCATAACTGGTAATATTTCTGACATTATGTATGGCAGTTGTTTCTATTTGACATAGCTGACAGTATTTGTCAGCAGGGAATTCGCAAAAAGTCTAAAAGGGATTTGCAGCTTTTGTGTAAGGACCTCAAATTCAGGCTCTTTAATTTGTATCACTCCCTGGATTTCAACCATTCTGAAAAAGGCCCTAAATAGCCAAAATAAATTTAAGACTTTTTATAGTCTGGGATCCCATAATATATATTCCTGATCTAAATTCATTGAACCACGCATGATTGAAATTAAGAATATACTAAGGTATTTACACAATGAGAATGCTGAGGACTGGTATTTAATTTTTTTCCTGCTTGTATGGATGTTCATATTGTCTTAAAGGGAAGAACACGGAAGAAGCAGATGTCAAGACTATGATCTCGACATCGATGTCTTTAGATTTTTTCCAAAACAGCTGATTGATGACAGAGTATTTTAATTGGGATATTGTTCATCTGAGGGGGGGGGGGGGGAAGGGATTCTGTAATTTCTTGTTCTTCTTGTCAGTCCTGTAAGCAGAGATGCTTTTTTTTTCCCTTGAACACAGAGTTTTCTGATCACCAGTGACATATCTTATCAGCTGTAGAGATGAAAATTATTTCCTAGACAATTAACTCAGAATCATCTGTTAGAGGCAGGCCAGGTATGCTTTCACTGTTCCTTACACTGATGGGTGAAGCTGGTTGGTTTATGTTATAATGCCTCATTTGATGGCTGTAGCTTTGTCTTGTTATCAACATTAGAAAGAGTTGCGTTTCCGAGTTACGGAAACATTTCAGATTAAGCGAGAGAGGGAGATAGAAATGCAGATTCTCCATCCAGCTGAAATATCCCTCCCAATTATTTTGTTGCCCAGTGACCTCTGTCATCACCAACATCTTCTTACCCTGCTTCCTGCTCCTTCTAGATACTGAGCTCCAGTGAAATGTGTGCTGCCAACAGCTACATCCCATAGCTAAATATTTGTGCTGATTTGAGAACAAATCAATTCTAAAAAGATTGAACAGATGAAAACATAAATTATAACAGAAACCAGGATGCAATTTGTAGTATAGCACTGAATTGCTACAATGCAGGAATGTGGCCATATGTTTGTGAGTGTAACATTTTGTCCTTTGTTTTAATTCTGGTTGGTTCAAGATGGTTAGGAAGCTTTCACAAACGAAGGTATGAGTCCAACACTTGAAACACATTGATCACTTCACTGGTAAGAGTGATTTTACTGGTTAACTCCATCAGTTTAGACTTAAAATCTATTAAAGAACAATGGAGAGATTCTGACAAGAGTCATCCAGGTGGGATAAATCCAGATTTACAGCCATATAAATGAGGAGGATATGACCCATCTGGCACGAATAAAAAAATTACATAACCACAAGAACTTCCAGATGCTTTCCAATCCCTAGGAGGATCACTCCTTTTCTCTCATAAGAGTCCTGTACAGAGAAACCTGCACTCTCAAAATTATCATAATGAAGAAACTCACAAATCATTTGCAAGCTCGAAGCAAAGTTTTGTGTTTGGACGTGATCTAATCCCCAGTGCAGCAGCACTCTGACATTTACTAAGGGATTAGCACATCCTCCAGCATCACATCCCAAACACCACAGCACTGCAACCTCTGGCCCCACACATACGGCTGCTGTTTGATATCAATGTGATTTGCACAAATGTGCTGGCCCCAGATGAGCTGACATTTGTGTAATAGCTGTCAGGGGAGAAAGCTGCCCTGTACCTCAGACCTGGGGGAAGAGGGAATCTCAGCCAATGGTAAAACCCCGATAACAAGTCTAGAATTTCTTAGTTCAATCCCTTTTTGAGCTGGTTGTGGACTAAATCCTGCAGCTCATAGCTGGGGATCAATTTGTCATGCTCCTCTCTATCCCAGCCCCCAGGAAGGCATTTTAGCTTCTGCCCAGCACTTGCTCCTGATCTGACCCCACTCAGAGGTGCATGGTGACTGCATGGCTTTGGGAACTTTCCCAAGTTCCCAAGTTGTTTAAAACAACAACCCAAACCCTATAGGGTCAGGGTGCTCCAAGGGAAGCACAGCCATGCACCGGTCTGACCAGTGCACATGTACTGACCACTGGACTGGAGGACAAGCTGTGATTAAAGACAGTCCTCAGGGAGGATGTCACACACCTGACTGAAACAGGAGGGGGTGAGGTTGGAGTATTCACCTGTGAACAGATCCCCAAAGTAGTTTTCATCTCACAGGGCTAGGATAGCCCAGAGGTTGCTACAAGCAACCAAGCTGGATAAATCAGTGCTCTGGGAACAAAGAATTTGTCTTGCAGCCTGATGTTCACCTGTGCTGGAGCACAACCAAAAGGCAGGACTGAGAGGTATTAAAGAGCTGAAAGGCTTTTTATTCCTGAAAGTTGAATTCACAATCCAGTTTCTCATTTGATAAATCCATAGTTTTCAGCTATAGGTACTTCAGGGCAGATTCACTGTGTAGGAGCACAATGTGCTGTACATACAACTGTGATCCTGGAAGACATAAGCATAAATTGATTTCTCACTCCTTTGTTTTAAATGCGCTTGTCTGTAAATGCTGATTATAAACTCATTTTCCATGAGATCCATGTTCTCATTCTTTCTCTCTACTATGTAAAAGAAAAGTATCCAAAATTCAACAAAGAGAAAACTGGTCGTCTGGTAAAGGTGGGATGTACATTGCTTGATGATGGCATATGATAAATTCTTCTTACATTGAAGCACAAGAGATTTTCAGTAAACTCTGAAGGACAGACAGTCTGTATCTGGGACAATCTTGTACTGTTCACTCCCTACAGATCCACATCCTTAGCTGGTCTAATTCTGCACAGTCTGACTGACTCCTGCAGTGGAGTGAGTTTACAGCAGGTAAATACTCATTCCTACAAAGGCAAGGGATGTTCAGACTACAGAGGAGCAAGTCCATCTATAGCCTGAAGAACTAGATTTACCCTTCTGACCTCTGCAAAGGAATGAGGATATGAATGAGATAATGAGGAAAGGGAAAATTTAGACACAAAGCATTGAATTAATTGTGAGGAAAAGACCTGAGGCATCACACAGTCCTCCCATCAAGGCAAGGGACAGTGCCAAAAGCAATTGGTTAAATTCATTTCACCATTCATTCTGAGGCAGAGAGCAGATAGCAGAGCACAGACGACGGGGCTGAACAGCTTCCAGCCACCAGAGAAGGATTCAGATCTGGGTGGTCTTGAACAATGCTTTAAATGCCCTGGAACACACACCTTCAGCTATGGGACCCTGGAGACTGTGCTACCTACACAAGAGAGGGGCTTCTGAAAAGGCAAACGTGGAAGCCCAGCCTGCATTTTCACACTGGGCTCAGGGCTCCCACTGGTGACTGAAGCTACTGATGGCAGTTTCACTAGTGGAACAAATTCAGGAATCATCCCCCCAGCGAGCAGCTTTAAATTAACCTGATTATTTCATGCCAGCTCTTTGACAAATGAGTCTGATTTATTTAGCTCATTTGAAACAAGTTCATTTTAATGAAGTTATTTATATAACTCCATGATGCCATTAGCCAGATTACATGCTGTCCGAAGGACATAATGCATGATCTCATTTCCAACTTAAACCCCTTCTATTTCTTTCATCCTCTAACTTAAGTAGCAGGAGATCAGAACATATGTTCCTCTGATTCTCTCCAGATCGCAAAAAGTCGTTTGACAGCTGCCAGGTATTATCAGCTCATTTAGTCACTTCTTCTCTAGCCTAGGAAATCAGATTAGAATGTAAAACATATTTCTGCTAAATCACAGGGAAATACAGCCCTGTTTGAGGTCCCGAAACATATCACTGTCACTTTTGGAAATAGATAATGCTATCCTGACCACTGCCCTTTAAATTGTCAAATTTCTTTTACTGCTTTAATTGTTTCTGAAGATTATTCTTAGCAGTTTTTACATGTCTATAATAGGAAAAAAACAAACTTGTTGTGGCTTGGGTTTCAAGTTCTACCCTGCCAAGGATTTTCCAAGAGGCAAACTTCTCACACTCATATTCCCCATGAGTGCATGGGCACCCGGGCACAGAAATCCACTCTACAGAGCACCTGGAATGTTTGAGCCTTGCTGTGAACATGAGAGAGCCCAGGAAGAGGCACATGGGCACTTTGAATCACCACTGGAACTGCTGGGCACTGGGTATAATCTTGAACTTGAGACCCATTGATTCTTTGTGAGTTTAGGTGGAACTGTCATCAACAAGATAAATGTATTTGAAGAACTTGGCCATGCAGGACTGGACTGATGCTATTGATGTTATTTATGAAGTGCTGAGTTTGGAAAATACTGCCTGAGGTCCAAATGTGCTTAAGCATCAGGGACCTCTCTTTGGTCCTTCTGATGCAAAAGCAAACATTTTTCAAGGCGTTGGAGGGACAGAAAAGTGCTCTGGAGATTTCAGGAGGATAACCTGTCTCTCTAAGTTTACCTCTGTCTCTTCTTGAATGTAAAGCATCCACAGACAATTTTACGGATGTACATTCTAAGAGGACACATCCACCTGGGCATCACCTCAGAAGTGGTCCCTGATGGACTGTTTTCTCATTAAAAGAGAAAAAATGTGCTCACTTCTTTTTGCATGGGAGCTTCTGGCACAATTCCTTCCCCAGGAGCTGGCAGGCTTCTGTCCACACTCCTCCTCATTGTGGAGCATGGGTCCACATGCATGTTCTCAGCAGTGAAGCCACCCAGAGAGATGTCTCCCTGCAATCACTTCTGCTCCCATCCTGCAGCTCTTGTCTCTGACTTTTTAACAAATTTATGGGTTTCTGCTGGAAACTGGGTCACTGGGAAAGAACCAGGGCAAAGCAGAAAAGCAGCAAAAATTACCTATTTTGGACATTTTTCTTAACCCAGATAGTTTCAGTCATGCAGCATTCTGGCAGGGATGGTGGGGGGATCTACTCCCTCTCTTCTTACACAGAGCCTGACATGAACCCAGGATAGGAAGGCTGATGCTCAGATGGGAAGGATAAAGCAGGAGTCTCACACTCAGTTCCCTGGACTTTCAGATTACACTCTCACAGAGAAAACCTGAGGCAAGTGGCAGAAATCCTTGTCTGGCTCCAAGTGTGCTGGCTGCAGAAATAAGGACTTGCTTTTTCTTGGTGCTTCTAGCCTTTAGCTCTAGCACTTTGAGCCCACTCTATATGGGTGCTCCACAAACCTCTCAAGCAAAACAAGAAGCATTTATGCACTTCTTGGACAGCAGTTCCAGAAAGCAAATGAGATCTACCCCTGATTTTTCAGCAGCTTTTTAGACATCTAAATTTAGTTATTAAATAGGCTGATCCCATCCTTCGCTAATTCCTTCAAATATTCTTTTTTAATTTTTAATATAAATGTGTTTGGGTTGGTTCTGGGGTTTTTTGTTTCCCACTGAGCGAAACCTTCAAGAAAAAACAATCAGCAATGGACCACAGTATCAAGTATGTGAGATAAAAAGAAACATTAAAAACTAGGGCAGAAGTGACTCTCTGAGGCTGTTTAGGTTGTTTCTCAGGTATCTCTATTGACAGAAACTTCAGACTGCTATTAAAGGGAGACTGCAAGACCAGCATGGGCATGAAAGGCTGGATTTGTAAACATAAGAAAACCTTAAATTGTGGGGAATATTGCCACGAATAGATTTTCTTCCAGTGGAAAGATTTTGGTTTGGAGTTGTATTTTTCCTGCCAGCCCTATGATAATCCAAAGAGGCAAAACCAAAACTGGCTGATCTGCTTAGACAGTTGAAGTTGGGAGCAGAACAAGAAAGAGGAGAAGAATTTCATTTCATAGTAAAGCAAATTTAGAAACTCGAATGAAAATATTAAAAGGAGATGCTGTTTGCTCACATCCCCTCCAAGTTGAAAAAGCTGATTCCCAGCTCCTGGATATGTCACAGCACCATCTGCCAGCAAAGAGTAGAATTACACCATAAATGGCACAATTCCCCCAAGAAAACACTTTGTCCCTTTCAAATGCACAGGAGATTTGTCATTGATTTCACAATATCCCGGCATTGAGCAAAAAAGCCAAAAAAGCTGAACCTACATAAAAGCTAAATCAACATGCAACTCCAACACAGGACAAGTTTTTCCACTGTGGAATACATCACTCTCCTCCCACAGCTTGAATTTATCAGAGTTCAAGATTATGACCATTCATTTACTGGGGTTTTATGGGTGACATAGGCCAAGGAAGCAGCTCTTTGCCCTCTGGTTGTCCTTCCCTCCCCTACACAGCTGCAGCCCCCCTGCCCACCCATGGTTCCTGTACACAACCTGTGCACAGTGCCATGCAGAAAGCACCTGCCCACTTTTACCTGTTCCCTCCTACAGAGAAAAATACACTTGCCACCCTCTTCTCATGCCTCCCCCTGTGTAGCAGGATGCTTTGCCTGGAATGGGAAAAACAACTCGAACAATGCTCTAGTTCCAAAGCTATCAGAGGTAAATGAAGAAGGGAACCTCATGCTGCTTTTAGTGCTGATTAGTGCTGAAACTTGTATGACACATCAATCTCAAAGTTAAACATCCTGATAATGAGATAAAGATGTGGTAGACCTGGCAAAATACCTGGATAAAAGAACAAACAAGTTATACTACTGATCCTACACCTAGAGGTGCTAATCTGACACAGCTGGCCTGGAAAGATATGACTGAATCATTTACACTATAAAAACCCAGTCCCAAATGTTAACAGTAGGGTCTTATAATAGACCCCTTCTTGGGGTGTATGTGTGGAGATTCCTCCCTTCCGTGGGGATGCCCCTAAAGGTTATTCCTTGAGGCTGATCAAAAGAAATCTGCCCACAGTCATTGGTATTTGTAACTTCAATCTCTACTTAATAATTGTTCTTGCTAGCTTTAATATAATTGCTTTAATGCAATTGCTTCACTATTGCTTCATGGTGCATTATATTATAATAGCTATAGCTCCTGTACTGTCTACTAAAAAATTCTGATTAAGATCTTTTTGTCTAATCATAACAAATCATGCATATTTATATAAATACATGTGGTTTGCCATCGTTAATCCTGTGGGATGAAGTTGTATAAAGGTTTGATTACACCTAAATGAACCTTTACACATAAACTGCTGACAAAATCTGGTGCTCAGATTGGATCCAGCTGCACTCAGGGTCCTCTCTAAGCGGGACTTCAGAAAGAAAGGGGTGTCCCCTCTGCACCTCATGACTCAGTGGGAGGTTCTCTGATGATCTTTGTCTGAAGCTCCCACTCTGCCCAGGACACACTGACATCAGCATCTTTGATTTCAGTAGCTCACAGTAAAGCCCTTCCCAGCTAGGACCCATCTGCTCCTCCCATCTGCTCCGTCCTTTTCTCTCCCTTCTCTTTTGCCAGTGATGCTGTGAAGTCTCATTCCTTCTCCACTTCTGCTTTCCATATGCCCATCTTACAGAAACCAGTTCCTCCTTCCTGTTTTCTCAGACAGCCCCTCCAAACACAAAATCCTTATGGATACTGTGAATTGCACAGCTGCATTCCTGCTAAACTCAACAGCAGGAAGAATAGCTCATCCCAATGTCAGTGACAGGTCAGATCCATGTAGAACTTGTCCTCTGCTTGCTGTCTCTAGAATTCTGATCCTTTCTCTTCCTCACATTCAGCCATATCAATGGAACCATTCCTAGGCTTTGACTGGGTTCAGTGGGATTGCTATTGCCATGGCCCCAAGGTATGGAGGGAACTGGGCATGTCCAGATAGCAACCCAGGTTGTAGGTGTGCAGCCTGCACTGACTGCCATCGGAATTCAGGTGTCTCAGCAGAGGTTTCAGGAAAAAAGAATGACAGTGCCCTCATTCCCAGTTCTCCAGACTGAGAATTGAGGGTCCTGAATATACTGCTATTCTCTAACATTTTCCAGGACTCTGACAGAGGGTACGTGACGGAGCAGGCACTCAAAACGAATACATAGAGACTTTATAGGTGGTCAGTTCACATACTCACGTAGGTGCAAGTCGGGAAATTACGAGATTGTCATCAAAGACAAGGTCTCAGAATGAGTAAGTGCTTTTTATGGGATTCTTCCTAGGTCAGACCACAAAGTAATAATTTTTCTTACAGGAGATCGGCTCTGCAGTGAGGAACCCACACAAACTGCCACCAGTGCTCTGTTACTCCTTCTCTGGGATCTCTCTCTTTCATGGCAGCTCTTCAGAGCCTGAAGCAATTCTCTATAGCCAGCCCCTACCAAACTGTGAGCGTACAAATGAACAAGTTGTTATATGAATACTAGATTATTTATAACTATTTTTTCTGTCAATGAGTAATGAATATATTTGCTGTACCCATATGTGATTAGATAAATATCTATACAGATACAAATCTATATAAATATGAAAAATCTCATAAACAAACAGGAATCAAGGCATTTTCTAACTGCTTTGCATTTCTTCCCCTGCATATTGCAGACTAAAACTTATTTCTTCTGCTACCAAAAAGGATCTGTGCCAAGTTTTCTGTCACCACCCATGTAATCAGATTTGGGATTATTAAATTCACACTTTGCTTTCAGGATTTATGGTGAGTCATCAGCATGTCGATCCTCCCTTCCCATATCTTTGCCTTATCAAGCAGCACCACAGTCTCACTTTTCCCCTAATGCTCGACGAGTGAGTTTGCTGTACCGACAGAGCAATGCTAATTGGGCTTTTAACTGGAGCAGAGGGAGAGACTTTCCATCTCTGGCATGCAACTGGTGGGTCTGGAGCACATGGCAGTAGGGACACCTGGTGGCTACCAGGAATACAGGGTTTCTGGAAGAAAACTCAGTGTGTGTTAGTGAAAAGCTAACTTAAATCTAAAAAAAGAGATTATTAGGTCTGTAGCAAACTCTGTGTTTGAGTCTTTCATCAAGTTAAATAGGTATAGATGCATGCAATTGTTCCACTAACATGAGATAACTCAGGATTCATGAACCTCATTTGCTCCGTGGAACAAGAGTACCTTACAAGAGTAAGATTTCATCCTGTTCATGAAACACCAGAGAATTCCACTCATCATTTTATCTACATATACCTTGAAACTAATATAATTCTCCTAAATGTGGTTATAGCACATAACAGTGAGGAAAATTATATTCTTTCTATTTCATAAACAGGGAATGGGACCCAAACAGAGGTCATAATCCCAAACTCTGCAAAAAGCCTTGGAGATCTGTGACGAACATGCTGGCATAAAATTCCCAGTGGCCCAGTCCTTAACGTGCTGCCACTTAACAGCTTATCATCTTTATATCTGGCTATGATACACCCCAGAACAACACCACTGTGTAAAAGGAGGTACAGATTTTGCAGGTAAATAATGTTTTCCACGAGGTACTTCCAGATAAGTCAGATAAAAATATAGTAAAGAGAAAGGCTTTATATCCAGCAAGAAAAAGGCTCATAACTGAAGGGATAATGTAAGGGGAAACTAATTAATTCCTCTTCATGTTTGCTGCTTACTGCACAAGGTCTCTTTAGAAATTTTCACATGGTGAAGGCTTCTAAGAAATTTCAGTATTGTCTCCTGCAGTCTGAACACACCCTCTTGATGAAGCATTTTGGTGCAGCTCAACTAAGTGGTATCCTGTTATTCTCAAAGTAAGCCCATAGCTGCCCTCAAACCAAACCATACCAAACCAAACCAGCCAAACAAACAAAACCCAAAAACCAAACAGAACCACCACAAAAACAAAACAGAGAGGTGCTTCAAGGAAAGCAAATGTAATGTTCATGCTTCATTTGCTGCAAAAACTAGGGGGTAAAAGCTGCAAGAGATCATGGCTGGTGAGTCCAATAGAACAACCTAGAATAGAGCAGCCCTCAAATAGCAAACTGTGTCTCTACTTTGGCCAATTAAAGCCTAAGGGTACCAGGCACTTAAATTATTCCCTGGAAGTCAACTACTGGGTGTGGAACTCGAGATTCCTGAGTTTTGACATCCAGAAATACCAAGTACACATAGACCAGATTCAAAGTGTGCTTTGAATAAAACGGGTGCTATAAATCCTGCTTTCAGCTCCTTATACTGGTTTACCTTCTTGTCCCAGCCACACATTTCATCTCCATACTTTTACCACCATTTTTATGTGCAATGTCTCCTCCCCTAAGATGCCGTCTTCCCATAAGGACACTTCTTAAAGATCCCAAAGTTTGTGGAAGACACAGCTGGACATCACACATAAGGGAATCAGGTACAAAGGGGCTTTGTGGTAGAAGAGCAATGAGGTTCTTAGACAAAAAAATGGCAGGCATGGGATGCCATGCACCCTCTTGTCCTTATGTGTCCAGTCTGCCTGTGTGGGGCTCAGCTCATTTGCCAAGGATCATGGCACCCACAGGCACCCATTCCATGGGGCAGCAAGCACCACAAGCAGGGTACCACTACATGCTTGTTTATTATTGGCTTTATGGATAATTTTTGATAATATGCCTTGGGTTTGTGGGGTTGCTGGGCAGGAGGGAAACAAAAAGTGATCAGAGTCACAGAATGGTTAGGATTTGAAGGGACCTCTGGAAGCCGTCCAGTCCAACCCCCCCCTGCGAAGGCAGGGTCATGAAGAGCAGGTTACACAGGATAGCACCCAGCTGGGTTTAGAATGTCTCCAGAGAAGAAAGATTCCACTACTTCCCTGGGCAGCCTGTTCCAGCACTCTGGCACTCTCAATGTAAAGTTGTTTCTTATGTTGAGGTGAAAGATTCTATGCTTTAGTTTATAGCCACTGCTCTTCATCCTACTGCTGTGCACCACCAAAAATGTCCAGCACCATCCTCTTGGCATCCACATTTGAGATATTTATACGCACTGAGATTCTCTTCCAGTCTCCTCCAGATTAAAAAGGCCCACCTCCCACAGACTCTCCTCATGAGAGGTGCCCCAGAGCCATCATCATATTGATTAGACACTGATTGACATTCACCGATTAAACACTGGAATAGGCTGCCCAGGGAAATGGTGGAGTCACCATCGGCGGAGATGTTGAAGTTAAGTCTGGATGTGGCACAGAGTGCCATAGCCCGGTTGACAGGGTGGTATTCGGTTGTAGGCTCCACCGCCTCAGAGTTCTTTCCCCACCGAATCAATTCCGTGGCTGTGTGGCGAAGGCCGCGTGGACGTTCTGGGGGTCTGTCCCCGGGGCCCCTCGGCCATGCCGTGCGCTTTGTGGCGCCGCCGGAGCCCCGGGCCCCGCTCCGTGCGCTTTGTGGCGCCGGGCGGGCGGGCGGAAGCGCCGAGCGGGCGGGCGCGGGCCCTTCCGGCGGGCTCGCAGCGCCTCGCCCCGCCACCGCCTCCGCCTCCCCCGCTCGCAGCCCGCCGCCGCCCGGCGCCTCCATCCTGGTACTTGGGAGTCTCCATCCTGGTTTCTCAAGTGCCCGGACCCAAAACAGGAAGTAAGTGCGCGGGGCCCTGCGGGATCGCAGGGCCGGGAGCTCCGGGCAGCGGTGGCGGCCGCAGGCGGAGGGGAGGGGACGGGGCGGGGAGCGGCCGCGTGCGGCCCCGCGGCTCGGCGCGCTCGGGCCGGGCTGCCGGGCGGGCGGGCAGGGCCGGGCGGGCGGCGGAGCCCCCGGCGGGGCCGTCCGGCGCCGCCGCCCGCCCAGGGCAAGGGAAAATGGCGGCGGCCGCCCGGGGCCAAATGGCGGCGCTGGCGGCCGCGGGGCAGCGGGGGCTGAGGCGGGCTCGGAGCCGCCGCCCCCGGGCAGGGCCGGCGCCGCTGCCTCCCGCCTGCTGCTCTCCTGGGAGAGCCCTGGGCCGCGGCTCCCCGCCTTCCCGGGGAGCTGCCGGGCGTCGGGAGCGCTGCGCGCAGGAAAATTGGGAAGCGGACGGACGGACCGGCCGTGGAAATTACCGAACCGGGCTCCCTTGGGACGGCAGGGCAAGGGGAGGCCGGCCAGCGTTTGTTTATTCTGTTATATTATTTTTAAATTGTTGTTTTTGGTTTTAACTCCCTCCCCCGACACTTGGGTATCTGTAATAAGACGCCACCTGCACGATCGCGTTTGAATTTCTCGATCTCTCTCGCTGGGTTTGCGGTTGAGGTATCCTGAGCTTGTGGGTTTTATCTCTTTTGTTTCTTTTTTTTTTTTTTTCCCCAGCTAGAGTTGTGATTTGGGGTTGCTTAGGGCAAGTGGAGTCTGAAATGTTCGACTCTGCCACGATCAGGGGTTTCATCTTAGAGTGGTACCAGGATTTTCTGCGCTAGAGCTATGCTCTTGTTTCCCCAAAATAAAGGATTCTGGTCGGAAAATCCTGTATTTCCCTCTCCCCCACCCCGCCCTATTTTTTTTCCCCTTTTCGAGGTCTCTTAATCTTGGTTGTGCCCTTGGGCGTGGTGAAGTGTATTACTCCTGTACCAGCTACTTCTTCAGCTGACTGATAGTATTTGTGCGTATTCATTCACAAAGAGTTACACTGTTCCGCCCCACCTGGCCATTGTTAGTTGAAGTAATCTAGAAAATGCTTTTTGTTTGCCAGCGCCGCTCTGGCTACAGATGTAAATTGGCCTCTTGACAGCATAGTTAGAATTCCTTTGCAAAACCAGGAGATGCAGGTTCTGCATTGAGATGGGCACATCTCATTCTGGTTTTTCGTTTACATCATTTCATGTGTTTATGAAAATAAACAACTTCATGATGTTTTATTACTTACTGAAAAGATTGAACATTAATTATAAATCCTTAAGTAGAATGCCCAAAAAATACCGATTTTTGTCTTAACCACACAAAATTATAAAAAGCGGCCCTATAAGAGACAAAGACCTCTCTACTGTGTTTTGCGTGTTCCAATAGGTCTTTTTTTGAGCATCATTTCTGTGCTTCTCTGTCCATCAGAAAGCAAGACTTTGCTTATCAGTTTTACAGTTTGAATAATATTTCTTATTTTTCTTGCACACTAAAATTCTTCCCATTGTTTGTAAAGGTGAAGAAGTTACTGAAATGCCTAACATGGAAGTGGATTTACATGAAGGGAAAAGAATTTCAGTACATACAGTACTTCAGAAGATTTCTATCCGTAGCCATAGCCTTGTGCCCAAGACCCAACTCCGAAAAAAGAAAACTTGAAACTTTCTGTGTTTATTTCTTTTGAAAGAGCCAGAACATAGGTTTTATTTTGTTCTGTGGGGTTTTTTTTCCCTTTCTGACATTTAAAGCATGCTTAGTGCTTTTTGTTAAACTTTCAGTGGACAGGCTAAAATTCATGGAGTTCTGCCAATTTTGGATCAATGCAAATGAGAACACTTTGTCCCATTGTGTTTCCCATATATTCTGTTTCAGTGATGGCCTACTTCACTAAACACTGATGAGTAGGATGCAACTGTTCCTAAAGGACTGTAATCTCATGCTGATACAGATTAATAAATCCTTGTATGCCCCAGACTCAGACTGGGTCCTTGCGATTGTCTGCCCAGTTTGGTTCCTTTTTATATCCATTGTTGGCAGCTGTTAGAGAAAATTTCTGCATGGTGGAATTTTAAATTTGAGCAGAGAACCCATTCTGTCTGGAGTAAAGTTGCGGGGGAGAGGGCATTTGTTGAGTATTAGCATAACAGCACTGGCACTATTTAAATAATAAAAACTCCTGATAATCTACTGGAAGTACTGACTTGGTGTGGAATACACTAAACATTCAGGCTTCCTAAAATAGGAGATCTTGTAGTGACTTGGTTTCCTTAGCTTAACTCTTGAACAAATGCCTGGAAATCCCAATGCATTCCATGTGATTGTTCCAGTTAAATGCCACAGTAACTGAAAACCTCCCTTCAAAATCTTCAAAATTTGCTTTTTACAGCACTTAGTGAAACACTCTTACTGCCCAATTCAGAGAATGCAGCGTTTAATACAACTTAAAACAAATTTTAAAACATTTACAATGGTCCAGTGAAGACTAGACATAACATTCAGTTAATAACTAGGGGCAATGACAAAATTTTGTCTGCCAGAGTAAAAATACTATTTCTTAGAAGTGCTTAATTTTTATAGCCCTCAGAATAATTGAGCCCATCTGCCTGATATGGGTTATTTAGACTTAAAGGAATTTTGTATTAGGATATTAATTTTTTTCAGCTTGGTGGAAAATCAGCTTTGGGTTTTTTTTCTGCCATAATTCTGCTGCATGCTTCCCAAATAAATAAGGATGTCTCTATTATGTGGCTTTAGTGGAAAACTTATATTGGAAATCTGTATTAAATTAGTCTTTTAGGAGAAGTTTTTTTCTCACCTCTTTGGCTGCATGTTGAAACCTGTTTGAAATTGTAATGCTGCCCTAAAAAATGTTTGCTTTGGTAAATACACACAGAAATCCAACAAGGCAAAAATGCTTATTGAACTGACACTGATTACTATCTTATAGATTATGGCATCCACACTTTTGGTGCATTTCTGTCCAACACTGGTCTCATCCCCAAAAGCTAACATTGTCCTTCAGAACATGAAATATTAGTGGTAGATTGGCATCTCTGTAATGTATGTGTCTGAATCAAGGATTAAAGGAAAGCCTTGGGTTGTTAATTTAAAATTCAAGTAAGCCTTTTGGTTAAAAGAAAACTTTTGCATTTTCAAAAGCATACTTAGTGTAGCTGTGAAAAGAAGGTGATATTTTGGAGGTGACGAGACTACTCAGGTCCTAAATCTCACTAATTAAAAAGCCCTGGCTGTCATTTACTTTGCCTTTAGCTTTTGCAAGGGCAGATGTGTGGATGTGCAGGTGTGTGTAATGAACAGAATTCACATGGCACATCCCGAAGCCTCTGCCGTGGTCTGGCATTGTTTAGCACAGCTCCAGCTTCTGCCCTGTGATGGATGGAGAGTGTCCTGCCAGCGCAGTGTCCCTGCAGTCAGGATCAGGAGAAGGGCTTTTGCCACTGAGCTCCCTGTGAATGTGTCATATTTGATGCATGTTCATGGTACCTGGGAGCTATGTGAAACAATGAGGTTTGTAAGATCTGGGGATTGTTTCCTATTCACTCAAAAGAACCACCGCAGTTATTCCTGATTTTGCTCATTCATTCATTCATGTATTAATGAGTAAGTGCTCCTGGGGTAAATGTAGCTTGAAAGAACCTGGTTGGTTGGTTTTTCTTTCAGTTTTCTTGTATTTGTATGGTCTAATGAATAAAAAATAGTGTCCAGAATATGCTTTTGACTTTGACTTCATTCCTTATGTTCTTTCTGCTCAGTTTTCAAATGTGGTCCAAGGCTATATGCATTAAAGTTAATGGGAATCAAATCAAGGATTTGGCTCTTTTTAAGTTTTTATCAAGGTTTGGTCAAGGTTATTACCCTTACTCAGAAAACTTAAGATACAGTAAATCTTAAGTATCTTACACAGCATGTAATTATTTTTGGGGGGAGGGCCTACACTTACAGGTGGCATAAACCATTTTTGGGAAATCAGCAAGGAGTTATAAATGCATCCTCGATCCAGGAATTACATCGAGGAATGTTTCTTGGGAAAGCACTTGAACTAAGTGCAGTTCCAGTGTCTGATGCTCTGCAGTTCCTGGGAGCTTGAGCTGACAGCTGTACATGTGTGATGTGATGTGATCAGAGGAGTCAGTGGTGCTCTCAGATGTGCTGAGCCACTGTCTGGAAATCCTATTACAGCTCTGGATGGAAAAGTCAAGGTGGCAGCTACTGATCCTGGTGTCGCTTCCTTCCCCATCTCTGGGAATGCCATATTTGGATGTATGGATCCAAATTTATGCTGCATCCTGTTCCCTCCTAATTTGCAAACCAACAAGGCAGAGAACGTAAAGGGATTAATTGCCCTCTGGTTTTTACTTGGTAGCCAAATCCTGTAAATATACAGACTGATTTTCCTCAAGTCCTGAGTACCTGCTGAAAGAATGACCCAGCTTTGCTGTGCCTATACTCAATCTTCATCAGTCTTCCAAAAAAAAAAAAAAAAGAAGGAATGGTCTGCTCTGTCTTCTGCTGTGGATGGTGCTATTCAGAACAGCTGTAGGTGAAATAAATGACTTTTGTAATGTGTCTTTTAAATCTCATGTCTTTCAGACCTCTAAAATGGTGACAAGAAAAATGGGTGCTTTCAACTGATTGTAGAAAAATAAATGTTGTGACAACTAGATGACATAAAATTAAGGAAGAATCCTCCACCTCATTTCATATAGGGATTTTTACTGCAGCAACCCCTGTGGTAAAACTTACTTAGAAAATACATATGAACATGGAAAAGAGAATCTGTTTATTTTGGCCCAGCTTGTTCACTCCCTAAAAGCTAAATTAATAACTTAAAACTGGATTGAAAAAGTTACAGTCTGCTAATTTAGCTGTAACGCTTTGGATGTCTTTTTTTTTTTTTTTGTGTTTTAGCATTAAGGATGCCTCATTGGGTTCCTAAAATCGGTATTACAGCCATGCAGCAAACAGCAGCTTCTAGTGAAGGATAGAGCACAGGCTGTAAAACTCAGCAGCAGATGAATCCCAGGGAAGTTACTCACTCCTACGCTTGCATGTGGCAAGGAACTGTTGCTGATGGTAGATGTGAAAGTAAGTTTGAGAACCCTCTGATTTAAAATGTCACTAGTATCTGAAATTTTTTACATGTTCAGAAGGGTAATATCACTTCATTTGAGGAATCAGTTACTGTGTGTGCTTTATTAAAGATGTGCCTAATCTTCAGCAAGCTAGAGAGGTGGGAAGTAGTTTTTTAGAAGGACTGGCAGTAGTTTTAGCTCTCTAGGATAATGCTTCTCTTGGGAATCTTCAATACTGAAGAACATGTTTTCTGATTAAAAATTAAATAATCTCCTGCTGATGCAATAATGTTAACATTATACAGGGGATTTGAAATCCAGGTTGTAAATTGCACTTGCATGAGGCTATATGGCTATCCCTGCATAGTACATGGGAAGTTTGTAATGTGTTTGTGATTTCTTTTTTCTAAAGCTGTAGTCAGATATTTTTAACAATATTTTGTCTTCAAAATAAAAGTTAAAAGTAATTTTTTGTTGTTGTTGACATATCAGTAAACACAGAAAGGACTGAGCAGATAAGGAAGAAATAGATGATATTTTCTTTTTACAAATCTCTGCCAAAGTCAACAAAAGCAAGCTTAAAGCTTCCTGGATATTTTAGATGTGTTTTCATTTAGCTTCTGCAGCAGCAAAGACTGCATCTCTTTGTATTTGGATAAAACTTTTGTTGTAGGGTTTTGCTTTTGTTTTATTTCAGAATTGCTGCTGGTAGTTTACATAGAATTTCTTAGAAACTTTGTGTTTTGTTGCAGTACTTTTATAGTGGAAATTAAATTATCAGAGACACTTCATATTGCCCTAATTCTGTGACTTCAATGTATATGGTTTATCCTGGATTACTTATTCTCTCAGTAGCTTTTTTTACTGGTGATTGCTTGCAACCAGTTTTTCTGTTGCTCTTCTTGTTTTTGAATAGGAAAGAAAAACTGCAAGTTTCACATTTAGCTATATGCATGGAAGGAGAATAAAACTTTGCAAGTTGGTAGTCTATAAATAGGGCAGCTGTGACTAATAGAACACTACAAAAATATTTGTCAGTCCTGACTAGCTTTCAGTTCTATAATAGCAGAATTATTAAATTACAGTGGAACAAATACTGGACAAAAAAATCATCAGATGTGAAGAATTTAGAAATGCTGACAAAGTAATAGCCTAGGTTTGTGTTTGAAATAAAAGAGATCAGTAGATTGCAAATCCTCCTAATAGGGAGTTTAGGTACTATTTTTAACTGGAAAGTTACTTTAAAGCTATCTGGTTTTACCCTGTGCAATCTATGTGTGCAGGAAAGTAAAGGTAGGTGAATGTGTGAAATTCTGGATATTTCATGTGAAAGAGCAGGCTCATCCTCTCTGGGAGTTTTGCGGGTTGTTTGGGACATGGAAGCAGCATTATGGTCAAGTGGAGTCCAGCAGCAGAAACGTAATCTGTGTGTTGCTCTTTCAGGTTTGAGTATGAGCACAGTTGAAGAAGAGTCTGACACAGTGACAGTAGAAACCGTGAACTCTGTGACTTTGACTCAGGATACTGAAGGGAACCTAATTCTTCATTGCCCTCAAAATGGTATAGAATTGTATTACATAGTATATTTTTATTTCTTTGTTTTGATTGATCTGACCACCATACATCCCTGCCCGCATTCTGTGAGCTACTCAGGTGCAGCTTACTGTACAAGAATTGGTCTGCTTTGGTTTGAAAAATGATCAAGTGTTGAATTAGGTATAAATCCCAAAACTGTCTGTGTGTGCCCAATGAAGATACAGCTGCTGTAGTTTATCTCAGTTGAAACGGATTCTTAGAACCAAGCATGTACTTAAATTCCTGTAGATGATTTGTGTTCCACAGAAATCCACACATCCACAGGCTGTGGATGGAATTTTCAAAGAAAGTGCATGTTGAAGAAAGCATGGGGACTGTTGTTGCCCTTAGCTTAGACCAGGTTCCCGGGCAGCAGCAAAGCACTGAACCAGCCTGTCACATTTGCTTCTACTATTTGCTTTGGCCTGCTTTTTTGGAAGACTCTGTCCAAGGCTGCGCTTAGCTTACAGGAAGTAACCTAGGTGTGTTTTTGTTGTCAGAAGCTGATGAAGTAGACTCTGAAGACAGCTCTGAACCTCCACACAAGAGGCTTTGCTTATCAGAGGATGATCAAAGCCTTGATGATTCTACTCCGTGCATTTCTGTTGTTGCAGTTCCGAGTAAGTTCTTTTATGTACTATTGTAGCAAACATATCTGTTGGTAAAGATTAAAAGTGGGCTCTGGAATCACAGTAGAATACTCTGCATGGGTTTTTTTTCCTTCCAAATTTTATTAATATACTTGGGTATCATATTTTTTTTCAGGCTTGGATAGTTTTGCAGCGATTACCAAAATAAGCCTGTGTTAAAGTAGTTTAGAGACCTGCAGGCACAGGTACATTCAATAAAATGAAGTATAAGTAAATTAACAACAAACTAGATGCTCTCCTGCAAAGAGATTTGGTGTTTTTTCATGATCAGACAGTATATTTAGTATTTCAGTGTTTTGTAATATTGAGGCATATGTAAAAAAGAGTTTGATGTAAGAATGATAGGATGACTCCTGAATTAGTCTTCTGGAAGTTGATTGAATATTAGAAAGTTTAATATAATCTCCCAAGGGACACAAAACAAGATCTAGTTAAAATACCAATTTGTGGTACCTAGAGTGCCTGTTTATTTCGTGGATCCAGGTAGAATTCCGTAGAATTAAACCCATTATCATGTTTAAGCTGAAGGAGGACTGGGGAAAATGCATGCAGACAAAAGATTTGAATGTTGTCCTTTACTAACTGGAAAATACTGGAGGTAGGTAGAAAAAAATTGAAGGTTTCAAAAGCCATATTTAAATTTTATAAAGAGAAGCAGATGATAATAATTTCAGTGAATTTACGTGTCAACAAATAAATACCAAATAAGGCTCTTCAAAATTTTCACTTCAAAGGTAGCAATTTATAAAACTTGTAGCATGTGTAAAAATGCTTCAGGAGTTAGTATGCAATTAACTTACCCATCTGAAGTTTCAGAAAATGATCAGAGCTTTGAGGTGACCATGACTGCTACCACTGAGGTAGCTGAAGATGAGATTAATGAAGGAACTGTTACCCAGATTCAGGTACAGTAAAAGTTCAAAATTTACCTATTTGGCGTATACTTTTATTTAGACTGAAATGAAAAGAGTAACAAGTATCAGAAATACTTACTAAATAAATAAGACTCTTTGAAACAAATGTATGTGAGCATGGATCTTGTTTATAGAAATTCTGGTCTGTAAAAGGACAATTGAATAATTTTATGTATGAGACAGGTTATTTGTAGTATTAAATTACTGCCCAAAGAGTAATACTGCAAAGAGTAATAGAGGTAATCCTCTGGTAATTACGTTGTGTATTTGTCTGTTATTTCTGTCATTCTTTTATAAGTTAAGTTTTATAAGTTAAGCTTTATAACAGGCTTAAATAGGCTTTGTCTCGTCACCAGTCCTAACAGTTAAATGCAGTTTTTGTTGTGGGTATACCATGTTTAAAAGTTCTAGGTTGGAGATGCTGGATATAGTCTGGCTTCCACCACACCCAGTGAGACTCTTCTTACTTACTGTACATTAAACAAGATGAAGAATGTTACCTAATTAATTCTCAAAACGTGTATATTAATATGCTAAGACTTACTCTTGTTTTAAGAAAGGTGATAATTCCAATGCCATATCTAAGACCTCACACTTGAAGTCAGCAAGGTGATGAGGTGTGCTGATTTATTTCCTTCAAACTATGTCTCCATGTTAATTGCAAAGTGATACAAACAACTGAATAGCTGGCTGTACCATTTCATATTGGTCTTTTCAAGATTCTTCAGAATGAGCAGTTGGATGAAATCTCCCCAATGGGCAATGAAGAAGTATCAGCTGTTAGTCAAGCCTGGTTCACAACCAAAGAGGATAAGGATTCTCTAACCAATAAAGGTAGGGTATTTCAAATGCAGTTCTCCCGTGTTGTAGAAAGGTAAACGATTCCAAATGCCTCAGAATGTTTTGCAAGTTGCATAAAGTAATCTCTGGTTTGGCTTTTTGGAGATGGGCCATGGCTGCAGTGGTGACAGTAGTGGCCACAGTAGAGAAGGGCTGTGGGTGCTGTGTGTCAGCCCAGATGGGACAGAGAGTTGTGCTTGCCTGGTGAGGGACTGGAAAGCTGCAGCAGAAAAAAAAATTGAAAATTTTTGAATTTTGAAATTTTTGAAAATTCTTGAAAAACAAGAATCCATGCTCAGGTTAATGGAGTTGTTTCAGAAGAAGAGGACTCCTGCAGACCAGGACATAATGAAATAATCTCAACTACTCCTAAAATTTCCACCCCACTGGGCATTCCTCCCTTTCCAAATATATCTGTGCAAACATGTGGTAGTTGCTGGACTCAAGAACTTTTGTTTTTTTCTTTCCTCCTCACAGGGGAAGTGCCTTTCTAAACCTAGAGAAAAAACTTGGTGTCAAATGAAGACATGTTGTCTCTCTGCTTTTCTCAGCCCCTGTACTGTTTGTCTTACTTTGACATTCTCTAGAGGAAAAATATTTTTTTTTTTTGGTCAGTTCAAAGCAACTCCCTTTTTGTCTTACTTTGTCTTACTTTGACTTTCTCTAGAGGAAAAATATTTTTTTTTTCAGTCAGTTCAAAGCAACTCCCTTTTTTTGTTAGAAACCTTTAAGAAGAGACACAGCATTGTCAGCTGGTCAAAGGAAGGCACTCAATCTGATGATTCCAGTTAAGAGATCAATAAATTGAGGAAGATATTTCTAGAAAAATACGCTAGGAGGAATATTTAAGAATCTCTACTGGCTGAACTTTTCAGCTCTGTGGTTTGTCAGAGAGATCAGCAGTGGAGGAATGCCAGTGTGTGTCTTCTTTTACAGTAGAGTTTGGCATGTGTTGCCTGAGCTCATCATTTTATAGCAGTCTCCACTTGATAATGCTTTCTTCCAAGACCTGTGGGCAGGTTATGATAATCTTGACTATGAATATACAAACATGTGAAGTGCAGAATATGTGTCCTTTCCTAAAATAGTTTGGTATTAGAGGTTATTCCAAATAAAGAGTAGCAGTGTCCCATTAAGTCAGTTCAGAGGCTTGGACCTGTGTGAATCACAGTTACAAGAATACATTTTTTTTTTTTCTATAACTGTGGAAGAAGAGATTGAAGCTATGGGGCACAGGGAAAGAGTTCTCTCTCACCAGTTCCAATGGAATTAGTAATAATGTCTGTACTTTTCATTATAATTGGATTTGAGTAAACAGTCTCTTTGGTGTGTTCTGTCTCTCAGCTCTGGTAATTAGCAGGCTGAGAAGGAAGTACCCTGATTTTCCTGAGCAGAGGTGGGCAGGTAGCCAGCACACACCAGTATGTAAACTGGGTCACACCAGCATAAGCTTAATTAAAAGTATGGTATGACCATAAGGGGGATAAAAGGATAATTTAAAGTAGGAATATTTTAATAATGTATTGATAGACTTCAGGTTTGAAATTTTCTCTCTGAATAAAGTTGGTTGGGTTTGCTTTTAAAGCTTAGCTGACATTGTAGTTACTAAAGGCACAGACAGAGAGGAAACATTATTTGTTTCCATTGGTTTGCCACTTTTATTTGGGGAAGTAAAAGACCCACCACAAGGTTTTATACTGACTGTGACCCCTGAGCATTACTCCAAGTGCAAAAAGAAGGAGAGAGATGGGGACCAGCTTGTCAAAAAAGGCTTAATGGAGCACTTACCTCTATGAAAAGCACTCACAGTAGGTGGCACTACTCTCATGTTCAGGAGTGTTAAGGCATGCAAGAGAAGCTCACCTTGTTGCCAGTTCCTCAGGTTTTCTTCTGAGTCATATTCTAGCTTCTGAAATCATGTTGAGTGCATAGAAATTTCAGCTGTCAGTTTAAAGACAAATTTTCTAGTTGCAGCTGAAGAGAAGGCCTGAAAGTGTGACTTGACACCGCATAGAGGAGTTCATGTTTTTAAAAATGGGATGTTTTTGAAGAGGAATCTGACTCACATTATTTAAATATTAGTTGATGGTTACTGACAGTTATGAAATAACATCTGTTTAAAATTAATGCTAGTTATATTTTAGTAGCTAAAATTATTCTTTTCCTTGTTAATTGCAGTATGGGTAACGTTTTCATATACTTCTGTTCTTGCTGTTTTTCTGGCCTTCAGTAATTAGTTGTCATTTCTGTTTTCAGGCCATAAGTGGAAGCAAGGGATGTGGTCAAAGGAAGAAATTGACATTTTGATGAGTAACATTGAGCGTTATTTAAAGGTATGTTTAGAGTATGTTCCCTGCTTGTTGATGTGGTGATGCAGTTCCTGCTAGAAGCCAACTTTTCTTTAGTACTTCCCAGAACTCACAATAAGTGATTCAAATTGGTTTGTTGTTGGAATGGTCATTACCCATTTGAAATACATAAGAAAATTTTATTCATAGACAGGATTTAAGTACTACTGAATAAAACATTACTTTTATTTTTTGTGCTGGATATAGCCCATTTTGAGCATCCTGACATGACGTGTTGCATGGTTAAATCTCTTTCTCTGACTATTCATTGATGACTCAAATTCCTTTCTTGAAGACGGTGGAAAAAAATTGCACAAGCAGTAATTTTCCTTAGTGAGCACTGAATACAACTTCCAGACATCCTTGGTGCCAAGTCTGTGATTGTGTACTACACTAGCAGGATGCCTGTGGCTGCTTTCCTCCCCTTAAATTATTGGGGTCAGAGTTCAGTATAAATGGGCATGTGGTGAACATGCTGACAGTGATAATTGCCCATAAGTCACATTTGTGGTAGGCTTGCAGCTGAGAATATTTGAGCTGAGCCCTGACATCTGAAAATATATAGCCTGGATATTACAGTTTCACCATCCTTCACTTGTGGTTTAAAAAAAAGGCCTGAATTTAGTGTTCATTGGGACAAAAATCCACAGCATTAGTTCAAGAAAGTGTGTTTGCCCACACACATTAGAGTTTCTGCCACAAAATCATTCATGGGTAATACTACATTTTAAATCTAGTGAAGCTCGCTAAATAACTTTTCTGAGTTACTGATAAATAATTTGATTCTTTTTTTTTCCCATTTATCTGCTTTCTTTTACTGCTTTGAATAATTGAAATATAGTGATTCTAGTTTAAGCTGAAGTTAAGCTTTACTGTTACATTTTGTTGCACTGTTTTTGTATTGAATTTATTTGAGTTTCCATCAGAACAAGAAGAGTAGTTTAATTGAAAGAAATTGGTTTTGCATAAGGAATATCTAAAATTATGTAATGAATCAATATATCACTGTTTGATAACCTTCCCTTATAGGGTCCCAGATTAATTCCACCACAGTACCTATTCCATGATGTTCTATATGATGGTTCAGTTTTTTATCTTAAAATCTACATTGGACAGATTTTTTTTGTTTTTTTATTATATGTGGATAGGTGCTAGAATTTCTGTGTCTCCCTGGACTCCAGCGTAAAAAAACCAAAACAGCAAAGCCTAGTGTTCAAGGGTTTGTATTTGAGGGAGCTAATCCATAAATACTCAGTTTTACTTTTGGACTGTAGTATTTGTGATACACAGAAAGTTGCATAATGGCTTCAGTTCTTGTGTTCTACTTCTTGATTCCTAGGAGACTTTATCTAAGGTGTTTTGTTTGTGGTTTTTGTTTTTGTTTTTTTTTTTTTAAATGCTTTGTTCTAGGCCCGTGGAATAAAAGATGCCACTGAAATTATATTTGAAATGTCAAAAGATGAAAGAAAAGATTTCTACAGGACAATAGCTTGGGGTCTGAATCGGCCTCTCTTTGCTGTCTATAGAAGAGTTCTTCGCATGTATGATGACAGAAACCATGTTGGAAAGTATGAAACCCTCTAATGCTGCATGGTTTTATTGGTATGAGTAGGGTCATGTATTTATTCTTGACATGTTCTATGTGAGACAGAAAATTTTAGGCAAACAGACCTAGATCTTGCTAATATGTCACCTCTGCTCAATTCTGATAGATCATCCTTGACAGTAGTTGTGTTCAATTGATGGTATTCAGTGACAGCTTTAAAAAAACTCAAAGCAAAGGTGATTAACAGATTCTGATATGATGAGAGGACTTGGACACAAGCATGAATCTGCTGATACCTAACTTTTACTGCAGCTGTGATCTGAAAGTAATTGATCTTCACCCCTTATGCCCTTGCTTGCCATTCTTTAAAGCAGTGATCGGGTGCCATCCAGAAAGGCTATTATATTTTAGTTTTTGAAGGTAGTGGAAAATTACATATATTTTCTCAGTGCTGATACACTTTTTTGATGGAAAGTTAGTTTTATGGTGATGGTGAACTGGGACAGTAAGGAAGAAGCTATTTATTTGAAAGACTAATGCAGAAAATTTTAATTCTCTTTATAGGAGTAAGATCATGCAGAATGAGGAATTTTTCTGACAAATGAGAGCAACCAGTTAACCTTAGAAATGTACTAATGTGGAAAATTGCATTTATTCCTCATATTCTTCCAAAGTATTCAGTCAGATTGTTTCTTACAGCTGAAATTCCTTAATCTCTTCTTGTAACTAAATGTGTCCTGTGTGGTTAGTAAAATAAAAATATTTATTCTGTATGCTGTCTGTTTAAAATAATGTCTTTTTATTTACCTGTTGCTTAGGTATACTCCCGAGGAAATTGAAAAGCTTAAAGAGTAAGTTATCTCAAAGAGCAAGTTATCTCATGAACGAAATCACTCTTCCTTGTTTATATTTAGTAGCTTCATCAATTTTTAAAGGTTTCCTTATACAAAATCCCTAAAGTGTTACAAATAAATTTGACTGCTCTAACACTATCCAAAAATAGTGGTTACTCTCTAAAGAAGAATGAAACTACTTTTGGATTCTTGTCAATTTTTTTCTAATTTGTGTTTGGGCCCTAACAATATGCAACAAAGTTCTAAAGCAAGGCATGTGTTTTAACAAGGAAGGTTTCAGATTTTCACAAGCACAGTCAATATTTTCACAAGCACTGAGCAACAGAAGTTCATTTTCTTTACAAAATCTGAGCAAAGATTATTTCTAAAGGAAGTGGCAGGTCAAGAGTAGGATCTCCCCTAGGAAATACTACAGATACATAAATTACCAGTACAGCTCAAAAAGGCTTATTTTGAGTATGAACCTGATAGATCAAGGAGATGGGGCTGCCGACTTTATCCCCTCCTGCATGTGTCTAGTGTTGAGAGGGAGGGAGGAAGGAAAGAAGGAAAGAAAGAAATTGCATTGTACTGATGGCTCTGTTTGGATCAACTGAGCTGGTTTGTGTTGTTCACAAGGTGCCTGTGGTTCCAGATGTGTCAGAACTAGTCATGGATCTACGTTTTAAGCAACCTGCTGTCATGTGAAGAAGGAAAATGATTGCTGAAATGATAAATGTGATTATGCAGTGTTTTGCTTAATTTAAATTGTAGGATGCCTGGGTTTTCATTGGGCATCATTTAAATTTCTCAAGTGCTCTTTAGGCCACCTGAAAATCATTGAGGAACCTGTATAGAATGGAAATCAGCTGTTTATCTAACATTCATATTGTGTTTAACACACTCATTAAGCCTCAAAATCTTCCTGCAAGACAGATATTATGCCTTTTATAATTATCTTGTGGCTTAGCTGGTCCAAAAGGCTTCTAGAAACACATAGGAAAAACAGCAGAAAATATTAATAAAGTAGCAAAGTGATTTCCCCATTCTCTCTTTAAGCCTGTAAACTGCACATTCATCCTGTTTTTATTAGAGAATATTTGATATTTTGATAATTTCCTAACTGGACATGATGCTAATGAGCATATTTCTCTTTAGGCTAAGAGTAAAGCACGGTAATGATTGGGCCACAATAGGAGCTGCCCTGGGGAGAAGTGCTTCATCTGTAAAGGATCGATGTAGACTGATGAAGGATACCTGCAACACAGGTGAGGTAAATGCTGGTGTCAGAAATGGATATTCTGCTTAAAAGTCTTGGGTTTAATGATTAGAAATTTACACTGTGTGTTTGGTGTCAAGAGAGAGACCGATGCACTTCAGGAGTAAAATACTGTATATTTACTTGTATATATTCAAGTATAAAGGAAAATTCAGTCAGACCTCATGTGAATAATGTCCACTAAATTGTTGCATGATTAATTCACTCCAGCTAATACAGTTAAGATAGCTTGGATCAGTTTGCTTTGGTCACTATTTGGACACGTTCTGTACGGCCTTATTCCTCTGTGAGAGGAAGAGGAAAGAGAAATTTGGCAGCAGAACAGTGGAATTGTTGATTTGTTAATCAAGAATGGATATAATATATATTGTTAGTAATTAAGAACAGTAACATCCTCACAAGTTAATATTAGCATCTGGAAGAAGGTGTTGGACATGGAAGTGTCTGCAGGCATCTTACGGATCAGAACAGAGGGTGAGTGCTGCTAGTTAAGCTGGAGGGCTTCTTTCTCTTTCAGGAAAGTGGACAGAGAAAGAAGAAAAAAGACTTGCAGAAGTAGTGCACGAGCTGACAAGCACAGAGCCAGGTGACATTGTCACACAAGGTGTGTCATGGGCTGCTGTGGCAGAACGGGTCGGGACACGCTCGGAGAAGCAGTGCCGCTCTAAATGGCTCAACTATCTCAACTGGAAACAAAGTGGGGGCACCGAGTGGACCAAGGAGGATGAAATAAATCTGATCTTGAGGTTGGTTATTTTAGTTGCTTTTAAAGGTTTGTAATATGTGTTGCTAGCAGGATTCCATTGGGGTCCATTTTGCTGGTTTCCTAGAGACTGAAAATTCTAGAACCTTCCAAAAATCACTGCTGTGTTTACAGTTCCCAGAGATTTATTATTGAACATATTTTTTGTTTTTTGTTTTTTTAGTGAATGTTAGTGTTCGTGAAAGGTGTCAGATTGAAAACCCTGGAGACTGAAGTCTTCTTTATTCCTCAGAAAAGGTACAGCACAGGCAGCAAACCGTGCAAGCTTCCCACACGTTGCCCCACCGATGCGCTTTAACCCTTAACTGGAGGGTAGCTCAGTCTCCCTGCCCGTTCAGTCCTTGGCCTCTCTGCTGAGATGACCAACAAGGGTCAAGTGTGGTGGTGGTTTCTGTGATGTGGACATCTTGTCTACAAAGAGCTAAACTGAGACTGAAAATTAATTTCATGTAGGCCAGCAAACACTGATTGGATACCAGCATCTCTGAGTACATTTGAACTGGCAGCCTGGTAGTGACTTTGGAAATCTTTTGCTCTCTCCAGTCCTCCTCCCATTTTACCTGCCTTTAACTCAGGCTTTTTAGCCAGTGGATTTTTATGGTTGGGTGGGAATAAAAAGCCAAGATATTGAGGGAATAAGGATTACTTACAGAGTAGTATTAACAAATTTACTGAAGCCATTTGACATTAACTCAAAATGAGGAGCCTGATTACACATTTCAGAATGCGCTGGGTATATTTCTTAATATTTCTGGTTTGGTCTGTCCAGATATCCTTTACTCATCCTACAGGGTTGGTTTTGGTAGTTTTTTTGCATTTTTACTTTTTTCTTTCTTTAGCTAGCAAGAGTGCTCTTGCTTTGTTTGTGAAGAGGACTTTTCTTAACTTCCAACAAAATACTTTCCCCTCACTATTCACCTCTCTTTCATATGCTCTATGCACAGATAAGGGCAATTCAGAGATTTTTAGAGATTTCAAACAGATTCTGTTTGAAACAGAGAAGACTGTCCCTTATCTGGAGAGCCTGGTGGGATGGTTTATGAGAAAGTGTTTAATGCTGTAGTTAACTTCATCTACTTTGGCTAAGAAGTGTCTGAGAGAAGGCAAAAATCCGTGTTAAGGACGGATAGTTGTTACGTAGAAGAAAACAAGTAAATATCATAACATGAAATTAATTAAGTGAATATTCAGAGTGAATCTCAGGAAGTATTTCCTGCCTTGGAGATGTGTTTGGAGAATGTTTTTTCAAAAAGAAAAGATGCGAGTACCACCACTTGGAATGCTTCACTATAATCTGATCTAAGACCTAATGTATAAGTAAATAAGGAGAATAATCCTGCATGGCAAGGAGATGGACTGGATCATCTGACAGGTCTAGTCCATCTTCTGTTGTTTATGATTCTGCTTGACCTCTGGCAGCGTGGAGCCTTGGAAGCCTGTGTCGATTCCTGAGCTCTGGTGGGCTGGTCACTAGCATGTGGTTCTGCGCTGTTACGTGTGACACGGCCGGACGTGTGCGACACCCCTGCCCGTCCACAGGGCTGTTTCTGACAGGTCCATATTTTCTGTGTCCTGCCAGGATAGCGGAGCTTGACGTTTCTGATGAAAATGACATCAATTGGGATTTGCTGGCTGAGGGATGGAGCAGCGTCCGCTCCCCACAGTGGCTTCGGAGTAAATGGTGGACCATTAAAAGACAGATTGCAAACCACAAAGATGTTTCGTTCCCTGGTAATGTACTGCCTGCACACTTCTCTTCTGAAAGCTCTTTTCACATATGTCAAAGAAATGAGGCTGCATTTTGTTGTCTGCTTACAGCATTGCTGGCCAAAGAGCACATTGCTCCTTTGCTGGAAGTTACTTGCCCTTTGGATCTGCTGGCTGAATTGCTCCTACAAGCAGTCCTTAAGTGTTTCAGTCGAACAGGCCAAGCTGATGTGAACAGCTGGACAGTTTGCCACCCCTTCTTCCTTTGGTTAAAGTGAGAGCATGTATATAAACAGCTCAGCTGGCAGATCTCAGATGATACTGATCTTTGGTGTGGAGGGCAGTGACCTCTTCAGGTGGAAGAGGATATGTATCTGCAGCCTAGCTATGGCCTCAGGTTAGATGTGTTCCCTTTACGATGCTGAAATGTAATCTCTGTCAGGTGCTGAGGCTTAGCTGTAGACAGAAGGTAGATCTACTAAGCTAGTAGGAGGGAGGAAGTGAGGAGGAGGGAAGGAATCAGGAGTATAAAGGCTCCCTCAAATGCGTTTCATACCATTTTCACATTCTGGCTTGGAGAAGCTAGTGCCTAAGCCAAAGGGGTGTCTGTGACCTGCAGACCTCCCTTTGTCTGACTAGGGAAGAGGAAGAATATCAGAGAGATTAGTCATGTCGTAATTAATGAAAGAAGTAATTCAATGCACACTTGTGCTGTGGTTGACACTGTGGCTATATATTAGTCCTGCCTCAAGGCTGCAGCTGGGAGGAGAGCCTCTGTTACCACACGTTAATAGGCAGTTGTTGCATCAAATAATTCATAAGATAAATGCAGCACTGAATCAACAGGCTCTGCTTTCTTTTCCCTGACAAAGGGGAGATGTTTAGGCAGTTTGCTGTAATGAATGCTAGAAAAGCTGAGGCCTCAGGTTTTGTAACCTGCTGTTATGTCAGCTGCTCCCCCAGAAGGGCCAAAGCAATCACAGATAAGAAGGATCGGTGGGTCTGTTGGAGCAATGGGTCTCCTCATGCACAGGTGAAGAATTGTAATATAACCACTTGGGATTCATTCTCTCTTGCTCCCTGTTTTCAGTGACATTTCTGTCAAGCTCTTGAACAAATCTTCTTCCTTATTGTAGAAGATTGGAGGATTCACTTCTGGTAGCAGCCTTACGCAGCTAGTGATACTGGCACTTGATTGTAGCTTTGGAATATATAATGAATGCATCATTTTAGAGAGCTCCAAAATGTTACGGGCTGTGTGTTCTTTTTTTTCCCCTCAAGCATCGTGAAATGCCTGGGTTCCATGAGGAAATCTAGTTCACTACTGTAGTTGTCTGTAAATGGTCTGTGTATGTGCTAAATTTCTAGTTTCTACATCTCTGGAGATAATGCTTAAATTCCAGATTCTGTAGGATTTTGTTTGTCTTTGCATCTTTGGTAAATCACCAACTGCAGCATTTCAAATGTTCTTCAACCTGCTTTAGCATGAGTGTTTTTTCTCTCAGTGCTGATAAAGGGTCTTAAACAGCTCCACGAGAACCAAAAGAACAATCCAGGGCACCAGCTTCCAGAGAACAAATGTGGCAGTGGCTTAGCAAACACTAACTCCAGCTCGGGAGTGCAGCATGTGCAGATCCGGGTGGCTCGCTTGGAGGAGAGCACGGGCAGTGCCCCGAGCCCCATGGCAGCTCTGCAGATCCCAGTGCAGATCACCCACGTCTGTAAGTACTGAAACAAACCACTCACACAAAGCCTGAAGCCTGCTTGTGCTAAGGTGCTGAAGGAGGAGTGAGCTTATTTTAAAGAGTTGTATTGATTCTCCCTTGGTGATGCCATAACTTCAGATGAAACATTGCTGTGTTCTGTGTACCTGTTTCTGACTTTGTTAGGAGGAGTTTGCCACATAACCGGTTCTTGAAAAAGCCTTAAGTGCACAAACCTCTTAATGAAGATAGAGTATGTATGTTTATTCCTTAAGTTGTTTCTGGTCACTCTTGTGCAGAACAATGAACATAATGTACAAGTTCTCCTTTTGTAAATTACATAGACTGCTGCCCCTAAGTTCTGATGCAGGGCACTGAAGAGAAGGTATAAGTGTTTTTTTCTAGTTCTTTATTATGCAGTTTTTTTTCTGGGCACAAATACTTGGAAGGTGTTAGCTGCTAAGTCACACCAACATTCAGCCAGTGTTCTGCTAAACTACTGTATTTTTTTCAAGTTGATGCTTCCCATGCTCTTAAGCATGAACTTTCCTCATTACCATCAATTATCACAGATTACCAGGTCTGCTCTGCATGTAGTTCTTGTGAAGTAACTCCAGTCATGTGCAGTCTGTCATCTGCACTGTATATTGTTTCGCACCATTTGTCATTTGTAAATTTTATTAGGAAAATTTAGTGCTTTGGTCTTGCTGATTGCCAAATTAGTTAGAGAATATTCTGAGTTGGAAGGCATCCACATAGGTCATCGAGTCCCAGATCTTAAATGAATGGCCTGCACAGGGGTTGGACCCGTAGCCCTGGCATTAGCAGCGCCCTGCTCTGGCCAACTGAGCTGAGTTGATCAGTCTACAAACTGATTCTTCAGACTATGTCTGAATAGGCATTTGGCAAACAATTTTCTGATTATAATTGTGTTAGGTCAGTCTATCTTAATCTATTTATTAAGTGCTATTTTCATTTTATGTGGTTTATTTTCTGATTAGAATGACAGATGACACAAAGCCAAGAATTTTTTGGTCTGTCATAGTATGTCAGTATTCTCAGACTTTGAATGAAGCTTGATCAAAGCTGATGGGTTTTGATGAGAAGGCAAGATGGGCTGGGATCCTGGAACCTTTAGTCCTTTCTGAATTGAATCCTGTAATTGTAATTTTGTGACTTCACTTGCCTATGTCTGCATAACAAGCCTTTTCCCCCATTTTAGTCTGTTTTTCTGAAGAATTTCTGGTTGTGTAATCACAGCTGTAGAAGTCCCAAGAGAACCTATCAGCTGCATTTGGTGGAAGGCTCAGGGTTTCAAAGGGGCAGTTCCTGAGGTTTAATGAAAATACTGGCTGGGTGACTTAAAAGGTCACACTTTACAGCTCTCTGCTACTGAACACCAGGAAATTGCAGCAGGAAACCTTGAACATGCCACTACAACAATTAAAGCTTCAAAACTGAGCTTTTATCTTCTTAAGAGACCAAAATTACAGTATTTTGCAGCCACAGAGTCTGAGATGGCAAAGTTTCCAGTGCTTGGGTCACTGTTATCATCTTGTAGATCTTTTCCCCTTTTGGTATTTAGGAAATTACTGGAAAGGCCCAGGCAGTTTCAGCTTCCTGGAACTTGTGATTTTTTTTCTTTTAAGAGTACGTAAAAATCATAATTTTGAAGTTTGGAATACAAGTTGTTTGGACCTGAGGATCTTAGAATACCTGGTACATCAACTGTTTTCAATGCTTCTCTTCGTAGCTCCACTTTTAGAATTAGTGGAGCTAATTGTGTAAATAATTACATAGTTGTAGTAAGAGTACTTACAACTTTTATACACTGCAATCATAACATACAGGGTAGGCAAACATCTTGGGAAGCATCTGATCTTTCATCAGGAGTGGACATACTGTGGAGGGCAGAAAAGATTAAAAATACAAAATAAGAAAAAGAGGTCTGTGGGAAACACAACAATATTAAGCCTGACACTGTTTTAAAATAAGCAGTATGTGATCCGAAGGATATCATTACACCAAAGTGTATCTATCATTGCATTAGGACCTCTTGCAAGTCTCATTACAAAAAGTAAATTCAGTCATGTCAGAAACTGCCTGCTTTTATCCCTGTCTGCTTAAACCCATACTTACTTCCTTTTGCTCTTTTGGATTGTAGAACGCTCTCTTTAAATGGTATTGCATCTTGGGTAACAATTAGAGAACCTTGTCATTAGGATTGCAGCCAGTTTTCTTTTTCCTCTTAGGGGACTTAACAGTACCCTGCCATGTATTAATTATAGTGTGCTATGCTCTCTGCAGGGCTGAACATTCTGGTTTACATACTTTTCCTTTTTTTTTTCCCTTTTGCAGCCTCCACCGATTCCCCTGCTGCTACTGTTGACTCTGAGACAATAACACTGAACAGCGGAACACTACAGACCTTTGAGATTCTTCCAGTAAGTAACTGGTGTTTGTTACTTGTTGCTGTGTTTTTCTCTTTTCAGCCCAGCTACTTCCTAAGACTATAAAACTGTGCGTTTCAAAAAAAAGGAGGTTTTCAAGTAGAAATAAGGAGAGTTCTGAAACTTCTGAAAGTGTAATCCATTAGGGCTGCTGAGTAAACTGTGAATTTTTGTTAAATGCTTTAAATTTGTTTTAATACTATAAAGTTTTCCTTTGTGCTTGGTTGTTTTTGTTGTTGAAATCTGACATAAATGAGACAGAAAAACCTCCCAGCAAGTAAAGATTGTCTCAGTTCCATTGTCTTGTAATTTATGACACAGTTTCTCTTCCATACAATTCCTTTTTTACCTGCTGTTGTACAGCATAATACATAATAATACTTTCCTTGGTAGCCTAAGGCTGCACATGAGTTTTTTTCTGCATTTTGAGTGCAGTGCAGCAGTCAGTGCAGAAGGGATTGAATTGGTGTGGTGGTTTTCCAGGACAGTTACAGTTAGGCTGGTTCATGCAAAACAAAACGCTCCATTAAGTCCTGGGCAGTGAGTTTGGGTATTAAACCTGTGTTGTTTTTAGTCTTTCCACCTCCAGCCGACTGGGACACCCGGTACTTACCTGCTGCAGACAAGCTCGAGCCAGGGCCTTCCTTTAACGCTGACAACGAGTCCCACCATGACTCTGACGGCCGCGGCTGCTCCAGCCTCCCCGGAGCAGATCATCGTTCACGCCTTATCTGTGAGAACTCTGGGCGGGGACAGCACCGGGCTTTGGGCACTGGGGAAGGGGAACATTGTAATGCAGGGCCCTGATAAATTACATCCATGTTAAACTTGAAAATCGGTTCTTAAGTCATAACAATGTTACTTTGCTTAAAATCCTGGGGATAGAGAGTTTAGGGGTTTGTGTATTGTTTTTAAAAAGTAATCTCAGGTTGCTTCAGAATTTAGTTTAGTGAGCAAGTTCTGAACAGGATGTCTCCGTTTAGTGGCTTGGTCCCCAGCAAAACCAGTTCTTGTTTTGTGATGTTTTCAGTTGCTCTCACAAATAGATACTGGTCCACAACACTTGGATAGTAGTGACAGGTATTGCTTTTTGCTAGAGGAAAGGAAGGGGAAGCAAACTGGAGGTTGAATCACAAAAGTGATGAATATTTCAGTGGAAATAGCGCTGATCTTTTGAATCTACAGTGATCCTCACCTGAATGGTTGCCTCTTTCATATTATAATGTATTTACTTTATTTGTGACTTAAAAAACACATTCAGTTTGCAAAGTTATCCTTTAGGAACAGGAAAGGTCAACAGATGATCTGGGCTGGCATACTGTATATAGGAAACTCTAAACTATACTTAGTAATTGGAATCTTTTTGCTTGTATTTGCTTGAAAGATTTGTAGATAGTTACAGGAAAGTCTCTGACCTTTTTTGGGGTTTTGTTTGTCTCTTTTTTGCAAATGCTGCACACAGCCAGAGCATTTGTTAAACACAAGTGACAACGTCACAGTGCAGTGCCATACGCCGAGTGTCATAATCCGCACCGTTGCTGCTGAAGACATCTCCTCCTCTGTCACCCAGACAGAACTGACTGTGGATTCAGACATTCAGTCAGCTGACCTGACAGATCCTCCACACACCCTAGGAGCAAATGCTTTCCCACATGATATCCATCAGTCCAAGCTGAGTGACGAAGAGCAGTCAGCCTACAATGAAGATGATGCTTCCAAATATAGCAGCAGGAATAGTAGAGAACTGATGGATGGAGTTATGGTAAGAACACAGGAGGAGATTGCTGATGCTAGCCTGAAACAGAATGAGGATTCTCAGTCTGATTTACCCAGCACTTACGTTACTGAGGTAAGGGAGGGAATGATACTTGATATTTTTCCCATTTCTGCATGGAGAATTATTTCATTGAATCTGTGGCCTTTTTGTTAAGCTATTCATCTGAAATATCTCAGTGATACCATTTATATTGGTAGCTGAAGAAAGAAAGATGGAGAGAGACCAGTCATAAGAGGGTATAGTGACAGGACAAGGGGGAATGGCTTCAAACTGTAAGAATGTAGGTTTAGATGAAGTATTAGGAGAAAGTTCTTTCCCGTGAGAGTGGCGAGGCACTAGAACAGGTTGCCCAGAGAAGCTGTGGGCTACTTCATCTCTGGAAGTGTTCATGGCCAGATAGGATGCATTGAGTGATCTTCAAGTTCCCTTCCCATCCAAACAATTCTGTCATTCTGTATCACAGCTCTACAAGTATTTGCTGAGATCCCCTATCCTTGAGCATCGTTAGTGTGTTATGACTATGAAAGTAACAGCATTTAATTTGTTACTGAGGCTCAAATTTGACTGCATCTGGCCCACTGAACACCTCACTAGCTGTGGAGTTGCTTCACTGCTCAGGGTACTTCTGCATGGTGACAGTGAAATGCTGGAACATTGGAACAACTGAACAGTTGCCTTCAGATGATTCCTGTTTGATGCTGTTGCTTTAAACTGGGCTGTTAATTATCCAACACACCTACATTAATAGATAGATTGACCAAGGGAGCTGAACTAGCGTATTTAGGTTTTGCTTTTTGAGTTTAATAACATACTTCAAGATGTACCTCAGTTTCCAGTTCTGAGGACTTCTGTTAAACATACTGCTCCAGTCAAGTGTCTGTTAAATGGAAATTTGAAGCAATAAGCTGCTGCTTTCTCTGGCCTCAGATTTATTCATCTCCAGCACCTGAAATGCAGAAATTAGTTTATCCAAATGATTACAGGTAATTTGAGTTGTTTATACCAAGTTCCTCAATCTTTCAGTTGCTAGAATTATGAAAATTACTAAGTCACAGAAAACAGAAGTGCTAAAAAGAAGATAACACTCTTTAGTGGGTAGAAAATTCCTTTCCCTTTACAGGTTTGATTAGGTTGGAATTTGGGAAAAGATGAGTTAGAGTGAAATACCCTTTTCTGGTTTTTTTAGAGCACTATTCTCCACAGTAGCTGCATTTCTGCTTTGTCAGCCTGGAAAATGCATGATTAATATGCTTTGTCTTGGTCTTTGAAGAAGCTTCTAATAGACAGTGTATATCTCTTATGCTGCTCTTATAAGAGGGAGAATCTTGGTATATCTCAAGTTTGCTAGTACTGAAGTGTCTGAATCCTGCATACATCTGAAGCTAGGGATTATTCTTCCATTTTCTTCTTTCCATGTCATGGTTGACATAATTGTGGTAAGATTTTCATCATGTGAGGCAGACCATCAGCTTTCTGTTCTTATTTTAAAATTTAAGCTTCTCGAGGTAGAATTAATAAACTTTTGATATTAACCTCTTCTCGAGGTAGAATTAATAAACTTTTGATATTAACCTAGTTCCTAATTTAACTTTGTACAAATTGCTCATGGCTAGCAGAATGTAAAACTGAGCCTTTTTTTTCTATACAGAAAAACAGACTGAATTTGTGATTCTAATTTGCCATACCCTTCAAGTCAGATTCAAGTTTGACACGTGTACTTAAATTCTAGGAAATAGTGAACTGCCTGTGAGTAATTCTCAGTGAAAAGTTACTCTAGAAAAACATGCCTAAATTTTGTTTTCTCTAAGTCAGTGTTATTTTTATGAGCTTGCCAGGGTTGTATTGTCACTGTGGGTGGGTAGTGGGAGGCAAACAGTCATGCTGCAGGGTTTTATTATTTCTGGCTGGGAAAGGTGCCCATTTGCCACAATGGCTTCTTTAGTTTTTCACGCCTCCTGTTCCCTGTTTCAGGCCTTGCAGCCCAGTGCTGATGGTGGGCAGAGCTGTGCTCTGCTGAGAGCTGCACCTGCAGGTCAGGCACACAGTGCCCCTATGGATGGGACCTGGTGCAGTTCACTGAGCTGCAGCACCAGGGAAGGAAGGGGCTTTCAGGCAGCTGCCTTTGCAAAAACACTGTGGAGTTATGTAGGGAAACAAGTTTTCTGAAAAAAAAAAAGGTGGAGGAACATCAGGATTTTCTTAAAAATAGAGGGCTGTAACCTCTCCTCAACAATTCCTCTGAAAACAGTGATAAATGCAAGTACCTTTCATTGTGTCAGCAACAGTTGCTAGTATTCTACACCAGGGATTCCTGAGGTTTGAACAAACCTTACACATTACACACAAAAACTGGAATCCAAATCTCTCTGCTGATTCTGGCAGTACTGTGTGAGATGACTTTACACTGCATTTGTGGAACCAAGAGTGTGCTGTGACACTGAATCAGCCAGATGTGCTGCTGCCATTCCAATACCAAAGGAGCTAGGGAAGAGGCAGCAGCAGCAGCAGTGGCAGGACTGGTAGAGAATGAGGGTATTGACAACTTGCACCTCGAATGAATCAGTGTGTTGCCAATCCTCTGGTATCATGAGGTTCAACAGAAAAAGTCTGGGGCCAACCTCCGGCTAGTAACAGACCAAGCAAGGCACAGCAAATAAAGTGGCTCTTTTGTGCTCTGTGTTCAGTGTCAGTTAAAACTTGATGACAGGAGTTGTGAAACTTACGGTAAAGTTGTTGGGTTTGTGGAGCAGGGAAGTGCTAAAAAGGTAATGCTTCGGTCTCAGAACATCTAGACGGCATGTAGTAGAAAAGCCTAGTTATTCCTCTTTACAGACATAATGTTTGACTTGCAAGGGAACATTTTATCCCCACCTTGCAGTGTGTCCCTTCCTCCACCATTGCTCAACAGGGTAAAATTCTTCACATCTTGTTTTTGGATGCCTGCACTAAGAAGAAATGTGCCCTGTAAATGCTGAAATAAACTATCTCAGGTGCTGACACTTCAATTTATTGCTTACTGTGGAGTATGGCTGAGCAATGCAGGTTTTTGTTTATGCTACCAAGAATGCACTCTCATGGCTTGTTCTCTGTTGTGCAGGACCTGGGTTCCCCAACAATAGAAGAACAAGTTGATCAGCCTACAATAGATGATGAGACTGTGCTTATTGTTCCTTCTTCCCATGGTTTTATCCAGGCAACAGATGATATTGATAGTGAGTCAGTCTTGCCCTTGACAACTCTCACAGGTATGACAGTCCCTTCTCATTAAAGCAGTGTATAGAGCTTTGAGTCTCTGCAGACAACACTTCGTAGATCCTTGCTTCCTCTTAAATAATTTTACATACCAGTGCTTTGAAACTTCAAGTAACTAACAAATACTCCTCCCCAGAGGAAGGATCTCCCTGTAGAGCCATCAGAGGGTCAGCACTGATAGTGTAATACCTGATGGGTGCAAATGCCAGTCACACTGTTGCATCTACATCCATCTGTATTGGTCAGCACTTAACCTTCTCTAAAGATACTCAAAACCCACCTGGATGTGGTCCTGTGCAACGTGCTCTAACTGAATCATCTTTAGCAAAGAGTTGGACTAGAGACTCTCCAGAGGTCCCTTCCAACCCCAGCTATTCTGTGATCCTGTGAAACTAGAAATTGCAAACTGCCTAGTTTGAGCAACACTTCCTGTAATTGGTTAGAATTCCAGGTTACATTTCCTGTCTCCTGAATTTGTATTTTATATCTTCTTAAAATGGTACAGCAATAGTTCTAATGCTTTTTGTCCCTTGACAGATCCTATCCTACAACATCATGGAGATGGGTCACACATTATTGGCTCGTCGTTGGGCAGTCCTGACTCAGAAGATTCAAAGGATGTTGAGGATTTAGTGAGCTGTCACTGAGAAGCAGCAATGGTGTCCATTTTCTATTGACCATGTTTGCATTGTGAAATTAGTTACAACCCTGTGCCACATTTCCAAAGAAAGCAGTCACAGTCTGTCTCTTTGAACAGAAGCTTCCAGTGTGAGATGACTATGGTGCACTTTCTCAGCTCAGGCTGTTTCCCTCATCCAGGAGGGAGGACTGAGCCACCAGCCGAGGCCTGAGGTGCCACATCTCGCTGGGCTGTTCCAGTGTTCTGAAGAGCCTCTGTTGCAGTGCTCACAGTGCTTGGATCCATCCAGGCAGTTGTGATCTGACTTGTTACTGATGTGCTGAACTGCACACATGGAAAACTGGACAGAAGTCAAGGATTGTGGACTGTAGCCCCTTAGTGCCACAGCAAGTATTAGTTTGCACAGGTTTCATGAAGAATGGGTGAGGATTTTTGCACTTACTGACTCTTGTAATACATGGAGTAAGAGACTGTTACATTTCAGGAAGGAGTGAGTTCCGTCAAAGATTTTGGGGAGCATGGGCAGCATCATGAAGCAGTGGTGTGTATTCCCATCTCACCTGACTCGTTGGTGTGTCTGTGGCATAGGAAGAAGGCAGAAGCTTATGGGACTTGCCTGTTCCTGAGGAGTCCATTGCTGGCAATGGACAGAGCTCTGAGATCACTTGTGGAGAATATTTTCTTTTTTTTTTTCTCTTTTTTTCTTTTTTTTTTCCTCTCATCACTACAGCAAGCTAAATAAAAAGGGAAGGGCTATGAGAAAGGGAAGCTACTGGGACCCACCAGCCTCCCCTGGCAAGCTTGGAATTTGAGATTGTTGTGAGCAGGTTGGAACATTTGTCTCTGTCACTGTTTACCTGACACTACCAGCCACCTTTCCAGACATGATTTCTGCAGCAAGTTAGTAAATGGGGAGTGGTGTGAAGGTGGCAAAGTCTTGGAGGAATAGCTTTGTGAGAGTCTGGACATAGGGCCCCAAGACAAAGGAGGCCAGTTAATTCCTGCATCGTTTGAAACAGACACTAGGCTGAACAGCAGCCTGTTAGCTAGGAATCAAGAGAAAAAGCTATAGAAACTAAAGACTTGTATAAATTATTTTATTTATTTCTGTAATTAGCTCTTCATAATCAAGAGTTGGTCTTTTTCAGTCTGTGGTTTTGTTAATGTGAAAAATAAGTTGTAGTTTTAAATGGTTGCCTAGGGAACAGAAATAATTGTATATTCAGTTTCAACAAAATAAAGAGTATTTGTCTTACTTGACTGTAAGATGCCATTTATTTATACTGCCACGGATCCTTTCAGTGCTGCAGTTTATTTGTACAGTAATAAAAAAGTGCAGTTTTTTCCAAAATGAAAAAGCTTGTGCCATTCTGAAACATCAGTACAACTGGAATGTTCATTAAGTGCAACAGTAGCTCTTCAAAAAAAAGCAGAATGTCACATCTTATGGCAATAATTCTCCCCAACAAGAGGGACATTACATATACATTTACATGAAAATCATGTACTGATTTATCCTTGCACAATCCACTTCTTTCCTCTCAGGCTGATGGTCCTCACTTAAATGTCTCAAGTAGAGCTGAGAGCTGAGCTGGAAGCAGTCTGATACAGTAGCATCATTGCTGGGTATTCCCACTGTCCTTCATTTACCCACTTCATGGAAGTACAGGTTGGCACATATACATAACATGACAATAGAAAACAATATGTAGTAGATTAGATTTCTAAATTTGGGTTCCAGGTCTCCTTGTCGATACCAGTAGATCTAGAAGAGAAAAGGACTTTGTGTTATTTCAAAAAGGCAGGTATTCTGAGGAAACTCTTTGATAACTGATTTGGCAACTTGCAGGTTTAGTTTTGGTTTTGTTTTTTTCTTCCTGTAAAACAATCCAGCTTCCTCTGGCCAGAGAGACTGAGCGTGTCTGTATGTGAAACTGGCCCTAAGGCCATGCACTGTCTGGTCAGCTTTTCTGAGAGGAAGGGAGGGTGGGTGGCTTAGCTGGGGGTGTTTTAACTCTCAAAGCTGGCTACACCCTGGTGGATGAGGACAAACATCAGCTTTGTACTAACACAGTCCATTCTGGGCAGAGTTGTGGGCACCAACTGTAGGATCAAAAACTGGGACTGACCAGGCAAGATAGAGCAACTTCCCAGCAACATTCCCAGCAGTGAGGGGTTGAGGGCTGTTCCAGCTCACAGCTGGAGGGAGAATGCTCCAGGTATGAAGAGCTACAGCAGGAGCCACCAGTGTGCCTGTTCATGGAAGGGGGGTTGGACTAGATGGTCTTTGACAGCCCCTTCCAACCCAAACCATCCTGTGATTTTTTGAACTCAGACCTGCCAGTTCGCTTTGCCACTGCTTGGGACCAACTCCCTTGGAATTCTGCAGTTGTTGAGTATAGGAACATCTTCCACTTGCTGTAGCTTCCTAAACCTATAACTCATCCCCTGTGTTTGAAAGGTCACTGACTAATGTAAATGCATGGCTGTTCCCATTTCAAGAGTCTTCTTCAGCACAATCCATCTTTGCATTCCCATTTCAGAGTTCTGTTCCCTGTTTTCCTATTCTATCTCCACTGGCAGCCCTGGGTGGCAGTGCCACAGAGGTGACAAGGCTTGCACCACAGCTGGGCTGCAGGAGTTGGCTCAGTTCACACACTTCCTCTGCAGTAAATAAAAAACTCATTACTACTCCCCTCATTGTCAGCTTGTGTTACGGAGGCAGGAAAGCTTTTCTAGGAGAGTGCAAAAAAGAAGGCAGCACCACGTAAAGCAGATTTTATTCAGAGCCTTCGACTCAAAAGCATGGCAAACGTGGTGGTACTTACAAGAATGCCAGCAGAAATGCAACACAAGGAGATGCAGAAAGCAAAAAATACATTCACAGGTTTTGGAGGTAGTTGCGGGAAGACAAAAGCACTGATTAGAGTGACCTGTGTGGAGGAAAACAAAGATGAGGATTTCTCTCTACTCAGAGCTGCAATGAGAAACTTAGCCCAAGGGCTGGAGCAGCACAGCACTGGCATCCTGATCTGCACATCTCTCCCGGACCTCTGACTCCCACCCCTGAGGCACTGTAGGAAAATGCGCAAGTCTGGAGGAAAACTGCTTTGATACAGCTGCACACTGAGAGGAGTGGGAAAAAAACAAGGAAAGCTTTGCCACTCTGGCTTATTGCCAGAAATCACCCTCCAAGTAGCCATGAGGCCATCAGGCCCAGGGGTGCACACTGCCCATGTAGGAGCATCCCTTCAGCAATGTGTTCCACCAGCTGGCACCTCACCTGTCCCCACAGCCTCCCTGCACCTCAGCTCTCCAACCATCCCCCTGTGGATAACACAACTGATGGCCTCCAGTCGCCACGGCATCGGGTTTGTCTTTAAAGCTTGGGGAAAGCACAGCTCAACACAAAGGGACAAACTTTGGAAAGACTTAAATAAACCATAAATAGAGGACAATAAATCATTAATAGAAGGAAATTGAAGCAAACACTATCTCCTTGCACATAAATGCTTTGTTGTCTCACCCAGCCTCATGTTCAGCCAGGATGGACAATCTACCAGGGAACTTTTAAAGGATTTTATTGCAGATCTTAAAAGGTATTCCACTTCTGTTGTCAAAGAGTTTCAAAAGACAACTATGCCCCAAAATGACTGCCTGCCCTTAATCAGAGACTCTTTGGTCATTGGAAGTTTCACCACCCGGTTTTGGGGAGGAATTCTGGTTATCTCCCTGTCACTTAAAGCTGCAGCATGGGGTGGGATGGGAGATACTTACTACAAGCAGCAAGGTTGTTAAGCCACCAACAACTAGATTGATGATTCTGTCCTGAAGAAAAGAGAAGAGTGTTATGTTTACTTAAAACAACAACAAAAATACCCCAAACAATATAAAACAGAGCATTAACCAATAATACTGAGATCAGCCAGGATCCACATTATCCCCAGCACACCATCAGGGCTCCCTGGTCAGCTCTGCCACACAGGAAGGTTTCCCCTCCCTCCTCGGACCCCAGGGAGGTTGTACTGATCAAGGCCTCTGCAGCAGGTTTTCTCATTTGCAAATGGCTTCTCTACTACATCCAAATTGATTACAGTTGTGCAAATTATATTTGATTTTTTTTAAAGTGGGAGTGCGCAGATGGAAGTTGTCAGAAAAAAAGCTTTTTTTAGCCTCACTGCCTGAGAATTAATAGACTGATAGAGTCTTAGGTGGGAATTTGTGGGCTACTGGCAAGGAGGTGAAGCATTGCCCACACCCCAAATGCTCCACCCTAACACCAGCAGATGTGAAGATTCCGCACAGTGGCTCTACTTGGACAGACAGATATTCCCCCACACTCCTTTCTGCTGCTCCTGATCAGTATAAAACAACTGTCAGGACACAATCTTTTTGCACCTGGGAAGAAAGATCCCTCAGTGACAGCATCACAGTCCCAGCCCAGTGGCATCAGGGCAGGGACTGGCTGTGACACTGGGCTGTGACCATGGGCTGAGGAGCACCCACGGCAAGACCCTCTAACTGATGAACCTTCTGGAGTAAAAAACAGGAAAAGGAGAATATTCCAATCCCTGCCAGCACACTGCCGCCTCCCTGGTGCTGCTCTGAGTATAAACATGTATTGCCACATTGGACTCGGCTGCATACCCAGACAGCTGGTAAGCTAAAAGAACATCTACCTCAGAAAAAATGTGCAGAGAGAAAACACCCCAGACCCTGATGAACTATATTGAGTCTTTAAGTAGGTATGGTGAAAGGAAAGTGAGAAAAGAGTTTGAGTGAAAGCATTTTGCCCAAGACATCCCAGCCAGCAGGCAGGGCAACACAGGCTTCCCTCCACCTGCTCTTACATCCTTCTTCCTCCTAAAATGTGGATTTGTACAGGGAGAAGTCCCAGGTCATGAAGAAGTAACACATGACAGCAGCAGGGCACTAGAAGAAAGCAAAGAGGAGGCAGAGAGCCGCAAATCATGCTTTTGTGGAACACCACCAGCCCTGACCTGAGGCTTTGTGGAGTTCATGTTAAGGTGGTTCAGGAACAGGTGGATGCTGTGCCCTGGTTGTGTTCATCCCCAGGGGATAGGGCCACAGCAAGCAAACTCTGAAACCTCTTCTATTAGTCCCCAACTCCTCTGTAAAACAAAACCACGGATGCTCCTGTAGCTCAGAGGCCCCAAGCTGTGGGGGAACTACAGTGGCTGCAGCAGTGGGAAGTGACCCCCGCCCCCCCCAAAGGATATTGTCACCAACACCCCCTGTGCAAGGTCCTCACCAGCCAAGCACAAACCCCTTCTCCTCACCAGCATTCCCGCACACGGAGTTGGTGATACTGCAGCAGCTTCTGAGAGCCAGCAACAAGATACCCACCACTGACCCCAAAAAAGGAACCAAGAGAAATAACTCCAGGCAAGTAAGAGATGCAACTTGAAAAATGCAAGCATGAAGTGCTCCACAAGAGCATATGGTGACAGCTCAGCTAGACTCCTCCTCACCTAAAATAAATTAGAGAACTCAAAGCTAACTTTAATTTAGGCAGGACACAGAAGGGTCCTTACCCCAAAAGCCACTCCAGCACCAGGAGAGGATGGCAGTTTTACTCTGTCCTTGCCCTGCAGACCGGGCTGAGCCCACCAAGGCAATGTTATGGAGTGGGACCAGAGTTGGCATTCAGGCTCAGCTCCTCCATTCACGGTGAGCAACTAGATCCTTTGTGGCATGAGGAGATGGGTTTCCAACAGCAGAGGTAGCAGGAAATGCCAGAGAGCCAGCTGCAGAACAGAGGTGGGTCACCAACCTGCAGAGCTCACCTGATGAGCACAGTCACAGCCAGCTCTGCAGAGCTTGGGGGGGATGGACACAGTTAGTCACCATCCAGAAACTCAGCCGTGACTGTGCTCCTGATTAACCAGAGACCCATTGTGCAAGGAGAGACTGGAGTGGCCGGAGAAAACAAGGGGGTCAGACTTGACAGCGGTCATGGAGCATTTCTCTCTCACTGTTTCAGTGTGGGAGAGAGCATCCCCAGCACAGGGACCTCTCACCTCACACTACTGACTGATGGACTTCCCAGTGACACCTGGATCAGGTACGGATGCTGGCAGTGGAGCACATGGTGTCCAGTCTCTGTGGCCAAGGCATCCCCTTCCCTGTGCTTAAACCTGCGGTCACTCAAGCTTCCCAAATGCACTGCCGGCAGAAGAAGGTATTTCAGGATCCAGGGATTAGAGACACTGATCCTGAAATCCTGGGCTTGGCAAAGCAGAGGCTCTATTCCCCAGTGCCCGCTGACACTTCAGCCCCAGGCAGCTTAGCACAGCAAAAAGGTTAAAAATACTCAAGCAGAGGCCAAGACAGCTAAAGGGATTGGGGATGACGGAGCCTTTCACCTCCACACTGTGTCCGAGTGCACAGCCCAGCCTGGGCAGACACTCCTGGATATTGGGCACACAGAAACTGGCTGTGGTGAGCCTTGTGTCCTACATGTCACCCAGCTGGCACAGCCAGCTCTCATGACTAGCACAGCTGATTCAGGAAGGATTTTTCTCCAGCATTACTCTGTACTGTAATAGCTGTTAGAGTAAAAAGACAAAAAACCCCAGCAGGCACACCAAAACAGAGAGCCTGCAGCTGCTTGAGGTCTCCTGGACTAGCACAAGGTACTGGCACACATACACCAACTTCTGATACAGCCCAGCAGTGCCTCCGTGGGAGTCCCCATTCAGCCAGCCAGCTGCCGAGATGTTGCGAGCTGTTGGCCAGACAGGAGATGAATTCCATGTTTCACTGTTGCACAAGATGCATTTTGAAACAGGAGGGTTTCTGCCCTCTCCTCCTACTCTGGGGTGGGTGTTGCAGGGGCTGGAGGCATCAAACTTTTCCCAGTGAGCCTCTGCAGTGCAGAGGTCTCCCTCCATCTGCCTCTGGGAAAGGGACATAAGATCAGGAAACATCAAATGCTTGCAAAGCAGAAGGGCACAATCCAGGATTCTTTAGGATGTGGGTCAAGGTTACTTGGAGCAGCAAGGAAACTGAGGCCGGACTGAAACTATTATCTGTACTCCCTTCACAGGCTTTGACAGAGTGGCAGCTTTGCTCTTTGCCCTGTTCCAGCTCAGCACCTTCCATCCTTGAGTCCTCCAAGTTAGCAGAGTGTGGGCTAAGCCCAAAGGGAGCCCATCAGGGGCTTGGCTAGGACAAGGGAATGGGAAGGTCCCCTGGAGCGTGGGTGCCTGGTGCCATCTCTGCAGGAGTGACGGAAAGGCCATTTTTGTGTCTTACATCAGCAAGTCCAGATGCTCAGCAGCCATTGCAGCCCGCTGCAGCTGTAGAGGATACCTGAATGCAGTGCTAGACCCGACCTGGTGGAATTGCAGGCAATACAGGCTGTGCTCAGAGCCACCTACCCCCTGCAAGACATGGGGACTTCCTGGTGTGTCCTCAACAGCTCATCATTCCCATCCCAAGCTGCTCAGTCTCTCTATTGCTTTCTGCTTCTAGCTCATAGCTATTAACTCCCACCCACTCAAATGCTCCCATCATGGAGGAACTCAACTTCCAAATTCCTTCCTGACAAGTGCTACACCGGTGACTCTGTCCCCTTTGCCACTGTACAGCTGTGCCTTTGCATTGTCCCCTACCCATTCACTGTCAGTGCTGCATCCCTGGAAACCACAGCTGAATCCACAGTGCCTGGCACTCATCAGCACTGTGCTGCTACGCTCCCTCTTCCCACCAGCCGTTTCTTTGGTACCATCTTGCCCCGGTCCCTGCTCAGCAGTGGCACAGGAGGGCAAGCTTGGCAGGAGCAGCTGGACCACGGCATGGCAAGGAGGCAGATGCTGCTGCCCAGCTCTGCCATCCCCACAGAGTAGCTTTACCCTCAAAGTCACCTGCTTGGAGACCAGCAGAGTGCAAGAAGGCAGGAAGAGGGAATCCCCATCTCTACATCCATTTCCAATTGCTGGTAAGGGTGGGAGACCCCTAATTTGGGGTTCAGGGCTTCTTGGAGCACCAGCACTCCCCCTGCCCCACCCTGTGGCCACAGCCCGAGCAGAGGATCCCGGTTTGCCAGCATCAGCCATCACTTGCAGAGACCCAAAAACAGAGCTGGGGCGAGGGCAGACGCCCTTCTCCCGGCAGACCTACTCCCATTTAAAGGCAAAGTTCAGCTTTTCCATTTCTGACATGGAACATTCCAGCTCGGGACCTCACCAGCGTCCGTTTCCAAGCAACCCCCGTGAATCAGGGAGGGAAGGACCCCTGGCCAGCACAGTGATCCCTTGTCTGTCGGACACGGGTGCAGCAGCGAGACACCATCGGCTGCTGCTCGGCCCGCGTGACAGGCTCCAAAAAGCCAGAGGAGACAGGCAGGGGGTGAAGTGCAGGGCGCTGGATCCCCGTCAGAGCCCACGAACTGAAATTAGCATCCCATGTTTATTATTTACCTCTCTCCTTTGCGAGCAGAGCCGTGGCTGGAAAAAAAGCAGAGATCGGGGATCGAAGGCTTAACCTGGGCTGAAAAGTTTGGGGGTTACCTGCCAGGACTGACTCCCTCCCTGCTCCGATGGCACATCCCAGTCCCCAGAAGTGCCCATCGCTGGGAGCTTCCCAAAATTCCTGACCAAGGACCGTCCAACAGGACCCAAGTGCAGGGCACTGCTTCCAACAAAGGTACCCCTTGCCTCCAGGGCTCCCCACGAGTGCCAGCTGTTGCTGGTGTGGGATACCTCTCCCCCCTCAGTTCATCTTCTGGGGGTCCTGCCTGTCCTCCTGTGCCACATCATTCTATTTTTCCCCGAAAATATGGTCGGTATCACTTCGTTTTCATCAAACATTACAACTGTAGCAGCAGTTCCAAGTTCTTGAAGGGAGGGCGGTGATGGATTTGATAGACTTGTGAATAATCGCACCCCCCCAAACACACACGAGTGTGGGTAACCCCTGTGGGTAACAGGACCCCAGTGTCCAGACCGGCGATGTGACACCTCCAGGTATCGTGGTTCCCGAGGGATCTCGATGCCGGGCAGCCCCAGGAGCCCGCTGCCCAGCACAGCCCCCCGCAGCAGCGGCGAGAGCCGAGCGCCTTACGGGGCTGACACCTGAGGAGCCGCCGCTGCCGCACGCCAGCCAAGGAGCCACCGCCGCTCCTCCATCCCGGGAGAAAAATCAGACCCCAGGAAGGCACCAAACGCGGACCCCCATCCCTATCCCCAGCAAAGACCCCCCCCAAGCCGGGTGAGAGGCAGCCCGGGGTGCTGCAGCTCAGAGCCCCGGCTGGGGACTGCAGGGCACACCCGGATGGATGGGACACAGCGGCCGTGCCCAAACCCCTTCCCAGCCCCACTCCGAGGGCCCCCCGGCTCTGGGACCCCTAGCCCCAAGTTCCCGATAAAGTTTTGGGGAGACGTTGGTTTAGGGGGGATTATTTAAAAGTTGATTTCCTTGGGGGAAAGGTGGGGGGAGAATGTTTAGTGAGTTTTTTATCTGGGGAGGAGGTTTTGCTGGGGGAAAAGCTCTGGGGATATAGTTTGTCTTTTTAAAAATTTGGGGCGGTTTTCGTTTGGGGCGGTTTTGATGGATTATATTTGGTTTGGGGCACTAATCGGGAGATGGTTGTTTTTGTTTTATTTCAGTTTGGTTGTTTTTTTTTTTTTTAATAATTACGCCAATTTGAAGCTTTTCTTTCTTTTGGGATTTGGGGCGCTCCTTTTATATTTTTCCATTGGAGTGCAGCCTTTCTGATTTTGATGCCGTTTTTGAGGGAGACTGAGGATTCTTCCTTAATTCATAGGGATTTTTAAATTTGTTGGCAGGATTCGGGCAGGTTCCTCGCTGGGGCCGGCCGCTCGGCTGCCTGCGGCGCTCCGTGCCAAGCCCGGGGACAGGGGGTGGGGAGCAGCCGCTCTCCGGGGTGGCCGAGCAGGAGGCTCCTCATTACCGGGGGGCATTGACTGCGGGAAGGTGGGGAGGGGGGGGCACTACGGGACTTTCTGCTGCGTTTCCTCCGCTGCGGTTCGCTTTGGCGGGGGGTTGTTTCGGGGGCGAGGGGTGGCGGGGGCGGCAGTGGCGTGGCGGAGCGCTGTCCCTTACCCTGGCCGAGGTCTCCCCGAAGAGCGGCCGGTTGTCCGCGCCGCCGGTGCCGTACCCGCGGGCGGGGAATCCCTCCATGGCGCGGGGGCGCTGCGCCGGCGGCCGCGGGGGGGCGCCCGCCCGCTCATGCTGCGCCCGCCCCTGCGCGCCCGCTCCGCGCCCCGCGCTGCCCGCCCCGCCCCGCCCCGCCCCGCGGCACCGGGAACACCGGGAGCACCGAGAACACCGGGAACACCGGGAGCACCGAGAACACTGGGAACGGCACCGCGGGACCTGCGCCGCTGCGGAGCCGCCAGCCCGGCCTGCGTGGGCAGAGGCGGGGCCAGCGCGCTGCCGCTGACCGCGCCGATTTGTTGCTCAACAAAGTTGCGGTATTTGAGCAAATCTCATAAGGGATGATGATACGGCAGCTCGGAGAAAGGAGCTTGATTTGATTTTGATTTGGTTTTGATTCGATTTGATTTTTCTTATTATAATTTTTGTTTTATTATTCTTATACTGTTGTATTTTGTTTTTTCTTTATTGTGTATTACTCTCATAGAATCATAGAAGCAGAATATCCTGAGATGGAGAGGACCCACAAGTAACATCGGTCCAGCTCCTGGCCCTGCACAGGACACCCCACAGACCTCGCCCTGTGCCTGAGAGCAGTGTCCAGGCCCTTCTTGAGCTCTGTCGGGCTCAATGCTGTGAGCACTGCCCTGCAGAGCCTGTTTCAGTGCCCTGCCACCCTCTGGGTGTAAAACCTCCAACCTAACCTTTATTTTATAGGTGTTGTATTTTTCTTATTTTGTAATTTATTTTATTTGTACTTTATTCTACTATTTACTTTTTTTTGAGTGGCTTATCTGTTTATTTGTTTATTTATTTATTTATTTATTTTTAGACATCTGATCCTGCTAGAGCTGAAAAATGAACTTACATGTGCTCTTCCCAGTCCCCTACATGAGTTACCCACCTAAACTAAATAAAAGAGAGGGATTATTCCTGAGGCTGGGATTGGCGGCAATGAAACACTTTTGCTGTATACATTCCTTAGCCAAAGTTATCCCATGTATTGTCACTGCTGCTGCTGCTGCTGCTTCTGAGCTGACAATGGGTTTGCATGTGAAAAAGCCTGGGGAGATTATTTTGTTGTTATTTTTATTTATGTTACTATTTTAATTATATTTTTATTTGCATTTTAATGTAAATTTTATTTAAATAAATTTTTATTGGTTTGGAGGTTTTTGACTTCTTAATTAATTTCATTTTTTCTATTTATATCACTTGGTGTCAGAAAATAGCTTTCCTTTTGGATATCCCTCAGACCATCATGGGTACAACCTTTCTCCAAGTGCATTTTAGGATGAAAATAAACCTGTTAAGATGCATTAAATGTTGTGGCTTCCAGGACAGATTTTAAGGGTTTTGTTCAACTGAGCTCTGTGGTTTCCCCCAACCCTGCTCTCCCTGCCACACATCTCCCCAGGAATTCCAGGGGGCTTTTTGCCCTAAAAGACAAACTCCCTTAAATACCACTTATTTAGCAGAATTTAGCAGAAATAGCATGGCCGTTTCCTTCTTGCTGGCTAGAAAAGATTCATAGGCCAGGTCTGTAGGGCCAGGTCTGTAGGTGAAAGGACCAGAAGGAAGAACACCATCTGCAGATATGAACTGTCAGAGCAGTTGTTGTGTTGATGGCTCCAATTCCTGTCACACTCCCCGTCATCCAAGGTCTCCCATAGGCCACTGGTCACGACTCCTGAGTGCTCCCCAGCTCTTGAGCAAGGGCCCAGTGAAATCAGCCGCTTCTCTTGCGAAACATTTCTGTCATTTTAGGTCAAAAGTGCTGCCGGGGCCGCTGATCTGGGCTGTGCTGTGCACACAGGGAGCACTCGATCTGCTCTCAAACTCTGCACTCAGCACACTCAGGAACAAAGCGCCGCTTCTTCAATGGTGAGAAGTCTTGAGTTCAAGTAAGGCTGGAAAATTATCACAGTTTCGATGAGCTTGACTGTGTCCTGAGCTGAAGTACTGGGTGGGAAGGCTCAAAGGCCCCCTGTAAACCTCCAGTGGTCATTCCCAGGGTAAGCGTTAGGGAAGAAGAGTCTCCAGGACTCAGTGGAGAGACTCTTCACGTCCTCTTGAGCCACTTGGAAAAAAACAATCCCATGGTGTGAAGGATGTGGCTTCCTAACACACAAGTGCTCTTTACCTACAGCACGGTTGGTTTTATGCTCATTTTTCAGTACTTTTGTATTAATTACATTCCTGAACAGGCTCTGGCTGTGCCCAGATTAAATACTGAGGGGGTTGTAGGGTCTGGGTGGGGCATGGCAGTGCTGGAGGGGGGGTGACTGTGGGAGTGCCCTGCATCATGTACTGCATTTATACTTAGAGTTATGGCTCAGTGGGACAAAGGGACATAACCTTCCAACATCCACTGAATAATTGAGAACAAACGCAAAACACAGGCAATACTTGCTGAAAACCACAAATTGTTACTTACACATAATAATCAAAGAATCAATAATCAGTGAATATTGGAACAGGGTTACTTGTTTCTCAGCCCATGCTTTGCTATAGTATATTGTTTTTTAAATGCTACATGTCTTCTCTTGACTAACCTACACCTCTCCCATCTGGACCACTCACTTGTGCATCAAAGTGCTTCCTGGGTGATGTCATCACTTAGTAGACGGTAGCTCTAATTTGATGAGTGAGAGTTTGATTGAGCCACTAATGTAACAGACCAAACAGACCCACTTCTTTCTACAACTCAAAGTAAGTATATCAATCTTCAGTGAGAAGATCCTTCTCAGGTCTGAAATAAAAAACAGGCTGCTTTTTAATGGAGGAAGTAATATCAAAGGAAATCTTGGATAGTTAAACACTGGAAAGATTTGTACTGCTCAGGTTGGACACAGCTCCCTTGGTCTTACTTAGTGTGTTTTACATTTATCACACTTAGCTGCATCTGTTACAGTAGTTCCAAGGTTTACATGCTGAGCTTTAGCTCTCCTTCCTCAGAAATATTCCTGGCATTACTTCCCAGAAATAGCTTTGGCCTGTAAATTGAAGAGAGCTTTGGAGTCTCTTCAGAACATCAGCACCATAGACTATAAAAGACTATATGCCTTCTCCTGTCTAATATTTTATTTATATTAAAAGTCATCATGTGCTTTTCTCTGCACTCTGGGTGAAGGTTTAATTCAGCACATATATGAAAACTGCAATATATTCCAAGGCTAATTATATATCACTGCCACTGATGCTGCTGCCTCTGTAACTCACTAGCTGGCTGTTGGAGCCCCAGGGTGGAGGTCAGTAACTCATCTGGGCAGGCAGTGCTGCCTTCAGCCCCTCATTGGCCTGGCTCCCTGATGCTCTGCATGTCCTTTCCAGTGATCTAAAGCACTGGAGCTTCTATGCATCAATTTATTCCATAACTTGTTGGTAGCAGGGGCTGTCTGATGCCATTTATCTTAGTCTCAGCTCCTGCAAGAGCAGACCCTGCTCTCCTGTCTCCCTACCCATAGCAATTTCAGTTTCACGACACAGCCATTACTGATTACAGCCTGGTAATTGGTTTTTGCACAATTAAATCAGCCCTCAGATCCCAGCACAATGGCCCCGGGGCTATTCTACTTGGCACATTTTATTTTGACAGGATAGCAGTTGCTTCAGAGCTTTCTAACAAAGCTTCCACAAGACAAAACTCCTGGGGCATCCAGGAGCTGTTTTCCTCTGTGTTTTCAAGTCCAAAGGAAACCTGACTAACAAACTTGGTTTGTTAGAATAGACTTTAATCTCATCTCTATCAGCCCCCAACCTGAGGAAATATTCTGGAAGAGGAATAAATGGACAAGATATTTACAACATTGTGATCCTTCTCCATCATCCCAGAAGAGTTTGGTTTGACTTCCTCTACAGAAAGGGTCACCCAACCCTAGCAGATCATCAAGAGACATCAGATCGACCACAGCCAGAATGGTCCTCCCCCCAGAGCAAGCAGCATGATTTTCAGTTAATCCTGCCATGCTGAGATTGTATATTTCTTGCTTTTGCTGGGGGCACATGTTCTGCTAAGAGGACAGGAAGTTTCTGTAGAGAGTGTGTGAAAGGAGAAGAGAATCCAAAACCTTTAAGTTTTGCAGTTCCCAGTCAGTTTTACTTAGTAGCTGCCTATAAGGACCAAAAAATTTTAAAACTGGTACCAAGTGGTGTTACAGAGTATTCAAACTTTCAAACAAAACAAAACAACCCAAACAAACAAACAATAAACCTCACAAAAAACTCCAAAATTAAAATAAAAAAGACAAAATCAAAATTCAGTGAAGTATACCCAGGTGTAACCTAGTGATGTAGCCAAAGGTCTCTCCCAGCATCTCTCAGTTTCTGGTAACCTTCCTCGAGTCTCTGCCTTACTGTTTTCAGAGTCTTTCCCCCTAAACAATAATTCTTTAATTTAGAGTCAATGGAGAACCTGAGTGGCACTGAGAGTCATGGGGCAGATGCCACAAAGGGGCTACTGAGGTGACACCACTGGCACCGTGGGGCTAGGGCTGATGTGAGCAGCCTGTATCCAACAGCTCCCCAGACTTTACTGTCATTGCCTGGGACATGGGGAGGAACATCAGCCCAACAGGAGGGGGAAAACAACCATGGCCTTTTATGATTTGCAGCCAAGGAGAGAGGTCTGGAGAGGCAGTCAGCAGAGGGAGGCACGGGCTCACAGATCCGGTGCAAACCTCAGCCTGTGGAGTCCCAAGCTGAGCCCTGGAATGCAGGCAGAGGGCTTCAAACAGTTCCAAAAAGCTATTTCACTTCACTTTTTCCACATTTATGTTAGCTCTTGGAGATCAGATGAGAGACTGAGCAAATGAGGAAGCTGAAACATTCTCATTCAAGGATGTACTGTCTGAATTAATTATTATAATCTTCATTCCCTTGTAGATTTTTTCAGCATTTGAGTTTAATGAGTATTGTGTATTCTCCCACTTTTACATTATCTTACTTAATGTATTGCAGAAGTAAGAATGGTAATGTATTTTCCATCTGCTCCAAAATCTCAGCAAAGAGTCGATGTTCAACAGATTTAGAGAAAAATTTCCTCAATTTTTTTTTTTATTTTTGAGAAAAAATATCTGCACAAAGATAAACATTGCATTAATATATGTACGTGTATGTGTATATAATGCAAATTTCCCTCCTGGGGTTCTGATAGATGAATAAGCAGTTTACCAACTGTTCCTCTGAGCTGGTGGCAGACATTACGTAGGGCAGCAGCCGTGGGGCTGCTTCAAAACACCCCCCTGAAGAGCAGAGGATAGAGCTCGGTGTGCCACAGGTCTTTACACACCAGCTGAACAGCAAATCAACCCCTCATCTGCTGCATCTGCAAGTCTGACATCACCCATCACCCCACCAAGGGTGGCAGCAACATCACAGGGAAATCTGCATTGGTACTGATCTTCAAGAAGAAAAAGTTAATTTGAACAGCAAAAGGACACAGAACAGAAGTACCACCTCCTGATGTTTCTCAGAATTTCCATCTTGTCATTTAAGCTTTCCACAGTGGGATGAACAGAAAAGAAAATTATCCACTTATTTGTCCTTCCTTATTATGTGCATATGCTCTCCTTTGGCACCACCACAGCCTCAAAATGCAGGATTTTGTGATTCTCTGCAGAGAGGTGAGATGGAAAACCTTCTTTTCCCACAGCAAGCACACTTTGAGAGGTCATCCCACCAGCAGTGAGGGTCCTTGCAGCCCATCCATCTTCCCAAGCCATCTCAAGGCTACCTGTCAGCCAAGCACATCCAGGAGAAAAAGATTTTCTTCCCAAAACTAGATGCTCCTGAGGCTCATGTTCCATTAAACAATGGCTAGCCAGAGGCTGACTAAAACATCTGCCTGAGATCCAGACTGCTGCCTCTTGTGCTGAAATGTTTCCAGCTGGCACTGCCCCAACTACAGGCTTTTTTCTTCTCCATGGGCATGTGCAATTCAAAACCTGCAGCAACTACAGCCTCTGAATTGAAAAGCAAGTCATGCATGCAAATCCTAATTGCACAAGGCAGCTGTTATCTCACTAAAGATTATGGATTTCACGGAGTCTGAGGGCGGAGGGCTCCATCCCAAGTGAGAGGTGTGAACTCTCATCTCAGGGTCTCGCACTGCACAAGTCACTGCTTATAGTCAGCTAATTCTGGGCTGAGACTGATGACAGCGTTTGGAAACAGTGTTAGTCCTCAGGAAGTAAAACAATCTTCCAGAAACAAAGCCTCTGCCTGTTCTGTATCTGTCTTACATCTCTGTATCCACCTTATCAGACAAGATGTGTGTGATCAGTGAAGCACAGTGGAAAATACTTATTAACCTCTATTGACAGAGTCTCTGGGTAACCACCTCATTAATGTATCCCAGATCAGTCTGTTTATCCAGTCTAGTATCATTCCCTTTTAAGTACTGGTTCATGTTGACCCTCCATCAGTTCTCTGGTACCCCTCTAGTTTTCCAAAGTTTGTCAGGACCTAAAATTAATGAAATTAGAGTACTGAACTACTGGTCTTAAGACTGGAAGTGTACATGATCCCAGACTTCTGAACTGAATGTGTCTGTATTTAGCAGGTGATGTTTCACATCCTCCTCAGCTACAGATGGTAAATTATTTCATCTGGTATAGATGGATTTTGCTACCTTGCTCTGATATAGTAAAGCAGGAATTATGAACATTTGGTGTGATGTTTTTCCCATGTGATGGACATAAATGGTATACTTGTAAAACAACAGAGAACCTAGTAAACAACAGAGAAGCTATTCCTAAGTCAAGACTCCCAGTGATAGTTTAGTGTCTTCTTACTGTTTATAACATACTTTTTTATAGTTCTTGTTTCTGTTGCCTTACATTCTCAATAATCTGTTTGCAATATACATTCTAAGGTAATGACTATCTCTTCTAAACATCTCTTCTGAACTCACCCTTCAGATCTGTCATGTATCTACCTATCTTTTCTGTTGAAATACTGCTCTGGTCTGACCAGTATTAATCCACTGATGTTTTAAATAAATCTCTATCTTTGTAGTTGCAAGCATAGTACTCTTTGTCATTTGCTGAGACCAAAGTTGCGAGTGATAGGCTATCAAAGAGATAGTTCATGTTTTTAATCCTCAAAACAGTGATCTATCACCCCTGACACACAAACCAACTCCCTTTTGAAGGGTCCAGTGGAGGGAAGAAGGGTCCTTCTGGACTGTGACTCAAGTTCCTTCTGAACAAGATGGACGTGCATCTCTCAGGGAGGTTAGGAGAGGAGTTGGCAGGTTGTAACCACCAGAGAGCAAGAGCTCCACTGTCTGTAGCTTCGGGAAACCAGAGCCATAGGAGGAGGTTGATCTGCAGGAACACCAGGCTCTTTTCTCCAGAAACGCTGCCCAACACATCCTTGTGTTGCATGTGCCTGGCTCCAGCCCATCTCTCCAGGCACAGCATCCTAGCACTTATCTCCTCACACTTGCAGCCTCCTCCTCACTCACATCCCAGCACTGACTGGAACATCATGTCCTTGGTACGAGGATGCTCCCCAGGAGAGCACAGCAGACATCCTCTAGACATCCCGGGCAAATGAAGAGCCTGCCATATATGCAGTCACCCTTGCTTTTTGTTCCATCCCCCAAGCAGCTGGCAGCAGTTTATCCACCCCAGCGGGACAGCTCTCCCTTGGATGAGGTTTTTTTGGTGCTCCTGCCAAGACAGGAGGAACATCTGCAGCGAGGAGCTGAGACCATATCTACTTCCCTAACCAGCAAGAGCTGCCAGCAGGGGAGGAAGTTTCTGTGGGTACGAGATTGCTGGCAAAATGCTGATGCATCTGTGTTTGACTCTTTAACCTGCTTGTCTTTCCCTGAACCCGGCCCCTTCTTCCCTCCCTTCTCCTTCCCCCTCCCCCTCCTCCTCCTGCTTCTAGGCCAACTCATTGAAACAAAGGAACCATGTTTAAAAACCAAACGGTTGAGGTTCAATTGTCTTCAGAGATGGAAAAACAACAGTCCATTAGGGACTTCTACCATCCTTCTGTGTGGAGCTTTGAGCTGCTGTAACTGCAAAGCAATCAAACAACCATGGATGGTATCACTGCTAGAAAATACCATACCATAACGATTCCAGTAAAGCCTGAAAAACAGAGCACACCAGCCTGAACACCAAAGGTTGCACTCTTGCCATTTCACTTGTAGCAGTCAAACACAAAGCCTGAAAAGTAGGTTTTGAAATTTTGTTTTCCCTACTCTTGTGATCTTCAACAGGCACAGAAAGGCTTTGTTCTTCTTGCACAAAGCTATGAAGGGAATTAGAATTAGACCAAGTAGATCTTAGGCTTAGGCAGCTGCAAGCTAACAGAGAGCCTTGCCACCAGCCATTCCTTGAGCTGCTGCAAATGGCCATTAAGAGCAGTACAGTATTTCCTGATAAGAGAAATACTAACAGATAAATACCTGGGAAAGTATTTTTTTACAGAATTACTTTCTACTAAGAGTCAAATCAGAAAAATAGCACATCTTTTCATCTCTAGGCAATAAAACTTGAGATATGTGCTTTAGCCCACTAAAATTCAGTAAGAGTTTGTATAATGATGTTCAGAAACTATTTATTTTGGTAAGTACTGCTGTATGACCCTTCTCAGATCACTTACTTCTGATACTTCTTCATAACTAAGCTTAAGAGACAAGTGAGCTCACAGGTCTGTGCTTAAAACGGAGGTAGGGATATTTCAGTTGCAGATGTATCAGGTAAGAGAAAACACGGAGTTCTTTTGATAGCTCTTCCGAGTGAGAGATAAATCCAGCACACAGGCAACAGAGGAAACCTTGTTAGTGCCCAAGTATCAGGTTCACACTCAGCCAGCACAGCAGAATGCCAAAGACTGGTCAGGAGGAACTTTGGCAGGCTGGAGAAGTGGTCACATTACCTTAAGTTTAGTATGAACTGGATGTCAAGAGACAATTATAACTGAAACCAACACTGCCAACACAAAACCTGCTCTTTTGGTAATGAACTGAGACAACTCCCAAATCCACCACAGTCTTGACAAAGGCCATCTCTGTAAATTGGTCTTACTAATTACAAGGCTTGTCTTTCTTTCTCTTCCTGTGAATCTTTTAAATATCACAGTGACATCCAACCCTTTTCACATTGACAATACTGAAAAATGCAAGCAATACCTAGGTGTTTCACTCTCGCAAAGTGGGAAGGATCTGTCAATATAAACTGGAACATGAATTCGATGCTACTCTTTGAAGTGAAACATCCATGAAATGCACACTCATGGTTTTAAAGTACAGACAGAAGCATCCAGCAATATTGCAAATAAATTGAGTACTAGTCAGGTAAAATGAGGGAATTCTAGAATAAACTCTTATATGTGTTTCAACTTCTAAAAATCTTCCCTGAGGAAAAAAAAAATCCACATTAAATCATAAAAAGTTACCTGCAATTTTAATTCCTGTTCTCAAATATGTCTTTTTTATAGACTGAGAAAATGGCTGTACCAAATGTTCTCACTTCTTCTGTGTGTGCTGATAGCAATAATATCTGACAAATTTGAGCTGGCTATACAAGACATCTATATTTTGTGAAATTCTTTAAAGGCTGTTTTCATGTCAACTGGAATATTTTGTTTCTATTTGAATATTTTGATTCTGTTTCAATCTATAAAGTTAACAAAGTGAGATCCACTAAACTGAAGTGACAAAATAGATGGGTTATCTGGTAATTGTTCTGTTCCCACTATTTAACTGCAAAGTATACAAAAAATCCTATCTTAAAAAAGTACATCCAGAGCACTCCAAGCGTAAAAGAAATCATAATGAAAGGCCGAAGTGACATTCATTGTAGCAATGCTTTATTTCTCTACGTTGCAGAAACTCTCTCTTTATATGCCATTAAAACCTTCTGGAAATGTAAGTTTTAGAGTTGCTTCAGAGTAACTTTTAGTCGTTTCTCTAACAGAGCTCATAAATTTAAGCTAAAGCTTTCCAAGTAGTCTAAAAAGATTATATCATCACCAGACATTGACAATGAGGCCTTTTAAATATTGCACCCATACTACTTATTTTGACTAGGAGCTGTAAGTTCTCTATTTCTCATCTTGAATCTGCCTCCATCTTAGGCTCAAATAAATGAAGAATATCCATAAGGTAGGTGGTCAAATGTACACTGCTAGTTCATGCCTAAAACCAAGTTTGAATACCCCGGTCAACAGTCTAGATATAGGAAATATTAATAACAATATTTTTGTAACTACCACAAACACACCTACTGGTTTACACAACAACAATCTGTACTACTGGCATCTCAAAGTATTTTAATTAAATCCCCTCATGAGTGAAGGTAAGTACAGTCCCTCATCTTCACTGAGTGTCTCAGTAGCCCAGGTATGGGCAGCTGCTGCAGAGCTGATGTCAGAGCAGCACATTCAAAGAAAATGTTACATAGCTGCACTTACAAGAAAATACTTGGGCCCTCAGGAGCTTCTCTCAGTTCAGAACAAAGGCTCTCCAAATGACAGGATCAGGTGTGTATGTTGATAATGGACATTTGAAGTTAGATGAGAAATTCTGCCCAGAAATCCCACGTATCACCTGTGTGTGTCACTTTCCCCTAAATTTTACCATGCGTGGATTTCCTATTCTCCCTGGAGTTTTATGCTGCATGTTCCCAACACCTATGAATCCACAATCCACCCCTGCAAGAAGGCATATGCTACTAAGTCAATTAATACTTCCTCTTTGAGTAATTAATACTGGCACCTGACAAAAATACTTTGGGAACAGGCAGAAAGACATTTCTGTTGTGACTCTTTCTATCACAATAACCAGGTTTTATATCTGTAGCTCAGCACTGGCCACTATTACTTGATTGTTCAGCATCCTTCACTAAAATTCTTTGCTTATTTTTCTTGCTCTGCTCCAAGGAAATGGTAGTCAGTGCTCTGGCACCACTTTGGCCCTTTGGAGTCTCATACCCCTAACTACACCAAGAGACTGTGGCTGACATTAACCAGTGTCAACAAGATTATATTGTTTGGAATAAAGACTGATGCCTGTACTTGCTAAGGATGTTTTACAGTTAATTGAAATATATGATGCCCATTTACCAGCTTTATGTCAAAGCATTTGTAACCAGGAAAATGAGGAATAATTAGGCTTTTGGTTACAGGAAGGAACAAGTGAAGTTTCTGTATCTATAGTTCAGGCTGCTCTACATTTCCAGCACTACTCTTTCTATCAAAGCATGACATGGATACTTAAGATAACAGATCAGACAACTCATTTACTTACAGGTCTTAAGAAACAACTTATAACAACAAACCAACCAGAACAGTAACAACACTAATACACATAAACTTTCACTTTACGGACATCTTTGTCTTCACATTCTCTTTGCCTATTGTAATAATAGAATGTATTGTCCCTTCTCTGAAGTTTCTTAACAAATCCAGTTTCTGACCAGCACTCTACCTACAAGTAGAACAAAAAGGATATAAAATCACCTGAACGTGCTCACATTAAATGATGTTTGTGCATGACATTGCAAGGAATATAAGGTAAAATTCCATAGGAAACCCTCATTTGCATCTAAATACTACTTTTCTATTAACTTGCTGAACTTTCAAAAACAGATTGAGAACAAGATGATGGAAACCAGTTTTCAGGTTTACTATCAAGTTATGTGATCTGAAAAGCCTAGAAATAGGAATCTAAAGATATTTAACAGGCTAATTTAAAATTGGACAAGTCAAAGTGTTTTTTAAAACACCTTGTTTAGGAATGTAACATTGATGCTACTCAGTTATTCAGTAATCTGAGAGGTTGCAAGAGTCTGCTTCTGTAAGACAACATACACTAAAGTTTTCTTTCCAATCCTTTTGACCAAGAAAATGTGCTTTTCATTAGAAATTTCATGAAAATAAAGTAAGTTGCAGACTGTATCACTCTCAAAGTGGGACCAGTCCCACATAAACCCAGCATCACCCAGGGGATGTTCAGCTCTTTACTGTACCACAGTGTAAAACTTTAAATTAAAGGCTTCAGCATTTGCACATTCAACAGCTTTATGGCTTTAGCAGCACCTTCAGCTTGAGCATCTATGACTGCTTCTGATTAAACCAATTCTTAAAAATCAGGTAATAAGCATCTTACTTCTCTTCCAGGCAGAGCTGACAACAGGAGGTCAGCCTAGAGCATTCTCTAATTGGAGAACCCCAGAAGTGGTTTCATCACTTACCTGATGACTTCAGGCATAGAGCTGTGTTATTTGCATTGTCTGTCTAAACATCACAGCCTTAAGATTCATTCCACCTACATTATAATTGCATCTTTAGTAAGAACTGCATTACAGAAACTGAATATGGACTAAACAAGTCATTTGGGAAAATGTAATTTGAAAGAGAATCACCGCCAGGCCCTCGCAGGCTGGAACAAAATGCACACTCACACTATAGTGAGTCAGTGGCATTCTTTAACTTTCATCAGGGTTTAACTGCCAGTGGTTGTGCCCTGCCATAAATCTCAAACACACAGATCTTACCACAATAATTATGTTATTTCCTTCTGCAGTTACTGAAGATTACACCACAGCCTTTGCAGTGGTATCAGAGCCAGAGATAAAATAATAAATGGTATCTTATTATGCACATCAACATGTTTTGCTGTGTTTTGAGTTAACTGGAGGGGGAGTGAGTTTCTTGGAACTTCCTGTGGTTTCTTGGTCAACATCTTTTAGAAGTGTGTTCTTCATACTGTATTTTCTGCTTTGGGAGGTAAATTACAGAGCCGAAATAAAAATTATATATTGTTTGTTGTATTAACCTGTTGGTTGCTATTTTGAACCTTGAGTAGCCACTGGATATTTGGCCACTACTCAATAGCTCATTTGATGCGCTGGGGAGTATGACCACCAACAGTAGTGAGCAGAGGCACAAGTCCTTGGTGTTGACAAGAGCCTTTAGCACAGCTGGCATCCCATATTTCCGTTGTGGACATCATTTTGACAGAGGCCAAGTGGTGAGTGTGCACAAAGCCTGACTGTGCTAGCACATGACCCAGCTGCAACCTGAAGCAGTAGCAATGACACAGGACTGACTCCATGGACAATCTATGAGTTTCCCATCAAGTCTATTGACAGACTAATGGGGAAGCTTCAGAGAACTTCAGAGAACTCACTCTTTCCTCAATACTGAATTATTCCTTTGGAGATCAGCTACATCTGTACAAAGAGATCTGTGATGCTTCTAAATGCAACAGAGAGGGGGAACAAAACACAGGCTGGGTAGTGTTTCTGTTTCACTTCTGTGAAATGAGTTATTCTACACAGTTAACAACAGCTCAAGAATTCAAATCAAACCTGTGAGGAACACACTGTACCAGAACTTAGCTTAAATGAAAGGAAATAAGCATCACCTCCACATTCACTTAATCATTTCAAATGAGACAGAAGTTTAAAGCAGTAACTCTTACAAAGTTCTAAATCTTACCTTATCAACTTTTTTTACTTGTTTATATTCCACCTCATCTCTGTATCCAGCTTGCTGAAATCTGTACAAGTTCTCTACATCATCTGACCATATTTTGGCACGATGTATAGATTTTGGTTTGATGTCAGCTTTAGTCATGACTTCGGAAACTTCAGACATCTTCCTGAAATTAGACTTAAAATAATTAAATAGAGAAGACAAAAGCAAGTGATTTTGTTGGGGTCATAGAGTAATGGATAGAACAAAATTTTAAAATAAAAGAATTACAGAGTTTAAAATCTGAGGTTAAAAAAGGACAGTTATAAGCAGTTGGAATCAAATTAAATACAATACTTCATCTCAAACAAGCCAACTCATGCGTACTTCCATATACATCTTGACTCAACCTTCCTAAAATTTAAATGTGCCTGTTGATGCATCAAAAAAATATTAAATGCAGTATTTTTGAATTTCACATGTTAGCAGTTGCTGTCCCCAGGGGGCGGGCAGGCAGATGACCAGATTTTTCTTTCTTCCTCCTGAAATGACACCAAACTGGGAACCACAGAATGAAGATCTGGGCTGCTACTGAGGAACAGCAAACACTCAGGATGGAAAAGGAGGGAAATGAACACTCAGTGAGTGACATGGCCACAGTGCCAATGACAGAGACAAGGTCTTCAGAGATAAACTGGATGAGGAGACAAGGCACACAACATGCCAGAATTCACTCCTTTCTACCTTTGACCAATCAAACTGGCTGCCACTGGCTTCCTCCTTACACAAAACCCATTTGTTCAGTCTGCTGAGACATAGCAAACAGGTTAATCATCTGCTAAACCTGAAAAGAGCAGAACTCAGACAGCCTAAAACTCAAACTGGAAAGAAAATTAATTAAATAGATAAATGAAAACAAAACAAAAACCAAAACCCAAACAAACTAAAAACAACAGCAACAAAAAAGGAATAAAAAATTGCAGACAGTGGATAGTCATCAGGGATGGATTTGAACTACATTAATAAAAATCATTTGACTTCTGCCTTATATCTGAATTTCATTGCATTTACTTCCCTAAGCATATCTTATTTTACTACTCAAGTAGAACTTTTGTCACTTCTGCAAGCAAAACAAACTCATCACTATCATGCCTAGCAGGTATGATCAGAGATGAGTCCTTTCCCAGTTTTGAAATGTCACCAAGCTGCAGCTTCATAATTAGGAAAGTATCTCCAAGGAATGAAAGCTGCTGTGAGGGGATGAATACAATCTCCTTCCCTGTGGGTAGGATGCTGCCTCCATTGGCAGCATAAACCTTGCCCAATTTCTTTACTTGGCAAGTTCCTTCATTAACAGAGAGCTTGAAAAGTTGAATGCTGAAATCTTATGAAATGCAAAATGTCACTAGTCTTTCAGAAAAGCAAAAACTGGAAAAAAAATCTTGCACCATAGGATAAAAATCTTTGGCAATATTATATCAAGAATCAGTGTTATCACAATGTAGAACTAGCAGAAAGAAGCCTGCACACCTGTCATCTGTATGAGAGCCATCAGGAGACAAAGAAAGGGCCTTTAATCTCTTACCAAATACACTTTATTAGAGACCAGTAAAAATATGTAAAAGGGTGTTTATCTAGCAACACTAAACCATTTCTTGCAGTTCAGTACTCCAAACATTCTTTCACCAGGCACTGCAGTATTTTGCAATTGAAAGCAGCCATTTACTAAAATAAAAAGTAATTTTCCCACCTGGTTATGAGGTATCAAATACAAATGAACAGGATAAGCACAGATCCTTGGTCTAAATTTAGGGTTCTCTTTGAGATAGCTATCTCAACATAAGTTTTTCTCGTCCTGTGCTGCAAAGGGCTCTGTTGTAGCCATGACAGGATTTTTCAAACTCTGTATTTGTTCATCAGTATTTAATGAGAACTGCTGTCAGTCAATATTGACTTTAGACAGTCAATATGTTCAGCAATTACATTAGATCTTAATAAATGCTATGCTATAATGAAATTGATAGCTTGTGATAACTTACATGTCATTAGTGTTAAGTACTTCTTTACAGGACGTGCTGGATTCACCTAATGAATGTTTTTCTTCGAGACATGTGGGTAGGTCTGGCACTTTGTGAGTCACCATTGATTCACAGTGCCTATCCACAGGTGTTCCTGCCCAAAAAATAAAGATCATATATTGGAAGTTCCAGCTTAGTGACTTCATATAATGAAAACATCCCTTTTTGGGGCTGTTATTTAAAAATCGTACTCTTTGTCTATTGTGTGTCCAAGCTCCAGGCACAGAGCTGTTTTCATTGTAGCAGAGCAGAGGACAGCTGTAGTCCAGCCAGGAATTCAGGGAAGAGACAAAAGACAACAGACAGATAGGCAAATAAAGAAGACAAAAGAATGGCAAGAAAATATTCAGTTTAATATTAGCACTTTTCATTTAAGGGGAATTTTTGAACAGTAAAATGGACTTTGCTAAGATGACAATGTTTGCCTGCTCCCAGCTTAGGGTAAGCAGTGAGTGCTTTGGCCTTGGGAACACATTTTTTAATGTTAATAACACAATTACTGTAGAATCCTAACTAGCCTGGGCTCGCAGATGGTAGTTTCCTGAACAGTTACACAAACTGTAAGGGTTTGTGGGAGGAGAGTGTCTGCTCCCTTGGGGCATCTGCTCAGGGACCATTTTCACTGCAACACAGGGTTGCAGGAAAGGAAGGAAGCCATAAAACAATATATGGGGACTCAAACTGAGCAGCAAATGAGGAAAGGGATGATGAGAACCATGCCTGGCCAGTCACAGGACATGTAAGAATGCTCATTCCAGCAAGGTTATCTGATCAGGGACCTTATCAATTGGGAAATTTGGGGAAAAGGGGGGAAACAAACAAAATACGCAGAGACAAAGACCTGACCAAACAAACACTGATAAACAAACCTCAACTCTAGCACTAGGAGATGGGATATCAAGAAAGTACATGAATGACATCCAGGTAGATCAACCTGGACTTTGCACTGATAAGACTCAACCTGGGGAACCCAGACTTGGAGAGGTACGGGAATCCAAAGAACTGTGTAGATCCGTGAGGAATGTGCAGTGAGAAATAAAGATGGGAATAGACAGAAAGGAGTATAAAATAAGCCCACCCTGTGTAAAACAGGGCCAGTCAGTATTACGCGCCCAGCTAAGCCCCCCACCTGATCATCACAGAATGTCCTACCTTATTATATCATCTTAAATCCTAACTGTCTCAGCACAAACTCTGTATTCCACGTGTGTGTGCTGCAAGGACAAAGTGCAAGCTCCTGGTAAGACTTGTGTATGAGTGAACACTGGTGCCAGCTCCTGGAGTAGGCTGGGGTATGAGCACCCCTGGCCTGTAGGTGGGGGTACTAAATTTCCAGCCAGTGGAGTAGGAACAGACATGTCCTGAAAAGATAGCTACTGGGGGAAGGCTGTCATGAGTGAGGGGCTCTATGTCAGCAGGTGGAGCAGCACTGTGCGTTACAGCTTTTGTGCCTGGTGCTGGGGAGGAGTGGTGTCTTCACCCATTTTGGTAAACCTAGGGTGCACACCCAAATTCACCAGCAAACTTGAAGCTGAAGAGTACGGCCAGGTCCAGGCCCAGAGTACCAAGCGGGACAGGGGCCGTGCTGCATCCTCAGCCCGGACAAGGCGCTCCATGTCTCAGGCAGGAGAGGCCCTGGGGCAGAGCAGCAGGAGGAGATGGCGGTACCTCCTACATCACCTAACCCCAGTCAGCAAACACAGGACCTGCTTGGGGTCTCAGAAGAGCCAGTAAGAGATTACATAGAACGTCAAGGGGTTGGAAGGGACCTTACAGATAACCACGTTCCAACCCCCTGCTACGAGCAGGTACACCTTCCATTAGATCAGGTTGGTCAAAGCCCCATCCCACCTGGCTTTGAACTGTCCCAGGGCTGGGGCAGCACAGCCTCACCGGGAAACCTGTCCCAGTGCCTCACCGCCCGCACAGTAAAAACATTCTTCCTAATATCTAATCTAAGTGCCCCTCTTTCCAGTGGCTTCTACCTACTCTGCCCGACAGTTCCTTGTACATTCCGAGGTGCTCAGGCAGGCATCCCGGTCTGCATCCGTAACTGCGCTGCGACCTTAATTTCACCCTGCTCCCCGCACCATGGCCACAACCCGCCCACCCAGCCCTTTAAGGCGGCCCACCTCGGCTATAAAGACGCAAGACGGGGACTTTTCTTATGCGGGGCGGAGGGGCGGCTAAGGCGAGATGGCGGCACCCCTCACGGCCTTCCTCCCCTCGTTTCCCCCCGACGGCTGTCCGTCCCCTCACGGTTGTCCGTCACCTTACGGCTGTCCCGTTCCCTCACGACGCCAACAGTCGCCAAGCAACCGCCTGCCATGGCCCTTTTAAAAGGCCGTGCCAGCCCCTGATAGGCCGGCGCGGGGCGGGGTCGCCTCGGGATTGGCTGTGGGCCCGCGGGCGGAAGCGCGCGCCGCCCGCCATGAGCCGGTTCGGTGGCCGCACGCGCGAGTACCCGGCCGTGTCCATTGACCGCTTCGACCGCGACAACCTGCGCGCGCGCGCCTTCTTCCTGTCGCACTGCCACAAGGGTGAGGGCCCGCCAGGTCCCCCTGCCGTCTGTCCCACCCCCCGTGTCATCCCCGCCCCGCGTGTCCCCCGACTGACCCCCTCTGCCTCTCTCCCCAGATCACATGAAGGGGTTGCGGGCCACCGCCCTGAAGAGGAGGCTGGAGGGCAGGTACGGGCTGGTGGCGGGGCGGCCTCAGGGGAGGCGGCTGGTGCGCGGCGAAGGAGCTGCCGTGGGTCGCAAGTCCCGGGATGAGAATGGGACAGGGACACCTCCCAGTAGACCAGGTTGCTCCAAGGCCTCGTCCTACCTGGCCTCGAGCTCTTCCATGGATGGGACATCCACAACATCTTCGGGCAATTTGTTCCAGCGCCTCACCACCCTCACTCATTCAAAAAAATTTCTTCCTCGCATCTCATCTAGGCCTGCCTCCTTTCAATTTGAAGTCAGCCCCCCTTGTCCACACCATATCCTTGTAGAAAGCCCCTCTCTATAATTCTTAACTCACCCCTTAAATATCAAATGGTAGCAGTAATGTCCCCCCAGAATTTTCTCTTCTCTAGGCCGAAGAACCCCAGCTATCTCAGCCTTCATAGCAGAGGTGCTTCAGCCCTCAGACCATCCTGGTGGCCTCCTCTGGACCTGCTCCAACAGGTCCATGTCCCTCCTGTGCTGGGCTCCTCAGAGCTGGATGCAGCACTGCAAGTGGGGTCTCCCAGGAGCGGAGCAGAGGGACAGAATCCCCTGCCTTGTCCTGCTGCCCACAGTGCTCAGGATAAGATTGGCTTTCTGGGCTGCAAATGCACACTGCTGGTTCATGTCCAGCCTCCCATCCACCAGTACTCCGAAGTCTTCTGCAGGGCTGCTGTTAACCCATTTATCCCTCAGTCTGTTTTGATAGCAAGGGTTGCCCAGACTCAGTTACACTTTGTCCTGGTGAACTCCATGACAGTCATGAGCATCATGAGGATCTCTCTGTTATTCCCTGGAAGTGTTGGTACACAGAGACAATGCTATGCCTGTGTAGTGAAGGGGCCAGATGTGCTCTCTGAGGTGTATAAGCAAGCAGGTAGCCAGCATTTGACGGAGACAGTTATTCCCCTCTGGCCAGCATCTGTGAGACTTTTTTGGGGTCCTGTGTCCAGCCTTGGGCTCCCCTTGATGATAAATTGATAGGCGTTTTGGTCAGCATCACACTGGTCTGGGGCCAGGACCAAGTTATGTGTGAAGAGAGGCCGAGAGAGCCACGTGTCTTCAGCCTTAGGAGTAGGACACAATCATGTATCATTGTTTGCAGGTAGGGGTAGAGGAGATGAAGTCAGACTTTTCAGAGAAGTGCATAAAGAAAGGGCAAGGGAGACCTTTTTCACCATGAGGATGATCAAACGTGGCAATGGGCCCAGGGAGGTTGTGGACCAGTTCCTAGGCTCTCTTTGATTTACTAGAGTAAATATTGCATCTCATCTGATGCAAGCAGAGAATCTCTCTTTGCTCATCAGATGGGCTCTGTGCATAAGCTCAAGCTTCATAAGGAGTGTTCTGTGTTCTGCTGTGTGCTGACTGTCCCAAATGCCTGTTTCAGGGGTGTGTGCAGGAGTATAGAAACAAGCAGCTAGATCATGGCCGTGTACCACACACTGCCTTTGTGTCTGCACAAAACTGTGCTGGCAGGGGCACACAGGGGTAGGTTTGGGTCTGCTGTGCTGAAGAGAAGCCTGCAGGCTTCTGGCTTTGCAGGTCTCCTCACATGAGAGGTTTCTGAGTGCAGGGTTTGATGTACTGGGTGCCAGGTGCTGATGTGTCATTAGATTGTTCCTCGTATCTACTTTAAAAAACACTTATCTGTGTTTTTTGTCTCCTCACAGCTTGAAAGTTAAACTATACTGCTCACCAGTAACTAAGGAATTGTTGTTGACTAACTGGAAATACAAGTTTTGGGAGAATCATATTGTGAGTTTGTGTTTATTTTGAAAATAGCGCTTTCCAAGCGGTGATTTTTCGGGAAACAGCAACTCCCTGCTCCCCAGGATTATCTAAATATTGGTGTTGATACAGTGTTTCAGGGCTTAAGTACTTCCAACAATGTGCCTCTCCTGCTGCTTGCTACGTGGGATTGGTTTATTGCTGTGTGTTGTTTAATTATCTTCCCCCCCACACACAATTTTTTCCTTTGTCTCAACTTCAGCTTTACATGGCCTTCATCTTTACATTGATCATTTGTACATTTGAACTTGTATTCATTTCCTTACCTTGCTCATGTCTCTTTGCTTCTGTCCTTTATTTCTCTTTTGCTTCATTTAAAGTCTCTTACTGCTTGCAGATATAATCTGAAGTTATATGATTTTCCTCTTGCTTTTTTGGAAAATGGACTATAACATGAAGAAATTCTAGTACAAATTCACTGAAAAACTTGATAAATTTACATGATTTCTAGTGTTTGGAGCCAGACTACAAGGGATCAGTGTTACGTACAGGTGTGACTTGAAGTTATTTCCTTCCCTTTGCAGATGCAGGCATTATGGAATTGAACATGAGGTTTTTTTATAGAAATAATTATCTCAGCGCAAACACAGGAATAGGTGCTTCCAATGACTTGTGGGCACTGCTTCTGGTCATAGGGGGCAGTGGAAAGTGCTGCAGCACAGAGCTGTCCTAGCAAGATCCACTGCTGTGGGACTAGGTTTGGGCTTTGCAGTTATCCAAAAATAAGGCATGTGATACATCCAGAGGGACAAGAGCTGTTGCTGATAGAAGTCCAACAAACTGTAACTTTTTTAGGCATGCACACCTTGGTTGAGGTATCTCCATTTAATTTTTAGATAGCTTGTAGGAAAAACTATTCCACTGGAAATGGAAATTTATGACTTACTATGGGAAAATGAGTTGAATTTTACAGGCTTAGCATTAGCCATGATGAGCGCTAGAGATGTCTACATAATGAATACTGAGACATAAACATGAAACAGAATGTTCAGTAAATCCTATAATGCAATTCATAATTTTCTTACAGGTTGCATTGGAAGTTGAAACTCCAACTCAGATTTCTTTAGAAGATGAAACCTCTGGTGAGGTAAGTTACAGGAAAAAAAAGATTCATATGTTAGACATGGGCAATAATGCTGTTTACATGAGCACAGGAAACACAGCTGCAGCATCCAAAGTGCACAAGCTGTTTTTAAAATGTATGTACCCCCTCCTCTCCTGTAGTGACAGAAAAGGGGGTGATTGTTTCAAAATAAAAAAGGGTTGATTCAGACTTAGATATAAGGAAGAAGCATTTTACAATGAGGATGGTGAAACACTGGAACAGGATGCCCAGAGAGGTGGTGGATACCCTATCCTTGGAAACATTCAAAGTCAGGATGAAGCTCTGAGCAGTCTGATCTCGTTGAAGATGTCCTTGCTTGTTGGAGGGGATTTGGACTGGATGAATTTTAAAGGTCCCTTCCAACTGAAACTATTCTGTGATTCTGTACTTGCTCACCAGGAACCAAGGAAGTAGAACAGTCTCCTGTGCAACTTGCTTTATAAGCACCAAACAATACTTGGTCCTCTCTTCTGCCATGACAGGATGGTTGCTCTTTAGTGCTTGTTGCAGTGTGAAGAGACTCTGGTTTTAAAAGCAATGCTAAATGCTGCAAGAGGCTGTGGGGAGTCATACACTGCTCTCACTGTACTGACAAAAGTACTGGTAGTACTTACTTCAGTGTGAAAATAATGCTAACCCCGCTCTTCCAGAAAGAAGATGTAGTGGTGACACTTCTGCCAGCTGGTCACTGTCCAGGTTCAGTCATGTATGTCCTTTCAATACTTTAAATGTTCCACCACCTGGCATTTAATGTGGAGTTTGACCCAAGTGTTGCTGTCTGCAGGTTTCTGTTTGAAGGTGAGAATGGCACTGTGTTGTACACAGGGGATTTCAGGCTTGCAAAAGGAGAAGCAGCCAGAATGGAGCTTTTGCATTCAGGGACCAGGTGAGCTATTTGTAGGATATAGAAAGAACAGAAGATCATATGGCATGGAAAATTTGGCTAGGTATTCATTATTTTTTTGCTCATTTTTTTTATTCTGGATTAAATATAATTGCAATACGGCAGTTACAAGTGCCCTTTGTCAAATTCTTTGTAATCAAGAGGTGGAATTACTTCCTTTTGAAGAGAGAGGAAGTGGTGTATCTTAGCACTGTGATGCAATGTTTACTCTCATACCACATTTCTGTCCTCCAGGGTAAAAGACATTCAGAGTGTGTATTTGGATACTACTTTTTGTGACCCCAAATTTTATCACATACCAAGCCGGGTAAGTCTAATAAATTGTGAGAAGAAAGGCCATTAAAACTATTAATTAACTACCCTTTTGTTAGGTAAGTCTTACAAGGCAATGACATTTTGCTTTACTAAATTACAGCACTTTGGAAGTACCTTCCAAGATGACTGACAGCATTTTCTACACTTTTCAGGAGGAATGTTTAAATGGGATCTTGGAGTTAGTGAGAAGCTGGACCTCACTGTCTCGTAATCATGTTGTGTGGCTGAACTGCAAAGCTGCTTATGGATATGAGTATTTATTCATAAACCTCAGTGAGGAACTCGGAATCAAGGTAATGTTTCTCTAATTGTTGCCTTTGGAACAATCCTCAGTAATGACTGTGGCCAACACTGGGCTGGCAGTGGCTGTTCAGAGGGCTGCTCTAGGTCACAGTTTTGCCTGTTTCATTAACTTCTCTTAAAAAGTGGAGTTGTGCTCAAAATGAGGTAACTAGTTGACTTCAGTCTGGAGCATTTGGACTTAATGGAATTAACTGGAAGTTAATTGTCAGTTTTCAAGCTCAGTACCTCACTCTTTTATTTTGTGAATGATAAAAGTCATTTGCATACAGCATTAATAGTTAGTATATATATTCTGATTGTCTCATGAGTATTCATCCCTCTTCAGTATAGGTGGTATGTTCTACTTTTTCTAAATGTTCAAGTTTTGCTGACACATCTCTGTTTGGACATTATTGGGAGTAATAATGCCTGCCAGCATCTGGGGACAGCAGAATCACGTCTATATAGCTGCTCCAGCTGCAGTCTGGAAAACACATTGAACTAATAAAGGGTAAACTTTGGCTTTCTCTAGGTGCACATGAACAAACTTGATATGTTCAGGAACATGCCAGAAATCCTGTGCCATGTTACCACGGACCAACACACGCAGATTCACGCCTGTCGACATCCTCGGGTGCGTTTGTTCTGCAAAGCCTCCCCTAACTTTGCTGTGAAGGTGTGGTTATAGGTGCTGATTTTGGTGGCTTTTGGGTTAATGAAGACTAGTGAAATGCTGACTTAATGTAAAGGAGAGTGAAAACCATAATTAGTAGGTTGAAGTTGCTTGTTTTAAAAAGGAAAAATATATTCGCTTATGCTAGAAGTAATTTAATTGTATTTGAAGCCTGAAGATTGTGTTTTTGAGTGAAGGGAGACATGCAGCAGAGTGGATCAATCGGGTGTTACCCATTTCGATGCATAAAAAGCAGCTCAGATGGTGGCTGCTGCAGCCATGCACTGTGTGGTTTTAGTGTGTGGCCATCCATTGGTGGCATGTCTGTCAGGCTGAAGGCTCCAGCTTGGAGGAACACAGGTACAACCTGAGACTGGGGCCACACTGGGGCTTTGGTCTCTCTGATTGATTTACTTTGCCAGCTGCACTAAAGAACCAAGGTGTGACAGGGTCTTTCAAGAGGATTAGAAGTGAGAGGGGAACTTGGTTTGGCTAGATACTATGCTGCTTAATTTCTGGGTGAAAAAGGTCACTGTTGAACTTAGTTTTATATCCACTGGACAGGATGATGAGTGCTTCCGAGGGAACAGACTGCCCTGTGGGATGGCTTGCCTCAATGGAGCTCCCCTGCACATAATCAGCATCAAACCCTCCACAATGTGGTTTGGGGAAAGGAGAAAGAAAACCAGTGTAATAGTGAGGTGAGCATTTGGGCCACACAGAAACCTGTTGTTTCAGGTTTGAATCTTGCCTGATATGTGTATAATTAAATCTCAGAATGGACTTTAATAATAGGCTATGCTGGTCTGTTGACCATGGTTGAAAGGCAGTTACCTAATTTCTGTGCTTCTTCTGTTTTTTTTAGGACTGGGGAGAGAACATACAGAGCTTGTTTCTCTTTCCACTCTTCCTACAGCGAGGTTTGTATACTTGTAGTACTAAGTACACATTGATTAAGAAAATGTAAAAGAGTTTTGGTTATTCTGGAGTGGATGACATGACTTGCCATAGTAAGAAAAAATCCTGTCAGTAATAAGATGTAAGGAGATAGGAAGTTCTGAATGCTGAAGACAGAAAAAGTTGTTTTAATATAGTTGCAGAGGAACTTGTTAAAGTAGGGCAGGATTACAAGCCTATTTCCTGTTCTCTGTTCTCAATGTGTAGGTCACTTCTACAGTTGTTTTGACTGCCTTTCTATTTCAGATTATTGTGTAACTATACAATGCTTAAAACACGGAGTTTTAGTTTACAATACATTGTTTATCTGCTGTAACTCAGATTTGGGTGGGTTTGCCTTCTTTTCTCAGCCCAGAGAGAACAGCCCCATATTTAAACCGAATTTTCTCACATCCTGACTGCTGCTCTTGCCCCTTTTCCTGTGTTAAAAGGCTAAAAGGAAATTGGTCATGGCAGCATCCATCCCACAATCGCACTTTCATTTAACATGACTCGATACACCTCCAAAAAAACTACTTTCTCCTAAGAAAATGAACTGAAACTGGATCAGTGCTAACAATGAACTGTCACAAAGTCTTGCACTACAAAATGGAGGAAGGTACTGTTTTTAAGATCCTGATTAAGTTTAGATTTGCTCTGCCATGCAGAATTTTAAATGGGGGTCCCAGTGTGGAATTTGCTGGTGGAATATGGGGGGTAGTGTAACTCTTAACACTTCCACCTGCAGAGTAAAAAAAGGATGGGTCCTTGTCTTGGTTTGAGACAATTTAAAGGAGAACACTCTGGAATGAGTTGTCTCCCATTACAGGTTCAACTAATCCCTTTCCACCAATAAGGAATGACCAGGAGTAGATGGAAGTGAAAAAATATCTGTTTCCTAACAAGTGCAACAGCAACAGGCAGAAAAATAACAGTAAATAACTGCTAGATACAAAATTGCAATAACATCATGGGTCACCCCGGGACAGTCCTGCTGTCTTTATAGATAGCAGAGTAATCTGCAACCTGCAAGTGTTTCCAATGCTAAGCACTGAAAAAACCTCAGCAGGAGTGTCTGAAACCAGACACAATTCTTCAAGAAATTCACAGGAGATCGTGTTGAAGACAACAGAGTAAGGCTTGGAAAAAACAGTGTATTTTGTCATAATGGGCTTTTACAGGCTACTTTAGGAGAGACCTCAGAAATCGAAAGGACTATCTGATCTGCATAACTGGAGACTTGAAGTCCAGTAAGAAAAATGCATGTTTGAAAAGGTCAGCAGCAGTAAGGACAAGGAAGAATTGGATCACATTCTAGGTCTGCCTAGTCTTTTCTTTCAGAGACAGTGATGGTCTGTGTAGTAATTGGTAATTGCAGTGAGGTGTTAGGTGAGGCTGAGTTCTCAGCATCCTTTCAGGCCTGTTTCCTTGTTCCAGAGATAAGTGACTTTGACAGTCATGGGCTCTACTAGTAGTACTTTTGGATGTGCTTGCACCAGTGCTGCTTCTAAGTGACATTCTTAACTGTTGATGTAATTTGTTAAATTGCTGCTGCTTTTCTGGAATTCAGATCAAGGATTTCCTGAGCTATATCTGTCCTGTGAACGTGTATCCCAGTGTACTGCCAGTGGGTGGGACAGAAGACAAAGTTATGGAAATGTAAGTGACAAGTGGCTGCTGGAGGGAGGTGATCCAAACTCTGTTCCTGTAAGGACAATTCCCCTCCTGAATCCCAGCCTCTCAGGAGGGCCAATGCCTTTTGCTTTACTTGTCTAATAATTCAGATTTTTTTCTATATTCAGTCCACAGACTTGGGCTTTCTGAAGCATGTGTATATGTTGAGCTGAGTCTCAGAATTTGTATTCTACTTCTATCTGTGTGTAGAGGCTTTTCTGGTAAACTGGGAGGAAGCTGAATACCGATTCATCTTGCTGTGTTCTGTGACCCATTTCTATTTATCATTGCTACTTCTCAGAAGTTTCTCATAAAGATGGTTTCTCTGGGGACTTGAACTTCTCCCCTGCACAGCATCAGAGAGGCCAGTTCTCCTGTGCTGCTTTAGATGCTGGCAGCTTGAAAAGCACCCTCGGAATGCAGGAGAGCTATGGTGTCTCTTAGTTTGGACAGAACAAAGATTCCTGTTCCTTTTTTCCTTTCCTCCTTACTAAGAAAGTAGACTTCCACTTAATAATCACTGAATAAAACTGTAGTCAGATTTTGAACCCTGTCTGCTTGTCTTCTGTAAGGAAGGAACTACAAGATAGTTTCCAAAAAATGTACATTTTAAGGTAGATATTGAAAGGACAGATTTCTATCTTTCAGCTGCCAAAGCTCACCAGTGAATCAAGGACTCTGCCCTCAGTATTGCTGCCTTTGCTTCAACATTTTTGCTGCAGTGCCTATGAAAGGCATGGAGCAGTGTACTTAAGTCAAAGAATCTACTTTTGCTCCTGAAAGCATCTGCTGAGTTCTAAATATTAACTGCTTTTCTCATTCCCTTCAGATTAAAGCCATTATGCAGGTCATACAGGAGAATCATGGAACCCAGGTACAAGCCCTTAGGAACACTGAAGAGAGCCCTCAAGAGAGAATTATCTGACACAGGTAAAGGTTCTGCTGCTGCTACTGCACCTTAAATGGAAGTCTGAGACTAAGCAGAGGTGCCAAAAGCTTTGGTGTTCACCACAGTCTGTCTGTTCAAAGCAGCAGCTGGAAAGGAGACATAGAAATTATGTGAACTTGGGTATTAGGAGGGTTACCGAGTACTAATTGTGTAAAAACACAATTGTTTGCAGACTAAAAATGTACTTAATGCTCAATAGCCCTGTAAGTTTTTGGATGGAGTTCCTTCCCTCAGTCCTAGACCAGCCCTAGGAAAGTTTGTTCTGTCTCTGTGAGGCACTGTGCTAGATAAGGCAAGGCAAACTGTCAATATCATCCTGCAAAATCTCCAGCTCAGTTAAGGAACATTTTCAATTTACACTAAATGAATTTTTATTAAAACTTTGCTCTCAACAAAATTTTAGCAGAGATGTGAACTTTTCCTAGTGATTTTTTGTTTGTTTCTTGCCAGATGAAGATGATCTCTTTGATTCAGAATTAATTTCTTCAAGACCTAAGATTCCAAAACAGCAGAGAGAAGAGAGCATGCCCTCCAGCACAGGACAGTCTGAAAATTCCGAAGGAAACATTAATGAGAGCACAGAAACTTACAAAGGGACTGCAACTTTCACCTCCCTCAAGGTAGACTTTGTGGACTGTGAGGAATCAAATGATGATGATGATGAAGACAATGAAGAAGAATCTGAAAAAAACACAGTTCAATTTCTTTCCCATGAGCCAGATGCCACTTCCACAGCCAATTTCAGTGGAGTAACTAGTGACCAGCAGGAGTCTAATGCCAATGTCCCTTGCTGGGATGAATTTTTTATGGGTAATAAACTAGAAGAAGGCTCTGAAAATGAGGACAACATTCCATCTTCAGCAGATGCTGGTGGGTCCCAGTCACTCTTCAGTGATTCAGATGGAGTAAGTGACTCAACACACATCTCCTCCCAAAATTCTTCTCAGTCAACACACATATCAGAGCAGGGGAGCCAGGGCTGGGACAGCCAAATGGACACAGTGCTCATCACCTCCCAGGAGAGAAGTGCCCTGGACTTCAGCAAAGGTGGGAGCAGAGCAGTGTTTCCTGTGCTGCAGGAGAGTCCCAGGGACACTCAGTTGGACAGCAGCAGGGAGAAGTCACCAGGTCAGAACAGACCTTGTGCCCATGATGATGCCTGTGGCTTGAAAAACAAAGGCTGTGAGAAAGCTGCAGAAGATGGCACTTCCCATGTTCTGGATGTGCTAGTGGAAATAAGTGACAGCTCCAGGACTCCTGATCTGGAGCTGAGGAGGGACTCTCAGAGCTCCTCTGACTTTGAAATTCCTTTGACTCCTGATGCTGAAGCACCTCAGCCAGATAAGCTGCATCACTTATATAAGAAGCTCGCAGCAGGTGAAAATATAATCAGTGAGAAAAAAGTCTCCTGAGAACAGGTATAACTGATTAATATCAGTGGTAATACCCAGCATGTCTATTAATACCTGAACTCTTTTTCTCTTTCCTGTGGGTTAGTCTCTGCAGCTATGCCGAGCCATGCTTTATTCAGAAACATCTTACTGTCAGAACTAGGAATTTGCAGCCTGTGTACCTTTATTATTCCTAACATGAAATACTGAATAGGAAGCATTCAGAAAGTATTTTCAGGAGGGACAGTAAAAACCTTCTACCTCCCAAGGTTCAATTCTCCAGCACTTTAAGTACACAAAAAATGGACCAGACAAAACTAAGGGTAGGACACTAAATGAAATTTAGTGTTTATCATGAGGTCTAAGAGTTTGCCTTTGTAATGTGACCTCAGGTTTTAATAAAATGTGGGGAGGAGCACCTAAGAATGACCATATAAACAAGGCAGTTGAAATTTGGCTTTAATCATTATTACTGTTGTTTATCATTATTATAACTATAATTTAATCAGTACTCACTGCAGCTATTTTTAAAAATAACTGCAGAACAGATTAGAGAATTACTGAGGTTGTGAGGGGGTTTTAATTTGTTTTAAATCAAATTGTTCATTTCAAAACGTCTCTCTTTACACTGAGCTTTAACTCCTGAGTTAGGTACTGCAGACTGCTTTACCTCCAACTCATTGCAACCAACGTGTCATCACTTCATCAGTGTCCTGTTTTTTCTGAATTGTTCTTCAGAAATACTTAAAATCCTGTGGTTCCCAAGTTACCAGCCCTCTCCTGCTCTGGCAGGCAACAGCCACAGAAGGTAACCTGTTATCTCAGACAGGCTCTTGTACTACAAAACTTCACCTCCTCTGCAGCATTCTGTAGACTTCACTGTTTTAAATCAAGACAATATATTCTCCATGCATGTATGCCATCATAACTCTCTGCCAAAATTTTTAGCTTCTAACATAGAAATGTAATTCAAGTTTTTCCTGTACTGGAGTGCCTATGAAATATGCAAACCGCAGAAATCTAAAAATCCCTGAGGTTTTCCATCTATGGTCTTTAAGTCCCAAAGAATTAAACACACTTTAGCACAACCTTTCTCCCCTCTGAGTGTGCCTTCAGTTGTTATGCTGTGTTTACTGACACGTGAATGTTCAACCAATCAGCATTCTAGCCCAGGGAACAGAGGGAGGAGGGACAAAGCATTGCCATAATCTATATTCAAGATCCATGTATTTCTCTACTGTTACCTTTCCTGCTGTTTGTGGGATTTGTAAACCTAATTGCCAAAGGTGATCTACTAACTTTGGGGGGTTTTTAGCAAGCCTGAGTGGAACTGCTGTTGGAACTACCTCTGTGAATAAAATCAGACAAATCAGAACCTCTTCTGTTGGCTCATTTCAGATCTGAAAACCATACGTGTAAGTCCGGGGCTGCCTTTAACATGATGCTTAAATATACAAGAATCCAGTCTGTTCAGGCAAGTGTAAATTTATACCAGTTCTCACCAGCTCTAAACTGAAAACACATCATGTCCTTATGCTCCTTCTGCTGGAGTCCTTACAGTCCTAGAAAATTTGGGCACAGGCCAGGAATTAAGAGGTTGCAGTCTTAAAGCAAATTCTATTGCAAATTCTATTTGGCAGGCTAATTTTTTTTTAAAAATGACAACAACGAAAGAAAAACTAAATTTAATTTATTTTATCAAAAAACTATAGGAAGATAGCAATACTAGAGAGGACACAGTATGAAAAGAAAATGTTCCTGAGCTTACAAACTGCATATTCTAATACAGTTTCTAAAACATACATTAAAAATAACCAAAAGACTGACTTAACTTGGAGATTAAATAAACAGACAATAGCTTTTTTACAGGCGATCTTGCAGCTTTAGTTTTGATACCCAGAAGTAAAAATAAAACCAATAAAAAAAGATGAGCTGGAGGACAGGTCACCAGCCCCCAAGAAGTGCATACACACTACTGAACTGGTGACCATGATGATGCCAACAGACCACAAAGCAAAACAAAGGCAGGAGCTGGGCTGGTTTAGCGTCCCTAAGAAATTGAAAACAACTTTTCTTTTTTTTAAAATCCATTTCCAGTTTAGCAGAAAATCGCCAAACTCATACAAACAGTAAAAGGAGTTTTAAAAGTGACACAGTGTCTCAATTAAGCTCATTCACTGACTGTAATCCAAATACACTGAGAATATGTAAATATAAAATACTGTTCAAGGCTCTTATGTTGGAAACTGGATCCATTGGTTTCCTTCAAATAAATACAAAATACTGCTACCTCTCAGAACATAAATTAATGGTTCTTTATTTAGGGCAGAAGATAACACACAGATCCTTAACGAACAGCAGCATTATTCCAGTGCTGGTGATAATATTCTCTACCTCTGGAAAAGGCAGACACTGCACTCCAGTACAACTGCCACAACTGTTACCTTCTAAAATGCATTTATTTGCAATATTTAAATCAAACTGGTCATGGGGAGGGACAGAGCCTGGGGCGTGCCCTGTGCCCCCGGCACCGGCGGGGCTGGAGTAAGGAATCCTCTCTTGCCGCAGCCGCTCCTCCTGCAGGGACAGCACAGGCTGCACACTGCAGCCGATTAAAGAGCTGGAGACTGCAGATTCCATCCGCGTGGAATGCACTGCTCATTTGAGCTACATGCAAGAGAAAGCACTAATGACTCCAAATGATGCAAGATCATCTAGAGTTTGCTGACATTCAAGCTCCACATTCCACTTTAAATTTAAAAAAACAAAACAGAAATATAGCATGATAAAAACAGACAACATTCAGCATTTATCAACTGTGTAGATACAGGAGGGCCTGATCACATTAAATACTTTTAAATCTAAGCAAACTTTCTCCTATTCATTAAACAATATAAAATCTCTATTTCAACATGTATCTCTGTATTGTAGATTACAAAACTCACATAATATTTCCAGTGGCCCATGCTCTTCACTGAAAGTTTAAAACTGATTTTGGCTAGTAACATATAAAATGTCATTTGCTACCAAAGAGCCAGATCTTCAGTACAAATGCAACTGTGCTTCTTAAGGAACAACCTTGAAATGGTCTTTTTGAAGTGCTAGTAATTAACATGGAATTTAAGGCATTTTCTAACAAATTAAGTAAACAGTTACATGCTGGGTATTTGACTTCATTCACCTGAGCCAACAGCTGTGCACCTTATAAAGGTAACTAGCTGACCTATGATACATAGCCAGCATCCAGCTATGGAGCATCCATTTATGGAGCAACATTATTCTGCCTGACCCTGTCAACATTTACATGACTGACAAGCAATATGCAAGTTTTACAAGCTCTGAATCCATGAGAAAAAAACATGTGGATCATCCCTAGAGCATGGACCTTGGCTGTAACTCCACTTAGCACCCACCTCAACTGCTCTTCAGTGGTTCTGAAGTCAAGCAAAACTTAGCATATGTTATGAATAGATTGAGACAACTTTAAGATGATCAGGAAAAAAGAAAAAAAAAGATGACTCAAACAGCTGAAGATCAGCACATTTCTCAGCCTTTACATTCAAGAACATCTTACAAATGTCTACAGCAAATGGGTATACTCACCCCTAGACTCACTTCACTGAAGTTAACATTTTTGCAACCAGAAAATACAGGCCTAGGATCTTAGAAATCTGTCACTAGGTAAAAAAGACACAGTATGTAAAAATTTAATCAAAACCAGTTGTGAATACACATCAATCCCAGGGTGCTTTTGCACCTAGCAGATAACAGAGCATATCTCCACAATGCATTGGCTTTGTTAGACAATGGGCTGCTCTCCCTAACCTTTTGCTATCTATTTCCAAACTGTAGCCAGCAACTCGTTTTGGCCACAACTGCCAAATTTCTGCAATGAAATCAAACAGCAAATGTTACTTCTGACAATTCCACATTTACAAATGCTCTGTGAAGCTGCAGTCCTCCTATAGAATCCTAACTAAAAATCAGAGCATAACAACTGAAAATATTCTACATAACTTCAGCTAAGAAATTCAAGTTTTACACTTGGGATCTTTTTTAATACCAATTACAGAATCAATTAGGCTGGAAAAGGCTTTTGAGATCATCAAGTCCAACCTATGACTGAACACCACCTTGTCAACCAGACCATGGCCCTGAGTGCCACATCCATGCTTTTTTTAAACACCTTCAGGATGCTCCTCTCTGAGCAGCCCATTCCAGTGTCCAATCACCCCTTCTGTGAAAAAATATCTCCTAACGTCCAACCCAACCAGCCTGAGGCTATGTCTCCTCATCCTGTTGCTGGTTCCCTGGGAGACTAACCCTCACCTGGCTACACCCTCCTGTCAGGGAGTTGTAGAGAATAAAGTCAGTCCTGAGCCTCCTTTTCTTCAGGTAAATGATGGAGTGGCTTGGTGAGCTCATCTGCCAGCTCCCTCATCACCACAGGATGGATCCCATCTGGTCCCATGGACTCATGACCATCTAAGTGACTCAGCAGGTCTCTAAATGCTTCCTCCTGGATTACAGGGGAACTATTCTACTCCCCATGCCCGTCTACCAGCTCAGGAGGCCATTTGTCCTGAGGACAGAACAACTGACTTAATGTTGAAAACTGAGGCAAAGGAGGTGTTGAGCACCTCAGCCTTCTCCTCATCTTTGGTAACCATATTCCCCCACCATGTCCAATAAAGAATGGAGTTTTTTCTTTGGCCACCCTTTTGTTATTAATGTATTTCAAAAACATTTTTTACTATCCTTTAAAGAAGTGGCCAGGTTAAGTTTCAATTGAGACTTGGCCTGTCTAATTTTCTTTCTGCAATTACTTCCCTTGCATGGGGTTCCATGGACATGTTACAATTTGCACTCCTGTGAACCTTTATTTACACACTGGCTCTCCTTAATCCCTCATCCTGGTGCCGTAACTGTTATTGCTAAGATCTTCAAGTTTTTATTTATATAACAGAAAAGCAAAAGAACTGTCAACTAAGATTTAGAATTCAAATCAAATGCCTCCTGACTTCTCAAGGTGTAGAAAACATGTAGCAACATGTAGCATCACTTCATCCCGCTGGAATCAGCTTCTGAAGGCCTATGGCTGAAAGCTCACACTCGAATGCCTGTGACAATGAATGTGGGGCAGCAGTGCCCCGGCAGGCAGGAAGGCCAACCCTGTCCTGGGGAGCATCAGACACAGCAGCAGCAGCCATGCAAGGGAGGGGACTGTCCTGCTCTGCTATGCCCTGAAGTGGCTTCATCTCAAGTGCTGGGGGCAGTTTTGGGCATCACAATGTAAAAGACATTGAACCATTAGAAAGCATCCAAAGGAGGCCACAAGCATAGTGAAGAGTCTCAAGGGAAACCTTATGAGGAGCAGCTGAGATCACTTGGTCTGTTCAGCCTGCAGAAGATGAGACTGAGGGGAGATCTCAATGAGCTCTTCAACATCCTCATAAGGGGAAGCAGAGGGGCAGGAACCAATCTGTTCACTCTGGTGACCAGTGACAGGACTCGAGGAAACAGCCTGAAGCTGAGTCACAGGAGGTTTAGGTTGGTTATTAGGAAAAGTGAGTGGCTGGGCACCACCAGAGGGTGGTTGGGCACTGAACAGGTTCCCCAGGGCAGTGGTCACAGCCTGGAAGAGTTCCAGAAGTGTTTGGACAATGCTCTCAGGCACAGGGTGTGATTCCTGGGGATGTCCTGTGCAGGACTAAGAGTTGGACATGATGACCCTTGAGGGTCCCTTCCAAACCAGCTTATTCTAAGATTCTAGGAATATTCAAAACAAGGTAAGTTTTAGACTTTTCTTTGAATACATTTTACAACTTCCTAAACAACTGCTCTAGAAAAATGAATTTCTAATCCCCCCTTATCAGTTTTGGATTGGCTTGAAACACTACAGTGTCTTTCTTTGGCCAATGCCATTTCAATTACAAACACAATACCTTGTTTTCACCATCCTTATTTACATTAGATGTAAGAATATTTGAATACATATGTGAAAGAAGAGTCTTCTTAAAACGCATTACAAAAAGAACAAACTATTTGTGACTTTGGATACCCGAACTCAGTTGAGATATCCTCTGCAACACATGGCTCCACATTTACATACAGTTCTGATCCTCTTTTTGGATGGGCTAAGACCTTCAGCAGAGTCTGAAGTCAGATCTATTGAACCTGCAACAGATGAATATAAGTAAGGAAGTTCTGAAAAGACACACTTTTCAGGTCATGCCCAGTATTCAAACAGCTTCGAAAGGCCTTCTATAAGAGCTGTGTGTGAAGCTGTATTCAGATTCTACAGACACCCTTGTTACAGCTATTTGTGCAATACCTAGCATACACATTGGAATCCAAAAGTCAGACTCGAGCTTTGTACCCCCCAGGTATCCACATGGATCAGCTGAAAGTACAGCTGGCCTTCAACGTCAGTGTCACAAACAGAGAAAAAGAGGAGTTTTAAGATTCAAGATCAATTTGCCAGCCCAGCTGGCAATGAAACACCACACAGACACTCGCTTCCACCCTAATGGAGTAGGGAGGAGAACCAAAATTAAAACTTGTAGGTTGAGATAAGAACAGTTTTATAATTGAAACAGTAAACTACTGTTGTAATAATGATGATATTCTGATTATGCTGATGATGACGATTATTATTAGTAGTAATAGTAGTAGTAAAAGAAAAAAACAAACACAAGTGATGCTAGTACAATTGCTTACCTATAGCTCATTGATGCCTAGAGGCCATCCCTGGATTCTGATCATCCCCTTCTGGATATCTCCCCAATTTCTATACTGGATAAGACATTCTCTGGCATGGAATATCCCTTTGACCAGTTCATCTGTCTATGCTCCATCCCAGTTTTTTTTTTTTTTTTTTTACATTTTTTTTGAGTACCTCCTCACTGGTAAAGCATGCGACACAAAAAAGTTCTCGACTTAAGAAAAACACCACTTAGCAACCAAAACATCAGTGAGTGATCAACATTATTCTCACACTGAATCTAAAACACAGCACTGTAACAGCTGTGGAGAAGAAATTAACAGTATCACAGCTGTTCCGAAGGAACTACAGCCACAGCTGAGGCTCCAGACACCAGAACTCAAAGACAAACCTATGGTGCCTCATGCTGCTGAGTTGTTACAACTGCCTTAGTATCTATCTTAGTAACTATCACTAGCAGACTACCTAGAAAGTAGTTTATCTGAAATGCCAATTCAAATAAAGGAAAGTTTTATTTATGGGCAGCCTGAACATTCCTTTGGGCATTCCTGGTAAAAAGCTTCAAAATCATTTACTTCACCAGACAATCCAGCCACAATCCCTGGTGTGCTAGGAGCACTGAGGGAGGCATGCACTAGAGATGCAGGCAAAAGCTTCTGGGTGTGCTCTTCTCTGCACTACATGTTATGAGCAATGACTATTCTGAAAGCCAGAGCTGTGCCTGAGCTGAAATGCTACACCATCGTTCAGGCTGCAGTAAAACCCACCAGCAACCTACAACTCCCACATGAACCACGTTAAAATGTGCAGACCTTTCATCTGATAGTCAAAGGTTAGCTCTTCTCCAGCCTTGATGGTTCGGGTAGAGAACAGCGCTATTCGAGGAAGACGCAAATCGAGGTTATCAATAAACACGTTGAAGACTTGAAGATTTGGATCACACTGTAAACAAAAATTAATGCAGTTTCTGTTTAGAAAATTAACATTTAATTTCATTGAAGTGTTTAAGTAAACCAAGGTTTCAGCAAATAAAGAATGGGTTCTTGTCTCAGTGACAGAAGTCTGCAATTAAGTTATCTTCTGAAATCAAAAAATTTAAATAATGTTCCAGAAGAACATTATTCGTAGCTCAGATTCAAGTTCTTCCAGGAAGGCAGCCTTTGCACAATGTGCAGACTACACTAATATGCAACAACCTATACAAGAAATGGCACCTTCAAGGGTGACAAAAATGATGACCAAATAATTAGAGCTACATTCAGAGGCTACTACGTACCAACAAAAGCATAAAAGGAATTAAAGGCGAAAGAAAACTAAAATCTAGTTTTAAAATCAAGCCCCACAAACTCACTACTCTGTCCTGATGCGTAAAAATTGCTTCCAGGCCAGAGATAACATCTTTATACTATGCATGAATTTCTACTGTAAACTGCAAACCTGCTTGGCTTCTGAATTCCCTGCCATGGTCTGGGTGCCAGGAGGAGGGGGAAGGTCACTAAGATGGAACTAGAAATCACTTCCTCATTTTCTCTGGATTAAGTGTCAGAAGTTAGTAGTCCCTGAGACTGTTAAACTCTGAATGCTTTTTTGCTCTTTAACAGTGAAATATATCACACATTAAAGAATCATAAGTGAAGTTACATTTAGCTTTACCCTGAAGACTGAGAAATTGACTGAGTAACGTTCCATCCTGCCCACCTACCAAGTAACATATCAATTCCTGTCATCTCTGACTACGGCTAATTTTATCAAGGACCTGTCACATGTTAGGTATTTCATGTACTCAAAAAACACACCCAAACCAACCCTATTTCAATTTAGTTGATTCAGTGAAAACTCTAGTCCTTATAGAATGTCCACTTCAGGCAGCATCTCTCCCCTAGATTTTTGTAGGCAGTCTCAATCCATGTAAGGCCAAGCATTCTGTTCTATTTATTACATCATCTGATTAACTGGACTGTGCTGGCATGAAGGAAACTACTCCAGAAAAACTGTGACTACAGTAAGGAAATGTTTACAGTAGAAGACATTTCTAGCACAATTAGGATAATTCTTCAAATTCTTAGCATACAAAACAAGGTCTTACACTGTGGTTCACAAAGTGGGACACATTTCCATATCGAGCTGCATCTACTGTAAATTCATCTGAGTCATAGTCCAAATCAAACAAGTATGTATTTCCCTGGTTGTCATAGAGCTGGCCTCGCCTCTCTGCTTCCTCACTTGTAATCACCTAAATAAAGAAAAAAAAAAAGGAAACAAAGAAACCTGCATCATATTATTAACTATTACTAAATCAAAACAAAAATCACAATCAAGTTAGAAAAATACTTAGTAAAAAATACCACAATAAGTTTTTGATGTTGAAATAGCATTCCATCTAATGGATTAAGAATACACAGAAGTACATACAACTGAACTCATTATTTTTGATTGAGGCTTCTCTGGATGCAATTTGTCTACAACTGATGCACAGCACTACCTTGTCTCTGGGGAAAAAATACATATCAGCACCCTCTATTAATAGTTTTGATGATGACAATACAATCAGCTGTTTTTACCTGAAGTTTCTATATACACACTTTTTCCACTACTCAGCCTCATTTACTTCACATAAAACCAAGATTCAACCTTTTCCCTTTGCACAGATGATCAACAGGTATCAATCTTGAAAACCCAGCCACATTTACAACCCGATATTCATTTCTTCTCTTCCCAGAAGCATATCTTCCTGCTATTTTTGACTGCAATGAAAGATCCTGTTCATGGCAGCTCAGACAGACATCACTTCACAAAGCTCAACCTATTCAATCAGGCAAGTGCGTCACTGCCGACAGAGGAAACAGCTTAAACAACTTCATCTGTAGCCTGTCACATTAAACACGTTCTGTTGTGCAGATTCAGCAAAGAAATCATAATTTGGCAGCAAGACAGATACAAAATGTGATGGGATTGGACAACAAATCCCTCTAAAATCTGACAGCCGAGATTTGAGAACTCACCAGTAGATACTAAATGGTGAAATGGTAAATACACTCTTTCCTTTAAGCAATGAAATTACATAATCACCTTTCTGCATTAACCGAGATATTTGGAATGTCTGACCTTTCGTACATTTAAAGGAAATGGATGAACATGAGAAGTTAGAAGCTTTGAGGCAAGGAAGCATGGAGGAAATCTATTTAAGACCATAAACACTGTACAAAAGAACAGAAGGAAATACTTTGAGTCAACATAGTAGCAAGGCAGATTTGATGTAGAAACGCAACTGCAACAGAGAGGCTGCCAGGAACTGCTGGTGAGAGGAGCCCTGGAACAGAGCAGAGGCTGAACCAGGTAAACACAGGGCAATACAAAATCTCAAGAGTAACTCAATGTCTGTATTTCATAACATAAAATTTCTCTTTGAAACAGTATGAGACTGATTAAACAGATAACATCAGTACTACGGGTCTGATTCTTGCTGTTAATCAGAAGTAATAAATATGCTTGGAAATACGACTCTAGAAATTCAAACAAAACAGAAAAGGGACTGAAAGACTACATGGAGTTTCTAACAGCTGTGCTTTGAGAATGGGAAAAAGTGGATAAAAAAAGATGAGCAGGGAAGAATGAAGAATATGATTCCCATGAAAAATTAAGAACATACCTTTAGAAATACTAATAGGGCATCACGCATCTAAAATAATTCTTTAGTGCCATATGAGACCAGTACTCTCTTTACTTTTGACCTTTTACAACTGCTCTGGAATGAAGGAATGTTGTTGGCAACTTCATTTTGCTGTTGACTTGAATGTCCCTTTATCTCTCAACTCAAAACCAGACTGATCCATTATATAGTAGAATCACAGAATATCCTGAGTTGGAAGAGTCCCACAAGGATCCCTGAGTCCTACCCCTGCCCAGGACACCCCCAGGAATCACACCCTGTGCCTGAGAGTATTGTCCAAACACTCCATGAACTCTATCAGGCTTGTTGCTGTGACCACCTCCCTGGAGAGCCTGTTCCAAGTGTCTGACCACCCTTTGGGTGAAGCAGTCCAGAAGTGTTAAAATGGAGAGAAAACTCATTAAGATTTTATCTAACATTTCCTCGATTGTATGTAACCCACCCGTATGAGATAAATACATACCTACCTCTCCAACATACTCCATCACAAAACTGTTGGTTTTAATTTTCTGGAGGGTTTTTACTCCCCAGCCACGGCCGTTGTTGGTTCTGAAGATGCAGAGGGAATATGGGGTCCCTTTCTGTACAATCCTATTCGGGCAGTCAGGCCCACACCTACAATATGAATTGCACTCATAGATGGGCAAGCCAGGCTGGATTTTCAATTTCTTACGTTTATTGTAAGCCAAAATAAACCCAGCCTCCTTTGGGCAGCACTTCTCAGCAGGGCAGTCAGCACATTCACAGCCAGTTGTTATTCCATTGAGCACATTTATTCCTGGGGCAGGTTTATACTCATTGATGTAGTAGAAGTCTAAAGGAGGGCCTTCAAGATCCACGGTGTTTTCCACCAGAATCATCGCTCTGTGATTCTTTTTCCTGTTCAGTTCTTCTTTCCACCTCTGCAAAGCTATTCTTTGTTTAGCCTTCTTTACAATATAATCTGCAATTGCAGGTTTCAAAGTTTTAACATGGTTTCTCCCTTTCATTGCTTTGCCTTCTCTCCTCCGAGACAAGTATTCATTCTTATCTCTAAGAAAGTTCTGAATAAGCAGAGGGCAGTTCAGATGTTTCCGAGGTTCCCAAGTATTTGAAGATTCTGGCCATCCTTTCCATTTCACAAGATAGTATGCTTTGCCCTTGAAATACAGAAACAGATAAAGATTTAGCCACAGTTCATGTTGCTGAAATCCATCATCACAGAGCACACAGACAAACACAAGAGCTCTGGACTTAAGGATCAGCACACAGGGCAGAAGGCCTTGATGTCCCCATAAAAATTACAGCTGGGGAGAAAGAGAAAAAACAGGTTTTTCTGCTCGCAAATTAACTTATAGCACAACTTTGTATACTTTACAAATAATCTTTAGAGGAAAAGAAATTCAGAAGTTGGGATGAACTCTGATTGCTAACGGCATACCTGGAGGAGGAGGCTAGTTTGTCAAGGCAGGTGGTAAGTTATGCTAACTTGCTGTATGACTCGTATGCACAAGCAGAATGAAGTTGTATCACATACAGAACAAAAAAAAAATAAATCCAAAATTTAGCAAAAAAAAGTCTAAAACCCACTATTGGTCATATCAACCATCCTCCCAGAACAGCAATTAATTTAATACATGCAATATTGTATTTACTATGAAGCAGCATACATTTTGCACTTATTTAAAAAAGACAACTGTTACAAGGACAAATCCTGAGACTGAATTTCACAGGAATTCATTTGCAGTACATGGCCCTAATTCTTCATTAAACAAACTAAAAGAATCAAGAAAGAGATACACATGGCTGTCTGCAAATAAAGGAGAGGCATCATAATTCATACTGAGCGACCACTCTAAAGCATCAACATCAGATATGCAAAGGTGAAACATTTAATATTCTAACATGTCTGTAATTTCAGGAAAATATCTTCCTTCCACATACTGAAAGTAGCAGATTATGCCACTTTCTGTTTACAGTTCAAAGTTTAAAGTATACTTAATTTGATGCCAGCAAAAGCTTTGTCCTCACTGCCTGCTGCTTTGTATTATGAGCAAAACTTTGGCTTGCTTCCAAATTTCAGCTGAAAGAGTGATCAAATTGGTCTGTGTTTCTCTTACCTCTTCTACCTTGTAGTCACACAAATATTCCACCTCATAACTCTTTAGACTCCTGTTGGTGATTCCAATGGATTTACATGTGAGATTTTCCTTCCTACATAATTCCTGGAGGGTCTCAAGTGAAGCTAGACATGGCACATACCAGGCTACAATAAGAAAATTAGTAAAGAATCCTATTTAATGTCTCAGCTAAATAGAAATCATTATGCCTCATCCCAGAGTCCCCACATTACCATTTCTGACAGCAGTCCACAAATCTCTTGTACAACTGCAGCATCTCCAACTCAACCCTTCTCTAACAGGTCAAGTGAAACACGTTAATGATTCCCTCCCTGCACCTTTATTCTGTACAGTATGCACACTTAAAAAGAACAATAAATATTTTGGAGAGCAGAGACTTTCACAGGTGAAAGATACACTAAGCACTGAGCAATTTTTCTACAATTCCAGCACAGCATAACTGAACTACGGCAAGCAGGAAACCTCCATTCTTTAACAAGACCGCCAAATTTCTGTAGTCAAGCGCAACTGCGCACTTGCGATGCAACCATGGTGACCGGACGAGGAGATAGAGACCCACAGCCCTCGTCCAGAAGGATCGCGAGTGCCCCGTCAGCCAGGCGGATTTGGAGGGACGAGACACTCCCGGGAAAACACGGGGATCAAAGGGCTGGATGAAATCCAGAGCGGCGGCCGCGGGCTGCAGGGCCGTGCCCGCCTCCCCCCGGGCTCTCCCGCTCAGGCCCCGGCGCAGTTCACAGAGCTCGGGAGGGGGCGGCGGTGCCTTTCCCGTGGCCGCCCCGGGACCCAGCGCCTCTTCCCCGCGTCCCACCCCCGTTCCAGGTTTACCCCAGGCACCTCCCGCCCTCCTCCCACAGCTCCTCTGCGGCAGCGGGCAGGACCCCCGGCCCTTCCCTCCCCGCCGCGCCGGGGGTCTGTGGGCAGGGACGGTGGGAACGGTCCTGACAGAGCCGGGCGACACCGCCGAGAACGAGCGGAAGCCTCCCCGCCCGTCCTCCCCCCACGTCCGTCCCGGGCCCCCAGCGCCCGGAGCAGGGCAGGCAGAGCCCCGGGGGCAGCAGAGCCCCAGGCCGCGCCGTCCCCAGCCCGCTCCCCCTCACCTCCTCTCCAGCCCTCCATGTTGGGCGGGGGGGGCCGCGCTCGGGCCGCGCCGGCTCCGCCCCCCGCCGGAAGGGGGCGGAGCAGAGAGAGCGGCCTAGAGCGCGGGCGGCCCCGCCCCCCCTCCCCTTTCCCGCCTCTGCCGTGAGGGGGCCCCGGCGGGACGGACCCGGGGAAGCGGGAACGGGGCGGAGAACGCCTCGGAGATAAAGTCATTTCGCTTTTGTTCGTGTACAGCTCTGCAGTGCTTGGGAGAGGCGGGGAAAAGGCGAGGCAGTTTGTTTCCTAGGCCCCTGAGCTCTGCAGAACTGAAAAGAACCTCGCAGAAATAGTCCCGGCCCTTCTAGGAGAAAAAAAACAATTACACCACCCTGACACCTCACTCGCAGATGAGGTGTTCACTATTAATGTAGCTTTCACAGAATCACATAAGCGATTAGTTTAGAACAGGCCTCTGAGATGATCGAGTCCAAGCTATACCCAGAGGCCCCGGTCACCAGCCCATGGCCCCGAGTGCCACGTCCAGGCTGTCTCCAACACCTCCGGGGAGGGCGACTCCACCGCCGCCCTTGGGCAGCGCATTCCGATACCTAAATTAGCTTTAACGTGATGAAACTCCTCCCACTGTCCAACCCAAACCTCCCCTGTCACAGCTCAGGAGCCAGCAACCTCTCATCCTGTCACGCTCCTTTCTCCTGGGCAACCGCTGACGTGAAGGCTTCTTTCAAGCATTTGTTGAAAGAGGTTTTCACGGTTACTCCAAACTCCAGGTAATGGAATAAAACCCCCTTCAAACCCAGATAGGTTTCAAATACCAGACCGCTATCCCTTGCTCTATGTTCTCTAATTTTTGAGGGTCTTCTGTGACACTTTCAGTATTTTACAAGGTAACACACAGTTGTAAGCACTGAACTGTCATCCCTTCGCTTTAGGCTGAGACCCTCATATTCCATTAACCACGCTTGCCTGCTCCATCTTGTTATGGAAAAAAACTGCCAGCTTGTACCCAGACAAATGTATGACAATACAGATAAAAAGGGAGACTGCCAAGGATCTGCATAAAAAATGTATTTTTAATAACATATAAATAAGCACACTTAACTCTTACATTTCTCAGGTAATATCACAAAACCATTTTACAGAAAAAAAAATCTCCTGAAAAAAAAAAATACCTGCTAAAGAGGCCAGCACAAATGGGCTCCACCTTCACAGTTTTGGGCAATATCAAGACCACACAGGATTCCAGTATAATTACCAGAGAGTGGAGTCTCATTCTCTATGGTTCAAAGCCAAACTACTGAAGCCACAGATGCACTGGCTGAATGGGTACAAGACCTGATTAGTCAAGGAAAAAAAAAAAAAAAAAATCTTCCAATTATGTAATATGCTTGCTGCTGAACCACAGGCACAAGCATTTGGGCTTTGCATTTTGTAAATGAACTGCTGATAATTCAGCCATCTGCTATTCACATGTCTTGACTAATGTTTTGCACCACACTCTAAACAGACTTGGTGGCAAATTAACTTTAGTTTATTACAGTCCTCTAAGAATCATGAGAGACATTACAGAACATCACTGCTTTGGCAGAAAAGCCAGTAAGAAACAAAAATCAAGTTAGAAAAACGTTGCCTTCCAAAATGGACTATGATGCTACTTCAACAGTGATGATTTCACACTTTCCAGTATCTTGATCTGTGCAGGTAACGTGCAAGGACCCATCCCTAGGAAAAAAAGAGAGAGTTATGCATAGGATTATCTCAACACAACACTTACTATGTTACAGCATGTGCCAGAGAGGATAAACAACAGTCTTCACACAGATGAAAGGACAACAGATCAGTATCAAAATATCCAGGGACGAAGATGCGTCAACACAGATAAAATTGGTTTATGAAATTAAGATTATTTTAGTCAGTGTTTTTATATGCACTTCTTACCCTTAAAACATCCATCTTCTCTACATCTGCTGAAATATACCTAGGAACATATTTAAATACTGCAATTGAATTTATTTTGTGCAGGTTGGTAAATGGATAATGTGGTACTATTATTCAAAATAGTCCTTGTGAGAACTGAGTAACAGTAAATGGATTGATAAAGCGTGTCTTGTCATAGCACGAGAACATGACTTTTGAACTGTAAGTAGTCTTTAAATTTGAAGGATCCCCTTCAACAAGGAAAATCTTAATTGTCAAAATCCAAGAATTAAGAAGCAATACTGAGCCCTACTTCAGCTAGGCATACAGTCACACAAAATATTTAGGTACAAATAGATGTTCTATATTAAACTTCCTCTCCCTTTTCCCCCTAAATATTACTCAAACTTCCTTCCAAATAATGCTGTTTTTCTGCATGACAGAGTTGCACCTATAATCCCCAAATGTTTTCCTTATTAGTGTTGAGTATAAATCTCTGTGTGACAAACAACGCATTTTAGGTGAGGTCTGCTAACAGGCATTAATACACCTGATAGCTAACATAAGAAAATGAACTATTTTGAAACTTAAATAGCAAGTAGAAATTTCCTGTGGCACTTTTTCTTTGCTTAACAGCCCTGCCTCTGAAAGGAGAGAGCCACTGTAAATTCTACAATCTTTCATAACCAAAAAAGACAAAATCTCTTTCAGTTTTTTCCAAAAGTGTGGGAATTCAGCAAAACTACCCAACCCACTTGGAAGTCTGACTGTCTGAGATCCTGATTGCTCTCAAGCATGATTAAACTGATCAATGGTTCAGAAGTTGCTAAAAATAATCGACACATTAAGCTTGGTTTCTTTAGGAATCAAACAATGAAAGCACCAAAGCTACTGCAGAAAATCCCCATTTCTACAGAATTTACCCCTGCTATGACTGTACAGCCCTGTGACCAATGAAATGCTGGAATTTCTCAAAAAACATTAAATACTCCGTAACAGGAGCAAAGACTGCTTGTCAGAAGTGGGACACAGCAAGGTAAACAGAAGAACAACAAGTGTTTTGGGTACCTTTTCATAGTGAGAACAGCTAGTATATCATGTAAACCATCCTCCTTTTTATCTAAATCCTGGAGTACAATCTATTAAAAAAAAAAAAAAGTTTGATTACAATAGGTTCTTCAAGTCCTTGTGCAGCAGTTCAAGGGAAGTGACACAACAGCCAAGATGTGAAAAATTATGCATTTGAGCTATCTGCACTACTGTTTTTGTGGGTTGGTCCAGGATCTATCCCTGAGATAGCTGAAGTACCTATAGAATCAGTACTGCAATTATTAGGTAACATCCCTCCCCCATCCCCTTTAAAGATATTTGGGCAGAATTAAGGTGGAAAAACAATCTTCTTAAATATTCCATTGATTTCAGACACATCTGCCCCTTCCCTGATACTTTCCAAGGAAAGAACATGATAACTGATTCAAAAAAGCTGTGTTCTCTCTGTAGGTTGACTCCTAACCAACAGCTTTAAATCCTAACTTGAGAGAATAATTTCATTTTACCACTGTGATAAACTGAATTCATTGTTTAACACCAAGAGCTTGTCCAATTTAAGAAGATCAAAAACTAATCAACACATTAGCTATGCCATTTTCTTTATCAGTTTTATATTTAAAATGGTCAAGGATCTGTGCACAACTAGAATAACGGGTAAAGACCTCTCATCCCAGGTGATCTTATTACAGTAATGCCAAGTGTGAAACCCTGTCAGCCATTTAGGAATTCAAAAGGGAAACTTCAGTTTTTTTACAAAGTAGATCAATATTCTGCAACTCCAGAAGACTATTTAAGAGACCAATACCAAGGAGATGCATGCCACTGTAATTTTCTAACAAGTTTTGGTATTGGTAGAATTGGTTCCCATTTTATTTTCTAGGTCCAGATGATTTCCAGGTAGCTGCTGTTAGAAGTGCACAGGAGCGTGCACATACTCACCTGTGCAAATTTCTCTTCTTCATTCATGGGACTCTTCCCCAATGACTCATACAGCTCAAGGCACACAGAAGAAATATTTCCAGGAGCATGCAGGGTGTGCTGCCTTCGAGCTGGCAGTGGTGTCCCTGATGGAAATAACACTGTGAATTTGTCAGCCCCTGACTCGTCTACTCCCTTAAAAAAAGAAAAAAGAAAAAAAAATTAGTTCACGTTTTTCCTTAAGTGCTTCACTGAGCTGGAAGTGTTACCACAATGCTCCACAGGAAAAGAAATCCAAGCTTCATTCCCTCTGTCACATTTACCACCACAGCAAGTAAAAAACCCTGACATTCCTATAAATGAGAAGTCCAGCTATTACAACATAGGAAAGATACAATCTATTTCCCCTTAAAATCAGTTTTTCCTGTCAATTTTTTTGTCAATAAACCTAAGTTACCATGTACTGATGATCTATAGTAAATCTGTAGAAGTAATAATAAAACAGTGCTGTTTCTCTAACATCAACCACACATAATCAGTGCTATGTATTCACTGCAGCAGTAAAATTTTCTAATATTCCAAATTTAGCCTTACCTTAAGAAGAATATCTTTGGCAGAACACTCAATGAGTGCGTCTTCTTCTAACAAGGTATTCTCTTTCCCTAGCAGAATTCCTGCCTCTATGGCTGCACCAATGGGAATAACTTCATCTGGAGGAATCGAATTCAGTAATTCCACAGTTGGGAAAATATCTTTCATCAGCTGCTGTAGCTTTGGGATTCGGGCAGACCCACCACAAAGAACTACCTGGAAAACACATCATAATTATTTCAAATCTTTAGCCTGTGAAATAAAAAAAGACAGGTCAGACCCTGCAGTGCAGAAATACAAACTGCTGTAAGATGTTTTATCATCTGCAGTTCTTTAAATAAAAACTGATATAATCTTTGGTTGACTTCTGATGCTTTTGCTTTTGAAATTAAATATGAGGTCTTTGAAAAGTTTCTCTTATAGCAAGAATCCCCTAGATAAAGTAATACTTGGAAAATTGAAAAATTCAACATAAAAAGAACATCAGGTTGAAAGGAACTTCCAAAGGTGATCTAGTCCAACCTCCTGGCAAGAACAGGCAGAGTTACAACAGGCTGCTCAGGACCTTTCCTCCATAGATACATATTCCACAGACTCTGCAGGCCCTTAATTCAGCATCTGATTTTCCTCATACTACACATTCCTTTCTTGGCATCTAAAACTTCCCCATGTTGTAACTTGTGCTGCTTGCCACTCACCCTTCCATCATGTAGCTGTAGAATACAGATACATGTATCATGTAGCTGTAGAATACAGATACATGTATCATGTAGCTGTAGAATACAGATACATGTATCATGTAGCTGTAGAATACAGATACATGTATCATGTAGCTGTAGAATACAGATACATGTATCATGTAGCTGTAGAATACAGATACATGTATCATGTAGCTGTAGAATACAGATACATGTATCATGTAGCTGTAGAATACAGATACATGTATCATGTAGCTGTAGAATACAGATACATGTATCATGTAGCTGTAGAAAAGAGCATGTCAGGTATTATCCATAAGCCTTATTACAGTGACTTTGTTGAAATCAGCCAGCTCTGAAAACAGCTAACTCCCATTTTTCCTTATGTAATACAAAAACCTAATTTACAACTCTGAACTTGTTTATTTTTACATTTAAAGTGTGCCACTGTTCTCCATCCAAAGCATTAAAGCCTGAGAGCCTAAAAGGCCACCTAAAAACCATGGCCACCCAAAACCAAAAGCTGTTCTTTGAACAGTGGCCTGGGATACTTCATTATCCATCAGAGAAACTGAGAGGTGACACAGCAAACACTAATTAAGAGTCTGAAATAACATTGTCACTGAAAGCACCAGGCAGCTTTAGCTGCAGACCTTATGAGCCAATTCTGTCAGCAATGAATGCAGCACCATTTGCCAAGCACAGGTACAAAGAGGGTGAGATGAATTTCCTCTCTCACAACAACACAACAGAGACACGAATCAAACTATTGATGTCTGCTGCCTTGTTCACCATCTTTGGGATTAAAGCACTCTCTGGTTTGGCACCTCACATGGTTTTTAAGACAGCAAGAAGGAGCACAGGAATCAAGTGGACACTTAGTGATTTGTTCAACTTGAAGTCAAAACTTTGTTTTTCTTCAGGAGTGTCAGCAAACCCTGTCCAAAATTCAGTGAAGGCAGAACAAAGCCCACAGACTGAACTTAAAGAAGGTACTCCTCAGCTTGAATTTGGCAGAGTTACACAAAAGCACCAAATGGAGACAAATCCTCCCCACCTACTCAATATGCAGCAGCAAAAACACACAACTGAACGTGACTCTACCTTATATTTAACTTCAAATACCTGAAATGAAAGCAATTACAGCAGTTCTGAAGACCCTGAATCTATAGACTTTGTTGGATCCCAGTCAAAATTGCTTAAATATATAATGAAATAATTTCAGTCTGTGAGGAAAACAGGCCCCATAAGCATTGTTCTTGTGGAAACATTCTAGAAATAAATAATTTCTATTATTACCTTATTAATATCATCTGCTGTAAATCCAACTTGCTGCAAGACCTTTTTAATTACTTCTACACATTTACTAAAAAGTGAAGAACAGATAAGTTCAAACCTGGCCCTAAAACAGAAAAATAAAACATTCAAAAAGGATCATGTCGTCCATTAGAGACAAATACCTGAAATGGAAGAACAGTAATTTTTTAGAACATACTTTAGTTCTCCAGCTGGTACTAAGGGATTAAAAAAAATAATCTTTTCCCATTATTAATCTTCAAGTGATTTTGTTGCTGTGGAAGTATCTGTGCTACTAGTTCCAGCAACAACACCTACATGCACATTCATTCTACTTCAGTGTACTCTAGAGAAAAAAAACCAACAAAACAGTACTGTTGTCTTGATAATACCAGTATTGCTGTCCTGACGCATGCCAAAAACAAAAAAAAAAAAATTAAAAAAAATAATCCTGGAACTGCTTCATGATCTTTAAAAGAGATATAAGGACTCAATTTTTAGAGGCAAATCAAGCTGTGTCCTGATATCCTGATCTTCACACATGGGGTAGATTAAGCAAATTAAAACACAAATGTGTCCCTCTGCTTTTGTCTCTTTCAAGCCTGCAAACAAAGTTCTGCTTTGCACAAATACAACAAATCAAAGTCTGCAACGCTGATCCACAGGATTGGCATCCTGATCCAAAAGTGAGCTGACCTCAGTTATACAGTATTGCTTCTCACACTTTCAAACATGTTGTGCCTTATTTTAGCAGCTCCAACTGCTGAAGTTCTGAAATGGAAAAGTCTTTTTCATTTTGCTAAAGCTGCTGCTGCTGCCTGGAAGAGCAATCAAAGTGAGCTAAAAATCTCACTAAGAGATCATGCCAAGGGCAAAGGGACTGAGTAGAACACAGCAGTAGGAACAAAAAGACAGAAAATATCTTTCTACTCCAGCTCTCACTGAGAAGCAACATCAAGACTTGCAGGACTCCAACCATTCTGGATCGAATTTAGATGAAGAGTCCACAAGCCATCTTCTCTTTAATTAAAGTACAACAACAAAAACAACAAGGGGAAGGAAACAGCCACCTTGATTCATTATAGTATCTACTCTCCTCCCATCAACAACCAGACTCTGAAGATGGGGTCTCTCCTTGTGTCTTTTTGCACTTCATTTGCTAACCATCAGGGCAACACTCTTGGTGTGACTGCCCAGATCACTACAGATTACAGCATAACAGAATCATCAACATGAAACAGCAAATTTGCTTTCAATCTTACTTCTCTAAAATAAACACGTCAGAAATCAAAGCTTATTGAATGAACATCTATAATATTACCAAGAAAGATTTCAGTAGACTCAAGATCTGCCTTACCTGGACACATTGCAATCGAAATCCAATCCATCATACAATGAATCAACAAAACAGTTTGCACTTCCCAGGGTTGATAAAGAGTGCTTTGCAATATCAGCACTGTTCATTAACTTCATCATGGCTCTGGGATTTCCTCTAATATCATGTTTACAAGACCTGGATTTAAAAAAAAAAAAAAAAAAAAAAGATGATACCAGTTTAAAGAGGCAGGAATTTGACTGGTAACTCCTTCTGAAAAGAAAAAGCAGGTTAGAGCTCTTGAACTTCTTTTTGTCAACATTTCAGTATTAACTACAATACCACAACTGAAAGTTTGCACTGATCTCGACACAGAGTCCACAGCTGAGCCCTTATAGTTCATCACCAACTTCAGGCAATATCCACCCAAACCCAAGCATTTCCCAGCCTTCCTCTTCAGCCCCAAACAACTGACTGCTCCTTCAACACCATCTTTACTCAAACCATTTCACTCACAGAGAGTCTGCTGGATTGTTTTTTAAAGTAATCACCACATAATGAAGATCCTGTCCTAACAGCAACATGCTTGGAATTCAAATCTTACCTCTGAAACTCAGAAGCTAAGTGTTGTGCTAGAGCTTCTGTGAAGCAAACTCCACCAATGCTGTCATCTGTGTTCGTAGCAAGTACACGATATATTCCACTGTTTACTTCTATGACTGTGATAGAAAGTGATGTTCCACCCAGTTTATAAACCAGCACATTGCTGCCACATTAAAAAAAATTGAAATTAGTATAAATTTTGACGCACTGTCAAAAGATTATCACCATCAATTGAAGGTTTTAATCAGAGGAGAAGTATGTGAGAATAGTAAAGAAACACCAAACAAGAAGAAAAAAAAAGTTGAAACTGACAGCAGTCTTTTCTTTTTTGAAAGCAAATGATCTGTATATTCATAAATACAACCAGATGCACCTACTGAACCCAGGAGCTGTGTTCTAGTTTTTCCAGCCCATGCAAAATGATGTCATCTCCCACAATTAAAACCAGCTATGCCAAAATATGTATAAAAAGGAACGCATTTTTATTCAGGCCAACCAGCTTATTAAACAGAAAGTCTGAAACAGGGGACAAATCTTTAGAGATAATTCTCAAAATATAAAAGACCAAAACAAAGGGATTTAATACACTACAAAACTACAACTCCTAAATGCTTATTGTCTTGAGAGAAAAAAGGAAAACAAGCCTCATGCTAAGGCAACACAGCATTTCATCATTTAAGATTTCTCAGGATTTAAGTACAGCAGCTTAAAAAGAAGTAAAATATTAGGATTTTACCTTTTCCCAGTGGGTGAATCTTGGCCAATTCCATAAGCAAGGAGAGCTGCAGATGGTTCATGAATTAATCTCATAACATTGAACCCAGCAGCTGCAGCTGCTTCTCTGCAATGAGCCAGAACAGCATTTCATTTTAATGATCTCACTATAGTCACACACCATTAGCATTTTACCTGAACTACAGGTGCCACCTAATCAGACCTTGTTTATAGCATGATATGATATATTAACAAGACTGAGTGACTGGAAAAAAAAGTACCAAGAAGGTAAATTGCTACCGTGTTCTTCAAATAACTGGATGTGCTGTGTGCTCACTGTCAAAGAAAACACTGGTCTATCAGACTACCTAGCCCATAAAAACTGGCAAAATACCTCACAACTACACCCCACCCTAAATCAAACCTGGTAACTTACCTTCAGGCAAGGGATTAAAACTCCTAATTGATATATTAGTTCAACAGGTAACAAAATAATTACTGTTCCTCACTTGCAACATTTCACTTAAATGCTTTCTTGAAACTTCAGTACCTCTGGGAATATGGCACAACTTGTCTCCTTTAGTTTGAAGTTGTCATTTGAAGAATGTTTCATTACAGACACTGCATATCCCCCTCTTGCTCTTTTCTGACCAACTTTTAGGCGTGTTTCATTTATTTCTTTCATGACAGCTAAATGTAAGGGCTTCTACATATCAGAAAGTGGAAACAGATGCTGCCATTTATGCTCAGCTTTAACTATTAGAGGAACTGTTAGAGCAAAAGTGTTTCCAAAGAGAATTTCAGAGTAGAAAAATCAGTATGTATTCCATATCTGCACTCTGACAAAGCAGACCTCAAGAGACCATGTAGCACCACTCCGGGGAGTATGAAGGGTAGGGAGGGGAAATTATAGAGGAGGGTGAGAAACTACTTGCATTTCAAAGGGGTCACTGAAGATCCTGATGTGAAATGAAGTTCTATCCTTGATGAAAGCAAATTTTCGTCTCACTTCAGTGATTCAGAATTTTCTTTTGGTCACATCAGCAAATTCAATTAGAAGTTTTTCAACTCAGGATTTAATCTCTTGTTTTCGTATTTTCCCTATTTAAGTAGCATCCCAATATTGTGACCATCGGTCACAAGTTGAAGTCCAGCAGCAGAATTCCCACTGCTGATCTTCCAGCCCATCTGCTTTAGGCACATAAAATAACAGAAAAACCTCAATGCACTTACCCAAGGGCATTTTTCTGATTCTCTCCAAAATCAAATGGTACAGTGACAACAACATCATTCACATCTGAACCCAATGCAGACTGGGCAGTCTCTGTTTAGAAACACAGGTAGAGCATGGTAAGTGAAAGCAAAAAAGAAAAAAACATATGACACCTTAAAAATAAAAGGACAGCTTAAAAAGCTAAAACATGTAATAATTTAATTATTATATACCTTTCATTTTACTGAAAATTAGCTTTGCCACGTCTTCTGGGTTAATAAGTTTGTTATCTATTTCATACTGAAGTTTTCCATTCTTCTCAATTATCTGTAAGCAAAACCAAAATACCTTTGTTAGACAGTAATTTGGTTAATAACAAAAAGTAATATTTAATTTAGGTTCTGTTTAAAGTAAAAAGCACTAGACTGTGTAAACACTGGACTGTGTAAAACTCTCTGTATTAGTATTCTACTACAAGGGAGGATAAATGCTTCCAAGATGCTTATCAAAGATCACAAACAGACCCTTAGCAAATGACATTTAAGAACTTAAGGAGTCCAGACTTTCCCTTTCTATTAAGTTTTCCTGAATACAAAAGCAGTATTTAGAACAAAAGTACACTCCTGGTTATATTCCATAAGAAAAATCCCAGCTATTTTTAAAAATTACACCAAAATGAACAGTCAAAACCCACAAAAAGACTCACTCTTTGTTATGAAGGTATTTTCCTGGGTAATTTTTCTCTTGTTTTGCAAATTTTTCTAGCAACCAGGACAGTATCATGCAAATTAAATACTGAGATTAAATCAACTGGTTAAAGATGTTAATCACAAGGTGCTGCAACTTGAGCATCTTCTACTAGCTCTAAGGAAAAAAAAAACAACGCTATTATCTAAATATATTAGGATTCATTCCTTTGGAGAATGGCCAAGAGATAAAAAATTTTCTGTCGCAACTAACTATATTATACTGGCAGACCCCAGAACATGGTTATCTACTGGATAAAAACAGATACATTCTACATAACAGCAAAGGGACATCATATCAGAGCTGATCACCATAAAACACAGACATGGGTGTGGCCAGAACAACGACAAGAAAAGCATAAAATTATACAAATCATCATACTCACAGAGCATTTGCTTTCTGCAATATATTTCTTTGCTTGAGGGTCTCCAGCGCTGTCCATGAAAATTCAAAACAACAAAATAAATCACATGTTCAAGGTTAATTGCACAAATGCATCTTGCTGGTATTCCTTTTAACATCTCCAACACATCAAGCTATACTTTAAACAAAAATTCCTGTCTTCACTCTACAGATACATTTATAGAGTAGAAGAAAACCCAACAGTTCTGACTGGTGATATCTTTCATTCTCCTTTCCCAAAACTTATGATTGAAAAAATACCTACTACTTACAGAAAAGGAAAACCAAAACCACATTGGTTTAACCTGCTATCCCCTATGAATATTATAAAAGATTTCAGTGATTTTCACATTTGCATGTGAAAAGTGCTGAGAAATACACCAGAACAGGTAACAGCTTGTTAGCTCCTGTCAATGAAATAGCTGTAACACACAGCTAGATCACATCACTAAAAAGTTTTGTCACATCTGTGATGTTACCTACAACTCAAGAGGGTTTAGTCCTACTGGAATTGCCAGTGCAAATTATCACATGTCCACTAACAGGAATCACAACAGGAACTAATCAATAGTTTCACTGGCGCAATAAAAGCAACACAAAGTTTCACGCAAACAAAACCACAATGGATTTTATACACAGAAAAGCAAACGGGACAAGAAATCATAGCCAAGAAACTGAAGTATGTGTGAAAAGCATATATGCAACTTGTTACTATATTTCACAACTTGATTTTCACGGACAAGTTCAGACCTAATATACAATTTTTCTTCTCGACTTTTCTATTTTCAGAAGCTTTTCTTTGCTTCTGAAAAGAAGAAAGGAAGAAAATACATAGTACCAACCTCATAATACCAACCTGGTCTAGGGGAAGGTACTCCTAGAGGAGTTGGAAGGGAAGTGATCATTAAAATCACTTTCTTTCCCTTCCAAAGAAAACAGTTCAGTGACTCTATGGTAACAGAATGATTTTTTAAGAGATGCCTTTAGTATTAGTGCTGAGACGTTAAACCATCTTAAAATGGGAAAAAACTTCTCACTGTCCCTTTCACGCTCGTTCTCTCACCTTCGCCCAAGGATCTGCTTTACTTTCACTACAGTGTTCGAAATATTTCTTATCCTACTTTGCTTCGCAGCTAAACCAACAACCTGAATGAAAAATAAAGGAAAACACAAAAGGAAAAACTAAGTAGCCGACAGACTTCTCCTCCCCCTTCCCTTCCCTTCCCTTCCCTTCCCTTCCCTTCCCTTCCCTCTCCCCACGCCATCCTGCGGAGGGGCAGCCTCACCTCCTCGCTCTCCGAGAACGCCACGACCGCGGGAGTGACCCTGTCCCCGGCATCGTTGGCGACCACGTCGGCGCGGCCATCCTGGGAAGAGAGAGAGGCACAGCCGTGAGCTTGCGGGTGCTCCACCGCCGAGGGGGAGCTCCGAGCGGCAGAGCAGCCCCCCGAGCCCCCCCCCGGCCCTCACCTTGTACACGGCGGCGCAGGCACAGGTGGCGCCCAGGTGCACCCCGATGGCCGCCATCGCCCCTCCCGCCCCGACGTGCCTCGCGCGGGCCCGCTCCCAGCCAATCCCGCTCCGCGCTGCGCCGACGCCGGCGGAGCAGCCAATGAGAAAAAGCAGAGCGAGGGACGTCATCGCGCATAGCAACGGGGGCAGACTGTGCGAGCGAGACGCGCGGGTTTTGGCGGGAAGCGGCGCAGAGGCGGCTCCGTGAGGGGGCGGTTTAACCCGGGCGGCGGGAAAATAGGAGTTAAAGTGCGGGAATTAGAAAATAGAGAAATCAAAATAGGAAATCGAGAGTGAAGTGGAGAAAGCAGCACGTGTGGGTGTGGTTTATATCCGTGGCGCCTCTCGCGGTTTAATTGCTGGCAGTGAAGCGCGTGGAGGGAGACATCGTAAATCACAGAATCACGGAACATTTTCCAACATTTTCCATTAGGCTGAAAAAGATCTCAGAGACCATCGAGTCCAACCTATGACTGAACATGGCCCTGTTAACCAGACCATGGCACTGACTGCTGCACCCAGACTTTCCTTAAACATTTCCAGGGATGGTGACTCCACCACCTCCCTGGGCAGCCTGTTCCACTGTCTCATTATCCTTTCTGCAAGGGGATTCCTCCTAATGCCCAACCTTCCTATATTACAGAAATCTCTGTATCTAGTGCTGCAGGTTGAGCTGAAGTGCTGGCTTTCCATCATCTAACAAGGCATGACCAATGCCTGAAAACAAAGCTCAGCGTCCTGTAATGCTGCATTGCTGCTGGAGAAATTAATTCTCAATACCACAGGACAGGGTAATAAATGAGAAACAAAAAGTCTTGATATTCAGCAAAATTGAGATTATTTGATATAGACGGAGCGAGCAGCGCTGGGAGAACGTGAGGGGTCACCGCCCACTCCATCCTCCATCAAACCTTGGTTTGCAGCCTCTTCTTATGATATGGTCTCTCGTTGTAATCAATAATTTTTGTTTTTTTGCTGTCATAACTTTTCCGGGCAAGCAGTGGTGGTCGAATAAACATCCATAAAATCTTTGGGCGATAGTCTCATAGATACCCATCTAGTCTTGGTAGATACAAACTGGCAAAAGTTGGCAATTCTGGTCTTTGTAGATAGGAGGCATTGATCAGACAAAGGCAGGAAGTCTGATTTTGCAAAATCTATTGGACTATTGGAAAGTCTGGTTTTGCAAACTAGTAGCAGATACAACTTTTTTAGAAAACATAATATTCATAACAGGGGGTTTTAAAGCAGAATGATTTAATCATATATTTTCCTCTATCCTCTGTCCATGTTTCACTTCAGTCCTTAGTATTTTGGTTTATACAAACCCCAATACTTTTATGATTAACATAAATCTTTTATTAATTATCACACCAGGGAAGAAAAAAAGAATATCTCTAATCACTCCTGGGGAAATCAGTATCATTCACACAGAACTCCATCCTGACCAGAGCAGTGTTCCAACAGCTCCTCAGATTCCCTGAGGCCTCATAAAAGGAACTGCAAAGTTCACATTACAGGACAGGCCACCTCACATTTGCAACCTCACACTGTCCAGGTGACAGCACTTGTGTACATCTGGGTGCTCATTTGTGTCTCATTTCCATAGGGAGTCTAAATGTCCCTCTGGGCCATCTCACTGCATTGCTCTGAAACAAAAATTGTCCTTATCCTGCTTCATAAATCATATGTTGAAGGCCAAAGAAATGGACCAAGATGACACGGAAGTAAAAGGTGTTGCTTGGAGTCACAAAATAATTTTCTGTCCCAGAACAGATCCCACAGTTCTTTAGTCATGGGACAATCAGTCTTCCTTTGGGTAACTGAGCTTGCTGAAGGTGCCCAAAGCCTGGAGCTCAGATGCCAGCAGTCCATGCTCCAAAGATGATGGCAGTGTGACAAAGGCAAAGCTTGTACAACTGGAAACAATTCCTTTGGAGTATGTCCAAATTGTAGCTCCTTTCTGTCTTCTCTTGTAAACGGAAGGATGAAAAGAGAAAGAGGGTAGAAGTGGTCAGAAGAGAGCTGTGTAGACTGGAAAAAGGCATTTTAGGGGGAGGGGGGCTCCCCATGATGCTTTTGGCAAAGGAAAAGGAAGTCTGGGAAGACACGCTGAAGATGTGAGGGTAAAGGAGAATGTAGGCTCCAAAACAGAAACCAGGAATATTTTTCCTGTGCTTTCCTCCTAATCTGAATACTGGTTGCACCATTTATGTCAATATACTGGTACTTAGAACCCAAGCCAGAATGTGTAATCTGTGCATTACAAGGTGCTTGTGGCCACACTGTAACTACTCCTACACAGCTAAGTATGCCCACAGTTATTTTCCAGTTGTTATGCCATAGATATGTCCATATGGACACACAAAAGCTTTCTTTAACCAAGTTAATGTTCCTGCCAGGTGTAAGCAAACCTGAGTGGTAGCAGGCAAGAAATTCCTTGGCAGAGGTTTGTGGTGGCAAGTGATGCTTGCTGAACAGTGAAAAGCCCTGGTCTGTCTGTGCTCTTCCTATGTTTTTGGGAATTGTTCTTATCTAATGGGAAGTTCAGAAGCTGCACTGAGCTTGAGTGAGCTGATAGATGGGGTAACAACCCACCTCTAAGTAAAAAGTGGAAGCAGCAGGCTGGGTTTGGAATTTGATCTTGCACACCTCTGTGAGAGCTATTTCTTTGACTCAGGAAGAGAAGCACCCAGCCACAGTCTGACTGGAGTCCTGCACATCTCCAGACACCTACATCCAACAAACACCCACCATGCATCAAACTCAGCTCAGAATTAGATGGGTACTCTGATTAAACCCCTTAGTATAGTTTCCCAGCTGAAAAAGCAGTACCACAAACCTTCCGCAGTGTCAGAGCTGTCCCTTCTCCTCTGGGTTGTGGCACATCTCTTAGCCATCCAAAAACCAGGGCTGCCTTATATCCTCATATCTAATACAAATCAGCCCTCTTTTAATTTAAAAACATCACCCTTTGCAACAGGCCCTGCTAAAAACTCTGTCCCCATCTTTGTCACGGGCCTCCTTTAATGCCTTTAAGGTGGAAGCAAGTGTCTCTATTGAATAAAGATTGTTTTGCAGCTGGTAAATAGTCTATACTCTTAAATGTCCCTTGGGGTGAGGAAAGAGGGATGAGAAAACTTCTCTTAATCATCTTGTGTGTGTTCTGACTTAATTCTCAGAAAATTAATCTTTGAGGAGATGAGATGGCAGCTCCAAGACTGTGGACTTGGATCATCTCTGGCTTGAGGATGTGAACAGAGCCAGTGCAGAGCTCAGGACTCTCAGGAGACCTTTGCAAGATCCTGGTTGTGGAGGACCTGGGCAGGAATCCTCTGTGTGGCACTTAGTCCCAGCTTTGAAAACAGCTCCTTCCCCAAGACAGAGGCACAGACTACACAGTCTTATTGGAGATACTGTCATCTTTGTTAGAAAACTTCCATTCCTCTCACTTTGTATAGAAAGAGGCTTTTCAAGCTCATTGTCTAAACTCCCTGAAGTGATTTCACTGTCATTATTCATTGCAGTACTTATTTTGGGCACATATGATGTTGGAGGGTCTGTCTGTATGACACCTCCAAAACTGCTGGTCTTTGGTGAAAGCTGTAGCTATTTCTGGCTTTGCTCCAACACTTGGCACCCATTACAAAAGTCACTTAATAAAATCGATTTCAGCATCCCTTCTTCATAACTTCGGTGTATAAATGACAGGGAAAAAGCAAGCTCAGTTAGTGGGTCAGATTAGTTAAATACTTAACATTAATATATTAATATAATAGATAATTAATATACAATATATATTCTTAATATATAATAAGTGGAACAAAATATTTTTATGGGTCGAAGGTCAGGGCTGAGTGCTGCGGAGTCTCCTCCACTCAGCAGACCAAAAAGAACACTGAAAGCTTGGCAGGCAAACCTCTTGCAGAGCTGCTCTCAGTGCCTGTAGGTGGCAGAACTGCCGCAGAAATCGCACTGCTACAACTTAGCTGCGGCACTCGGTCTGCTTGGCAGCTCACTAGGTTGGCAGCCCAGTTGAAGTCAGATTAATTTTCTTTTACTCCCACCAAAGTGCTTATTAGAGAGTATCCCAAGATTGGTTTATATTTTAGAGGACGTAGAGTGTATTAAACATCTCTGATTTCGATTGCGAATCAAGTATGGTAGTTTTCTTTTCTTGAAAAACCTTAGAGTGCTTTCAAAATAAACCACCTTTTTTTTTCTTCTTTTTTTTTACTTGAGTCAAAAAGTAGGAAAAATGTGATTTTCTTATAACCTGAAACAACCAAACTGTCCCTGGGGCATTGATGGTTGCTCCTTGAATGAACTGCTCACCCACACTGAAGCATCCCAAGGGAATCTGCCAATGACTCCACTGTTGTCCTGAAAATAGGAAGTTCTTTCAGGTCACTCCAGTACATTCCTTCTCTGCAGCCACTCAGCTAATTGTGAACTATTGTTGACAGGAGCAAGGAGGTGCTGAATGCCAATTAAGCATGGCAAACACACTCCAAGGCTAGAACAAGAACTGGAACAAGTCACCTTTGACAAAGCTTTGTTGAAATTTGGCTGTTAGGGGAATCAAATTTGTGTGAATTACTGTAGAGTAAATATAAGCACATGCCACAGATAATTGCATGTACACTTGGTGTTAATAAAACAAAAATATATAATATTCTCATTGCTGTTTGGGAAATTGCTACTGACTGTCAGGCAGTATCATCTTTGGGCACATCTGTGATAATCAAAGTTGGCTAAACAACTTCATTACTCTTGTCAAGCCTGAGAACTTTTAAACATACATAATACTTTTTTTTCACCAGTAAAAGCACAAATAAACATATTTTTGTCCTTCTTCCTCTCTGTGTTCCAGTTTTTCCATCTCTTAAATGATGTCAAGTTCACTCTGCAAGAATATTGAAAGGTTTTAATAATGGATAAGAAGTGTGTTGAGATGCTTGGCTGGTGGATGCTCTGTAAATGCAAAATGTTATGGTTAATAATGCAGATCTAAGTTGTGACATGAATTACAAAGGATACCATGAGGTAAGCTCAGATCTTTCCAAGCAAACTTCATGGTAAAATATGCCTGAAATTCACTTTTGTGCTCTCAGTGGAAAACCTTGTGTTCATTGAGTGCTGCCATGAAGTTCATACTCTGCAGGGCAAGGTTGCTACAAAAGGATGAGAGGAAATGGCCTCAAGTTGTGTCAGGGAAGATATATATTAGAATTAGATATTAGAAATAAATTATTTGCTGAAAGGGAGGTCAGGCATTGGAATTACCATCCCTGGAAGTTTTCAAAAAGTGTGTGGGGGTTGCACTTGGGGTCATGGTGAACACAGTGCTGCTGGGGTAAAGGCTGGACTCAATGTCCTTAGGGGCCTTTTCCAACCTGAACAGTTCCATGACTCTATGAAAACTGAGCAGTGTTTCAAACAGCAGTTTAAGAAGAGATGACTACCACAGCAAGTTATGATCAGCATCAGATTAGATAGTGATTAATATAGGCAAAAAACAGATTTAGGCATGAGGGAGCCAGCTAGAAACAGGGAATTCATTCTGTGCACTGTCAGAGATTTACCATGTGATCTTGTGGAAGCCATTTAATTTTGCTGTTCCCTGAGTTCTTCATTTGAAAAAAAGCCCAAACCAACAAATAAACAGGAGAAGCATTTTCCTTCCTCCCAAGGGTGTTCTAAGGATAACCACATTAATTAGTTGCCTGCTTAGAGGTAAGTGTAATAGGATGGAGTAGCTAGAACACAGCTCTTATCTCTGCTGACCACTGCTGGTCAGTATCATGTCAGCTAAATTGATTTTTGCAGAAGGTGATTAAACACAATTAAATGTCCATGTTAAAACCAACACTAAGATTAGCTTTATTGAATGGAGATCAAAGTGGTGATAGATTTTGAGCTCCTTTTATCAAAAAACCGTGTTAATAGGATTCATGCAGAGCTGACAGAACTACTTCATTTCCCACAACCCCACTGTTATCTATAAAGCTCAAAGATGAAATTACAGTTTTTTAAACTACAGAGCAGTCATATTTTTTTAATGTGCTAATGATCCCTGTCTTTAGCTAACTTGCTAATATTCCTTTGGCAATCTGCTGTTCATCTTCAGGTTTTTATTGTTGCTGTACGTAAAGAATTTTTTGACATATTTTTACAATTCACTTAGAGAAATTTAGTTCTTGCTGTGGACATCATAGCTTGTCAGCAGCTGTGGGGATGCAAAGGAAGATAATGGCATCTGGAACCATTTTTTTTAAGTTCTGAGAAAGCCCTGGTTAAATGACAGAATTCATGCTCAGTAAAATCTCTGTCCATCTGCACTCACGGGCATTAATTCAAATCCAGTAATGACAATAATGATGATAATTATGAATAACAGAGGACAGTCCTGTGGCTTGTGGGAAGCAGATTTGCAGGCTTTGTGCTTGATTTTCAGCATATATGGCTGTGGGTTGTTGGGCAGCCATTGAAATCAGTGGGACTGTTTCCAGCAGCTTCCCTGGTCATTGGCTGGGTCCCTAAACTGCCTATTAAAGCTGGGGAAAATTAACAGAGCTGTTGGCAGCTCATCAGCTGATGACTGAATAGATACACTGAAATTCCCTTCCACCTTTAGAGAGGAAGCTGGGAAAAGCCAAGGGTGCAGAAGAGGGAGCTGCAGTACTGATGAACAAACAGCTGCACTTCTCCTTAGCGACAGCTTCAGGCCTTCCAAGGAATTTCAGGCAGCCAATGATTTTTACTGTGTGATGCTCTGGTTTTAATGACCTGGACCCAGAAATCACAGCTTACAGTTCTGTGGAAAATGACATGTTTTTATGGAGACAGAACCACTCCTCACTCAGGGCAGACCTGGGGCCCAGGCAGCTGGGACACATTGCATTGACTGATCCTACCTCCTGAGCCACAGGAGGGCTGTGCAATCAGGCAGTTTGTGTCAAAGCTCTCCATGCTCTGATGTTAATCAGTCCTGCTGCAGGGGCTCCTCACTTTGGAAGCGGGAGGGGAATCTCCAAAGTCTTCACAGAAGAGCTGCTTCAGGAGACAGGCTGCTTTCTGGCAGCTCACAGGGGACAAATCCCACTCCACCAAGCAGGGTTTTAGGTTTTTAGGTTTAACTTCAGCAGAGACATCTGCAGCACTGATCAGTTGCATGGGTCTGCCCTTTGAAGAAAGGTGTACACTGAATTTTCAGCTCTGGATTGTCCCTTTTGGAGATTTTCCTGGCCTGTTCTCATGCCCAGAGGTTATTCCTCTGGGTACCATTCAACCACAGAGCAAATAGACAAAATCTGCTTGAAGAAATTACAGGGAAACCAAGAAGAATTTCCTGGGGTGCAGAGAAACAGTGAATCAGTCTGGCCAGGAGATAAGCAGAGGTTTCTGTGGATCAGCCTCCTGCCCCTGTGCTGAAGGGTGCTTATCCACTATGGGTCTTGGTGGGACAGACTAAGTGGGTAGAACTGCAAGAGTCTCAGCCACAGGTAGTCTCTTTGCCTTCTCTGTGCTGTAAAAGCTGGTAGAAGACTCCTGCTGCTTTTATGGGATGCATTCTACCATGAAGAGGAGAGCTTCCTTGATGTATCATGTTACTCATTAATTATTTTAATTGTACATTCATCATGTTTGCTCATGTGACAGACTGACACAATCCAAAGCTTTGCTTCAGGATTTATTATAGGTGCAAAATTAAACAAAATATTGCCAAATAGAAACAACACCATTCAATATCTCCTTGAAAATTCATTATTTGCACAATTACAACATCCATTATAAGCAGGCCTGCCACTGCTGTTCTCTTTGATTTGCCATGTGTTTTACCCGATGGAAGAGGGAGTCCCATGATTTTAGCAGTGGCTTGTGGCAGTAAACATCCCTGGCATAATTGTGCCCTGTACTTCCATGAGTTTCTATAAGTGTGCAAGCCTCCCCAGCTTTGCAGCACCCCCTACCAAAGATCTGTGAAAAGTATAAGGTGGCAGATATTTTGGTGAGCTTGGAAAAGGTAGGTCAAGGTTTTAAAGCAAATTGCAGGGTTTTAGGGTCTCACTATCACATTTGGGTAGCTTCCTACAGATTGTTTCTGTTCTTCAGCCTCTATAAACCCAAACAGAAAGGGAAATAAATAGTTCTGTAGTCCCTTCCTCCCTTTTCTCATCTACTTACAGTTTAGGCCAGGAAAATTTGGGGCTGACACTTTCCTTCTAGCCAGAGCAGCCTCTGTTGGAGGCAAGTCTGCATGACTCATGGATGTGGATGGGCACTTTCCCAGCTCTGCAGTGAAGGAGGGGCAATGCTGACTCCTTCAGAGAGAGGTTGCTTGTTCAAGTTGGACAGCTGTGCACAAAGACTGCTGAGTTTCAAATAACTCAAACAAGTGAAGTCTCTTCTCCCTCTTCTTGCTTTCTTTGTACATTAAAAACCTGTGCTCCTCTCACCCAGAAAGTTTTTCATGGCAGACAAAAACTGAATATAGGACATAAACAGCCAGTCCCACGTACTGAATGAAACCTCATTTCCAGTGGCTTGATGACTTTTGGATCTGCTACATTCTTCCTAGTAAAGTGCAGGTGTTGGCATGAGCTTTTCTCGTGGCTCAGACTCATTCTCCTGTGTGATTTTTTTGGTGGCTAATGAAACTTATTCTAAAACTTACTCTTGAGGAAAGAAATGAGACAGAGGAGCTGGTGCCATCCCCCTCTAGAGATGTCAAGGGCTGGTAAAGCCTTGGTCCTTGGCTTTAAACACTTGGAGCTGCTGACAGATCAGTGAAGGATATGAGACTACAAGCCCATTTCATTTGGGGTGCAACAACTGGTCTCCCTGACTGGGCTGCCCTCTGTTACAGCAATTGCTCCACAGCATTTACATCAACTGGGTGAATTTTTTCCTCTCCACAGAGGAGTTAAGGACAATGTGAAAACTCATGCTCTCTAAAGCACCTCTCACATTCTTTCCTCTTGCAGAAAGGAATCTGGATTTAAAACACACAGAGCTGTCCAGGAGGATGAGGGAGGCTCAGTGCTGGAAGTACTGACAGGCTGGGGAGAAGTCAGCAGGGTCTGTGTGGGGAAAGCAGAGCTTTTTCCAAAGTGTCCCTGTGGAAAGCCCAGATTACACCTTGAGCTGACACTGGTATCAAGCCCATGTTGGTCACAAAAGCTGTCTTAAAGGAAAGGTGAGCATTTTTATTAGGAGTTGCTTTTGTAGCACGATAGCAGTGCAAGGCATTTGTCAAACACCTTCAGAAAAGATTTCTAACAGACATACAATCATTAATTATTTACCTTGCAATAGGTGAGCAGAGATCCCAGTATGCCAAGACCTATACATAACACACACATCAACACACACGCAGAGGAGCTGTTTTTCTGCACTATTCTCCGAGGATATGGTGTAAATAAAGCCACAGACAAAATCCATAAATAAATAAAAGGGCTCTGCCCTGTTACTAGTGAAGTCAAGGGTCTCTTACTGATGATACTGAGAGCTGAATTAGCCATAGGGTATTTCTTGGAGCACATGGTACTATGGAATAGAGATAGGAGAGAAGTGCCAAAATGCAGTGAGAATGAAACTCATGTGCCTTGGCTCAGCTGCCTGAAGCACAGGGTCCAGGTCAGAGCTAGTTCACACGTGGCAGAAATGGACATCTGAAGAGACACTTCCAACTCATCAGTTTTTGGACTGCTGGCAGGTTCCCCACACTCAGAGTTCTCCCCTGCAAACACAGCCTGGCACATACAGATCCTACCCTGTGTTCTCAATTGCTTTTTCTCTCTTTCAGCACAGCTAGGCAAATGAGCAGCAATACAGATACAAATTGCAGCTGTTAGTCAGAAAATGCTAACCAAGACTAACCAGCCTAAAGCCCGTGTTGCTAGGAAACAATCTGCCTCTTACTATGCATCATTGCTGTTTGCATGCATCCACTCTTCTGATTTTCTTATTAATATTCCTCGCCTCAGACACTCCTAAGAAATTTCCACTACAATCTGGCACAGAATCCAGTCCTCTGCAGGTCCCCCAATGGTTTAATTTAACCTCAGACCACTGATGCAACTGGCTTCAGTTATTTAATTTTAGTTTGGCAGGAAAGTGACAGAATTCACATGTCCACATGCACGTGGCCATATGAAAACAGGGACAGCTGAGCTTTGCAGGACACAGTAGCATGTGCTGCCTTCTGCATTTCCAGCAGAGGTTTCTTCTTGTCAGTGTTGCTGTTGACTCTTACACGCCTTGAGGAACTAACCTGCCTGCTTGTGATTGTCGAACCATACCCAGAGGGAAGCTCAGGCAAAAATAATCTTGCTAAAATTATTTTTTCTTTGGATAAGTGCCTTTAACCTACAATTTTACATCAGTTCTAGATAGCTCTCAATTTACTATATTAGAATTTAAGTCAATGTAGGTAAATCAATACCCAACTGCAGTGGAGATTAATTTCACCATTGATTTTAAGTGTTTGTGATACCAGTAGAGTTTGCCATTTACAAGCACAGGATTTATTGGTGTGAGACAGCTTTAAATCTCTCTGGCTATGTTACACCAACTCTGTTAAGATTTAGGCTGGGAGCTGGAGGGGGATTTCCAGTGGTCCATTCCCAATCTGCTGATGGTTGCTGATAAACCAAGTCTCCTGATTAAACATGGTGTGTCACTGCTTCCCAGTGCACTTCTATCAGAAAATTGAGGTTTATCAGAAATCATGGCTTTTGCTTTTGTTTCAGCATGTTTTCAGGTGAGATCATTTAAAGCATGTCATGATGCTGTCAGGATGAGGAAGGGGCTCTGCCTGCAGTGCCAGCAGCAGCCTGGGAGTGCCATGGCAGGGCAAGGACAGCACAGACCAGCAGAAATCGCCATCAGAGCACTCGCTGCTGACACTGAGCAGCAGCAGCCAGCAATCCCAGCATCTTATCATCTCATATGGCGGTATTTGGCACCAGCTGCAGCTTCCACAGGCAGCTCCTTGGCTGCAAATCCATCTTGGCTTCCCTGGAAGGCCTTTGCCTTTTATCTTAGCAGTGAAGGAAGGAGGCAGGGTTCCTGTGGATAACCCTGTCCATTGCATGTTACAGAATAAGGCAGAATTCTGGCAGGGAAAAAAGCCTTTTTTTCCCAAAAATCTGATTGCAGTGCACAAAGGACAAATGAGTATTTCACCTTGCACGTGTAAACTTATAATGGATTGGAGAGTCAGTGTGGCATCAATATACATATGCGTTCCCTTGTGAAGATTATTCCCTAATCCCTAGATCTTTGCTGCTTGGGAATGAATCTTGAACAAGCCTGTGTTTTCCTTTGCTTGTTGTTTTTGAAGGAGTTTGCCACAAATACACAGCCAAATCCACTAAAAGCTATTATAAATGAAAACTCAAGCTTTTTGGACCTACTCTAAACACATTTCTTCCCACATTGTATTATACTTTGCCAAAATCTATAGATATCCAAGGGTTTTGTCGTGATCTATGGGTACCCAAGGGCTTTGCCACCTCACTTTACTAAACTGAACTTTCCAGAGGTTTTCAATAGAATTTTAGCTCTCAACTCTCTTATTGTTTTGGTGCTCTTCAAATCCCTTCCAATGAGGGATTGATACAATGGATGGCAACACAACCAGAAAGTCCCACTACTCCAGGACATTCTGCTTACCTAAAGGGGTTATTGACATGTATGCAGGTAGGGCCTGTGAGTTTAAGTACAGAAAATGTAGATGCAGGAAGATCAGCAGAAGAAAATGGCACAAATCATAAAAGGAAAGCAGAAGGTTTGTCCATTATGTTTCTACCTCAGAAATTCCCGTGGAACGAGCAGAATCCCTTCCAATTCCACCAGAAGCAAATGTGCTATCTCTTATCCTGGGCTACTCTGCCCAGGCACCCTCATACTGCGAAAGATGTGGGAGGCAGCAGGAGAGGTTGTGATGTGAATCCTGAGTGAGCAGCTCAAGCCCTGATGGGCAGGATCTGAACTGGTCCCAAAGTCTGACACTGGCAGCAGATCTCTTAACAGCAGGAAGAAACCTTCCTCTGGTAACTAGACCCATGCTGGAAAAAAATGAGATCTACTTTCTGATAGCTGGAGAAGTAGAACAGAGCAAGATGCAGTACTTAGGAAAGAAACTAGTTCATGCTTTAGCAGCCCTTTGAACAGTTTTTTATTTCGTAATCAAACCCAATGGAAAAAAAGGACTCTGATTGTAGTTGGTTAAATACAATGGTAAAATTAGTAAAAAGCAGACTTCTAATATGTTACAAATTAATAAATGCCTGAAAATTCACATCCAAACCTTGGCAGCCTTGTCTTGTCAGGAAATCCTGGACTTGAATTGCTTGACTGAGCAGACATCTCTAGGGCCATTGGGGAGGCCCAGCTGGGCTGGAAGGATGTGCATCTCCTGGAGGTCCCATGTCACATCTGCCCACACTTGGTGTCTCAGCCAAGAGGGTTTGAAATGTGTTGAGGTCACTGAATAGATCCGGTCTTGTGTGGGTTTGCAGTGAATTTTCAGTATCTTCTGGCACAGGGGTAGACACATAGGTGGGTAACTATTTATCTACATTTTTATTTATATCTTTATCTATATCTATATATCTATTTGTAAGTTATTTAGGTACATCTGCTTTAAAAAAGGAAATGGAAGAGGCATTGCTCCTTCTCCATCAGTAATGAACCAAGGACCTGCTTTACTTTTAATGTTACTTGCCTTTCAGTTGTGGTCTGTCACAGAAGTTAAGTCTATCCCTTCTACCTCTTCAAAAAATTTCTATCACTTCATAAAAGACCAGAGTATTAACTCTGGGGATGTGGCCAAACACACCTTGCCTAAACCTCCTTGTCTACCTGCATTTCTCTCCAGATACATTTGAATAAGATAGAATGCATTTCCTATTCAAAACCACTGTATCTTTTTGCAATGAGGTGTAAAACTATGTACAAAATACATAAATTTGGATTTCATTGCCAAAGCATTTCAACAAATGGATGTAATTGCATTGCCTAAAGTATGCAAACTTTTTCTTGTGGTCAAGAAAATATATATATATACACACACAAACACATATAAAAATATAGATAGATATTTAGGTCCTGTACAAGACCTCATGTCTGCTCAGTTATGACTTATTTTTATTTGCCTGTGGAATGACCACGGAACCACGTGTGCACCTAAGGATAGGCTTGCAGTTGCCAGGAGTCAAATGAGCTCAGCAGAGCCCAGACAATTCCCATCAGCCCATGGCTTGGTGTGGGTTCCTATGCAAAATTATTTAGTGGGAAAGGCACTGAAGTTGCACATAGTGTTTAAGCAGCAGTTGCAAAATTTTAAAATTAGGAAGGAAAATAATCACTCTGAACAAAACATGGAAGTGGGAAGGTTTTGTGTACCAGGTGGGACAGCCTCATCCACTGAACTGCTGCAGAAATAGCTGCCATGAGCCCACAGTGTTCTGGAGCGGTCTCAGTCTGTGAATTGGCATTTGCTGATGCCAGCAAACTCAGCAGCCAGAAAAGCTATTTTTTTCCCTACTGCTGAGACCACCATTCTGTAGACTCTGGCAGAGGAGGTGCCTTCTGTCTCCCAGCATGTCATGCCAAGAGAAAGCCTTTTGTCCCCCCACAACAGAGGCAGTGACAGAGCAGGAAGCTGTGAAACACTAACTACTGTTGCTGGCAAGTGATCCATAAAGGAGGGTTCTGCCGGAAGGACACAGGCTGGGATCTGACCTCCCTTTCTGTGCTCACAGCCCGTGTGGATAGGTGAAGCCATCTCTTGAAGGGAGCACTGGAGGGGACTGAGCTGAGCTGAGCCAGGAGCTCCCTGGAAATTAACTGCATTGTTATTGCTGGGGCAAAGATCCGGGTCTATGTTGGAAGCAGGGACAATGCTTTCCCTCAGTCTTGCCACTGAGAGATTTCTGCCAGCTGGGCACCTGCCATGGATCTCAAAAGACAGCTATGAAATTGGTAGCTATCCCAAATTAAATAATATCCTGGAGGATGGCACTGAGCAGCTTTCAGGCCAAATTTGCCATCTTTTGTATTTGCTAAAATCTGCTTTCTTAATGGTCCTTGTCTGGCCTCTCTGTGCAGCATCAGCTCCAGAGTGTCTGAGCAGCAGGATGAGGTACCTTTGGGCACAGGAGATGTGTTGGATTGGTACCCCCAGGTACCCCCTCTACTGCTTCTATGCCCTGCAGAGGCATCTAAATTGGGTAGGGCACTGAGGGGGTGATCCTCTGCATCTGCTCTGGGGGGTGCAGAGCAGAAGAGGGGTGCAGTGTGGGACACTGGCCCAATGTTGTGTGCTGATGAAGGATCTGTTCCCTCCCTGCTAAAGGCCCTTCACTGTCTCGTCCCTGCTGGAAGCTGCACAGGGCCATAGGGACACATGCATGCATTACTGAACCTTCCCAGGGTAAACTTCAGACTCTCTGTTACAAGCCCAAGGGCTCAGAGACACATTTAAAATGTGGAATCTGCAATTCTGGCATTTCATCTGCCTCTGGGAACCAGGAGCTTTAATTGACTCCTTCTCAAGCCTTAAACACTGCTACAACTTCTTGGCTCCACTCCTTCACATCTAAATCACATACTGGATCCATCTTTTCAGAAGACATTTTGCTGCAATAAGATTTTCAAAGTTGCTCCTTAAATTTTGTGGCTAATTTCACATTTGCAACGTGTGAATGAAATGGCCAGATTTTCCCAGCCTGGAGCACCTTGAAAGTCCCCGTAACTTTTGTCCTTGCCAAGTACTTGCTCTTGAAAGCAGAGTCAAACAGACCTGTGCTGTGGTTTATCATGACCTGATTATATTGCAGTGAAGTCAAAGAGTGGATGTGAGGGGGGAGCTGCTATTTAAAACCATTTTCCTCAAAATCAGAGCGTTCCGTGGGAGCAAGACAGCTGCTAGATGCATTGTGGGCACTGAGATGGGAATTCCTGCCTGTTTAATCAGGCAATCAGCTGCAGCCAGCAAAACCGACCCCGACAAGGCAAGCGATGGAAAACTGCACCTGCGAGCTGCCTCTGTGCTGTGGTGGGGCTGGGAAGGAAAAAAAAATAAAAAGAGAAGTCTAAAGACTGGATCAAACAAATGAAACTTAAAGTGTAGAAGCTGTAGAGAGGTTAAAAAGTAATAGCACCGTCATGGATCATCTTGCAGGCTTGGCTGAGAGAGGACTCAGCGCATCGTGGTGAGTCATCATCTCTGCTTGGGAAATTTTCTGAGTGTCTGCAAAACCAGCAATCCTCTGCTGAAACTTGTGTAGCTGGGTTACCATTCCCACTGCCTGAATAATAAGTCTTAAGACTTATCCCACTGGATAATTAGTCTTAAGGACACCACAGGGATGCCTTTGGATTGTTGCCTGTGAGGTCTCAGCGAGGAGTGCGGCAGTGAAACACCTGCAGAGCCCCGGTGCCGAGGCAGTAGCAAACCCAAACATCCCTGTTTTGCTCAGGCACTGTAAGCAGACATGGAACAAGTGCATTGCATCAACACACATATCTATTTCCCAGCCTGTTGGTTGGGAATTGCCCCTGTTTGCACGTGTGGGCAGGAGGCAGCACGATGCTGAAGGGCAGCCCCTTACCAGCTGCCCACAAGGATCTAGATCAGGCACAGTCCAGATCTTTTACTGTTAGACCTGAGCTGGTTGATTACTGTGCTTCCTGTACTCAGTGGATGATGTTTAAGTCACCCACTTCTATTGAAATTGATTTTATGTAGTCATTAAATGGATGACACCAGACTGGGAGGAGTGTCTGATACACCAATGGATTGCAGTTCCCTCCAGATCTCAATAAGCTGGAGAAATGGGCCTGCAGGAACCTCATGAAACTAATCAAGGAGAAGTGCAAAGTCCTCTGCCAGGGGAAGAACAACCCCAGGCACCAATACGTGCTGGAGGCCACCCAGCTGGAAAGCATCTTGTCAGAAAAGGACCTCGGTGGACACCAAGTTGAACATGAGCCAGCACAGTGCTCATGCAGCCAAGAAGGCAAATGGTACTCTGGGCTGCATTACACTATTACTAGAAGTAGGAGGGAAGTGTTATTTCCCCTCTACTCTGCTTTCTTGAGACCCAAACTGGAGTCAGTTTTTTCATCTTGTTCAGTTTGGGCTCTCCAATACAAGAGCAACGTGGACATACTGGAGAGAGTCCAGCAAAAAATCATGAAGACAATGAAGAGTCTGGATCATCTGTGCTATGAGGAGAGGCTGAGAGGGCTGGGACTGTTCAGCCTGGGGCAGAGAAGGCTCAGAGGATCTTATCACTGTATTTAAAAACTTGCAGGCAGGGTACAAGGAGGAGGAGCCAGGCTCTGTTCATTGGTGCTCAGCGACAGAGCCACAGGCAATGGGCACAAACTGAAACACTGGAGATTCCCTCCAAACACCAGGAAACACTTTTTAGCTGTGAGAGTAGCTGAGCACTGGCACGGGTTGCCCAAGGATGTTGTCTCCATCCTTAGAGATATTCAAAAGCCGTCTGGACACAGTTCTGGACAATTGCTCTCGGTGGTCCTAGTTGAGCAGGGGACTTGGACAAGATGACCACTAGAGGTTCCTTTCAGCCTCAACCTTTCTGCAATTCCGTGATCCTGTTTCTTGATTAAATACAGAATCTTGGCCACAGGCATGACTGTTCATTTTCCCAAGCATCAAGCAAGAATGTTGCAAAGGAAACAGAGCTAAGTGATGTGCAGACATGCCAAAATTAAATTGAACAGAGTGAAATGATTGAGGACCCTGTTTGGTTTAATCATCTATCTCTGGTCAAGGCCATGGCAAGTGTGGGCTTTATTTAGAGTTTTCAAGAATAAGCTTCCAAACCAGAAAGATCATTTCACAAAGTACCGTTTCCTGAAATGATAATTGCTTTGGTAGATTTTTTTCCCCACAAAAATGTTCTTATCAAGAAAGATGACTTCCTCATACAAATATGAAAGAGGGGTTTCTTTTCCTGTAAATAGAATGTTTTTTTGGAAGTGTTTTTATAAAATACGTAGAGGTTTACAGGGAAATACAAACCAATTATACAATTTTAAAATCTCTCATTATGTTGCCCCTTAGTATTGATTCTGGTTTTAATACTCACAAATCACTGCTGTGCTGAGTTGAATAACAGGTTTTGTTCAGCAAGCACTCAGAACACAAATTAAAATATATGCCTGAAGTCCTCAGTGATGATGTATTTTCAAGCACCTGTGAGGGAAGAGGAAAATATATTGCATTTCTTTGCGTCAAAAATTTCAGAGTGAGATTTTGTGGCCCACGTGTGACACAGGTACCTGACAGGATTCCTCATGGCTCTCTTTCTCTTAGTCATGAAGACTTGCTCAGTTAAGGGCTCACAGAGTCAGAGGAATTGCATTATTTTTTTCTGGGAGGCAATTGTTGCATTGTAATTAGCATAGTCAAGAATGAAAAGGTGATTTTAAGGGTGAGAGTAATGACAGTGCCTTAAAATTAAATAGCACAGGCTATATTTTTCTAGATGGATATGGGGAGGCTTCAAGGAAATCCATGTTTTCTGCTCCCAGACATTGCTCCCTTCTTTTGCATGCCCCATTTCTCTGTTTACCCATCCATGCCCAAAATCAGATCCCAGGTCCCCGAGGGCAGGACTGTGCCATAGCCTTGGGTGCTGTGCCATGCCCCAGCTGCAACACGCAGGCTGAATTACACAGTGATGGATCTCATCTGCATAACGGAGAGCCATTCCCTGCACAGAAGGCCACAGAGCAGATTTCCTCTCTGCATGATCCTAATTAGCCATCTGTGGTGTGCAACTGGAAAAGGGCTCGGCTCCACAAGCAGAGCAGGGAAGGGGCAGCCAGAGAATGATTCCCCCATTCCAGGCTCGGCTGTCGTTTCTCTGTCCACTGCAGTGGAGGTGCCCAGTGCTGCTGGGAACAGTGACAGGAACAGTGACACAGCTGCAGACCAGCAAAGGAAGGGCTGAGACCCCCTGGATTCCCATGACAAAAACTGGAAAAATCAGAGTTGCTTGAGAAAATCCCCACTGGGAGGGTGGCCTTCAGTCCATCCCTTTCCAAAAGGGCATCTGGCAGTCTGCTCCATCCATATGCCAACACGTGTGAGCAAAGCAAGCGTCTGGAATATGGAGAATGGCTCCAGGACAGTGGATTTGGCCATCAGGGTCCACAGATGTGTCTGCTGCATTGAAGATGTTTCCAGTCCAAATAAGTGTGGCCAGCAGGTCAAGGGGAAGGATTGTTCCCCTCTGCTCTCCAGGGCTACTGCATGAGGCTGGGGGAACCCCAGTACAAGACAGACATGGACATATTGGAGTGTGTCCAGAGGAAGGCTGTGAAGATGGTCAGGGGGCTGGAGCCCCTCTCTGTGAGGACAGGCTAAGATAGTTGGTGTTGTTCAGCCTGGAGAAGAGAAGGATCAAGGGAGAAAATAAGGTCTCCCTATTATTATTATTATTATTATTATTATTATCATTATTATTATCTTCCTGTACTTAGAGGGGGCTTATAAGGAAGATAATAGAACCATTTAGATTGGAAAAGACCTTTAAGGTCATTGAGTTCAACCATCTATGTGTCTTTTAAATACCTACAGGAATAGTGACTCCACCACTTCCCTGGGCAGCCTGTTCCAAATGGGGACAGACTTTTTTAGCAGGGCCTGTTCTGGTAGGCCAAGGGGTAATGGTTTTAAACTAAAAGAGGGCAGATCCAGACCAGATACAAGGAAATTATTTTCTTTTTGCAGTGAGTATAGTGAAATAGTGGAACAGGTTGCCCTGAGAGGTGGTGGATTGGAGATGTTCAAGGCCAGGCTGGACAGGGCAGTTTGAACCTGGCCCTGGTGGAAGGTGTCCCTGCTCCTTGCAGGGGGTTGAACTAGACCACCCTCCAACCCAAACCATTCTATAATTCTAAGTTACAAACAAGATAATCACCCCTTTTAAAAATTCCTTTAAAGTTACCTGCCTTTTGGAATGATTGCTAAGAATCAGCTACTGGACAAGTCTGTGTTATTTTAAAAGGGCTGTACAGAGACTAGAATGCATATTTGTAAATTCAAAGGAAATCTTTCTGTGAAGTAAAATCATTGGAACTCAAAGAAATATTTTGTGCTTGCTCTTTTGTTTTACTTAATGCTCTCAGTCACGCCATGTTAATACCAGTGGGTGAGAGTGAAAACCGGAAAATTGCTATAAATGTATAAAGTTGTGAAGGTTGGATGTGTAATTGAGAAAGGAGCAGAAAGTAAATGAAGCTGATCATTTACAAAGTCTCAATTATTTGAAACTCTTCTGGCTCAGAGGCTTGAAGTGTCATTAGTGCATGAAAGGCCATTTTAACAAAAATATGGATTTTAATCTTGAATCCTCTAAACTACAAAAGGAAGAGATTCTACTGCTGCCTCAAGGACAGCTTGTGCTCTGACAGAAGTTTTATTTCAGTTGTTGTTATTCCAGCTGTAGGAGCAAGGTTCTAAATCCATCTCAGAAACCAGTAGCTCTTGTTATGAAAGAACTAACTTAGTAAGCAACCTTCTGATTTTTCCAAGTTTTTACTGATGGAAGCAGCCTGCCTGCATGGAAGATAGCAAAGGAAATATCATCATCTCATTGCACCCATTTCAACAGAAGAATCAAGACTTGGTTTACAAAAGCTTCTGGCTCCAATGCCCAGGACTTTGGTTTGGTATGAATATTATTTGCATGGCCAAAAATGGAAAATTTGAACAATGACTTTCATGAATATAAAAAGTGCAGTGTACATTCATCCAGCTCTAGGAATCATCCAACTTCTGATATTAATTCTACAGTAGAACAGCACAATTTTTTTCAAAGGACTTTAGTTTAGCTCTTTATTTCCAGCCTTCTGTAATCTCACCACATGGGTTTATTTTTCAGTTGTGGTTTTTCCCTGTACTCAGTAGGAATCCCTTAGGGAATAAGCATTTTCACAGCCCTTCAAAATTATGGCCTTTCCTGGGAAGACAGGGGGGTGTACTCAGAGTCTTCCTCCAGCTGATCAGTTAGTCTTGTCAGGTTTTTGGCATTCTAAGACAGGAGGTTTTGTAGCCTCTCAGGAGCAAGATTTTGACAGGCATGCTGAAGATCTTAAAAAACCAGATTAGGAGTGGAATATGGGGGGGAGGGGTGTTGTTTGTTTGTGTTGAAAGTGTCAAAACATTTAGAAATTTCAGGAATATGAGTTGAAAAATAACTTTACAAGTTTCCTATTCATGTTTTTAAAAATTTGTTTACTATTAAGTAAATATTTTTGTGAATCAGTCTAAATTTTTCCTGTCTAGAAAAGCAGGCTCTGCCATAACTGGATGAGAATAATAGTTCTTTTCAGCCAGTCACATACCCTTGGTGATGCCTAATAGCAGGTACAACAGAAGATGGAAGAAACTCTGAAATTATTAGGGAGTGTTCTGGCTACCATGATAATCTTATTTTTTAACCTCAAAGCCTATGCAGCTCAGATAAAAGCAGGGCAGGCCATCTTATCTCATGGCTTATCTTACTGGTTTCTTGTTGCATCTCCAGCTGAGCTCTTTTCAGCCTCCCCTTATGAACTGGTCCCTCTGGCATCTTCAGTGCTCTTCTCTGAACCACCTTCTATTAAGCTCCATCCAAGTAGTGCCAAGTTGCTTCCAGCTGATTTAATGATTTCATGGTTTAGCCACGATCTCTTCACATCCTACTCATCTTCTATAGAATGTATGTACTGTATATGTATGGAAAGCATACATCACACAAACGTAGTTCCAACCTCCGTGCCACAGGCAGGGACACCTTCTGCTAGACCAGGTTGCTCTAATCCCCATTCAACCTGTCCTTGAACAATTCCAGGAATGAGGCACCCACAGCTTCTCTGGTAACTTGTGCCAGGGCCTCACTGCCCTCACAGTAAAGATTTTCTTCCTAATATCTAGACCTGCCCTCTGGCAGTTTAATATGTTTCATATGAAGTGGGAGGAGAGAGAAGCTCAGCTGGTTTCCAGCTAAAGTTTGGGCAGTCTGAAAGGAGATCGAAGAGATCACAGGAGACTGGGTTTGTATCCTCTGATCACCATTTCAGATCCCCTAAATCTGAAGGCAGTGGAACTCTATTGATTATCATCAGCTCTAATTTAACCTAAAACTTACTTTGGTGTAATGAACATACTCCTTCTGCAGGCAGCACAGAGGCAGCTGATGCAGGTTATGGCTTTTGTCAGGATGAGAAAGGGGAGGTGCTGGGAAAGGCTGAGCTATGGCCAAACCCACCAGACAGACATGAGTTTGGGAGGTGTTTAGAGAGTCAGTGCTACTGTAGGAGTGATGAGGAAAGAAGGGACAACACATAAGAAGAAAAGCTGTAAAACAAAATGCTACAAAACTGGCTCCTGTGAAGTGAGAGACCCATCTAGGCTTAGCTCCTGCTGCAAGCCTGGAGCATCTGAGCAAAATCTGACCTGATGCCTCCTGCTGAGAAGAGAGTATAACATCAGCCATATAAAGGAAAAATTTCTCTTGAAGGAATAATACTGAAGACAGGTCAAGAGTTGGCTGCAATTCACCCTCTCCATTTACTCGACATGTCCAGCTCCATGAGCTGTTAAGCCAGAACATTGCAGCTCATCATTAATTTATGAGCAAATTCAGGAAAAATAAGGCAAGTCTTGTCTCTTGTCCTAATAATATCACACATAAAAAGTGGTTAGTACACTTGATTGATCGGTGCAAGGAAACCTGCTTGAATGAAATGTACCTTGAATCACGACTTCAGTGTTTGCAAGAGTGATGGGCTTGAACCAAATCCCAGTGGCCCTAAGCTGTGAGGAGATGGAGCTCATGTCTTACTGCTGGGGCTCATGACTGCCACTTCTTAGATGCTACCACCAAGTTCATTTTGGACATTCTCAGCTTGTGAGATTTTTCATGTTATCATTGAACTCAGGACAAGACTCACAGGTTAATTACTCTTGTCCGGATCATTCTTTTACAGGTACAATGGAGCATTTAGCTCTATTTTTTTGGATGAAAAAGTGTCTCTGTGGCTCTCACAGCAAGCAGGCACTGAACATCCTCCCTCCTCAGAGGCATCACAAGCACACACCTGATTTTTAGAACAATCGCTCTTCACTCAGATTTGCATCTGTGCCATGTGGTGAATTTAAGCGCTCGTGACTCACTGGAGCAGCTAGTCTTTGTCTAGGCTGATGTCCCTATAAACTCACTAGGTTTTCAGAAAGAGTGGAAGAAAAGCTGACATGGCCAGCTGAAGACCTGAAAATAATTGAATGCAGCTCGTTGGCTGAGTGAATTGCTGAAATAATTACTTTAATTCCAAGGATAGCTTACTATTTAATTAAAGAAATGTCAGATCATTGAAGTCTTAGTTATGCACCACCTTGAAATTGTTGTTCTTATCTAAGCACCAAAAGCTTTTCCCACATAAAACCAGTTCTTTGGTCCTGCCTCACGATCTGACCTCTCACAGACACAGAGCTGTGCAGAGGAGCAGGGCACCCAGGTGGGCGCAAAATTATCTGTTGGCACTTCCAAAGGAATCCATGTCCACCCCAGTGGATGCAAAGTGAGAGGAAGTTGCTGCATATCAGCACAGCCAGCCTTTTGCCTCCTGGCACTTGCTGGATGCTGACATTGGTGTTGATACTTTCACCTCAAGTAAAGCAAGGTGGACCCCGAACCAACATCAACCTCTTCCATGACTATGATAAAGCTAATGCTTTTCACTTCAAGAGTTTCCAGTTTTGCAGCACGTTTTTCACCTCTGAGTTTGCTTTCCCCACTGTTAGATCCTCTCCTAACTTTTTCCAAGCCTTTTTGGGTCAGCAGGCAGCTGACTCTCACTCTAAGATCTGTATGGTCTTCACCTCACCCTGGCAGTATTTACAGATGGGGGAGTGATACAGGACAGCAAGAGCCCCTGCAGGAAAAGATGCATTGCTATGCAAGCTGGAGGCTACTTTGGACCTTTCTAAAACCCAAAACCAGCCACTGGGATGTGCAGATGTGCAAGACTCAGTTAGAAAAGGATACAAAGAGAACTTTAAGGTTATTTGGGATGAGGGACCTGAGATTGTTTTGCTCCCAGCGCTCAAAATTTACACATCAGGAATTTATCCCTCAACATTCTGCACTTTGGTTCTTGATGAGCTACTGGAAACATGAGTTTCTCTTAATATGTCACATTTTTGCTCTGTTGCACCTTACAGGAGCAAAGGAACAATTACAGGGAGGGTCTGGCAAATGCATACCAACATCTAACAGCAAACCAGGCTAGAGAAATAAATGGAAGACTGTGACTGTGTTGGGAAAGACTGAACCCCAAATTTCTCTTAAGAAGATATTAGCAGGTAAATGCCATTTTTGTATTCATAGGCCTTTTTTATCAGCACCTTAAAGGCAAATAAGAACAAGCTGCTGCCCTCAGGAGTTTATAACCTTTTACAAAGAGACAGGATATGTATAGTGGGTGGAAAAAAAGAAGTGATTACTCTCTCCCTTTTTACAGATGGAGATAGAGATCAAATAACATCTCTGCTATCACACAGGAAGCCTGTGGCAGCACAAAATAGAAGGAACTGGGATTTTCTGGAAGCAGATGCTCTAACCACAAACTCCCTTCTTCCCTCACTTCCCGCTTATTTTTATCAGCCAGCCTCAAGGCACTGCACATTGAAAAAGGAAATGTCTCCCTTTACAACCACCCAACAGCAGATGAGTTTTAGTAGGAGGCTTCCCTGGTTTTCTCTGGGAATGAAGTGGGCTGTGAAGAGCAGTGGGTGGCTTTGAAAGGAGCTGGGAGACGTGATGCTTCCTGGCTGGAGAAGGAGCTGTGGAAATGGGTCTTGCCTGTGCTGTAGGAGGGTGTGATGGACATGGGGTGCCCCCACAGCACCCCATCTTCACCCTCCTGACCAAAACACCCGCTTGTTTTCCCATCTTAACAATGATTAGCCCGGCCAGAACTTGGAAGTACGTTCTTGATCCAGGTCAGTGACAGATGAACGCTTTGGGGGCTTATCGCTAATAAACACCCGAGCAGCGTAACCAGAGCCAGTTTTGCTATTGTTATGATGACACTGATACAGTGTTGATGCTGTTATGGCCCCAGAGCTCGGGCTACATTATCTTTTTGCCTCCTTCACCAGGTAACTTGAGGCCGTGGCACTATTGATTGAGGACTGCCGGGTGCTGGAGTGTCCGCTCCTGTAACCGTAGCCTGCTGGGGCTATGGGGCTATTGTGAGGGTTTTGTTCAGCTGCTGACAGCTCCCAGCAAGAGCATGCAAAGGTTGCATATGTTTTTATTGTGCCTCCACCTCTTTGCCTTGTAGACAATAGGAGCGGGCGGCAGTGAGGAGATAGTGGGCTGACTGTGGTGGAGGACAGAGCAGGAGGTGTAGTAGCCCACTTCTGAATGCTCCTGGCAGCAGAAAAGGGTGTGCTCTCTCCTAGGAAGGCTGGAATGCCGTCATGCCAGGGCTTTCATTTTGGGCACTCTTGTGGATGTGAGTGCAGCCTGTTGATTATGCGGATGTGGAAAGCAGGCTAAGCGGATCCGATAACCTGTCATCCAAGATGCATCCTTTCCCTTGCTCAGCCCTGCTCACCTGCTTCGGAAACACACACGAAAACACTCCGTTTGAGCAGCCCAACGCAGGTCCTGTGTCCATGGAGGAGGAGAAGACAGAGGCAGCCTCAGCAGTGTGCCTGCAGCCATCCACAGCAGCAGCCAGCAGCATCAAGCACGGAGCAGGGAGGGACAGCGAGGAGATGTTCAAAGGCAGCAGACGCTCTGACAAACAGAGCCGTGCAAGCGGCAGCTCCAGCAATCACACTGCTGCTCAGGCAGTGCCTGCTGCCACCGAGTCATCAGTGTTTGCTGCTAAAGAGCTGAGCCAGGAAGTTATTGCACTCTGCACTCACATCCCCAGGCCGTCCATCATCCACGTGCCAAAGGTGAGTGCTCTAGAAGTCACTGTGCAACAAGGTAAGAACTGGCTGGCTTTTACTAAGTATAAAAAGGGTAGGAAAAAAATCCACGGGAGCATTCACCTTGTATTGATTGGCACGCAATCAGGAAGGGACTAATGGCTGTTCTTACTAAAATAATACATTATGACAGCTATAGCTTTCCTGCACTATCATCAGAAGCCTTAAGGGATGTTTGTAATAATATCAGGCACTTTTACAGTATGTTTTGATTACTTGCCTTCGTATCTTTTGTTGATCTTCACTTCTTTTGGATCTCATCCAAAATCCCTTGAAATGAACAGGCACCATTTTTTCGCCCCTGACTTGAGTGAATGCTGCATTTTTGCCACCTCAGCCAGGTGCCTCAAGGCTGTGGCACCAGTGGCTGCAGAATCCCTTTTCCATCTAATTTTTATCTTGTGTGTGCTTAAAGACAACAGTAAGGTTTTGAGTGAAATTTTGGTGAATTTAATAAAATCACAAAGTTTGGTGTTTTGCCATTGTTACTACTAAAATAATAAATAGTTATGGAGAAAAAGTGCTCTTCTCATTTTCTCTTCGCCAGGTAACTGGAGAGCACAGGCTCGCCTCCCCCGATAAACACTGAGGAATAGAAGCCACATGTGTGACTCAATTTTTTTATATCATAGCTTTTGTTTAAGCGGAGTCCATTCCTCTCCCCACTTCCCTGCCAAATCATGTGTATTCAGAGTGCTGCTGTTTGCTTCCCCTTCACAGTCCGGTAATACTGTGTTTTGCAAAGATATCTGCCCTTCTTGTAGAAAAAGTGCTAGAAAAATATTAAATGTGAGATATATCTGCTGGAATTAAGAAACTTACCAGAATTAGGGTTTCCAAGTGGGTTATGCTGCAATTACCAGAGCTGGGAGCTCTGTAGACTGCCTCAGTCCTGTTGCCATCAACCACAGCTGCTACGTAGAATTTAAGTAAAAAATATAAGGAAGAAATTGAGTTACCCAAGAACAATAATTTGTAGAAGGGAGGGGTGAATATGAAGGTGCTCTGGATTCTGAAGAAAAGCTAGCTGGCCAGTATCTGGGGATGGAGTTGGTATATTTAGTCCTTCTGACATTCAAGGAGCCAAACCAGATGTTATCAAGGTCTCCCTCACCAGCTGTGGTTTCACTTTTTTTGTTGCTTCGCTTTTATGAAGTATTTCTCTGGTTTCACTTTTGTTGTTGTGCTGTTGGGTTTATATTGTTGCAGATTTTTTTGTTTTGTTTTGCTTTGTTTTGTTTGGTGGTGGTTTTTCTGTTTTTTGGGGGTGGTTTTGCTTGTTGTTTTTTATTTTTTTCTTGCTTTGGAGATTCAGGGTGGATGTTAGCAAAGGCTTTCTCACCTGGAGGGCAGTGCAGCATGGGAGGAGGTCACACAGAAATGATGGGGATGCTGTGCTTGGAGGATTACAAGACTTGGCTGGACAAATCCAGGGCTGACCTGACATACCCTTGGCAGCCATCTGGCTTTGAGGAAGGGGTTGAAAAAGAGACCTCAGGAGGCTCCTTCCAGTCACCATTTCTGTGACTGTGTGATGTCTGGATTTTGATGCATGTAAGCATGAGGCATCTCTTTGCTCTCTCTGAGACAGCCCACAGTGCTCTTGGCTTTACAATGGTTTTGTGACAAATTCTCCCCTCTGTCTGCTCCTATCTGCTCCCTTCTAACCATTTCACCCTGCTTTTCTCATCTGCTGCTCTTCTCTGCCCTGTCAAAGCCACTCCAGCACCTCTCCCATGCTGTGAGTGTTCATTGTAGCAGAAGAGGCTCCTTATGTTGGGCACAGGCATCTCAAACCTCCACAGGCCTGTGCTGTTGGAACAGGCAATGCTGAAGGGTCAAGACTGTGGCAATCCAAAGATGCTCCATGCCTGTGCAATGGTGGAGCAGGGATTCTGCTGGCTAACCTGACCCAGGGGTTTCTCCAGGAGCACACATGGTCCAATTTTTGGAGCAAAATTTGTATGAATCTGCAATCAGAGGTGAAGTCAGGAATGGCCCAAATACCTCTGGACAATCTGTGTGATTCAATCATACAAGGCACTACTTCAAATCTTTCATCACAGATTTTAGGGATTTTTTTAAGAACAAGCTACAAAACAAACATCCAGCAGGATGTGTGGTCCTGCCTTGAGGTTCCTGCTGAATACTTTCTTCTAAGTCCCTTGATGTTTTCCTGTCACTGGGGAGATCTGTAAGGAAATTCCTTGTTAGAGCAGGAATTGGGCTTTCTGCTGCCCCTCACCACTGGGACCTTCCTGCCAAGGTCTGGTCAGTGACACCTGTGAAGTCCCATGCACTGGGAGCACTTCTGTCTCCACAGCACACAGAGCCCAGATGTTGCATCTGGTCAATCCCAGGCTGTCAGGGCACTCTGCAGCTAATGGGCTGGAATGATTTTGGTGGCGAGCTGGGGAGAAACAGGAGACCCACAGAGCCTTGGTATCTGAGTGTCCACGTTCAGCTTTTCTGTGAGATTTACTTAGCAGCAGCTCTTGGTACCCTACAGCAAAGCAGCATCCTCCCTCAGCTCTGCCCATCAGCTCAAGTGGTTTTAAAATGTTAGTACCATGTCTGATTGCCTTCTCAGGTAAAGAGAAAATAGACAATTGAAGCAAAATGAGAAGAGGGGGCTGGCTATTCATGAAGACTGTGTGATGCACTGGTTGGAAGTCAGAGTAAAGTGGGTGGAAGAAGGAATGCAGGGTGTGGACTGACTCTGGTGGGTTGAGGATGAAAATGTGGCATGTGGAGATGCTGGGGGGTTTGGACTTTCTGCCACAGCTGGGGAAGAGACATGATAAATCTGGAGAGGAAGAAGAGGGTGCCAGCAATGGGACTTCAGCAGGGCATGGGGAAGAGAGAGGGAGGTTATGGTCAAGGCATGTGATGGGCTTGGGACCACACACACTGCTCCTGGTGTGAGAGGGAGGAAGAAGATGGAAAGAAAAGGTGGTGGGAGGCACACAGGACATCTGGTGTACATCTAAGCGAAGGGACTCAGGGAAAATATGGTCCATGAGAAGAGAAAGAGGTGCACAGGCTCTCCATGAGCAGGGTGTGGGTGGCCTTGGTGGGAGGGTGGAGAGGAAAGGAGAGGAGAAAGCACTGATGGATGCTGATGGAGAATTGGGGCTGGAGGCATTTCAGTCCCAAAGTAGAGTTCATGCCTGTCCTAAAATAGTAATATGCAGACATTGCTAAAGGAGCCAGTGAGGCCCAATGGAGAAGACCAAGATTTCCATCTTGCTTGTTGTATATGAATTTCCCTTTGCATCACAGTTTCTCCAGTGACAAAACAGACAGAATTTGTCTTATTTCCTATGCAATCACAGTGAAATCTATAAATTAAAATAGCATCTGTCTGCTAAGTGTCCATACAGGAGTCACACAATCCTACACAGGAAATCTTTAATTAATGTTCTTTCATCAAATTCTTCAACAATAACTGACATTATGTCAGGATAAATACTCATAGTATTTTGTCTCCCTCATTTCTAAGATGACATCATCAAGGAGCTAAGGACAAGTACATGGAGAACTTCTAGCATCAAGAGATTTGATGTCTACCTGTCAGCATAATCCTTTTCAAGCAGGGAGAGCATTAGTCCACTTTTCACTAATAGCAGCATACAATTCTAATTTGAACACATAATATACTAATTAACGAGATCTTCCAGCTGACCCTCCCTCCTGGGACATGTAGTCACATATTTTGGATTAAAATGGAGTTGCATGCATGTAACCAAATCCAGAATTTGATCAATTATTCCTTTTATGAGAAGACTGCATCTGTTCCAGATGGAGCCAAGCTTAAATCTGATATAAACATGATCCAAACAGAAATTAGATTTGAAAATAATTACCAGAGAGATTGAGTTAGAGTTGTTTGGTCACAATTACCATGGCAGCAATATGCTTGTAAATAACCAACCATCATTTTAATATTTAGGGGTTGCCTCAGTAATAAAGCATGATTAAATGTCAATTAAGTACTTGACATCTTGCATCTTTGTCCTGATTCTGATGTGTAAAGAATTAATTCTCTTGTGTTTTGTGTGCTGGAGAGTTTTTATCTGCCTTTACAAGGCCATAAATCAAAGCTGCCAGAACTAAAGACAGGAACTTGCCTGTCTGGTCTTTCAACCTCAGCTGCAGCATGAAAAATTTTCTCATCTTTTATTTCCAAGTACAGTTTTAGCAACTGATAAACTCTGGGGTGGAAACTTAGAAGAAATCCTTATTGCTCTGAGCTGTGCTATGACTCCAATAAATGTTTCATGTTGACAAATGCATATCAGTGACCCTTTCTACTTGCAATATCACTCACCTGACTTGAACTCTGTTGACCTTCACAGTTCAGATTGTTTTATTTTCCAAAACTAAAGAAACCCAAACATTATCCAATGCATCAGGGAATAATTTTTTCCCTTTCAAGCTGTTTGAGCTACCAGAAAATCAGAAGCTGAGATCTTATATTAGAGATCATAGGGATGATATGTCAGATGAAGCTTCCCATTGCTCCTGCAGAACCTTAATGAAATTGGTATCACCTGCAACTTCCTAGATAAAGTGCCAGTCATACCTTCAGGGTACATAGAACCCTTTAGAGGATCTAATAGCTACTTTCAAATCTTGAATGTGCATCTTTGTCTGTTTTGCATTTGCACCTTCTTGGAACATAGAGTAGTTCCTTGGCTACTGAAGACACTCAGTGGATTTGACACAGTGAAGTTTATTTTTAAGACTCTGGACATAACAGACAGGCTTTTGGTACCATAATTCACAACTTTACCATGCTATGTCCCAGAACTGATCTGATTGTCAAGATAATGACGTAAAACAGAGCCTGGTAATGATTTGTCACACGTTTACAGGAGGGGAAAGTGCTCAGTGAGTGGAGATACAGGACTGCAAGAGATGAGGACAGTTGAGATGGAGGAAAGCCCTACACTGAAGTTTTTCCTTGTAGGTAAACTCCATAAATACATTGAATATGTCAACAGTCCATTGAAAATAATGGGACTTCTCACAATCAAACTCACTCATGCTCATGGTTTTGTAATACCAGCTCCTAGAACACAATGCTCATGAGGATTCCTGGCATTTCTCATGCTCTCCTGGGAAAAGAGCCCAGAGTGGTTGTATTCAAACTCCCCTCAGGTGCTGGCCAGCCCTGTGGGTCTGAGTGTCTGACTGCTGAAGGAAGCATTTCAAGCATGTTTTGGGAGTTGTTAAGTATTGTGATGAGCAAGAAGCTAAAAACTATCAGGAAAAGAACATCATTACTTGGTGATTGGCAGCTGCTCAGTACTGAGCTGTCCCTATGCTTACCTCGGCAAAGGCTTCTCTCCACCCCGCAGCAGAAGATGTTTGTGATCATTTCATCAGTGGGACTGTAGGACTAGCACAGGGATAGTCTTTTCTCCAGCACAAGGAAACATTACTTTTATTTTCCCCAGTATTACTCTGGTGCAAATTTGCTTTAATTTAATCAAATTAAACCCAAAGTGTAAACCCCATCTCTTTATGCAGCTCTAGCTGGATGCTCAGCCTCAGACTGCGATTGCCAGGGGAGCATTAACGCCCTTTGCTCCTCTGACATCTGCAGGAGCTTAGCATCTCAAATAAAACAGTGTCATTTATACAAATTACATTTCTATTTTAATGCTTTGGCAAATTCATTTGTGAGATTATGGCCCTGGCGATTTGTCCAGAGTCCTCCAAGAGACTTGAGGGAGTCCTTGGACAGGATTGATTCCCACCCCCCCCACGACCCCCCTCCAGCTGTTTCCTTGCTGTCTCTGACCAAAATCTCTTATTAGAGCATGCTCCTGTAATGTTTCCCTTCAACTCTCCCTCTTCATCTTGACTGTGTAGCTGGCAGCTGTCTGGGGAGTGTGTGTGGGCTGGCAGTTCTTCACTCTCAACATAAACAGCACCTAAGTGAAACCAGACTTTCTCGTTACATTTTTTTTCTTTGCTTTCCACTCTCACACAAACTCAGAGGTAATAGCAGCATGGAACCTCTTAACCTGGCTAATGCACATCTCATTTTCTTCCATGCACATATGCAAATTAAAATCCATCCTAGTGGTAGAAGCAGCAGGCTTCAATCGAAGAGATTGTGTGTCCTATCCCAGACTGTGCTGTCCCTAGGTTTTCACATCTCTGCACAGAGCAGTGAGCACTGCCAACCCACTCCTGCCTGCAGAATTCCCCATCCAACAACTCCCCTTTCATCTTTCACATGGCATTGCTTTAGCTGACCCCAACCAAAATGGTGCAGTTTCCCCTATTTGACAAGAAGCTCTTCTTTTTGCTTTTCTAAATCTCTCTCTTACCTCTTACTTCTTCGGCTTGCATCAGCTGGGTTATTTTTTGCAGAGGGGGTTATGCAGTTGCATTTCAGCTGCTGTTCTACAGCATCTTCTGCCCAGCAGATTGATGAGGGACAGCCTAAGAGTTTCTTTCATGCCCTCTCCCACACTGAAACCTATTCCAGCAGCTCTTGGGAGTACAGCTCTCCTCTGTGCCAACGACAATAATAGAAATAGTGGAGCTTTCAGGGAGTGCTTGGGAGTAATGAGACCCTCATTTAAAGGGGTTTAAGGAGAATTTGTGAAGTTTCATGAAAGGTACTTCTGAAAACAAGATATTGTAACAGGAGCACTTTGAAACCTCCTCTAGGAAATTGGAGACTGAACCTTGACAGGTTTTGGGTTTCATCACCAACACAGAACAGCCCAGGGTCAGTGAAGAGTTCATACCCCTTCTACTCTTAGGGTGAGCATGAGGGTCCTGGGATGCTGTTGTGTGAGTAAACACTGGTGTCCATTAGAATTCAGTTTTTGGCTTTTGCTCATTTTAGCACCTGCAGAACCAGTACTGTTCAGCTCCATAGGTGTTCATCCTGTTTGCATGCTCTCCATAGCCTTGCTCTGAACTCGGTGTGAATGTGTTATGGTAACATTCTCCTTCCTCCTGCCTTTCAGTAAATTAAAGGGTGTTTGCAGCTCTTGGGGAGAGATAAGATGCAGTTTGAATCAATGGAGTAATTACAGAAGAATATGATACTAATGGGACTGATTTGAATGCATATCTAAGGATGAATGCTGTGGCTCCCTGCCCAGACAGTGCACACTTTCCCCATGATGAGTTATTTATGACTTGATACATCACAGCTCTGCTGTTTTGTTGTTGATAAAGCAAACTCTGTCAATATTGTGCATTCTCACTGATTCAGGGCTGGCTGCTGAGCAGTCTCCACATCTGGTACAGCCATGGCCACCCCCTCTCCAACAGCAAAAGCAGAAGAGAAAGGCTGATTCAGGGCAAGTTGTGCCTGACTGAGTGACCATAGAAGTCCTTCCTTGGTGGAGTGATGGCACCAATGGACATGAGAAGAGCTATTGATTTCATCCACGTATCATTACCAATTTATCATTATATCCAGACATAATAGTTTGCAGTACAGCTATTTTGAATCCTTCAGAGTCCACCCCATGTGGCATCACACACTTCTGGCATGACAGGATTTGTCTTTGCTTCTGCTTTTTTTTTTTTTTTTTTTTTTTTTTTTGTCCCATAGGCATGTGTTGAGGACAATTGTACCCACAGATATTGTTATATCTAATGCACTGGGTCTAGGTGTTAAAACAAAATACTGATCTGAAAGGCCAAGGTTTGGCAGTTCAGCTCTACACTGAGATCAGCATTCAGCCTCTCCCCAAACAACATGCGTGTATGCTGAGCTTTAGAAAAGTACTATTTAAGCCAGGTCTAATTTATTTATTATTTTTAGTGGAAACATTTAGACTATGAACAGTGACAACAGTGCCAAAACTCCAAATCATCAGGGTCATTAGTTCCTCTAATAAAACAACTGAGCACAGCCAGACCCAAGTGTTTGATATGAATGCTCCCTCCCAGTGGAGATTGTCATTGATTTCAGAGTATCAGATGCAAAATGCTGTTGTTGGAGCTTTGCTTCAGAGCATGCACATGGAGCTTTGTGTTGGGTAAGGACTCCACGTGGAGGCTAAACACCCCTGAAAACAAATGTATAGTCCCAAATTACAGTGCTGTAATTTGGGACTATACATTTGCTACGCATTTGGAATGCAGCCCTGTTCTGTCACCCTCTTTTCCACACACCAGCAGTCAGGACTCTCCAGCTGCTCTGTCTAAATTAGTGCTTTTTTGTCACTGGCACTAGCAGAAGGGACCCTTAGCTTTCCTGCCCTGACACAAAGCAGACAGATGCTGTTGCTAAAAGACAATGCCTTCTCAGGGGACAGGGCTGTCCCCTCACCTGTACACATACAAAGCTGCCTCCAGCCCTGATGTTGTACTGGCTACATGAAGAGAAGCTAAGCACAGGCAGAGCTAACAAATAATTCAGTGGGTAGAAGTTGCTGAATGATACTTAGTCCCACATGCCAAATCGTTGTGTTCCTTGCTCTGCAATTTCATATTTAAATAGTAGGGGTTAGTAAAAAGATCTAACTGACCTGTTTGCTGACAGAATTTGGTTTAGTATCAAAAGCAGTAGCTAGATGTCAAAAGATAATTTTTAGGTGCCTAAAGTGAAATTTTAACAGATACTTCTTGCTGCTGAATACCTTGAGTCCTTCACTGGTTGTGTATAGGAACCAGACCCTGCTAATCAAATCTGGGAAACAAACAGTAGTAATAGCGCAGAACCTTGTTTCAGTGGTAGGTCTCAATCTTCCACAGCCCAGCTGCATGATCTAGAACCTCCCAGGGGAAAAAGTAATTAAGTGCAGTATGACTTTGCTGTCCAGGTTGCAGGTCAATGAGATTTCAGGTGACTGGTACAAATTCTTAATGACTGAATGTTGTCTTCACTAGGAATAGTGCTCAAGTGACCCAGGCATCAACACCTGCATTGAATGATGCTCATCTCGCACTAGAGTGGGTCATTTTCCAGACTTCAATTTGTGTAAGGAAAAATTTGCCTTATTCCCCATGAGGACCACAGCAACATGCGTTCAGCTTCTTTGGATGTCTCCATGGGAAGGTCCTTTCCTAATATTAAGCTACATTTGTCCTCTGATTCCACAAACCTGTTCAAAAGCTCTTCTGTCTGCTGCCATCTTCTTCTGCAGACCTGCCACACCTTGGCAAACCACTCCTTTAATATCCCAAGTCTTCTTGGTACTCACTGTCCCAATGCTGGGTGGGTATGTGACTTTCTAGACATTAAAAGCAAATATGTCTTTAGCAAAAATCAGTTTCAGTTCATCTTCCTTCCACTCAGCTCCAAAACCTAAGTGAGCTTCAGTCCTTCATGTTGTGTTTTTCTCTGCTCTCTGGAAATTTTTCTTCCAGTTTCTCTGCTATTATTCAATCATATGTGATCCTTTGACAGAAGCATCTAATATTCATTATGCTGCTACCATAAAATTCCCATTATACACAAACCTCCACAGTTCCCAGTTTTAAAAACTGCAACATATATAAATGACAAATTGAAAAAAAACCCCACTCGAATAGATTTTTCATGTTTCAGCCAAATATAACCATATAAATTATTTCAAATGTTGCAACCACAATTACAAGATGAGTTCGTTTTTATTGCACAAGAATTCAGCAGTTTCTTATCTGGTATTATAACTCTGTTTTAAAGAAAGGTGTATGAAATCAAGTCCCAGACCTTGAGGTCCTCTATGTGAAATAATGCACAATTTCTGAAAGGGAAGAGTTACAGAACCAGCTCTCAGGAAACTCAAATAATAAACCAAAGCAGTAAAGGAAAATTATTTATGCTGAGTCACCATCCATTGGCAGAAAAATCTCACTAGTAGGATGGAATCTCTTCATGTACAATTTAGAGTGATGGAAGGGAAAATAATTTAAGGTCCAAAAATGGCCCTGAGGTGATAGATACAGGTAAATGCATAGGGAGAAGAAGAGAATTTTTATGTCAACAAGATTTTATCTGAAAATAACTGTAAGAGCCCATGGATGACTGCTGCTCCTGCCCCAGCACAGCTCCAGGGATAGCAGGGACTGGAACCAGTTATTTGGGCTCTGACTGAAGCCAGTGGCCTTAAGCAATTGCTTGTCCTTATTTTTCTGGCTATAAGTTTTTGTGGAATTCTCCATTTTCAGAGGGATATTTCTTTCTTGTAGGAGGATTTTCCCAGAGGGCTTTGCTCATACATAGGGAAGAAAGCGGACACAAGCAGATTTTAATTAAACCATTCTTTCAGCTCCCCAGGCTTGTGCAATTTAACTTCTTCTCAGAGATAGTATTAACACTTATGTCATTTTTCATTATTGTTAGTTTTGCTTGTGGAATTGCGCTGGCAAGAAACCCCCTGGAAGCAAATGCTCATTGAATCCTATTGTTTCCATTCCCTTCAGCCATCATTTCTCAGCCAAAGAACAAATGCTACCAGCAACAGGAAGGAGCTTGATTTTCCAACTAACTCAGCAGAACTGCACATGCAGAGAACAGGCATAATATCTCACTAAGACTGCCTGTTTAAAGGCATTATTTGTCAATAATTTTTTTTAAAAAGAAAAAGAAACTGGTAGTCTTTGTAGTGGACTGAGATGGAAGACACAGAAATTAGTGGAATTGCAGTGGCAGAGATGTGAAGGAAGGGAGAGCAGGGATGTGGGAAGTAGAAGGGGTGTTCCACTGACCCCCAGTCAGCAGCTCTCCCCCTCTCCTCACCCATGTGTTAGCTCATTAGCAGCCCTGATTGCCATCTGAAGTTATAAAATAAACACCACCCCAGTGGAATATCCTGGGATTAAGCTCTCAGGCCTGTCAGGGCATGAGCTCAAGCTCTGCCCTGCTCTGAAGAATGGACAGATATATAAGGATGTAGATTGAGTGAGCTGGTTGTTATATTGCCCTCCACAGTGCAAACCCTGAGCCATTTCATGTCAGAGGCTCAGCATTTGCTGCAAGCACGAGAAGAACGGGCAGCTCTGGTGAAGCTAATTGCAAAGCCTAGCTAGGTTTAAACCCCAAGAGGGAGGAATGCAAATAGTCAGATATAAAGAAGCATCTGGAGCCCAGTGTGCTGTTTGCAGGATACTTTGGGTCTCAGACAAAGCTGTGACCATGTCAGCAGTTGACACTGACATGCCGAGGTGACTTCTCATCACCATATGGGCTCCTCTGCAGAGATGTGCTGCCACTGCTCCCTTTCACAGGGTGAAATGCTCAGGGGCTTCTGCTGGGCTCCCCCCATCTCCCTGTGCTGGAGGTGGATGCAGGAAAGTGATCACTGGCTGTACCTGCCCTTGGGGCATGAACATCCATTCTCCAGCATGGGAGGGGGACTATTTGAGCTCAGTGCTTTTTTCCTACCCAGAACTCTCTCTGCACGACTGTGTAAAACACTCAGTTTATTTAAAGAAACCATGCTGCTCTTCAAGATGCACCAAGGCACTGGAGGAAAGAAGTCTCATCTATTCTGATGGGTTTTTCATGATGAGTTTCTTTCCTAAAATACCGTGTCACTGTGATTTTCCTCTCTGCTCTGATAGCTGTCACAGTGTGTGGGTCTGGTCCTTTGGTCCTTTTCCACACTTCTTGCTTTCCTCTCCTCTGAGCCTGCCTTTCATCTTTTATTTCTTAATGTTTCTCCCTAAAGTGCATGTGCTGTTGTAAAACTCAACCTGGCTTTTGAAACGCCTGTGTAATTTATAACAAGAAATGCTAGATGTGGGATCTGGAGGGTGCTGCTTCCCCACCTCCTTCCCACCCCCTCCAAAATAAACAAATAATTTAAATTTTTGGGCTGATGAGCTCCATGAGCTCGTTTTGCTTATGGCTTTAGACCCAGTGCAGTCGGTTCAAGCACAACCAGCAGGGTGGTGGACTCCTAGAAGGGCTGAGAAGTAAATGCAGAGGGTGTGAGACCCAAGAAATTTATGTCACCAAAGAAATCACAACCCGAGAGTGTGGCCAGCAGGAGGCAGAAGTGGGAGGGGAAAAAAGAAACTTTATGCTGAAAAACTGGAAGTGATGCAAGTTTCAGGAGGTGGTTGAAACCTGTCTTGATCCTGCTTCCTCTCCTGCTCCTCCCGAGGTCAGTGTAGTTTGAACAAGAGCAGCACAGACACCTGACTATGTATTTTGTAATTTCAATCTTTTATTCTTTGTCCCAAAACACAATCATACCATTTCATGTCTGAAATGATGTATCTTTCTGCTAAAAAAATCTTTATTGTTGTTTGGCAAACAAAACAAAACAAAAATACACCAAAAAAACCAAACCAAAAAAAAAAAAAAAAACCACAAAAAACCAAACCAAACAAAAAAAAAAAAAACACCACCAAAACAAAAAGCCGAGATGGAAAACTTGGATCAGCTCTAGTAAGTTTATTAATATTCACCATGACTGTATGTCAGAAAGCTCTAGTTTCATAATATGGCTTCTAAAATATTGATGTTGGTAACAGTGGTGGTATTTTGGCTCTGCTCTTCTGTCTTTCCTGGTTGTATCATTAAATGCATTGCAAGGGTGACACCAGCCAACCTCTAGAAATACCCAACTACAATGGTGCTGCTGATTGTCTGTAAATGATCACTTCCAAGGCTTTTAATGTATTTTGGACCACAGTCATAATGGATCTCTGCTGATGGCAAAGGGTAATAAGATAATGGTTATGTATCTTCCGAGCTGTGCTTTGCTCCTCCTGCCAGCCTGCTCTGTGCAGGTGGAGCTGGGGGCAGGAACCCAAACCAGTTACATTGCAGGTCAGGTCTGTAAGTGAAATAATAAGGAGCAGCTTAGCAGAATTAGTGAACTGAAGCAGGAGTTTGGCATCCCATCATCTTTCTTCTTACCCTAGGGGAGTGTGGTGAACATGTGTGATTAACGTTCTGGGTCTTTCAGAGGACATGGGCAATCTAATATGGCAAGGCAACTGTTTTTCAACAAGAAATTATAAATTAGCTACTCCACTTTAGTTTTTTTAACCTCTTTTTTTATCTTTGTCCATTGAATGGCTTGAAAACAAGGGTGGGGGAGTTTGGGAAATGATGTCCCAGGTAACTGGGATGCAAGGATCTTATGCAGAGCTTTACCTTACTGCAATTTATAACATATCCTATCTATTATTTCAGGAGATTTGTGTGGCTGATACACTGCCAGGGTCAGATTAGGAGCTCTGGAAGTTTAGCTTTGGTTTCAAAGGGAGATATTTGGCCAATAATCTTTTGCAGGTCTGCACAGGAATGCAGAGGGGAGTTGTCTCTGCTGAGGGACTGACAGATTTATTACCCTGAGATCTGCAGTGATCTGGGCTTGGAAAGGGTAGCAGTGGAAGGCTGCTTCCTTGTCTGCAGAAGACATTAAGCCCTGCCTTGCTGGGAGAAGCAAATCATGGTGGCTTCCCCCTCCCAGAAGCTAATTTCCCTTTCCCATCTTTTGTCCCCCTTCCCATCGTATCAAGTCACTTTACAGCAGCTCTTGTAGCTGCACCCCCAGACTGCTGCAGCTCTGCCAGAGGTTTCTCTTCAGTATCTTCTGCTCTCTAAGAAAAAACATGTAGTACAGGGCATGGTGGCTTGTTTCCAACTTATGGAGCACCTCCTAAACCAACTCTCCTCTCTACTTCAGAGAGACTCTTACAAACATAGCTCCTGCCTCCTGCCTTTTGCTTTTTGCCATTTGCAAAACCTTCTACAGAGAAGAGTCAGCAACTGCAATACCCCAAGCTTGCCAGGTGCTGCTGAAGATGAGGGTGGCTGTTCTTTCTGGGTATTACATCCATCTGGATTGAATGTGTATTACAGAGAGATTCTTATGAATCTATGAAAGTCTCATAAGACTTAATGTTTTGGAGCATCTCCTTTGTAAACCCAGATTTTGCAGAGCAGCATATGCAGACAGCATATGCTTCAGGTCTGTGTAGTGCCTCCTCACCTGCCTTCCTCCCCAGCAGAGCCATCCTTATCTCCAGAGTCCTGGGCTGCAGAGGGAGGACCCCATTTTCGTCTCAGCTTTGGCACATGGATCAGCCTTGCCCCATCTTCACTCCTGCCCTCTGTGTTGGTCCCCTCTGCTCCTCAGTTTCTTGCCACAGCTGGGACTCAGGAGGTTTGGAGCAGGTTTTGGTGGGACAGGGAGCAGTCCCACTGCAGTAACCCCACAGATGGAGCTGGTGTTGCACAGGGCTCTGCTTCACCCTGTGCAAACACTGAGTTTCACTGTGATCAGCAGTGGCTGCTGAGATACAGGTTTCATGCTCTGCTGAGCTCCCTGATCCCTAACTTTGTCTCTCCTAAAGGTATCCCAAGCAGAACTGGAGGACAAGAAGCTGTCCTAAAAGAGTTGGGGTGGATGGCTTCCCCGCAGAGCAATATTGCTTATGGACAAATCCCACCTGCACAGGAGGACTGCTCCATCCTTTTATTTCCACCTTCCTGCCTTAATCCAGGATACACCCTGGCAAGCAGCCTGAAGGCTCAAATGACCTGCTGGCCTTAATCTACTGCTTGCATAAATTCTACAAGGAAGTCTGTCAATACTAAAACACCCAAGAAATGAATTTGTATCAGATTCCTCTAGTGTCTCATGAGATATTTGAAATCAGACCATAGCTGACAGCTAAAGGTTTGGCCACTTCACATTCCTGGGAAAGAAGTTGCTTTCCTTTACATCTTGCATATTGGTAGCCTCTCATTTATGGTACTCCCACATCCCTGCAGGATAAAATTGCTCTTTTCTGCTGACGTGGTCATGCAAAGTCCTCTAGAGAATTAGAAATCACTGCCTGTCTTCAGAATGTTGATGTAATAAAAAGAAGGCTCTCTGAAAGAAATCCATGACAAAATGAATAGCCTGAAAAGGCAGAAGGAATCTTTATGCACATCTAATCTAACCTCCCAAAGAGCAGAGCTGTTGACTATTATATAGCAATATTCCCACAAAGACCAACAAGAAAATTCAGCAGCTTTTCAGCTTGTCTTTGAAAGAGATGTCTGTTTTACTCCATCGGTTTTGAAAGGGCATTGCTTAGAGCTAAGGAGCATGGGGGTTTTATTCAGCTTCTGCAGAAAAAGAAAAGGGGATGTAGCCTTCTTCTTACTGCTGATGGCTGAATTCACTTCTTTCTCCAAATTCTGGTAGTTTGACCCTCCTGTAGGCATTTTAGCCTGGTTAAACTTCAATGAATTGTTCCTCAGTAATGAAAGATTCCTTGTTAGCAGCATCCTAAACACCACATTCCAATGGGCCTTTGAACTCATGGGAAGGCAACACCTTCCTTTTCTGGAAAGCAATTCTGGAGCAAGGATTTGGAAGTTATTTGTACTTGGAAAGCAGAATTCATTTGATAGGAATGTAACTGTTTGTTCCCTGCCAAAAATCACACCTGTGAGCCTTTGATTCAGGGAATCCTATTGTGATAAAAAAAGACTTTGTAAAATAGCAGTGCAGTCTCCCCCTGTGAAACAGAAGATTAAATCCTGATTACCCTGCTGTTGACTCAACTGTTAGCAGCTGAAATATTATTTGCTCAACACACTTACTCAGTTATGATCTGCAGAAAGATGCTGTGTTTGAAGTGATTCTGAAACACAATGGAGCTGCACAACTTCCCCATTAAAAGAGAATTATTCGTATTTACCAAAGTGAAAATTAAAAGCAGATTTTCGTGAGAAGTTCAAACCAATCCAGCTCTGCCTGGCTGCCAAACGGGACAGTGCTGCTTGCCTGTACCATCCCAACCCAACCCTGTGCATTCCTGCTGCCACCACTGTGCCAGGCTAGCAGCTGTAGAACCACATGGTGAGGCAGGCCAGCCTGCTGATCTGGCTGAAAAATGAGCCACCAAACAGATCAACTAGCTGGTAGCTGCACCACAAGTTGTACTGACACAAGGGAGCAAGAAGAAACATGCAGCCAGGGCAGGGAGTAGGCAGAACCACATCTTTGGGTGACAATATGTTCTCAGATTGGCTTAAACTGATTGTAAACCATGGGTGTAGGGGCTGAAGAGTCATACCAGTGCTGGTGCTCATCCAGCACAGTGAGGTCCTGCTTCCTTCAGAGGATTTTATAAGCAGAGACCAGAAAAATCTCTTGAGCAGAGTCAAGAGAAAGGCTGGTGAGGGCTGCAGCCAGAGAATGTGGGTTGAGTGTGATGGGACCCAAGCCCAGCAGCCTGGCCAGTGCCCACATGTGGGAGAACATCACCAGTTCTGCCCTGCCAAGGCTTGTCGTGGTCAGGAGCTGGTCTAGGACACCCCAACCCTTTGTATTCATGTTGATATAAAGTTGTAAATGCACGTGATAACCCATATAGGAGTTGGTGGTGGTCTCTCCCATTCTTTTGCTGGAATGGACACAAGGAGTCCCCAAACCTTTTCTCATTCCTGTACACGGGTGAAAAGATGAATTTCATTGGGCAATAAAGGAGGGAGTAATCCTTCCCACATTGCTACTACCCCACGTAACATGCATTTAATGATTTGTGCAATAAAAGCAACTCAGTTCCCACTGCAGCTGTGTCCTCCCCCAAAGCACACATTATATGGGTTGCTCCTGGCTCACAGGTTTTAATACACCCTCAGTGAGGGGATGTCTTTCCCCAGATATTTCTTCTGTGGTCTGCATTTCTGCATGTTGCACACTGTGCTGCAGGCTGTACTCAGCCTCCTGCCCTGTGATGTAGAGCTCAGCCCCTCCACATGCCACCTGCACAGAGGGGGGCTGGAGGAATGCTGGGGATAAATCACTGAGGAGGAACGTGCCCATTAAGGGGGAACGTGACAAACACCTGCACTAAGGCACCCCATGGCTGTGCATCTTGTTTTCATCTTGTGAAAGCAGAATATTTTTAGATCGTATTTCTACCAATGTTAGTGATGTTTAGATAAAAGGGTTTTTCAAGGCTCTTTGGCTCATTTTCCTGTCTAATGCCAGCAGAGGAGTGCAGCCCCTCTGCTCTGTGTGCTGGCTGTCCAGGGAGTCCAAGCTGCTGCTGCTGCTGTAGCTGCCCATCCTCCTCGCACTGTACATGTGCCATCAGCTGGTTCCTAAACAGTAACAAGGATTTTCCTCTTAGCAAATCCCAGCTAAAAATGTGGTAGACCTAATCTTGAGCCAGAAGGAGCTGCAGGGACAAGGCTACAAGGCAAAGGAACGGGCAGAGTAGTTGAGGGTGAGAAACTGTTCTTCAAGGCTCCCACAGCATAAATTCAAGATCAAATTTGTTGTTAACACCAGTCAAAAAGGGCAGCCCATCCTCTCCCTCTTCCTTTCCCACACCGCTGTCCTGGTGCTGGCATGAAGATTGGTGCATTTACACAGTGACCAGGGATGGGCAACTGGGGTCACTCTGTAACAGAGGGCTCCAGTGCTGGCACTGCCTGAGCAAAGAGCTTCACCCCAAACTGATTTGCTCCTCTGAGGGTCCCTCCTGGCTTTCAGCTCTGGTCCCACAGAACTGTTCTGCTAGACAAAACATTTGTTAGAATTGTTAAAGCTACTTCGTGATAAAGATCTCGCCACTCCCTCCCCCAAAAGCTCTGCCAAGCTTCAGCAGAAATAGGAGCACAGAGGCTGCTGTTTTGCTGCCAGCTGACCCATCCCATACTGTAGGGTTGAAGAGGAGTTTGGGGGTGATCAGTTCATGACTCAGGAGGGCCTTTCCAGCCTGACAAACCCAGGTGCCCCTGCCACATGCGGGGACATGATCTGGCAGGTCTTTCTCTGCCCACTTCTGACTACACAGGATCACCAGGCTGCTCCTTCCAACCTGTGGGCAATAATTATGTTTTCTGTGGGGGATGACATCTCGCTGCACTTCCCATGTTCAGGGCTGAGGGGTCTTTTTCAGTCTCTGCAGGTTTGGGTACCCCTGGATCTGAGTGTATCTTCTGCACCAAGTCAGCAGCCAGGGCTCACAGTGGGATTGTGCTCTGTGGGAAATGGGGACACTTATTAAAAGGGCTTTAAGTTTGCTCAAACTTTTAGAACAAGAACAAGCAGAATGGAGAAGTCTTTATCCATCAGATCATAACAAGCTTAAAGAAATTCTCTTTTGGAACAAGAATACAGTGACCCCCATCTGAGTAACTGATAGGCAAGAAACACAGTTATTACACTAATTTTATTAATAGCCAAGTACCAGTCATGAAAGAAAGGTACTTGCTTTTCTGAGACTTTTATCTGAATGATTTAATGTTGCGTGACTAATTCATGCTTTTGAGCAGACCAGGCTGTGCATTAATCTAAGTTTAGTTTTTCCAAAGGGCAGTTCAATTCCAGGTTTTCAGCACTAATAGACTTTTATGATTGCAGAAGCGAAGTTGAAAATAAACCAGAGACTGCAGAACGTTCTTTACCCTGAAAGTCTGGTGACTTGTGGAGACCAAGCAGATTTATCTATTTCTCCTTGTAGAGGTCACATATTTTCAGCTCATGGACAGTTTTGTGAGATGCAGAATCTGAATTACCATACTGTGAGACAGACGTAACCAGAGACTTTAAAAAGTTGTTTCTGGTGTCTGTGTTTATTGCTCTGGACTAGTTTTTATTTTGTTTGTTTTGGGGTTTTTTTGTTTTGTTTGTTTTGGGGTTTTTTTGTTTGGTTGGTTTTGGTTTTTGTTTGGGTTTTTCTTGTTTGTTTAGGTGAATTTTTTAAACTGTTCTAAGAATAGAACATCACTGGATGCAGAGGGACAGATGGATGGCAGAGGCTCTTTGGGAGTGAAGGGTGGTGGCAGAAGGAAGGAAGGAAGTTCTGCAGTGGTGAAGGGGCACACCTGAAACCAGAGTAAGGGAGATGAGAAACCCATTGAGCAATGTGTGCAAGACACACAGCATGTTCTCAGGGCCAACAGGAGAACCTCAGTGCTACAGATTATCAGTAGGGGAGGTTTGCATTGGAGACGAGAGAGATGGGGCACTCTGAGGAGCTGCAGGCAAAGTTTTTACTTTGAGTTTTACAGCCAAGACTCCAGATGCTAATTCATGGGGATGGCTGTATGGAAGGCTGGTGGGCTGGTACATGTGGTACATCTGAATGTCACATAGAAAGGTGCTGCAGGACTCATATCTAAACAGGAAGATCTGCTTGGTGAATTGCAGTGGTACCTACACATATGCAGTGCAAAGCAGGAATCTGAAGAAGTTTTATCCTGTGATGTACTGTATATACAGTTTTATACTGTGATGTACATAGAGCACCTCACTGCAGTGCTGTTTGACACAAGTGACATCTGGATTGCTGTCACTTGAGGCCTCTAGTGTACCACTAAAGGCCTGAAAATGCTGGTGATATAGGCTGGAAGCATTCTTCAAGTTGTCTGTGGCATCCACTTTTGCCCTTATGCAGTGCTTATTTAATCACAGGACAGGCTTCTCGCTCTCTCCACAGCCTGCCAGGTAATGTGCACCCATACTCACATAAAACGTGGGATTAAGATAGATTCAGAGGAGCCTTTGGGCTGCTCTGATTTCCCCTGGGAACTGCAGAGGTCCCTGGCAAGTCCCAAGTAATGCTGTCAGCATCTGTCCCACCCAGTGGGATGGAGCACAAGGGCACTCAGCAGGATGCCCATCCCACATCCTGCCTGCCCATCCTGGCATGGAGGCTCCCCAGGCCAGGGGCACATGAGGCTGGACGATGGCATCCAAGTCACTGAGCCCCCCTGCCCCCTTATACCTCCTCTCACGGCACATGTGCACACAGCATCCTCTGCCATCCCAGAGCAGCTTCATTTCCTTCCATTGCTGTGACCCAAGAGAGATCAGCTGAGTGCTACAAAGGGAAAAATCAAGAAAAAATATCTCAGATGTTCCCCTGCTGTGTGGGAGCACAGAAACAGCTGCAAGTGGCTGTAGCTCCTACCTTCTGTGAGACAACTTTTTGGGAAATGATGAACATTACCCAGAACTTCAATAGCTGTCCTGGGGCAGTGAGGGGAAGGGCAATGCTAAGAACGTCAAGATTTGCTTGTATAATCTGATTATCTCCAGTATTTCTCTAGCCAAGGCAGCACAAGCACAGCACCTGTGCTGTGTCTGTCAGCCACCCACACTGCCTTGAGAAGGACACTTGTCTGTGGGTCAGGGGATCCTCTAAGACCCTAACTCCTGGCTGTGGGAAAATGGCTACTTTCACATTTCTAACAAAACCCCACATTTTTTGAAAATGCTTCCTGCACAGTCCTGGAATTCTCTGAAGCCTCCAATTTCTCTGTCAAACTGAGAAATGAAATGTTACTCCCACCCCGTTTCCTCCCTTTTAACCTCAACATGAAGGGCTGGACAGAAAATGCACGAGCAAACATTTGTTTGCTTCTTAAATGAATTCCAGTAGAGAAACAAAAAAAGAGGACTGCATCTTTTCCACCTGTCCCTTGCCCTGCCCCAGCATTTCTGCTGGAGGAGACCCCTCTTACCCAAATACCCAAGCTCTGCTCATGCAGTGAACCCCTTTGTGCAGCTGGGGTGAAGGCAGTGCTGCAGCCCATTATTGGTGTGTCAGTGGATTGAGGTGCTGCTCCTTCCTGGAAGCTGTGCTGTGCTTCCCATATCAATCAGAGGAGCATTGTGGTGTGACACACATGGTGTGACACACTTCATGTTCCTCCATGGTTAATGTGCAGCTGACTCTGGAACTCTGATCCCTGCAGAACCCCGGGGCAGCAGTGTGGGCAAGGGGGCTTTTAGAGAAGGGAATGAGAGGTGTGAGTGGGTCTGGGGGTGTCCCACAGCACAGCCCACTCCCAGGGAAAACAGGCTCCATGAAGGCTCCTGGCTGTAGGTCTCTCCTGTGAGTTTGGAGAAACACCTGCAGTATGCACTGGGATGTCAGCAGCCTGAGAGTAGGCAGGAATGGCCCTGCTGTGGGATATTTTCCATTCCTGGGTGTTTGGCAGCTGGATTTAACCACACAAACCAGCAACTTCTGCTTTCTCAATTCTTATTGCAAAGCCTTTTGCAGCATTGCACAACTTGGCCTCACATTTCAGCCATCTGGCAGTATTGCTGCATCAAGAGCAAATATATAAATGAGGATTTGATGAGGATTTCCTTTCTTTTCCTCTTTTTCTTCCCCCTTTGCTTTCAACTTTGCTTTTTTGCTTTGGGCAAACTTGCTTGCTTGTCTTTGCTAGCTATGGGACATAATGGCATGGAATAATAGAATCATTAAGGTTGGAAAAGACCTCCAAGATCAAACCAAACCTTTAATTCTGCTCCACTGTTTGCCCTAAACCATATCACAGAGGGCCACATCTATTCCTTTTCCATTTCCACAAATCCAGCAGTACCTTCCCTTGGCACCAAAACACACAGAAAGAGTGAGGAGGTGAGGGAATATTTTTATTCAAGGAAATTATCTTCTAGACTGTGTTCCTTAAATATCCAGTCTCTCAAATATAGTCACATACTGGCAGGATCACCAGAAGTAGGGTGGGATGCAATGGAAGTTGAAGGCAACTATTCCTAGAAACTAAAAGTCTCAAGAACAAGACTTTAAGCAAATGTCAATGAGAGTAAAGAAATGAGTAAAGAAGCCTACACGACTTGTTCTTTGTGAGAAATTTGTGCAAACACTGCTATTTTCATAAACGTGATCTATGTTTGTGTCCTCTACATAGAGGAGTACGTGGATGTCTACTGAGGGCACGCAGGGAGACCTGGCTCACCCCTCTGCCTGTGTCCAGCTCCAATCTTAAATTTCCTCCTCTCACTAGCCAGAAACTCCTGAGCTGATATTTTCTTGCCAGTTTTTGGATGGATCTCCTGTGCTCTGCCTCTGACCTGCTCCTTTATGCAGGGAAAGCTTTGACCCTGTTTCTCAGTGGCAAATGTCTGGCCACAGCTCATGGCCTGTTTAGCTTGAGCTGTTTGTCACCTGTAATGCCATTTTTGTGAGCTCTGTCCTCCCTTTCAGGTTTGGGGAAAATTCACGATGGTGCTGTAAAAGCCACAGGAAAGGAATATAAAGGGATTTATCTTTTGCACAAATATTAGGCAATATTTCCTGTTGTAGCCTCCTGTCTCCTCATCTTTCTAAAATAATGACAAGCAACTTTAATATAATTCCTACTCTCCTTCCAGGTTTAACCACTCCGTCATTATTAAAAATATGGCTATTTCAGGTAATTTCCAGTAAATTCTGTTTTGGGAGATTGGGAATCAGCCTGTATTCAGGACCTCACGTGTGTCTTCTTTGCAAGTGCAGAGCAAATATTGCAGGACAAGCAGAAATCAGGATAAAAAACCCCCATGGAAATCAACAAATTTAGCCAGGGAATGTGCTCTATTGTAGCAGTGAGTTGGCTGTAGATAAGCTGCAAATCACAGTCTGTTTCTGGTGTGTATATCATTCCTGGGAAAACAAAAACCAGCAAAATTTGATTTTCCTCCAAACTGGTCCAAAAGCAAAAGCCTTCAAAATTTTCCATAAATCTACTCCTTTCCGCAAGAAATCCCCAGTAAGGTTTTTTTTGTTGTTGTTTTTGGGTTTTGGTTGTTTTTTTTTGTTTTGTCTTTTTAATCCTGCATTTATTATAAAAGCAGGGATCTTACTTCTTCCCCTTCACTCAGTTTGTTTCTACAAACCCTTTCTCAATTTAGAAATGCACAATAATTGCAGACCCAGTGTACTCTCAGGGCCACCTTTGAGACCCAGAGGGTGGAAGACCAGGACTGACTTTCTGGTTTTGACAAACAGGATGGAGACTGGAATATGATTCCAAGCAGAGACATTAGTGTTAAGTGTTTGAGAGGCTTTTTTTATCTTGAGGTGAAATTAAAATTTGTTGATGCATCCAGTGCCTTTTAATACAATCAAGAGGGTTAGAGACAGACAAAGTGAGGCTTTTATTTCAACTGGCAAGTGGTTTCTGCCCAAAGAAATCGTGAGAAAATGTTTCTGCAAGAGGATAAAGAGGTTTTCCAGGCAGAAAGTACAAAAGCTGTTCATATGGGCTTCAGCATTTGATCACAAAGCCTAGGGCAGGGCTGGAGAGAGCTTGTGACAAAGCATTCTTTCTTGAGGAAAACCACCAAGAGGGAGTGAACTTCAAGAAGAGATCAGGCAAGACCAGCTTGACTGGCTTTAAATCCCTCCAACATGCCACCCCTCTTTGTAAAAATGCCACCCCTCTTTGTAAAAATGCCACCCCTCTTTGTGAAAAGCCATTCTACCATAAAGAGGACCCTTTCTAAAGCCACTCTGCAGTGCTGGCTTTGCCACTAACGTTGTAACTCTAACAGCCACAAAATAAATGAGGTGAGAAGTGAATCCTCTTAAAAAAAAAACAAAAACAAAAACAACAAAAACCAACCAACAAACCAAACAAACAAAAAAACCCAAAAAAACCCAAAACCCAAAACAAACCAACAACTTTCTCAAATACAATATTGAGAAATAATGTATATTTCTATACACCTATGTGTATGTTAAAAAAAAAAAAGAGAGAGAGAAAGCAAATGAGTCCAGGAAATTCCCCTCTGACTTGCTATTGATTTCATGCAGAAAGAGCTCAGATCCTGCAGCAATGGGAAGCATACATGCCAGTCATGACACATCTGGAAGCTTCTTCTGGAGCTGAAAACCCAATCCAAGAACAGCCTCTGGCTCCCACATGCTTTTGGGCTGTGTGACTTGCACTGTTTATGGAGAAATGTGCTTGCCTTAGACCCATACCTTAAATTAAAGACAAGGGGAATCTTCTGAGAGAGAGCTCTGAACTGGGTGAGGGATGGATGGCAGTGTGGCTCAGCAGCTGTTTTCTGACCTTGAGGTGAGGCTGATGGAACAGGATGGGATTTTCTTTTTTAGCTTATATCAAGGCTTGTATGCCTAGATTTAAAGACCTGTTGGGATCCCACTAAAGCCAGCTGTAGCCCTGAGCAAGTGAAGTTCTGATATATGGGTTTATCAGTGTGAATCATACAAACAGTGAATCATACAAACAGGTGGATTAGAGACACTCCATTGTCCACCACTTAGAAGGCAGAGATTACATCTGACACCCAGAAGGGCTGGTTCTGCTCCTCACCAACCCTGGGGCCTGGATTAGGGAGACTGGTTTGGCTTTTGTCACCTGTCCTGTGGTCCTTGAGGGCAATTCTAAGTTTGCATGAGTAATGCATAAACTATTCTAAATTACTGGGAGCACAGAGTGGTGATGATCACTCTATAAACATGGGACTCTAAGTGACCTTCCTGCCACTTGGAGGAAGGGGACACTTGAAGCTTGTGTCTGTGTCAAGTGTCAGGGCTTTGGTCAGAACAAGCCAGAAAGTCCATTCTGCTCAGGAGCAGTAATTCTGATAGTTCTCAGATGAGGATGTGGACACTTTGAGGGCAGCTAAAAGTCTCCAGGCATTTGTGTGAAAGGGCAGTGAGGTTCTTTGCTGGGATTTAGGAGAGCCTGGGAGCGGAAGCTGGGAACTGTGGGTGTGTGATGTCCCCCATGGCTTGTCCGGGCTGAAGAAAACCATCTGTCAGATCAAGTGTTCCCTGCTGGCCTGGTGGGCACTGAAAAGATACAGCAGACAGGATGAGTGTGAACACCCATCCTCCATCCTTCCTGTGCATCCTGTTATCAATGGCTTTTTCAGGATCCCACAGTTTTCTCCAAGCTTTACTTTGATCCCTGGAGACTCGGTGGGTTTTGTTCTTTGTCAGGGACTGAAGAGACACAGTCTACATTAGAGAAGCACAAAGGCATATTTTCTGCCAAGAAGAAAATTCTGTGGTTTGTCTCTGAGCTGAAGAGACACATCAGAAATATGTAACAATCAAAACTGAAAGTCCAAACAAAGCATAGTCCTGCTATCATCTGTCCCCTCCCCCCTGACATGGACCTGGGAGATGAATAAAGAGGGTTTACTGATCCTTTGTTCAAGTTTCTTCTTTGGTTACTCATCTACCACTTACCACAGAAGTTGGGCTTCCTTTTCAACTTCTTTCCCAAGCAGAGTCCTTCCAGCTTGTGTCTCTTTGTGGGGGCAGCTCGTGGGGACAAAGGGCTCTGCTCCCCAGCACTCTCCCCTTGTGTCAAACCTCTGCCCAAATTTTCAATAAGCTGTGGCTGTGCTGCAGGAGAGGGATGGAGGTGGTGAGTGCCTGCTGGATAGATTCCCAAATAACTCTCATATGAGAAGGGTGCTGCAGAATTTAAACCAGTTGTGGTAGGAAGCCAGATTGGACTTTGCTAGAGGAGGTGGGGCACAGCAGAAGAGGGGAGAGGTAAAGGGCCAAGGCCTGGGGTGAGGGTTGTGCACCCCACTGCTAAAACCATGACTGGCTCTCAGCCACATGACCATTTCTTTGAAGGGTGATACAGCCGCATGCTCTGCTGGGCCAACGGGAAACAGAAAGATCAGCTTTAAATATTAAGCCCAAATTACATGATGGAATGAGCTGATCATGTAGCTTGTCTCTATGTCATAGTTGGCATGTGGAGCAAATACATTCATTTCCAAGGATTATAGACCAAAAATGTAGCTATTATAAATCCTCTTATCTATTCCACGAGGCCCAAAAGAAAACCTTTTCTTTTTATTTTGGAAGTGCTGAAATATGTATGAAAAGTTGCTTGCCCTGCACACCCATAAATATGGTTCTTGCCTATCACGGTGCTTTCATCCAAGACATTATTTCATCCCCCTGGCATGTCATTAACCACACCACCCCTTCCTTATCAGCCCACTCCTGACAGGGAGGAGCACTCATGTACTGCTTGTCCCATTGTTTCTTGATCCGTTTGAGTTGGGCACACGATCCCAGGTTTGGGTTGAGTGTGTGACCCTCCCTGCAAGGAGAGACACAGAGCTTAGTGCTTGTAACTTCCAGAGTCATTGATATGCTGGAAAAGTTTACCTAGATCCAAGCCAAGCTAAACCTGTGCCTGATGGAGAGCTGACCATTTCCCTTTCTCTCAGAAGGGTCTTTGGGAGATGGCGTGGAAAAGATATTCACAGCACTTACTGGCAGGGAGTCTGTTACTCCATGTGGCTTCTCTTCTAGCTTCCCTTTCCTGCCTGAGGCGGCTGCTTTTCTGGTAGACACAGAAATTAATTTATCCTTAAAAATAAAAAAGCAGAAAAGTGACACTCTCCCCTTGGATCCACCCAGCAGCTCCTGAGCTCCTGACGAAGAAATCCTACATTGCCCCATCAAACCTGGCCTTGAACACCTCCAGGAATGGGGCAGCCACAGCTCCTCTAGACATCTTGTTCCAGAGCCTCACCACAGTCCAGATACTTAAGTCTGATTAAACTTTTCCAGGACAAAGTGGTGGCCCCATGTTAGTAGGGAGTTACACTTCTTTGAATGCTTCAATGCTACATCCTGCAACTACAATAAATGCCTCCCTCACCAAAAATTTAAACCAAACATTTTGGTCGGATGCAGTAAAGACTCATGAGACTTCTCTCAATGCATCTAATCTTATGCACTGTGATCTGTACCTTCAGGATATCTGGCTTCTGCATCCACAAAATCTGCCTGAAATTTCCACTTCCTGAAAAAAGGAGATGATTTTAGAGACAGATTTTCACTTGTAGAAGGAGAACAGAGCACTTATAGCATACCCTACTCATCCATAAGCTCAAACCCAAACTAAACACCTGCGAGGCATCTTGGCAACATTTGAGAGTCAGTGCCTTCACTGTCTGATTAATACTGTCGTTTTTAAGTTTTTACCAAACATGAAGAATTTCCTATACAGAATTTTCTATCCAGAATACTACCGTGGAGAATGTTCAATTTGCAGCAAGTTAATGGTTCTGCCATCATGGCGGTGAGGCAGCCTTAAGACAGCTGCTGAGGGAATGATGATGAGAGGGAGTGAAACTGGGCAAGGCATACAAAACATCTGCCTGCAGATGGTGTAGCTCCCTCTAGGCATATACCCTTGTGCTGGACATCATCAGCTTTACTCCTTTACAGGGACTTTCACTGTGGCGAAGAAATGGTGCAGCAGGTGGAACCTGGTGTGCTCCAGAGCAGAGCAGTGGAAAGCCAGGGAGAGGGCAGATCTGGTGGAGCATTTACCCAGCATGTCCCAGTTGCATTGCCTGCTCTTCCTCTTTGCCATCGCTGCTGCCATCTCCTCCCCACCATCCCCACGGTTCCTGCTTTGCTTCTCTCCTCTCTCCGTTCTGCCTCACTAAGCTGATTTTCCTAAATCAATACAGAACTTAATTCGCATTCATGGTCTTTCCCCACTACAGGATTTTAAACAAGCTTCCAAGTGGAAGAGAACATTTGCTCCTTGCCCCCCGCATGGTTGCTTTGTGTAGTTTCTGTCAAAACAATGCTGAATAGCAGCAAACTATTCCCTGACTCGTCACTGGAGAGGCTGTTGTTGTCAGCAGGTTCTCCATAACCACCTCATCCATCCTCCCGCTCCACGTGGTGGCTTGGGTGTGTGACAGATTTGCAATCCACACTGCATTTTTAATAAACCTGTCCTCCCTCTTTGGACGTCAAAGGCACCGTTCTGAAAGTCAATCTCAGCCTCTGACCTCTCTGAGCTTCCCTCTTATATTTAATCTGGAAATACTACTCTGAAAGACGAATATGATCTGCCTGCTTTATGCTCTGGCAGGAGCCAGGAGCCTCCCTGCCTTGCCAGCGGCTCCGTGGCATTTTGCCACTGCCAGCACAGAGCTCTCCAGGCTGCCTCGCTCACTCTCATGTCCATGCTCCCAGGTGCCACAACAACACATCTTTTAAATACCTCCAGGACTCAGCCACTTCCCTGGGCAGTCTGTTCCACTGCTTGACAACTCTTGTGGTAAAAAACCTTTCCCTAATATCCAACATAAACCTCCTCTGGTGCAACTCGAGGCCATTTCCTCTTGTCCCATCACTTGTTAATTGGGAAGAAGAGACTGACCCCCACCTGTACACTCTCCTGTCAGGGAGCTGTAGAGAGCAAGATGCTCCCTCCTCAGCTTTCTTTTCTCCAGGCTAAACACCCCCAGTTCCCCCAGATGCTTTTCATCAGATTTTTGCTCCAGACCCTTCCCCTGCTCCACTGTCCTTTTCTGGAGATGTTCCAGTCCCTCAATGTCTTTCTTGTCATGAGGGGCTCAAAACTGAACCCAGGATTCGAGGTGAGGCCTCACCAGTGCTGAATACATGGGGACAATCCCTGCCCTGATCCTGCTGGGCACACTATTACTGGTACAGTAGATGTCAGGGCTCATCTGATCTAGCTCAAGATATTTGAGATGGTGAATCAGAAGTTTGGCAGTGAACAGATTTTTTCTCTGAATGCTGAAGACATTCGCTTATCGATGGGCAAAATCAAAGAAAAAAAAATCAGCCTTTTGCTTTGTTCTGTGTTTGGCATCAATGCATTTTTCAAAGGAATGGAGTTAGTATTTTAACAAGGAAACGTTGAATAATTCCAGTAAAATAGGCAACACTAGGTTCAAGTGAACGATTAAATCTTAGATTTAGAGGTGACTCCGGCCAGCTTCTTCAGTCAAATGTTGCATGGTTCCCTGAGGCTTCACATGATTTCTGAGCTTCACCTCCTCCATATGTACTACTGGCTTTATGGGGAGGTGATGCCTGACACAGGGCTATTGCTTTCATGCTGGGAATGAGTTACAAGACTGTTTGATGAAAGATGTTTTTGATACAATTCGTAATTCTGACTGGTATTCAAAATTTTGTCTCATTTTGACAAAAAGTTTAATCATTTGCATTTTCCCTCTTTTTTTTTTCTGCTTTCTATTGGGAAATGCAATGTAAAAGGAAGAAGATGAAGAAGAAGAGTCACCACAGAAGCAGCTGGATTTGCCAGTCTTGGAATATGAGCCCTTATCAGGTAACAGTGATGTTCAGAGCTTGCATCCATTCTGTGGAGCTAATTGAAACCAGACTTTTCTAGATGGGCCTGAGCTGGGATGATAATGTGCTGACATTCAGATCATGGCAAATGAAAGGAGAAATATCTGTGATAACAGGGCTGGAACTTGTTGCATGTCTATTACAGCTTGTCTATCGTCTTGGGATTTGTATCAATTTGTGAACATGGTGGTTCTCTGAGTCAGGCATTTGCAGCTAATGCAATTGAAATTGGCTTTCACCTCCTCCCTTGCAAAAGATAGTGACTATGGGTACATGCAGTATTTGAGCTCACCCTCAGTCTGTACACTGCAGAGACAGGTTCTTACAGCATTAATAAAGAGGAATTTGTCCATATTACCCTATAAAGAACTTAATTCCCTTTCTGCTAAAAAGAAACAATGGGCCATAAAACCTCTCTGCAAAGTTTTGGATATGAATCACAGCCAGGCTAAAGGTTGTTAACTCCAGTTTGGTAGATCTTGCTGTTCACATCATTGGCACTTCCCAAAACATCTGTTAAAAAGATATCCAGAAGAGTCTTTTTTTTCTGCCACTCTGAGCCTGTTTCAGTGAGAAGTTCCTGCTTCTCCTACCTTTACCTGCCCAGATTTATTTTGGGAGCCTTGTGCACCTCCTGCTTCTAGACATGTTGGGGGAAGTGGACAACAGGTATTTCTTACAAACAGAAGTCTTCAGGCCTGCTAAGAGAACATCCATCATCAGTGCTCCTGTCACTTCCCAGGCCCAGCTGCTGTATCTGCTTTGCAGACTCAAAACCTGGAGGGATTTTATCTTTATCTTGTGGCTTTCTACACAAGGCAAAACAAAGGAGTGGCCAGCACAGCTTTCAGCTGTGTAGAGTTTCCCCACCACCTTTCCCTCCCTGCCTGGTTTGCTCTGTGCAGAGCAATAAAATAAAACAAAACATTCTCAGCAAATATGTGGTCATAGATTGAAAGGGGACCTGTGTTTATTATGGGTACACCGAGACAGCAAGTGAGACATCAGAGTTGGAAAAGGACCCTGGAAAGAGCTGCCTGTTCATCTATTTATGGTGCTTAAAATTTTCTGGGCAAGTGAATTAATTGCTTGGTAATATCCAGTGCTGGGACATATGTGTGCTGTAGCCTGAATTCTCTGTTTATTTATGATAATAAAAGCCCTGGTGCAAATGGTTGTCACCAGCTGCAGATGCTGAGATTTAGGATGCTGGGACTGGAGAGGGGAAAACAAAGCAACAACTGAGCAGCTCCTGGTCAGGGCAGTGCATCAGGGCAAACCTGCTGAGGCATTCGAGCTGATAGAGATGTAGAAAAAATGAAGGGGGGAAAAAAGCCTTAAACCCAAGCTGTGCCATCCTCCTCACTCATGTCAGCTCTGAACCAGACTGGCATGGACACACAGGGCTTGTGTGCAGTGTCTGTGCCACGTCCTGACAGCAACATTGCAATGATGCAGCAGTGAAATGAAACATTTGTACAGATGTAGCTTTTACCCTTCATCAGTTGTAATCAGTCACAAGGTTGCTTTTATTTTTTGTGGCAGAGAAATGAAAGAGAACCTCCTGGAACTGGCATTTATAATCCAACAGGCAAATTACTGAACAGAGATGCTCTGAGAAGTGCACAGCTCTGGGACTGGTGTTTCAAGAGTCAAATGGAGATCAATATTGAGACCTCTGAACCACAGTTTATCTAAACTCCACCGAAGAGAGAACATGAGCAAGGCTTATGTAATTTTCCAAGCAGATGAATAACAAATATTTTCCATGTAAAGTCTGAAAAGCTCAGACATAATTTTGTTATTGTTTTTTAATATTACTCAGAGGAATGTGTCTTTTATAAAAATAAAAAACCCACATATTTTCCTGACTTAAAAACAGAATAGTGCCATCAGAAAGGCAAGTTTGTGAAGAAAATACTCTTAAAAAAAACAAAAAAGGATTGCTTTTATAAATCATAAAATAATAGAATAAACTGACAGAATGGTTTGGATTGCAAGGGACCTTAAAGACTATCCAGCCCAACTCTCCTGCCATGGACAGGGACACCTCTCACCTAGATCAGGTTGCTCAAAATCCCATCCAACCTGGCCTTGAATACTTCCAATGATGAATATCTGAACAAAACTCAGTCAGGACCAGCAAGATGCCAAGAGGAACTGGGAGGAGAGAGAAAAGCTCTGGGAACCACTTTGATGGCCAACTGCTGTCTGCATGTGACTCTGCAGCACAGAACAGCCTTTCCCAGTCCAGACCTCTGTGAGGCTGGACATGGAAGCTGGCAGGAGTTGTGTTGGGTGGCAGTGAAGCTGCTTTGCATGGTGAGGCTGAGGCACTTCTCCCCTCCTTAGGTGTCCCTCCAGATAGGCGCTGGATCATATCTTCCTGTCCTGTGATTGCCCAGGCTTGTTACTGTAAAAAGGGGTTAACTCTGACCACAGGCAGCACCCATGTGTTGCTGAGGACCTTCCTGGTGAGTTTGTAGGTTCCAACAAGCTGCAAAGAGTGGAAGAAGGAGCAGCACACCTGGCAGGAGGAAGAGGTGAGGGCATTTGGCTGCCTGGGGAGTGAAAGAGTAGGGGGAGCTCTGCCGCAGATTCCTCATCTTAGCATCTGCTAACCTTGCTGCAAGAAGCCAGCTCCACCTTCACTCTCTGGGCTGGAGCAGGCTGTCACACTGCTCCTCCCCGTGCTCTTTGGTGACAGCTCCCTCCATAGCTCTGGGCCATTACCAAAATATCTGCAGCAGGGATGGATCTCTTCTAAGGGCTTTAGTGTGAGCCCTGTGCAATGCAAAGAGCAAGTTTTGTCAGCCTTCTCAGCACTGCTTTGCAACTGCAACCTCACCAGCCCCATCCATCACTTCTCCCAGCACAGACACCACGAGCAATGCTGGCACGAGCTGTGAGCTCCACAGGGACACAGCATCCAGGGAAAGGTCAGCTCCATAGACCAGCCAAAAACCACCCATCCCTCCTCCACAAACCTTGAAAGCAAAGCCAAAGTAGGAAACCAAGGGAAACGAAGGAAAAACAACATTCTGGCTCCTTGCTAAAGAAAACCCTCAGGGTGGCTCCTCTCTTCTTGCTGCTGTGGTGTGGTTACAGCTGCACCTCAAGCCAACTGGCCATGGTCCAAGCAAAGCAGAAAGCACATTTCTGAGCAGAAGTCAGGGGCTTTGCAGGTAACAGGCAAGTGGATGTAGCTGCAGTAATTTAATATATTATGGACTCTGACTGGATGTGCTGCTCATCTGCTTCTGCACCAGGGAGGATGATTAAATCTTCTAGTGATAAAGAATATGGAAATGCCAGCTCTGGATGGTGAGCTGCCCAGTGAGACAAGGGTGTTATGTTCATTCTTGCAGCCTTTCAGGTCAGCCTGTGCTGTTGGTGACACCGAAGCAAACATCTGCACTGTTGCAAAATGAGCTTTTTTTAAAATGCCTTTCTTAATCTAGGGCAGACTTCCTTCAATTCTGGTAGGATCAAGCCACAGGTATTTTTAACCAGTGCTGAAGCAACTGCATTTTTGCTCAGCTGCAAAACAGAGTTTTCCGGGTTCAGCAGGTCTCTCCTCTGCTCATGGCTCTCTGCTGCTCACAGGGCTTCTCCAGTGAGCCACAACTTCCTTCTATCAGAGAATGAAATACTTTGTGATCTGTTACTTTATCCTTTTCTAAGATATCAGCTACCGTGATAAAAGCCTCAACTGCACAAGATATTTCTATCCTTGGAAAAAAAAAATCTGCAAAAATAGAGCTGCAGGTTAAGAAATGGCAAATGAAGCAGGTCCTAAGAAAGTTATGTTGCTTAGAAGTAACCCACTAGGGCATAGTGGAGTTCAACCTCTGATTTGGGTCTTGCAAAGCAGCAAATACCTCATGATCCAGATTAACCTTCCTCAAGCACACTGCATTTTTTACTGTACGTGACTGCTGGTCAAGTCAGTCATGACCTTGCAGCAAGAGTGTGAGTGTGTGGGTAGAAAGATCTAGATTCTGTGTCCATCCCTGTTACACAGCACCTATTGCAGTGTTCATGTGTGCTTCCCTCTGCAATGCCACGTATAAACAGAAAGCTGAAAATCCCAGGCAGGACTGGCAATAAAAGAGAAGGAAGGGCCCAAGGCAGGTGGGTGTTTTATTACATGCAGCTCCCTCAACGTGGCTTACTCTCCATTGACAAAAATTCTTTTCTTGCTCAAAGGATCACCAGAATCACAGATGCTCTTTCAAATTATAGTCTGTTTGTTAACATTGAGACAAAAATAAGAACTTAAAAAAAAATCCCTTCCTGCAGCCCAGGATGCAAATATCCAGCACACACCTTGAATATAATTTAAAATAACAACCCATGGCACATGTGACTTGATCCAAAATACAAATACCATATAACATGTCAGAGAGCAGAGCCTTTCATGTTTGGTGAGCTAGCCCTGACCTGTCTTTCCTGAGAGCAGGAGCATTTGTCACAGCCCATCTGGAGGGGGACAGACAAAGGGAGGGTTCCTTGGCAGTTCCCCCAAAAGCCAAGGAGATTGGGGTGCCCCTCTGCAGGGTCCCTTCCCTGCCCTCAGTCACTGACATGGAGAGGTGCAGGGCCTGAAGCACCAGCCAGCTCAGGAACAAACTGCTTTGGGTATTGCTTTCCAAGAAGCAAATGGTTTGCAGTTTGCCTTTTGGTGTGGTTGATAGGCTAGCACATGTTGGGGATTTATCTGTGTTTCTTGATACGGCCACGTGGAATTGGCAATCTGGAGGGATTTGTGGTATTCCCTACTTTCAATCAGACTAAATATACTTAGGGACCTTTATCTTGATACCTTACCCCTACCTCTTCTAATCCTGAGGTGAAAATCAAAGCAAAGAGATTCCTGGAAATGTGAGGTTGAAGAAAAAAAAGATTCTGGTCCTCCTCTTTTTCCATCTCTGGAAAGGGAATGTTGTCATTAAGGGGTTTGGCAGGTCAACCTGGTTATTATTTTATTCCATATAAATCCAGAGTTCTTTCATTGTGCTCAGTGAAACTTTTCTCATCTTCTGCTTCTTTTTATACAAAATGTAAATCACTTATATTTAAACTACTTTTGGGCCACCATAGATCCCTAGCCATTAAAAACTTCTTACTGGAGGAATTAATGCTCTCAGTTAAAACATCAATATCCTTGAAACAGAGTCAGCAAAACTTCTGACCAATTAAAGCTTTTGCTTTTAATCATAAAAATTTGTTTCCCAAAGCAAATTACAGGAGAACAATCTGTTGTCAGCATTGTTTTAGGGAGCACTGAACCTCTGGCAGACCTGCTAGATAGAAATCCTCTTCTGGAAGCTTCTGCAAGGAGTTTTCCTCCAGCCTTTTGTATCCCATGGATTCTTTCCCTCCAGAATGAGGTCTTCCTCTGTGCTCAGTGAGAGATCAGCCACTTTGGCACAACAGACTTGGTCCAGGTTTTTATTTCTCACTTGGGATTCTTCATCAGGTCCAAGCTAACAGTTCTTAGAAAAAGACTTTGGAAAAGAAAACAAAAATTAAGTTTTTATATTAAAAATATTGCATGCCATGCCATATTTCAGGAAAGTCTGTGTGCAAGGATCCAGATGAGGGATCCAGATGAGCTGTCCTCCACATCTGCTTGTGTGAGGAGGGGCATTCCCTCTCCTGTCCTCCTGGAGAGTAAGACTTTGGGCATAATCTTTGTGTGCCCTGAAAGGCCTCTAGCAGACAGGCCTTTCAATGAAGAAATATTCCTAATATTTCCTAATATCCTAATATTAGGTTGTTAATATCCAACCTAAACCTCTTATTTCTTCTTCCTATAGCCTCCTTTCTTTAACTCAAGGCAATGAAGTACTATGTATGGAAGAGGTAAATGAAAGCTCACATTATGTTCAAATCCTTTAAATTCTTCAGTCTTGAGACCCTTTTAATGGGAGAGTTTGGGAGATACATAACTTGTAATGGGATAGTTAGGGCAGGAGAGATATAAAAAGACTAAATGTAAGGGTTTTTAAGCTATTAGCACTTCTAGAAGGAAAATATAATCTTCATAGCTGAAGGGATATGCTTATCTGCTCCTGAAGTCACTGGTTTCAGACTTATTTGGAGGTTAGATACTCATCTAGCTGGCCTTCAGGTCAGACCCAGTGTAGTGATCCTCATGTTGCTCCTATACATTTGCACACTCCCTGCAGCTAAACTCTTCCTGATGAGTCAGTTTTGTATCTAGGTTGGATCTGTCCCTAATTCTCTCCTCTTAAAATCTCAACCAACCTCTCAAACTGGGTGCAAAAGAAGCAGAAAACACCTTAGGGTGCTGCTAGAAATCAGATTTCAGTAGCAAGGAGCTGTTTGCACACACTTCAAGGATTTGGCAGCTCCTCTTATCCAAGTCAGTAGAAAAACCCCCAATTATCTTCCAATCTTTGAGTGCTGCTCTGTACATTTAGTGGCACTGTGTTTACTAGTTAGCACTGTTTTGTTTTGTTTATTTTTAAGGGGAGTTGCAAACAAAGGTCCAGCTCTCAAAGGTCTCTAGGAGCGGGGGAGGCTGGATTTCCTGTGGAGAGGAAGCTGGGCAGGTGGTGAAAACTTTGTGGAAAGATTTGTTTTGCCAGCTGTGGTGTGGTGGGATACATCCCAAGCACCCCATACCTGTGGGTCCTGCTGCTTGTCATGCAGCAAGAATAAAACCTCAAGTCTCTCGGGGTTTGCTCAGGCAGGAAAGTGCATCATTAGAGCCAAAAAGATCAGCAGAGTATTTCCTGCCTCCAGCCTGCAGAAAGTGGGATGCCAGTGAGCAGCAGCACATCTCCAAGGGCCAAGAGGAGACAGGGAAAGCCACTGAGGAGTTACACAAAGCCAAGTATTGCTGGAAACTACAAAGAGCTGGAGGCTGTGTAGCATCTGTGATGTAAGGGCTGACTAGAGCAGAGAGAGATTAATTTCTCTTCTCTCTGCTACAGACAGGACAAAAGCACCCACACTCCTCAGCACCAAGTCATGCCCTGAGCATAAGACCAGTTAATTACCCAAGAAGGACAGAAAGGTCCTGGTGCTCTGGGGTCAGAACAGGCAGCACACCACCAAGCAGGGCTCACAAGCAGGGCTCACAGATTGAACAGTGCTGCAAAAGATTCACATTCCTCCCCTCCCAGCCTTCTTTCCTATTTCAGTGTGGAGAGTGGAAGGGTACAGGACTGGTGACAAGAGGTACCTGAAGATCCTCCAACAGCACTGAGGGAGGAGTAAATAAAGAAGCAGATTAATTTAGGTGCTTGGTTTTCCAGATCATGCAATGAAAAATTCCTCAACTGGTTTCTGGAGAAAGGGTTCTCCCTCTTAATGGCTGGAACTGCATGAAGCATCTCAGTCCATTCCTGGAGCATGGTAATTGATGTGCTCTGTAAAATATGGCCAGGTTTCTGTATCAGATTTGCTAAATATGCTTCTGAGACAGCAGGGTCTTCTCCATGCTAGACTTTGCTGATGTGTTTAAAATAGCTCTCATGCTTCAGCAAATGCAGATTCCTGCTTTCTCTGAGGTTCCTCAGATCCGTCTGCTCAGGCTGGCAGAGCCCAACTGCAAGAAGCAACAAGCTGCAGGACCATCTGGCTTCAAAACACCAGTGCCAGGCAAAGCATGGCCCAGTGCACAGAAGCAAGGGCAGGGGCCACCCACCCAGGGTGGTCTGTGCCCACCACATCCCAACAGGGCCATGCAGTGTCCCAAAGCACACCTACACCTGCTTCCTATGGGAAAAGCAATTTTTGTGCCATGAGCTTGAGGCTGAGGAGGGACAAGTCACCTCCCCTGTGCATCTCTTCAATACTCAGCACTGGTGCAGGAGTAGATTTGGGCCCCATTGCCTGTAGAGAATATCAAGAGGAATTAAATAGGACATTTTTATTTTCAGCATGAAAAGTACTTGCTGTGGCATGTCAAATAGATCATGGCTTTGATTTCTTAGCCTGGTTACAAGGTGAACATTCCAGGTGACTGGAAGGGAAGAACCATGGATGTGAGTATGGTCCAAGGATTAGAAGAACATCCTGGGGACCTGGGTTCAGGTTTTGTTCTGCCACAATCCCTCTGTATGAACCAAGAGCAATCACCATCCCTAGAATGATTGAAAAGACATATGGATGTGGCACTTAGGGACATGGTTTAATGGTGGACCTGACAGTTCTGGCTTAATGGTTGGAGCTGATGATCTTAAGGGTCTTTTCCAACCTGAAAAACTATGATTCTGTGATCATTGTCCAATTTGTGTTTGACCCAGTGTTAATGAAAATCAATGCCATTTTCCATGCTAACAGTGATCTGGAGGAGGAAAGATGTGCACAACTGCAAAGGGCTGAGCTGTTGCAGGAGAGCATGGGGAGCTGCCAGTGCAAGGAAGCTGAGGATGTACAAAATACATCTGGCCCTGTGGCAATTTATTCTGTGCTTTCTTACATTTCCACTTGGCTTATTCTCCTGCCCCAACTCAGCTGCTCACCTTCTCACTGAATATCTGATTTCCCAACTGGTAATCCTCACCCCATCCTCATCCCTGCTGAATGTGGTCTAGACAGTCTAATTGTGCATAATCCTAGAGCTGTATCCACACCCCACACTAAACCCTGCAGTTCTGTGCATGCCAGGGATGCATTTGCACACGTATCTGCTGAACATTCAGAGCACGTCTCATTAAGGAGAATGCTGGGGATTAAAAGGTGAGGGTGAGGTGAAGACAAAGGCACATCCTTCCCAGTGTGGGATGGACAACACTGCCTCAGACTGATTTTTATTTTATGACATGACAAATGTTGAAGGGAGTCACAATGTCATCTCAGAGCACCTTGTGTTTTCCTTGCTCTGCTTCTGCTCCTTGCATTTCTCACTCTCCTCCTTGCACAGGCTCTCCTGTGACCCAGCCATGAGTACCTGTGCACATCTGAGAGGGGCAAAACTCTCTGCAGCCTCTGCCTGCCTCACAGAAGAATCCATTGTATTCTTCATGGGTACAGTTCAGTGCTGCCTTCTCGTTTCTGCTGCAGGGCCTAAAAATCTCTTAAAATTATTACTTCTTTTCCCCTTTGTCTCCCTTCCCTTGCTAATGAGGGAGTCAGCCTCAGTAGGGCGCCCCATAAGTGATGCTGGGAGACTCAAGCTGAAGAGCTGACCTCTGAAATGACATCCTGGCCTCTGCTGAACTACATAAGGTGCTGTGGGAAATTCCGGGAAAAGCTGTTGCACAGTGAAGACCTGGCTGGCGTTTTTGCTTAACACAGGCTATTCTCTATCAGTCTCAAAGGCTTGTCAGTGTGCAAGCTTCATGTTTTGGAAAGTGCAAAAATGAGCTGGATGAAATCAGGAAAGGAACTTATCTGGATTTTGAGTAGAGACTGGGGCCAGATGCCAAGAGGTTACTGGGATAAGAGATGACAAGTTTTTTATGAACAAGTGTTCATCTTCAATTGCTCACAAACATTCTTTGTCAGGAGAGGATGGGTGGGGAAGAACATCTTTTTCCATGCTTTGAAACCTTAGGAAGAGACACGTTCTTGCTATAGCAAACATCCCTGCAAGTTCCAACAGCCACATGCCCCAAGGAAGCACTGGAGCAAGTGGGAGAGTTGTTTGGCAGATCATGTGGTATCACACAGCTGCCAGTATCCTGAAGCTTGTAAAGGCTGAAGGGGAACTTCATGGGAGTCAGGGGAAGAGCAGAGAGGGACCAACCTTGCCTTGGGACTGTGGTCTTTGGGGTGTGACAGGGGAGGGCTTGGAGTCAGGTAATGGACTTTTAGGGACCTGCTCACAGCAGGGAAGACTCAAATATGGCTCCTCTCACACAGAGGACATCCTGAAGGAGATTTATGAAGCAGAGAGAAGTGGGAAATAAGGGGACTCTTGGTAGAACTGATCTTCAGGTCAGTGGGAAAGGACAGCCAGGGCATATCCGTGCAGAAGCCAGCTCCACACACTGACATGCACAGCTATTGAAACACCGCTGGTGAGACCAGGTTTCATTGTTTTTCCTTCCCTTCACTGACTTCTTTTCTGCCCTTTCCTTTTTTTCTTTGCTACACCCAAAGTAAACACGCTCTGCTCAGACTGCTGCCCTGATACAGCAAGTCAGGCTGGTTTTAATAGCAATCCATGTTTTCAAATCTCCACCAGATGAAGTGTGAAGGACTTCCAGCCCTACTCACAGGCTGGCTCCCAGAGGGGTCGGGGCTGGTGCACGGAGCAATGTGTTTCCTGCCCTGCAGCAGCAAATGAGAGGTGGATGGAGGAAACAGATGTGGAAAATACACCCCCCACCCCTGCAGCCCATCTCTCAGAAGCTGCAAAAAGCAGATTTGGGCTCTTTTTCAGTGTGGTGGTAATGACTGCTTAGTTTTGCTAATGGAAAAGAGCTGCTGATTCTGGCAGTGGGGTTATCGTGCTGCCGTGCAAACACACATGGCAGGAGGAAAACAGATTTTGTTTTTGTCTCTTGCTATTTTTCTTACCATTAGTTAGGGCACCTTGGTGGGTTTCTCAGATGCAGCCAATAACAACAGCCTTGAACCACTGACTGCAGTGGATGTGATGACTTTGGTCATCTCCCAACTCCTTGCAATGACAGCTGGAAGGCTACCAGTCAGGTTCGGCCATACCAGGTGAGCAGAGGCAAGTTTCATCTCCAGCAGAGGTGAGTGTTCATTAGAGTTTGCATTGTTAACAGCTCAGCTCCCTGAAAGGAAATAAATACACCACCCTCAGATGCAGCGAGTGCCAAAAGCCTGGGAGCATAAACCCTGAAACAATCACTGGGTTTCCTCTGAAAAGAGAATTTGACAGGACTAAACTTATTTGCATGGAAAATTGCTTAAAGATGGGGACTGGGATCTGTACTGTTCTATACAGAGGCTTGCTATTGCCCACTAAATATTATCTTGTACATTATAACTGATGCACATGCAAATTCTCTCATTCTAATTAGAATATCTAACTGAGAAAAGCCATTATGGAAATTCCTGCAATTATTAGCTATAGACTTGATTTAGTCTTGCATTGCATTCAATCAGGAAGAGAAGTCTGATAAGGGTTTGGAACAGGGTTTGAATAAATCAAAATATTCCATAGACAATAAACACGAGTGGTATGGTGAATCTCTTAGTTAAATAGATACAAGCAGTACTAAAATACCTATGCAGATCTTATTTTTGGTAAATTTCCCAGAGTAACCCCTATTAGTTGATGCCATCTCCCCCAAACACCTGGGAACCCAGAAGGCTCCCCAGAAGGCTCCCAGTGCATCACTGGTGCATCTGCCTTCCTCTTTTCTTTGGAAGAGAACGGACATGGCCATGGACAAGAGAAGTTTTATAAGCCAAACACAGAGCCAACAGAGCTGGGACTGCTGCCTGGGACTCTGCCATCAATCAAATAAATAATCACTAAATGAAGAAAGCACTGCTGTTGCTGTCAAAAGGAGAGGAATTTTTATCTTCAGTTTCATAAGAAACTGGATGGGCCCCTTAATCTTCCTCACTTAGGGAGGGGCAGGAGTGGGAAAATACAAATTTTCCTAAGGAAGAAAAAAATTATGCAGATAATGTGCAGTGTTTTTGTCAGGCTTTTAATTGCTGTTGCCAAGGAAATGTATACGCTTGGGTCAGGGATAGTGTAATGACAAAATGCAAACAGCTTGTTTCATGTTTGTAGAGAGACAGAGCCAAATTCATCCCTGGTGCAATTGGGCCAAAATGTAGAGATGGATTTGGCTTGTTATCTAGCTAGCAGTTCTGTGTTAACATGTTCTCCCAAGCTATTTTACAAACAATGCCTAATTTATTATAAGGGAAAGTTTAGGAAATGTTTTTTTCATGATTTACTGCTACTTGCCTTCCAGTTGTTTGAACAAGACTCCACCAGTCTGCTCCTCCTTGCATTTTTATTTGCTAAAAGAAATGCTCTGGCTTTGGGATTTCAAATCTGCCTCAGCAAGCTTTTAAATCAACAGCAGTAATCTCTTCACCCTTGATTATCACTTATTCCTATGCCTTTTTTACAAGACAACATTTCTAAAATAATCAGCTGTTATTAAATTCCCATTTGCAACATCACACTGACTGCACAATACTTTTACTAGCAATCTGCTGCATAAATAATCACCGTAGATCACAGTTACAACTTTAAAGCAAATGGTTGGAATTATAATACTTATAAAGGTCTCTAGTTCTTCCTCAGCACAATCTCACTCATATCCTCACCCTGCATAACAAAGATCAGTGGGAGCTTTGCCACACTGTGGGATCACGTACATCAATCCAGGCTGTGATCATGGAATAAGCTCCAGGTGCCTGGGTCTGCACAGGACCCTCTTTGACTTCAGCAGAGTCCTGAGCATGACTCAGTCCTTATTTGTGATTTCAGTGCCTCAGTGATGCACCTCTTCTGGGTGTCAGCACTCAATTTCTCTTCCTTTGCTCCACCAAGTGGGAAAATGGGAGCACCTTACTTGCAAAGGTTTGGGAATGCTCAGCTTTCAGATCAGGGCAGGTCCATGCCCAGCTATGTTAGAGAGAGCTCAGATCCCTGTGTACCTCCCTGGGTATACATGCAGCTCCTCCTCCTCTAGCAGAGTTTCCAATAGATTTTTTCCAGCAAAGCAAAGGTGACATTGGTTTCTCCTGAATTTCCAGCAGAATTTGAGAGAAAAGATGAGCTTCTCCAAAACCAAAATGTGTTTTCAGAGGAAATACATTCTCCAAGAGACTTCTGATGTAAATCTCATGAAGAAAATGAAAATGTTCCAAGGATTGCAATGCAAAACTGAAAATTTTATGATTCTAATCCAACACTTTATGATTTTGGGGGTTGACAAAAAGCCCCCAGAGATGCCTACAGTTAACTGTTACCAGACTGGGTTCTTGCAACTCACTGATGCTGAGTATTGATGTGGAAACTGTCAGGGTGGCTAAATCTTGTTCTAAAATACTGAAGAGGAAGCAAGCTGAGGAAGAAGAGAGGAAGGGGTACGAAGAGATCTTTGATAAGGAGAGCTTTTAGCTCTGGAATGAACTTGCAGTGCAGTTAGGGGACAGCTTGGATGCTATCTTTAGGAGCCAGGAAGCAGGAAAAATTAATCCTAATCTTCCAAAGGACCTTGCTATCCCAGCAGAAAATGACAGAGGCTTTTGGAAACTCTACATTCTTCACTCTAATTGTCACCAAAAATGCTCACAATGTTCTTATGAAAGTTGCAACTGGAAGCAAAACTAAAAAAACTCCATAAAATTAATCAATATAAAAAATTAACTGAAGATGCTAAGAAGTTCATCTGCACCATATTTTATGTGATAAATGCCTCTGCAGGACAGAACCTGATGAAAAATCCTGAAAGATGGCTGCAATTCCCCACCAGCACACTGCAGAATTGCAGCACAGTTGATGTTTTACAAAGTTTAAAGAACTGGAATGTCATAGTAACCTAAGAGTCACAGAACACCAGGCTGGAAAAGACCTCAAGGATCATCTCATCCAACTTCTCTTGGCAAAAGCATGGTCTAGATGGCCCAGGACCCTGTCCAGTTTAATCTTATAAGTGTCTAATGTTGAGGAATCCACTACTTCCCTCAGGAGATAATTTCAGTGGCTGATTGTTTTCATTATGAAAAGTTTTCCTCTTGTGTCCAGCTGGAATCTCCCCATGAATAACTTGTCTAACTCATCTTTTCTATGTGACTCCCTGTAAAAAGGGAGTCTCCATCTTCTTTGTAGTCTTTGAATTTTGGAACACGGTGATAAGGTCTTCCCTAGCCTTTTCCTCAAGGCTGAACAAACCCAGCTCTCTCAGCCTTTCCTCACACAGCAGCTTCCCAGTCCTTGGATCATCTCTGTAGCCCCTCTCTGCACCCTCTCTAGCCTGCCCACACCTCTTTTTGACGTAGGGACCAAAACAGAGCACAGAATTTCAGGTGTGGCCTGACAAGTGCTGGGTAGAGTTGGGATGATGGCTTTTTCCTCTCTGCCCTTGTTGATCCAGCTCAGCATCCTGTCCTTTCTTTGCAGCAGCAGCACAGAACTCACTCATCCTGAGCTTGCTGCTGACCAGGACCCCCAGGTCCCTTCCCACAGAGCTGCTCCCTGGCTGGGCTGGTCCCAGCCTTTGCTGCACTCCTGGATTGTGCTTTCCCAGGTTCAAGACCTTATATTTATCCTTGCTGAACTTCACAAGGCCCTTGTTAGCACATCCTTTCAGACTGTCCATGTCTTCCTGCAGAGTGGTTCACCCTTCCAAAGTGCCCAACTCCCCAGTCAGTTTGGTGTCATTGGCAAATTTTATCAGGGTACACTTGATCCCATCATCCAGGACAGGGATTTGTTGCTAATCTGTCCTTCACAAATATCTGCTGTTATTTTTTGCCTGTAAAACCCTAATGCTGTATATTTTTAACCTACTGTTTACTGTTATCTGTTGCAAAGGAATGCTGAAAAAGCTCAGGTTTAAATAATTTGGAATGCCCTGGAGATATCTTATTTTGTTGGCTTTGTTTTCAGTTTTAAGTAGCTGTTACATTTTGTAGACATGTAAAACCACATTAAAAAAAACAACAACAACAAAAAAACAAAAACCAAAAAAAAAAAAAAAAAACCTCCAAGATCAAATTAGGCTGGTTCTGGGCAAACTTAACAAAGTTTGTCTATTTCCTGTCAGACACACAGACTGTTCTGCTCAGGAATTTGTGCCTTTCAGTCCACATTTAATTCCATTTGCTGCCCGATTTCTATTTATAATGCACAAAGCAATATTATTTGCCAGTAACACTCTAAACAATGCCAGCAATACACTGCAATGTGAGCAGCAGGGGAAAGAGGAGAAGGCCTTCCTAAGTAAGTTACCTGACTAAATTTCTGTCTTGTTTGAATGTTCAGAGAACCACAGAAATGAACTATAGGTGTTCAAGGTTCAGTTAACCATGTTAACGTGGCTCTGCTAACCATGTGGTGGCCAGAGGGGGAGGCCCCTTCTGAAGGGACTTTATTCTGTGCACACATTCAACCCAATGTATTGCAAGCTAAGCACAGTACTAAATCCCAGGCAGAAACCAAATCACTGAACTTAATGCTTCTTTTTCCTCCCTCCATCCCACTGACATCTCCACCTGCATCACAGACATCTCCAACTCTGTGTATATGTCTTTGCCAGATCTTTTCAGAGCCACTCATTTTCCTCTCAGTTTTCCTTTCCTTTTTGCAGTATGTCAATCTACCTGCTTTCATGTTTCCCCTCACTGTTTGGGCATTCAAACCTTTGTTGAGTGTCTCACTGGCTTACACAGATAAAAGCAAAGTTCTGGAGCCCTTGACCTGATAAGTGGATGTCTGTGTCTTCAGGTGATCTCACCTCAAGCAGATCTTTCAAATACATTGGTGCCTTCCCCATGGGGAGCTCAACTTCAGGTGTGGTGGTCAGCAGTCCAAGATGAACAAAATGTGGAACAGTTGCATCTCTGATGCTGGTCTCAAGTATATAATTCTGTCAATTAAACTACTCTACACACCACAACACCTAAATACTGTGTAGGAGGTGTAGTATTGCCAAACAGCAGCTACAAATCAAAGGAAAGAGACAGAGAGAGAGTTCACTCTAGTGTTTTGTTGAGCTCAGCACACCCCACACCTTGTTGAGGACTGGGAAACCACTATAGTTTTATTCTGTTCCTACATACCTTCACTGCTGGGCTTTGTGGAAGACATAAAATAGAAAACAGCCATAATGAGGCCAGTCTCATCTTTTAATGACACTTAAATGACAGCTAAATGCAAACTTCATCAACAAAGACAATTCTTGCTCCACACCCTCAGAAATGTGAGGTTAAACCAGCAGGATCTTACACAGGACAAACATCCATCTCCAGTGCTACTGCTCCCTCAGGTTTACTGTTTAATAAAGTCACATTAATTCAGAGCAGAGACACAGTCCAAAGCAATGAGCTCCTAGCCAGGAAATCCCCCCAATGTCAAGAGCATAAATCTCCCAGCCCACGCAGAGCTTTGCATTCCTGCAGCACATGGGGTCCATTAACCCTCAAGAATGGCAGTGCTGGAGCAGCTGTGCTCCAGTGTCCTTCAGCTGCTACATCCACTCTGTTTGTCCTTGATTCCTTTGGGGATGTTGAGGATTTCTTTAGTATTCCAGAAAAAGCTTGAGTGGATCTTCTGCACTGACCCAGATCCACAGGAGGAGCTGGTAGCTCTCTTACTTGGCTGGCTTTGAGGACAGTCACGGTGCTGAATTCCTGAGCAGTGCCAGCAAACCCTGTAATTTTGCCTCATTATGTTCTAATGAAGCAGAATGAGCCAGAGCTTCAGTTTAGTGGTGTTCTTTTCTGTCAAGGTTGAGAAATGTCATCTGTCACTGAGCAATGAAGCTCAGAGGACTCAGCTAAATTAAGATTCTTCTTGTTCAGATCATTTCTTTAGAAGCAAGAGGCTCCTACCACACACACACCAAAAAACAACAACAACAACAAAAGGTCCTTCCAAGTTCCTCATGCCTTTTACCAAAGCTTTTCACTGCCATATTTACAAGTATGTCAGGATTAATTTGCAGCATCAGTGGGGGAAAGTGCTCTGATACCTGGTCCTGGATGTGGACTAGAACTTTTAAATCTAAGAGAGGCATTCATGATGAAGGACCTGCAACAACAGCTCTATGAAAGGCAGGTGTGACTGCCTGCCTTGGCCTCAGCCGTCTTGCAGCATGGAAAGGGAAGTGGGAGCCCAGCACAGAGCCACAGACACCTCTTCATGTGGCTTCACTACCAGGTTTCCTTCTACTACAGCTGGCCAGGGCTATCTGTTGGGGGATAGACCAGCTGGTTTCTTCTCATGTGATTACAGCCTTAAAGAGGGAAATGGGTTGTAAAATACATGCACTGTTTTCTCACATGGAGATAAATAATGCTTGTGTGTATACTCTTGTTGGAAAAAAAGGCCCACAGCATACTCATGTAGCACCTCAATCCATCTGAACTAACCCTGCCTGAATTTCAAAGTTATTTATAGTTATGAACAGACATTTGAAAAAGAAACAACACCAGCAAAGCTTTTTTTTTTTGGCTTTGCCTCAATAAGATGGGATGAACAGGGTGATGCATAATGTTTCTGGAACTTGGAAAGTTTTATACCACTTTCAGTCTAAAGGGAAGTCTGACTTTGCCCTGTTTAAATGAAAGCTCAGCTGTGAAACTCAGACTTACTAAGTCCTGTGAGTGCTGAGGCAGTCAGTCAAAATTCCTAAAGCTGAGTGAGAAAATTTAAAATTAAGACATCGGGAAGGAGGCATTGGTAGCCTTGCAAACTGGACATGCACTGGAGATGTGAGAACTCAGAGTCAATTAGGCACAGCAGGATTTGACCTTGGCTCCCTCATCTTAAGAAAATGCCCTAAATTCTGAATTCCTGCTATTCTGGGGTAGGGCAAGCTGATTATTGTGTTGTGTAGATTTTCCCAGGAATGCCATTGTTGCTGAAACTGGGAGACAAATTCCCACAGAAACCCTTTACCTCAGGTGTATCAGTTTTCCTTGTTTTCTAGTAAAAATCCATCTCACTGGAAAATTCCCAGTCTTGTCTTAGCATTATCCTTATAATTTGCACCTATGGGCATACAACTGCAGGTGCATTTTGTTTTCCAGAACTGGGCACAAAGGAACCAATGTCTGTAGTTTTGCTAAGCCCCATGGGAGGCACAAATTATCCTCCCCTATAACTGAGGACAGAAAACCACGCCCACAGTAAACTGTAGATACAAAAGAAAAAAAAATATTTTTTAAAATTAAGAAAAAAGTCAAGGCCCTGTCACAGAGCAGAGATCTGTGTCTGTCAGGTTCAAATGCATATTCAGAGTGTGAAAGGGCACAGAGGAGTGAAAGGAGAAGGCAAGGCTGAGAAAAAGAAGTACCTTCAAGCAATTTAAAGCTGCGTCAGGAAAGCAAGCTGAGGAGGTAAAAGATACTGTGGAGGGCTGTATGATATTTAATGAACTCCTTGCCCTTGACATCTGCTACTGACCAACCTGTACTGGGCACAGGAATGTCCTGTAGCTGAGCCTGCAGAAATTAAATCAGATTTACTGCTTTTGTGAGGTTCTTTCATTCTAATAATAAAAGTAGCAGAATTCTACTCATCTTACCACTTTTAATTCATGGCACTTTTGATGTTGGAAAGCCCAGCTCCTGTGTGAGTGCCAAAGAATCCATATAGTAGTCCAAGCCCATGAGCAGGGGTGTGAGATCTGACATGGATTTTTCAAACCAAAACCAAGGTGAGCCAATCTGTGATGGTGCCATAGAATCATAGAATGGCATGGGAGGTCTGGTTGCCTCCTTGGTGCTGTCATGTCCTCAGGCAGAGCACCCTTGGCAGCAGTGCTTCAGCTCATGGATCCCCCCCAAGAAGCAGCTCTTGTGTTGCTGTACTTGTTATAGTATCGAGGATAACTTTGTCCTTTAATCCATCACCTTTGTGAACACGCAGAGCTCAGTCATGTCCCTGCTCAGCTGCCTTTTCTCCAAACTGCAGTTGAGTTCCAGCCTTTTCTGCCTCTCTTGGTGAGGCAGCTGCTCCATCCCCTTGACTTCAGCTGTCTTCCTCTGCACCTTCTCTGGCTCCACCAGGTCCCCACTCTGATACATTAAAGCTAAGATCAGCTGTGCTGGGTTTGTCCTGCAGAACCTTCTGACTTGTGTGACAAAGGGACACTGTACAAATATTATGAGTCACACAACCCTGGATGATACAATTTGGAGACCAAGAATTATCTCTAACTCATAACACATTGTATATCAATTATTCTATAATTAATAAATGCTTCCTAATTTGTTTTAATTTCTGCAGTCTGTTCATGAATAGATTGTGAATATAAATAGTACAAAATCCAGGGAACAAATTGTGCATGGAATTTTCTGCTGAGCTCCCTTTGCCATGCGTTTCTTGCCCTTGTTTTAGTTAAACTGTCACTCTAACTTCTTGCACATTCCTTGTTTTTAATCAAAGACTTGTGAGAACCCTCTGGAAATACCTTGCTTGCCTGTTCCTAACAAAACAGACCAACTTGCAGCTGGATTTAAGTGCAGTTGATGAGAAAAGCATTTCATTGTTTCGTCCAACTACCCCCCTCTCCTCGTTTCCTTCCACTGTAAACTCTCTAGTTAGCAGATTATTTCCTACAGCAGGAAAAAAAAAAAAAGCCATCAGGCCTTTGGTAAGACTCCAGCTTTGCTAGGAAACCTGCTGTGCTGATGGACTGAATGCTTCCAGCTCCACCCTTTTCCCCTGTCCTTTCTTGCCATCACCTCAGCACATCCCCATGATCCCAGGCACCCAAGTGGATTTTCAGACCCAGGTACTGTATCCTGTAGTCAGATGTAGAGCTGTACCAGGGGATTACAGTATCAATTTAGAAATTGGCTGGAACTGCTGTTTCATATATGAAGCATGACAATCTCCTAACCCGTATGTACAGTTTATTAATGATGGTCGAGATGGGAGAAGATAGACTGATGATATAGGTATTCATGCTCTAGAGGCCTGAATGATCTAAAATGTCAGAAGCACTGAAATTTAGTCTAATTCCATAGATCTAAATAGCTCAGGATAGTTTTAATTGGGTTATGTGTTTAGTTTAAATGAGCATGAGACGGCTCTAAGTAGTCTCAGAATAATAAGATTAACAAAGGAGATAGATTGAAACCAGAACCAGAACCGTTTGTCTAACACTTCCCAGTCAGGGACTTTTGATTATATCCCTGTCATTCCCACTCTGGACTTTGCAAACAGAAATCTGGCATGTGCTGTCACATGCAAACAGGGCCTCAGGTTCAGTGCTTGGACTGGTGAAATCATGTTTGTTTGCAAATGTGGCAGGTCCTAGGAGGGCTAGTGACGCATGCTAAGCTTCAGCTTGCTCCTTCTGATCCCTTGATCGCAGCGGTCTCTGAAATGAAATGTGTGCCACATTGTGCCACTTTCGCCAGCCTTTTCCCATTCACTTAATTGTTAACAAAATGTGTGTCTCCACTCTGGATGCTGTGAGATCAGGACAATGACACCAGTGGACAAAAACAAGAGGCCATGAGTAAGTACCACTGAGCTTCCCTCTCCAAAATGCATTCTGTGAACACATACATAAATTAGAAAAAAAACATTGATTTTCCATTCTGTCTCTTTCTGGGAATGAACATATGGAAAAATACCACTCATCATAGGAGATTAATTAAATATCCCTCCACTGCCATTAAGTCCAGGGAATACAGACAATGAGAGACACACAAGGGAGGACTTGGTGTTACAGGCAATGGCAATGTCATTTATCCAGGTTTTAATGCATAGGAAGCTCCCATAAGGAAGAACAAACAGAATCACCCACATTACAGGATCTGCCCAGGATCACCCAAAATCTAATATCAGTTTTGCTAGGAGAATTGGCATTTCCCGAGGAAGATTTCTTTTCCCCCAGAAATAGGTTTTTAGGCTAAATGGAAATATTTGTTGAAAGTTTTAGGAAGGCACATGGATTTTGGTTAATACGTGAAAAAAATCCCTGAAAAAAAGAGTTTGATTTTAAACTGCAACAAAATTGTTTTCAAATTTTCATTCAAATATTTTGCAAGAAAGCCAGAAATTATGTCTGAACAGCTGTTTTTATCAGATCAGAGTCAGCCTGAGTATTGCATGTGTATCAATAAAGACAAATTTGCAACTCAGTATAACTCCTCTCAGAGGAGTTTATATAAACTCCTGCCAAAACCCACCCTGGAACTATGTCCATCCAAGTGGTGCACTTTCCTCTTATGATTTCCACAGTTCAAGGACATTTAGTCTAACAAAAGACTAAATGCTCTCTGCAGGGCCATGATGGTGAGAATACACTGAGAAAACTCCACTCTTCTCTACAGCCAAGTTGTTCATTCTCTCATTTCTAGGGCTGTATTTTTCTAAAGATTGATTTCTGATGTTTTCTAACCATCCTTTATTTCACCAGGACACTGAAGTGAATTATTTCACTTCTATGCTTCCAGGAAAAGCCAGCAGGAAGCCTTTTGTTTCCCTTTCTTCCTCCTTTGTGCTAAGGGGATTTATTTAATACAGCTGGGAGGTCAAGCCCCCAGAGGTCTATTTGTATGTAATTCTACAACTGCCTTGCATTATAAAAGAATGCAAATGCAATATGTATTGACTCTGTGGGTCACAGTGGCACAACTTGTTTGGAGAAATATTGAAGTTATCTGTAAATACATAAATAAGGGAGCGTACTGAAGTATGCTGTATTTACAGGGTGCGTCTGCCTTAGTTAATAACACAGAAGAAACAGCTGATCAAAACCAGAATACAAATGGCATAAATTTGAGGGAATTACAAGGAGATAATTCATCTTAAATTCCTCTGATAAAAGGGGGCACACTTTAAGCAAGATGAGTCCTGTAGCCATGAAAATGAGAGCAGAGCTTTTTACTGGACTTATTTGTTTTGGTAATTGTTTGTCATGAGGCAGCTCCACTTGCCATTCAGCCTTTCATCTCTCCTTCAAAAACACTCTGTAGCCTTTTTTTTTGAAGTGAAATTATTGTTTTGATGAATCCTGCTAGAAACTAAGGCAGGATTACAAAGCCAGAACTTCAATAAGGGATACTGGGTACTTACGGAGAGGTAAAACCTCACTTTGACTAAATTGTAATTAGGACTATATTTTCCAGGACTGTGGACCTAACTAAAATTAAGAATCTCTTGCTGATTTTGAGGGGGCTTGGGTTAAAAAATACTGCTGAGGTCTACCACCAGAGAAGCCTATAGAAGTTTGCCTCCATTGACCATAGGATAATGTTTCTTTTAAGAAGAATTATACTAAGCGATAGTGACGTAAAACCTTACTCATCAGTGCGGAAGGAGAAGATTATTGAGCTTTGAAATTCCTTGCCAAAAGATACTGCCAGAATCTCACATGAATTTACAGGTAGGCTGGACAGGTCCAAGGGAAAAAAGATTGATGGAGGTTTCTATCTAGAAATCTTCAACTATTTGTAGAAATTAGTAGAAATCTGCAGTCACTTAGGAGGCTGTGAGTATCTAGAGCCTGTGAGTGGAGTACCATGTATGTTTGCCCTTTCTTCTAGTACTCCTTGGGAATTTACTTTTGTTAATGGGTTGTGTCAGATTTTTGACCTGAACACTACAGCCACTCTTTATGGATTTTTATGTCTTGGTACTATGATTAATCAGGAGGAGGCACATGAAAGGTTCCCAAGAGGATCCTGCCCCAGGACAGGCAGTGTTTCCTTGGGCTGGCAGTGTAGGCTGAGGAAGGATGATCTGGGTGTAGTTCCAACCATGCCCTCGGATGAGACTGCCATCCCAATCTATCTTGGCACAAATTAATGATCTAGCAAACAGCTCACAAAGATGACAGCAGCAATGAGACAGATTGTTGATTTCCCACCAGAGATGTCAAAATTTACTCTGAATTTGGAGATGGGTGAACAATAGATTTCTCTTAGATGAAAGGAAATGCTGTGGAATAAACATAATCCAGGATGTTAATGCATAATTAAATTAAGTCATTAATGTTGAGTTAAACTGCCATGTAACCTTGTTGTGGGTTTACAGATTCCATGAATTCAATTCCTAAATGCACATTTTCCCCTGAATGATATAAATCCTGTTTCTTCCCATTTATCCTGGTGAAAATACAAAGCTGTAAACAAGTCACCCATCTAATAGTGATCGAACATTGTTTTTATATTTGCATAAAGTCAACATGCAATGTAAGGCTTTTTCCAGAGAAAGGGTTCTCACAAAAGGTGAGGTTCAAGACAGGCCAGAGCTCAGGGAGGACCTGCAAAGCTGGACTTGGGTGCTGTGGTGTGTGTGTAAGACCATGGAAAGTGACAGCAGTTGTCTCAGTTACTGGAACTTGGAGCAGGTACTGATCTAACAGGAGCACTAACAGGTTCCTTTACTCACACTTTATTCAGTATAATAGGATGCCTCCACAAATAAGGTACTTTTGTTCACGGACTTATAAGATGGACTAACTCATCTCCATCAGCACTGATGTGTTGAAACTCATCCAGCAGACCAGAATATAATTTATCTGCCTAACACAGAAAGATGCTAAGATAAGCTTGTCCCTTTTCTATTTGCTCTCTCACATCCATTGATCTCATAAATTAAATGTCTTTCCTGTATTTTGGCATGACCATGAAGCATCTCCCAAGGGTTTCTGTGTGGCAGGCTGAGGACTCTAAAGTGACTTACCCAATACCTTTCCAAAGGTTGTCACCTGAGTTGTCATACATGTTGTTCTTGCAGATAGAAATACTTACAAGTAGCTCTACTGACAGATAGAACTTTCAAACTGATTTTTAGAACTGACTGTGGTGAAATAAGTCAACATTAGCTGGAGTGGTGATACGTTTTTCTTTTGGAAAGCACATGAATATCAGAAGGAGAGTGGCCTGAAAATGCTTAGCTGCACTCCTAAGTAGTCATGCTTACCTTATGTAGGAATAGTTTATCTCATTTCATGTTCACTGGGGAAGCCACTTCTTGAATTGTACTCTCCAATAATTGAGGAGACGTGCAGGATTAGATCAGGATTTATAATGAGGGGAGAACAGCCCTTAGGCAGATGCTCTTAAGCAGAGCTATAATTTACTGGCAACCTTATCTAAGATATGGTCAGTCAATAAGAAAGCCTCAGAGGACATCAGGGTAGCTACAGTGCCAATCAACCTGCTGATTTCTTCATAAGGAATACCAGCTGGTTACTAAACCACAGGGGGCAGACAATAAAAATTAAGAGTTAGGGACAGAGTAATGATTTCAAGTGGGAAACCAGGAAAAAAATAGTTTGAAACCTATTTCAGTTAATTGCTTGCTTTGCTGTCATTGCTCCATTATTATTTGTAGCAGAATTGGTGACAAGAGACTCAGCTGAAGTTCTAAACTGATTAAGCTGAAATGGACCTATTGTGCTCACGCTGTGCCTTCACTACCCATTGCTGAAGGCTCTGATACAGCATTCCCCATATTTTTCTTTCTTGATTTACACAATACACTAATATACAACCCAGCTTCTCAGCCACGGCTGGAAATGCAGGCTATGGCTCTGCTTTCCCCTGGGATTCTATCCCATTTACTCTCTCTCTTCAGCTTCTTCCCACAGTTCTCACCATGTGTCTAGAGGACCAAGACAAGCACTCCCATGATGAATGACTCACTGAGAAAGAATCAGAGAGACTTTGAACTTATTTTAGCACAACTTCCCCAGGAAGAACGACCCAAGAAGTCCCAAGTGCAGGACTAGAGATAATCCAGGCAGAATTTTATGGTGTGACTGCCTAAGATGGGCCTGAACCAGTTGGAGATGCCATGTGGTGATCACAGACCCAGTTCTGGGATGGGCACACACTCCAGTGTGCAACCTGCCTGTTTCTGGGATAGTGAGAACCTGGAGCTCTGACTTCTGCTCTCAGAACTGCTGCTGGCCCAGTGTGTTGGCTTGCAAGTCTCTGTCACCCCTACCACTTCTCTAAATTATCTGCCATGCTGTATTTTTTTTTTTTTTTTGGTATTTATGAAAATTCTGGAAAACCAGAGCATCTTGGCTATATTAAGGATTTCTAGGTGCTCAGCAACTGTTGTGGTATGATAAATTGGGCTAACCTGCCCATGCAAGCGGATTTGCATACATTCAAAACTCTTTCAGCACGGAGCCACCAGTTCTGCAGAGCCTGCACAGAAGGTCTGAGATGCTGAGCTTGCTCAAGACTCTGCTTGGCACAGCATAACCCATGTTCATGGACTTCTGCAGAGGAAGTCCCACATAGAAATATAGGGAACTCAACACCTAGAGATTCATCTTCTTGCTTTAGATATCAAAGGCCAGCAGGTGTTTTTGTTTTTATTTTAATTTTATTTTTAGGCATGGTGATCTATAATTCTCCTATTAACTTCATCTAGGGTTGGAAGTTGAAAATCTAGTTTTTCATTTCTAAATTAGACATGCTTATGTATTTTGGTGATGGGCATGCTGCAAACACCATGGATATTGATATAATACGGTATCAGCTACTAGGAGGAAGATTAACTCTATCCCAGCCAAAACCAGGACAAGTTGTTAGGTTTAACCAGGACTTTGAGATCCTGTGATGGAAGATGCTGTAGAGTCTTGATCCATGTGCATAATCCTCTGCAAGTGTGTACATGGCCCATTGAAAGTACCCAGAGTGCAATCATTACTGCACAAAAGACAGCAATAATGCTACTTGTCCCTTGCAATTTGCATGTACTTTATGGCAAGCACAGAGAATATCTATCCATCTTTCCTTCCAAGGAGGAAAGAGCAGTTGGTTACTTCTTGCAGTGGGAAATGATATGAGATTGTTCCAATTGCTGTAGGGCCACCCCAAGTACAGTCTGCTTAACAGCCTGTCATCCTGGGTAAATAAACCAGCTTGGAAATGGAAAAATTTGCCCAGCCTGCACAACAGTCCAGATGTGTCCTGGCAGGAGGCAAGGACAGACCTCCTCAGAGGCTTTGTCTCATGTTTTTCTGGGTCTGCACCTATTACAGCTGTATTTCCACAGACTTTCTTGTGTCATCCTTGGGAAGACAGCTGGGCATATCTTTTAGGCCCAGTAAAAGCAAAATTCCTTGTGATATCCACAGGAGCAGGATCAATTTCCAAGCCTTCATCATGAAGCTTTGTTGCTTCATCTCATCTAAGAGGGAGGCAAAAATACAGGCTCAGTCTAAACTAACTTGAGGACTGTGGCAATTATAGCAATGACTTAATTAGCTGAATGAGACTTTCTGTGTCAGACATAACTCTGGAGTAGTCAAATGAAGAGGAACTCTGGTATCGTTACTTGCAGCACCTCAAGCTCTGTAGCACCTTTGGCCCTATGGAGAATGCCAGTGATGTGCTGTTGAGTCTGTTAAAATGTTCTGCATTACAACCCTGAGCCCACCTGTAAATATATGTTCAAGGATCTTTTTCCCAGAAAAGTGCCATAGCATGCTAGGCACTGAGTATCTGTATTTTTCATAGGATGTGCATCCTTTCCACAGATCCTGTGTCCTTCAGGATCAAACTGACACGCAGGCTCAGAGATCTTGGTGCCTGCTTACCTGTGCCAGTGCCAGGGGTACAGTTTGTAGTACTGGAATGATGTAAGATCACTATAACGACACGAAAAGGCAAGCAAAGGCACATGAAAATGGCAAGATTAGTGGAGAGAAAACCACAATCCAAGTATATCTATAGTTTTCTGACCTAATCTTATGAGACCTTGAGGTTCTAGAAGTCAATATCTAATTTTATCTGAAGATGAACCTCACTTAGTGTCTTCTATCTGCAAGTTCAAATGTCATCAAGTAAGGGAGGCAGAGTTATTTTTTCTGTTCTAGTAGACCAGAACCTGAGGCAAAATTACTTATTTCAGGTGACCCAGAGAGTCAGTAGTGCAGGCAATATGAGAAGCTGGGACTTAAGTTCTAGCAGAGGGAGTACAGAACAGCTTTTTAGAGCCCAGACTACAGCCAGGGATAAAATCAGCCTTGAAAAAGTGATCAAATGAAATTCTGATTTTGGAAGGTAAATTAAATCCCCCCCTCCCCTTTTTTTTTTTCCCCTGCAGCCTGGGGAATGAGCATGTTTTGGAACCAACTGTGTGACATTAATCACAGTATGGAATATTTGAGCCAAAGGTCATCCACAGGGGGCCGACTATTAACATATGGGATTTATCTGTCTACTTCTTCCATAAAGATGCAGTGTGCTGGATAATTAAACTTCTGAGTGCCAGCGTAGAGTGTAGTCTGTTTTTCTTCCACTGCTCTTTGTGATTCGATCCAGAACCATTTCCTTACACTGTATCCTCAAAAGGGGAGGAAGCAAAGGTGGCATCCTGATCTTCATTATTAATACACAGGAAAACTTGGAGGAAATCCCTTTTATGCCCCTGGCTTTGTGTAAGGAAAACCCTGCAAACTCTGAAGTCATATTGTTCAGCTCCTATATATATATGCTCATCTATGTGCATAGCAGATGTTTCTTCAAATACTTAACTGATGTTTCTGTGGAATTATGGTATGGAAAAACATTCATTGCATCCTGCATTCCTGTTGATTTACTTCTATTAAATTAAAAATCTAGAAAAAATTATATTTAAAGTGGCTACAGGGGAATAAAGAAAACCACAATCTCCTGTGATTCAAGTCAGTGCTACCCCACATTATATGGAATAAAAATCCTGGTGTACAGGGAGCACTCAACTCCTGTTTGCAAAGGGGAGCAGGCAACAGGGAGGCATTTTGCCACTCTGGGTGAAGGAATTGCACAAAACTAAAAAAATCCTGAGGGAGACAACCAGCAGAAGCACTTTCAAAGTAATTAGTCCAGTTCTAACACAGACATTTAGGACAGGAGGCACAAATCTCCCTCTGAGGGTACCTACCTCTTCCCAGCCTTCATGACCTGCTTAGACAAGACATCTGCTTTCAGACAGCTGAAACTAAGCAAGGGGAAACCCACAGCAGCTGACTCCACTTGTGTCTGTCCCTGTAAAATACTCCACTTTGCTACAGTAGAACTGTTATTACTATTATTTAAAGTTGTAATGTGGTAACACTCAAAGGCCAAGTATGGTGCAGGCACCACGTAAAATGCACTTCCCTGCCTTACAAAGAGGGATTTAATTTAAAGGATGATTTTGCTTTTAATTCTGCAGCTTGACAAAAAAAAAATACAAACAGCAACAGGCAATTAAAATACATAATACTTGGTTCATGAGATATAAAAATGCCAAAGTACATATTACAAATGTCCCATGATAATCATATGATAGAATGTCTATGCACTTTTGGCTATAATATTAACAAGAATGGAATTTTTTCATATTAAGTATTTCCAGTGAATCATTCTGTCTAAAGTGCAGCCGGTTTATTAATTTTTTTATTACAGTACACTGCTTTTCATTTAAAATAAAATGGTAATGTTTTACATTTATATATTGCTTTTCATCTAGAAATATCCCCAAGGTTGTTTTGAGCTCTTTCTAGAGTTTCAGTACTCACAGTGCTGGGGGCAAAAGGCTTGTCATGAGTAAAATGCAGTTGTGGCCAAATTTCTTCATCATGTGAACCATGGACTGTAATTTTCATGTGGTCAAAAGGCACCTATGACGTGCCTTAAAGAAGGAATAGGAATTCAAGGAATCTGAGTGGCTCACAGATGGGAGAAATGCTGACCACTGATGTGTTCTTCTCTTAGGGGCTGCAGGTGAGCTGGACCAACTCATTTTCCTGCCACGGGTCTGAGGCACCAGGCAGCTCTTGCATCAAAACCAGGCAATGTGATGACTCAAGTTGTCCCTTAAATTGCTCCTGAGATGTTTGACTCAGAGCTATCATTTGACCACTGTCTTTTATGAGGCACTGAGTGAGGAATTGAGGTAACAGGATCACAGGTTAGTCTCAGCTATCACTGATCTTCAGGTGTGTCCTTGTTGAGTCCTTTCAACTTTCTGCCCCTCACAAATCTTCCCCTTTCTTGTTTCTGTCCAGAAATATTTTTCAGCCGTGGTATCTTAGGGGCTGCACAGCATTACAGTAATTTCACAAAGCACAAGATAATTCCGTATATGTGCTAAATATGTACCCGCAAAACACCATTAAAAATGTCTGTGCTCCTTTGACAAGCCATGGCAAGAGACCCAGAGTTTTTTTGTAATTTTGCTTGAGAAAAGTGTTACATTCCACTTAAAGGCGTGGATGTGCAGGATCTGCTGAGAAGACCATATATATCAAAACAAAATAGCTGTCTGAGCCGAGGAAGGGTTGGAAAACACTGAATGTAACATGTCAGATTTCAGAGCAGGGACAACTGTCTGTGCAGTGTCTAAGGTTACAGAGATAAAAAACTTGATCAGGGCTACTACAAAGTGTCTTTGGAATACAAATTGTTAATGCTTGCATACAGAAATGATATGGAGAGGTCTTTAAGGTCAAGAATGCAAAAGATAGGGAGATCCAGCGTTCTGCTGGCCTTGTAGTTTATTTTGTTTCCTTGCTGTTCGCAATTTTCTGGCCATAAACTATTTCCCCCCATGCTTCAGATGGAGGGTTGCTCACAGACCAGGGAACTGATCAATATTTATACTGCCTCATTCATCCATGCACATCATTTTACCACATTTATTTAAAAAGAATCAATTTTTATGAGGTATTTCTCCCTACAGTGTCCATGAGCACCACATACAGAACAACTGCATCTCACAACACTCCTGTAAAGGAAAGTGCGGGGGAATGAGGCTGCCCATTGCCAGGGCTGACACTGTGAACATGGACAACACAAATGGTTGTCCAGACTGGCATGTCAAAAGGCATTTTTGGAGGAGCATTTAGTATCTTTTTAACATTTCATTTCTTCACAGGACAGCTCTGATTGTGTATGCAGGTGCTTGGCAGCAAGCTTGAATTGAACCAGAATGTGATAATGGCCACTGGTGCCCTGGATTTCCTATATTTCCTAGGTTTCAACCCGGCTGCCGTTTATTCCTAGTGGAAGAACAGCTACACACAAAGACCTGAACAATCTTTCAGTACATACCAGCAGGATGTACATACCTCAGGATTTCAGCCCTGCCTCACAGTAAGCGTGTTTCTCCAACCCACTCGCTGCCCTTCCCATCCTGGGGCAGAGCGTTATTTAGGATAAATTCGGTGAAAATAGCACCATCTACTGAGCACCCAACACTCTTCCTGCCGGGACCTCTGGGGCTGGGGGTTTTGCAGGGGAAGGGTCCGTCTCCACAGCCCAAGGGATGCTGAATGCCCAAATTACTGAGCTCCTCAGATCAGGCTGAAGCTTTCCATCGCTGAGATGACTCCAGTCGCTGTGCTGTGATTCAAGTCATCCGTTCTGAAGAAACGCAAAATAATCCCAGTGTTAAACATACAAAATAAATCTATTTAATACCAGTGTGTACCCCAGCGTGTAAACACACATTTCATCCCTAAATGTTTGGGTTAATTCCCAAATCTGTGCACGCTAAACCGCGTCTCAGGTTCTCTCATGTCCCCATGGCACATGAGATTTTGGGCACACGAGATTTTGGGCACACCGAACACGTGGTAGGCCGGCCAGCCGTAACCTCTTGGCATCTAAATTGGATGGGGACCTTAATTCCTACAGAATGAACGGCGAGAACATCCACAGGGACAGGGCTCCGGGATACGGGAAGGAACCCCAGGTAAAGTTACAGGCAGGCACAGCTGGGAAATTCTTTTCCATGGAGGGAGAGGTGCCTCCCGCAGGTGAGCGGGGCGGCTCAGCGCACCCACGGCCCCGGCAGGAGTTTGAGAACTACCCGTGGCTGCCGCACTCGCTTTATCCGTCCCGGGGCAAGGAGGCGCTCAGCTCCTGGAACCCGGCCCAGGCCGCCACACAGGCCCAGTTTTTTTCCCCGTTTCCCTCGGGATTTCCCCCCAGCCATCCCGGCCACCCCGGATTTCTCCACGCCTGACAACAAAGGAGGCGGCGGGGCGGCCGCGGCGGTGACTCAGCGCCGGGCCCGCCCCCGGCCCGCCCCGCCGCTCCCCTCAGGCGCGGCCGGGCCGGCTCCGCGCGTGTGGCGGGGCCGAGCGGACACTCCGGCGGCACCGGGCGGGTGAACGAGCGGGCAGCGGCCGCTCCTGTCCGTCCCTCCTCGGCTCCCCCTGCCCTCGTCCCCCGCTCTGCCGGGCGGGCAGAGCCGCCCCGCCGAGGTAGGTTCTGTGTTTGCTCCGCACACAAAGGCGTTGGCGCGGAGGGACGGGATATCCCAGCCCGGGGGGGGGGGGGTGGTGGGCTGAGGGACGGCGGCTCCCGGGGACGGCAGCCGGGAGCGGCGGGTCCCGGCTGGGGGGTGGCCGCACCTTCCTTCGTGAGGGGCTTCGTAGTGGCTCTGCATAAATTAAAGGGGGAACAAGCGGGAGGGTGGCCGGGGGTGTGCGGGGCTCCGGTGGTGCTGCAGTCCCGCCGCACCTCGTGGGTGTCCCCGGCGAGCCGGGGCCATGGAGCTGGAGGGTGTTCGGCGGGTTTCGTGGGCAGCTTTGGTCTTTGGGTAACTCTTGCAGCCGTGGGAGCACCCCTATAGTGCCGCGGGGTGCAGGCTGGCAGGACTGGGAGAATGGGTGGTGGTGGACAGGAAGAGTTGAGAAAGCAAATAAAAATGATAAATATTTTATTTTCTATACGTGGTGCTGTGTGAAATGAGCATTCAGAGCAGCTGGACTTCTGGTGTGGGCAGTGGATGTCTTCTTACAGGTCTTTAAAACAAGTAGAAGCTGGGAGCGGGACAAGCCCTGAGGAGCTGCTTCTCCTGTGTTCCCACTGCTCCCACCTGGGTCTGTCAAAGTTTCCCTCAAGGACCCTGGAAATTCAAATGTCCAGGTGTTCTGTGCACTGGGTTGAAAGGTTGCCAAGTTGGCCAAGGAAACTGCACCAAGAAACGCGTTGTGAGGTGCAAAAGGGCAACTGGTGCAGTACAGGAGTTCTGTGTGCCTAAACTGTTTGCTTCAGCCATTGAATTTTTCATAGCTTAATGAATTCTGGCATAAATCTATGCTATGCAAACGTGGTGTATGGCCATGGCTGGCATTGGAGCAGAGTCTGGCCCTGTAAGCCCAGGGCGTACTTGTGCCAAACTCAAGAAAATGGCAGAAACGTGTGAACTTGGTGGATTTCGTTGAGAATTCACATGGTCAAACAAAAATGTAACAAAAGGAGGAAAAGATGCTTCTGTGTGAGCATAGTGTGGTCGCAGTATGTAGTTTGTGGTGGAGTATTGTTGAATTACTCTGGCAGTGGAGCTGCTCAGCATTGTGGTTTGTCTGTGTGTGCACCGAGTCCTGTAGCACCAGTTAGGACATTAACTTTCATTGACTTGGCAGAGGAGTGTGGAAGGATGTTGCTGAAAATGAGAATGATTGCTTGTGGATCTGGTAGGCAATTTGGGAGGCATTTAAACTGACTTTCATTTCCTTGTGATATGAACAGGAATCTGTTGCTTTGTTGATGGATGTTTTCCTATGGACAGTGTGTGCTATGAATGTGATGGCTGCTTGTTTGTTGTCAGCGATATTTGCTTAGGGACAATAAACAATAGTTTGCTGAGCTTTGTTATAAAGAACCAGAAATGCCCCTTATCTCCCAAAACAAAGTCTTTTTTGTCTTAGTGCAACTGTGGGCCAATTTCATGCTTGGTGTATTTCCACTGATGATGGTGGAGTTTTGCCAGGGATGAATTTGGCAGGTGAAATGTCAGTTCTGTGTCCATAATATTCAAGAGCAGTGTCACTATATGGTCTTAAGCACTTGAGTATTGTTAATTAAAATGGCATGCTGATGCTTCCTAAAAGTTAGAAGTGGGAGAATCATCTCATCAGTGGGGAATCATCTCATCAGTGGGGAATCATCTCATCAGTGGGAGAATCATCATCACCTCCTGATACTTTTCTGCTTGCTTTCTCCTTTCTGCTTCAGATCTCTTATCCCTTAATTTATTCTCTTCCTTCTTTTTCTGTCTTAGCATCTTTTTTCTCTCTTCAGAATTAAGAAGTTTCTCTGAAGTCCAGTTCACCTTCAAGCATTTAAAGGTTTTGAGACTGTGTTGAGCTGTGCCCTACCCCTGCACGACTGGGTAAGTGAGGAGCTGTGTGGCAGCTGCAGTTGGGAGATCTTTCTTGCACGCTCTCCTTCACAATCTGATTTGTGTGGTGGCTCTGGTCAGTGTGTTTGCTGAAGTGGCAGATTGTTCCACTGTGTGACTCTGACAAACAGCCTGGTTTGAGAGTGTGATAGACTGGGCTGGGGGTGGGGGAGTCTCTCAATTTTTACACAATTGCCCATACTCAGGGCATTGAGAAACTGGTTTTGAGAACACTCCTTTGTGACTTCCGTAAGGACAGGGAAATTACCTAAAAATTGGGGCAGAAGGGAAAATGGGGAAAGACAGAAGGAAATAATCATGTTTGCTAGCTGTGGGAAGAAGAGTGGAACTGTTTAACCAGTAATTGGCTCTAACAGAACTTTGGCTCTATCAAAGTTTCAAAGAAAATATTTTATTGAATAAAGCTATGTTATCTTTGTATGCGGTTAAGAGTATTAAATACATGTGGCCAACTCTTAATCTGTTCTGGGACTGTGGTAGTTGTAAATGGAGCCAGTTTCAGTGTTCAGCTTCTGCTGAGCCGTTTTGTATCTGACATCTCTGCACTGTATAACTTTGGATCTATTTGCATCTCATAAGAACACAAAGAGAGCATGTCTGACACTGCTCAGGGCTGATACCGTTCTGACACGCTATCTAAGAGCAACATACATGTAGGGTCTCACTATGAAGGGGAAGAAAATGCTTAATGCTTATTCAACTCAAACTCTAAAATTTGTTCTGGTTTGGCCAGACCTGATGTGTTTTTGACTGGCAATGAAGTATGATTTGCAGGGCAACATAATGTTTCAAAGAGCCTGCAACTCTTCTGTGTTTACTTAAAAGGCTTGTAAGTCAGGGTTTTGATGTTTCGTTTTGGTGTAAGACCGTGGAAGGATTCAGATGGGGTAAGAGAATTGTTCACATGCTAATGTGAACATTAAGCTGAAAATTTGATAGGAAAAACATATATTTTGGAGACAGATAAATTATCTGTTTAGAACCACATTTATCAGTGATACTTCTACTTCCCATGTCTTGCATGCTCTTGCCAGGCTTATCTTTTTGAGTGCTTCATTTATATTAATCCTTCTAAAACCATGCTGAAGTGGAATACCATGTGTTCCCATTGTGGGGAAGACTCCTTCCCTTTGCAGATGGGGAATAAAAGCACAACACAGGAACTGTGAGTGGTGGAAGAACTGGAACTTGTGTGTCCTGAACTGTTGGCTAGTGTTGAAATGAAAGTACTGCCCCTGGCAGAAGGAGTGGGAGAAGAAGCACAGCCCAAAAGGCACAGTGTGAAAACTGGTTGGGTTACCTGGCTGTGATGTACTCAGTGGTCGGTCGACTGCTCTTCCATCACAAACGTGCTGGTCTTTGTTAGACTGTGGAAAACAGAAGGGTTTTGTAGTGATAAATACTTAAACAAAGAGACTCAGCATACACAGGAGAGAAGAGAAAAAAGAAAGGGACATTTTCCTTTTCCTGTCTATACCTACTTTCAGATAGTGAGTGCTGGTTTTACAGATGAGTCTCTGGCTGGGTCTTTGGGGAGGTCTTTTATTGGTCCCACTGTACAGTTGTGTGTGAGCAGGTGCCAGCAGAAGGGCAGAGGAGACTTTGCAGAGCCAGGTGGGTTATGGCAAGACCAGGACTGCCTTTCTTTGACCCAAGCAGCTGGGTGAGGTGGTTTGAGTGCAACCCTGAGAGACCAGGCTTGTGGATTTTTTTAAAAAAAAGTGTTTTCTAAAGGGGTGGCTGCTCTTTGCTGTGATATGACAGACACTCACGTAGCTGCTCTTCTCACCTGGCTGCTTTTCCGCTTTGGGTTGTTGATGTGAGGGGCTGTGGGTGTTGCATGACAGCAAGGAGTGGCTTGTGGCAGTTCTCCTGTGGCAGAAATCTTGCAGGCTGTACGAGCAGGGAGCACTGGTGTCTGTAAAAAAAAGGAAGGATGTGGTCTTTTCTTCCCTTTTCTGTGTAACTCAAAGCACTGGAGCTTACCTGCTACCTCTGTGCTCTTTCACTTTGGGAAAACTAAAGTAATGCTTTTCCTTACAGTGCTGTGTTTGGTGCTTGATGGTTATAAGTGTGAAGTCAGTCCTGTTTGTCACTTTAGTTTCTAAACAACTTTTTTGCTGACAGCCTACTTCTTGTGCTTAAGTTTTGTGCAATGAAGGGTGGGACTCTCACAGGTGGGAGAACAGTGTGTCCAAGCTGTGTCTATAAAAGGGTAAGTTGCAAAGATTTTGGAGCATTTGTGGGTAGTGCTGTCTGCTGGTCTGTGTCACATTTTAAAATAACTTTTGAAATCAGTATTTCCTCCACTGGTATAGCCTGGGCGTGTAGCTGAAAGGGCAGTTTTTGTGGTGACTTGTTGCAGTTTGCTTGTAGCATAGACCTAGTTTTCAATGGAGTTTACTGAGTCTTTAGCAGGTCTTCAGCTTGCTTAGCTGGGACAAGGATCCTGGTTTTATGATGTCAGTAGGGAGCACAAATACAATAACCTTTGCCTTGTTTAGCTTTATTTATCCCAGAACTCCTGGCTTTGCTTACATTTTTAAAATGTCTTCAACAACATGAAGGCAGAAGGTTGCCTTTTGTGCACATACATGATCCTCATCAGGAAAGAAATAGTGCAGTCATTTAGGAACAGTGGGACAAATCCCTTTCATTTAGATGAGCTCAATTTCTTTATTTTTTACAATTATACTGCAATTTTTGGCAGCATATGTGCTTTCAGGATGAACTGTAAAACCTCTATGCTGTCCTTTAGCAAATCTCAGCCATTTATGTTTACAGCCTCTCTGTGTGTGCTGCATTAGAGTCCTTGTGATGACAAAGCATGGAAAGCACTGCTGCTATAAGGGGTATTTTGATATCTTGGAGAACAACCTTGTTGCTTGCTGTGGTGGGATAGATCTTGTGTTTTACCTTGTACTGGGGAATTACTTGACTTTCTTGTAAGCTACAGAGCTGAAATGCAGGAATGCGTCTGAAGGAGAAACTGCCCTCATGTTTGGCTTCATTTGAAGCAGTCCCTGTGCTTTGTAGTATAGCATATTTTAGGCAGGAGAAACTCTGTCTTGAAGGTGTTATTCTGTAGAGAGGAACTCACTTTGAGCTTCTTTTCCTTACTTGATTGTTGAGAGTTCTCCTGTGCCTGTTGAAGGATGTCCAGTTTACCATGCTTGTGCCCACTGGTGCTTGCTACATCACCAAGTCAGCAGTGTCTGCCCTGAAGGGGGGGCCCATCAAAGGTATTTCAATAGTCGTGGTATTCAGTGGGTTGGTGAGAGGAGGATGATGATGGCAAATAATAGAGCAATTCCTTTCATTCCTTGCCTGTGCAGTGAGTGGGCATTTGTCCGACCTCATGTACATACACAGGCTTCTTTTTGTTCTGGTGCTAATAATAAATAAAGTTCACAGCTCTTAGTAGCCAGGATGATGTGACAAAAACTGGGTCAAGACCAGTCGTGTGTGCATAACTGCATTCCTAATCTAATTCCACAGGCCAGTGCCTGTGCTGGATACTTCTAAACAAGCTGAAAAGATTTCAGGGAAGCTGGAGTTTATGCTGTCAGCTGGGTGAAGTGCACCTTTAGCTGACTGGAGCACTTAAGGACAGGGCTCAGAGTGAATGGTGTGGAGTAGCTTTGAATGTTAGAGGGACCACAGAGGTACAGCTTTACTGTTCAGTACCTCTGAAGAGCCAGGAGCTTAAGTCAGAGTAAACTTTCTTCTTCCAGGCAGGATGACTTGCTGAGCAGCCCTTCGAACATGTGCACTGCTCTGAAATATGTCTCTGCTATTTCAGTTTCTTCTGAAGTGTCACTGGGGACAAAGATGACTTGCTGAATGTCGAATTGCATTGCTGCCATGTCCTTCAGACCTCTTGCTGTGGTTGAGCTCCTTGGTGCCCTTCAAGGAAGAGTGGGTGCCTGGCCTCACCCTGAGATGCAGTTTGGGGCTTGGTTGCTGGTAGAAGGAGAAAGCCAGTCTGAAGCCACTGGGATTTGTTGAGTTTGGTTTTGGAGAGAATAGGGAGGAGGAATTTGATTGGGTTATGATTTCTTTTATGGTTCTATGCTTAGGGTTTTTTTTTCATCCTAGAGCTTTTTGAGATTACTCATCCTTGAAGAAGATATATGACATATTGTGCAAGCTCTAATACACTTGTTTAGCTCTAATAATACCTGGCACATCACTGCTGCTCCCTGAAAACAGTCTGTCAGAAATTTATACACAAGTTTGGATGGGAATGGAGGAAGGGGTAGGGAAAGAGTCATGGTAGTTTTGCTATTTTCATTGTCTGGGAGGTGGTGCTTTGGTATCTAAAAGGAAACCAATCTTTTCTTCCAAGCCTCAAGTACATTTGAGGCCATTCTGTCTAGCATGCAGAAGCAAACAAGTGCTGAGGGCTGTGACCAGTGTGTTGAGGGTATGGGCAGTGGGCTTTGCCACACCCTGGGGGTCACCTTTGGAAGGTGAATGTGGCTTGCCTTGGCACTGTCCCACCATTCTCCTGTGTCCTTTGTCATAGTGAACAGTGCAGTGACATAGTACCTGATCAGAAGTGCTCAGGCACAGGGAGCCTTGGTGTGTTCTGGAAGGGAGCCCTGGCTGTGCAAGGGTTGTCCTGTGAGTGCTGTTTGTTGCCACAGATGGCAACTGTGGGAGCCAGTGACTCCCCAAAGGCAATGTTAGCCTGCCCATTACTCTCTATTTATCTGATTGTCTTTTCAAGTACAAGAAGGCTGAGCAAGTCATAAACTGCTTACACAAAGTATGAGCAAACATATTTTTCCTTTTTCAGAAAATACATTGAAAGCAAACTTTGGAATTCAAGAAAATGAATGTCTCTGAAGAGCAGAAAGCATTTATCTCTTGGTGTGAAATTAAAGCCTTCTGAAAAGATTTTCAAAATATTTTCTGAAGTGTAGCAACTAGAAAGCCAGCCTTGAAGCTTGTCGTGAAGACTGGAGTTTGTGAATGTCTGAGCCTGTCAGTCTTCAGTGGAGGATTTAGTTTAAAAGGTCAAAGCAGTGTTACAGATGCCATTGTATCAAAACTCTTTTGGGGAAGATCCAGTTTGAGTTCTTGGGCCTGTCTTGCTTTGTCTGCAGTAAATGACTGATTCATCTGGGCATAGAGGGAGAGGTTAGAGGCATCATCTGGCCATGTTATATGCTACATCCTGTTCCTAATTGGGTAAAAGTGCTGTACCTTCAGAGTTTTCTCTATACATCTAACTTACTGAGGGTGCAATGACTGGTTTGGTTTTGGTTTTTTGGTTGGGTTTTTTTTTCAGTGTAGTATGTAAGGAAAATAAAATAAATTTCCTTGCTCGAGGATTTGAGGACAAGTTAGCACATGAAGTTAGAAAATAAGCCTGCCAACTATTGTTTTGTTTTCCAGTGGCCTGAGGGTCCTTCCCACTTATCACTGTTGTAAAGAGACAGTCTCTGCCCTGAAGAACTTACAGTTTAACTAAGGAAGAGTGTGTGAGTGGATATTTGTGACACAAAAAGGTGAAGCATATTGGTATGAGGGTTGAAGTGGAAAATTTTTTCTTGCAGAGAATACAGCTGCATTGATGGAGAGATAGATTTTTACTTCCACTGTAGTATTATGTATCTGTATAAAGCTGCTTCATTGCTCATGTTTTATTGCACTACAGGAAGAAATTTTAGCACAGTGAGATGCCCCAGAGGGTTCTATATAATTTTCAGCTAGTTAGGGGCTACTCTTTTCTCTATGGAAACACTAAAAAACCATCTCCTCAACCTTGGTACCTATTTGCAGGTGACTAATAGGATTAACAGATCCAAGACAATGTGTTCCTTTAGCTAAATGTAATCCATTTGCCAGCAAAAAATATTGCAGGGAGGAGAAACACTGGTCTATATAGCAAATCTAATTTTCAAAAACAGCAGGGCTTAATACAAGTTAGACCAGTGCTTTTTTTTCTAGAAAATTTCTAAAGCTGTGTCACTTCAATTGAGTAATTTTAGAGCAAATGACTCTAAAACAGAGCCAGGTCAAAATGCAATTAGGGGTCATTCAGATCAGTGTTACTGGAATACTTTTTTAAAGGAACTGGAAGAAGAAATTCAGAATGGGGAAGTATTTAAGTCCTGGGAAACTTCTTGTATGCTGTGGCAGTGGGCCATATGGATACCTAAGTAGCTAAATTTTTTGCTCAAATTGTAATTCTGTAATTGAAATTCCTGTGTCTGTCTCGTCTCGTCCTAATCCACTGCCATGATTTCCTGTGGCTAAGTAGTTCTCCCTTTTCCCAAAGCTGTCCCAGTGTTGCTAGCATGGGATGGCTGCAGGCAGCAGCTGCCAGGGAGAGGCTCTTCCTTCTGTGGTGCTGAGGTTGAGGTGGGCTCAGTGTGTGATGTACAACAGCTTTGCCCCAGAAGGATGCCCAGGTTTATAGTGCTGTGCCAATTAAGGTCTCAGTGTCTTGTGTACAAAATTCTTAATTGCTGAAGCAGCCTCATACCAGTTTTCAGTAGTTTTCCAAAGCATTTTAGTTTTCATCCCCCACCACAGAATTATGAAAGAAAAAGGTGATTGGTTACTGAAGAACAAGTGATGTCACCTGTTCTACTCTCCTGTGGATTTTTTTTGTGTTGATGGCACGCTTTATTTTGATACTTAATTCTTTTGACTGACAACATCTGGTGGCATACAGGGGAGTGTGCTGTATGTGTAATGCCTGTTCTGTGCACTGAAAGACAAGAGTTTAGAATGAGCTTTGAAGATGGGGAGTGTGTTCTTTCAGAGACTTTATTCCTTCCAACACTGAAATTGAAGTAATGAATCAAATTGGGCATGGCATGCATTGATAAAGTGGTGCTTTGTTAAATGACTGCTCTAAGGGATTGTTTCAACCTTTTCCTCTCATTTTAGTATTGGATCTTAATCTCTTTATTGCAAGTAACATCACCACTAGTAGAATTAAGAATTAAAGTTTGAGCCAGTGGTGTTTATTCCCGTTTCATCTCTAATGATGAAGAAGCCTCAGCTGATTTCCTGCTAAGGTTTGATATGATTCCCAAGGCTTGAGGTTCATCTTTATTTTATCTCCAGAATCTCATTTCAGTTTAGGGTATTTTTCCCCCTAATAGGAAGCTGATTAACTGACTGCTGAAACAGGCACAGATGTAATTAATTTATTTTGTAAGTGCAGATGTTTTTGCATGTGAGGAAGTTGGGCAAAGATTGGATCTAGAAAGGCCCAGATTACAGACACCAGTCAACAAAACATTGAATATCACTAAAAACTTAATGCTGCAAAAGCAATGACATAAAGAGCTCTTACTCCTCTGTATATTCTTCCAGGAAGAGGTGTGGAAAAAAAATTCTGTACTATAATATACAGTCACTCAGATCTCTAAGATTAAATGTCTCTGTAATCAATGCACTCTTTATTTTAATTTTAAAAAATTTTTTTAGACTGTCATAATTAGGATGCCATGAACTCAGCTCAGGGTAGCATGGTTTGCTGCATTGGAGGTGTTTTGAATGTACTGTAGGAAACAGGCTCCTTGAGGAAGGGAAGGATAGGGAGTTCCACAAGCTATTTACAAAAATTACAATCATTCCAGTTAATGTGGGTAAACTGGGTAATTTTTGCACAGAATTTATAAAATGGTGTTTTTGGAAAACTAACTGTGTCAGGGTAAAAACACCTTTCCAATATCTGTTTAAAGTATGTAAATGTTTATTATTGTCCTTCTTTTACAGATCAAGAAACAAAGGCTGAATTAACTTGCCTAAAGCTATAATTAATTAATGCAAGGATAGAATATAAATTTGGGACTTTGAACCAAGAGAACAACAAATAAGATGAAACACTACAAATGGAAGTATAATGAAAGGATAATATAAACTTTATATTTCAAGCATAAATTCACTACCCCAATATAGAAATCATCTTCCTGTAAGTACCATTAGGCAAGTAAGCAGCCTAAAAAGCTGCTTCTTACTGAAAACAGAATCTGTTTAAACCACATCATTTCTTTACTTGCCAATTTTGTGCATCCAGCATTACTCCCATTAAGCTTGTTGCTTCTGAGAAAATTCCTAAAGGCAAACTGGAATTTTAATTAATTTTTCAAATAATTCAAGTTCAAATGAAAAGAACCAGGCAAATTTACACTTCATCATGAAAGGCTGCAGCAAAATCATGCTCGAAATTTAATTTACTTATCTCCCAGGTATGTGTGAGTCAGCCAGAGCACTTGTGCTAAATGTGGGAATAGAGCTGACTCAAAGACAAGTGACTGGCATCACTTTATGGGATGTCACCTACTGCAGCTTCAGTAAACTTCAGGTTTTTTCTCAATCTTGGTGAAATGTTAATTTTCATTGCTATTTTGACTGGACACAGCAGAATTCTTTTGTTTTTTTTTTTTTTTTTTTGTTTGTTTGTTTGTTCGTTTTTTCATTTTTTGTAAATTCCCTGGATCACAACGGCCACCCATGATAGTTATTTTTTTAATGGAAATGACAGTGGATCTCCAAACACAATTCTTATTTCTCTAAATTGAAGTGGTAGCACAGACATAGTCACTGCACCACTCCACTGTTTGTGCATTTTGGAAGAACACTGTAGTCCTGTAACAGGGTTTGGGATTTCTCTCATTTTCTGGACATTAATTTGGAGGGAATTTTGGAAAGAATTCATTGCAGTATCTATTCATTGCAGTGGTTTTGGTCAATGTCTTTGTGTCACTGGTGGAAATTGGGAGATAGGGAGTTTTTAGTGGCATTTCTGTATAACTTTAAGCAATTTCAGACTTTTGTAATGATTTTTTTTTTTCTAAACATGCGAAGTTAAAAGCAGGTCAAACATTTCCTAGTTTTCTGAGCTTCTGAATGTCTTCTGTACTGGCTGTTGTTTGAATTGCATTCCTTTGCCTGAACTGTCTTGTTTGTTCTGCTGTTTGTGATTCATTTGAATGTGCCCCAGCCAGCACTTGAATAATGGAAAACCTAAAGTAAATAAGTGATAGTGCCTGCTAGAGAATCAAAAGGTTCTACAATGAGTAGTGGTGCTCTTTAGAACAATTTAAATATCTTTCTGTAAACAAACTGTTGAATGAAGAGTGGTTGAATGGTTACTGAAAAGCTTGAATCATTTAAGTTTGGGATATTGAAAGTCTAGACTAAATTTAAATGTTATTACTTTGAAGTTCTTAAAAGGGACTGAGAAGGGCTTTCTTTGCCTTTGCCCAGGGTTTATAATTTAATCTAGGGTTTGGAAGATTTAGCTGGGTTTATTCTCATTGCACCTGAGTTAGTTTCCTCCCATATATGGCAGTTTTATAGAGGTTAGTAGGTTAGGGGTTTTTTTCCTTGAAGTGAAAGATGCTTTAGATTTTAGGTGCCAGTTCTGTAATTAACAACAGGAAGTTTATAAAATGTCTGGAAGTGGTTTTTGAAAGATTCTGAAATATTAATCACATTGATCACATTGATGATATATTCTTCCTAATAGAAGAGGTATTTGTATTTTAAACTGGAATAATTTTGGCTTCTGGGGCTTTTTTTTGTTTGTGGTGAGGGTTTTTATTTTGTTTTGGGTTGGGTTTTTTTAGGGTGGTTTTTTTGGGTTTTGTTTTGTGGGGTTTTTTTGCGTGTGTTTGGTTTTTGTTTTTTTGTTAAATGTGCACCAGAAGCCAGAACTGTCTTACAGGATTCCTACTTCTAGAAAGAATGAGGCAGGTAGTTAGATTTAAGTTGATCCTTTCATTGTGTAATTTTGAAAGAAAATGGGTCAGACAGTACTATTAGACTGTAAAGAAAAAGAAATAGGAGATAACAGAAAAAAAAAAGGTTTTGTATCTGTTTGTACCACATGTATTTCTGCTACATCCTGAAGCTGTACACTTTCTATCCAAGCTGCATGAGATAAGCTTGTGTCAAAGTTTCACTCCATCAAGCTTGGCCTCTTCTCTGTTGTTTAACTGTTGTCATACAGTTCACATGTGGTCAGTGTGGGGATCCTCCAGTTTTGCCTTCCATAAACCTTGGTTTTGTTTTTCTGACGACTCATTTCCTGTTGATTCAAATTCTCTGTTTGTTTGTTGTTGTTTTTTTAACATTGTGCCAAAGGCTGCTACTTGCAATTGTTGTCTGGCAGCACTGCACTGAAGCCTGTCAGAGCCTGGACTCCTGGTACCTTTCATTGCTCAGCCACCAGTTTGCATTAAGTTTAAGGAATTTCATAGAGGCTTCAGAAGTTATGGGACAAGTTGGGTGTGCACGCTCATGTTATCATGCAAGAAATCTAAGAAGGTTGTTTAATGTAAATTCCTGACCTGGCCCTTTATTTGCTTCTTGGTTATGGAACAGTTCCCTGAATGTATTTTTACAGCTTTGCTTTGTACCCAGGGAACTCCCTGTGGTGGCTCTGGTTTTGCTACAGCCATATTGATTTCATTAAGATGTGGGCATCAGAAGGGCACCCTAGAGTTGTCCTACGTCGTGTGTAAATGCTTTACTGCATGGTTGCTGTCCCTTAGAAAAGCTGTTGTGCAAGCAAACCACACTGATTTCCTTCAGCATTATTTAACTGGCAGTTCGTGGGTAGTGAGTAGGGGAACAGTAGATAGAGATTTTTTTTCTTGCTGACTTTGACTGGTGAACCACATGATATATTGTAAAGCTGGAGGCGGGGAAAAAACCCAGTGTGTTTCAGTCCCATTATTCGGTTTCAGCTGTAATGTTAGTTTCTCACTTCCTTCCTGGAGCTTTCTGTAACTGCACGAGCTATTCCTGCAATTCAGCGACATGTGCATCACAAAGACTTGAAAATTGGAACCGACTGGAAACTCCTGTTATTTCAACTTATATAGTTGTAAACTGGCTGCAGGCTTTTGGGTTGAAAGACTAAGCATTGATTTCAACATACTGCTGGGCTGTATCACAGAGATAAAAGTTGATTTTACATGAAGTGGAAACTTAGACATGCTAGTATGAAACTCGGTAAGCCCACGGTGAATATACATTGGCTGCTCACAGATCATATCATAAAGCAATTTATTTGTATCAGTGGCCTGTCACATCATGTAGGATCAATCTTTGCTTATATAGAGAATACTTATTAAGGAAAGCTACTGCAGACCTGAGCTTGCATTCTAGCTGTTATATCTCTCTGGGCCAATAACCACATGTTTTATCTGGTTTTCTTCCCAGTGTATGAACATGCCTAGTGGGTAACACATGGAAACCAAAAATAGCAAGGATTGATACATTTGGCCAACTTACAAAGTATAAGTATCTCATTATTTTTTCCTACTTCCTGCGTTTGTTTGTTTTATTTGAAATGTATCTATCTAATTTCTCTTTAGCAGCCTAGGCAAGGTTCTTTCCCATTTCATCTGTAAATTGGTCTTTCTATGGGTATGGCTATGTTGAATTATGAATTTGGTTGTTTTTTTTTTTTGTTGTTGTTGTTGTTGTTTTGTTGTTTTTTTTTTTGTGGCAGCTTTTTTCTTGGCTCCTGAAGGAAGTAGCATAGTTATTTTTTCTTATTTTCTTTGTACATCAGGGAAGGTGAGGGTCACATTCTATAGGGGAGGAAAAAAGAAGGATGTCAGAAATGCGCAACTTACCGCTATCAATAAAACTTTAATTAACTAAATGCTCTGTCTGGCTTCTTGCCCATGTAATATATAATAATCAGAGAGATTTTCCTAAGTCATTATTGTGGTTATCAGAAATACGTATGTTTCCATTTACGGTGAAGACTGAAGAAGAATTGGCTGACAAGTCTCAATATGCAAAGAAAACTTGATTATTCAGGTTATGCATTTTGCTACATTTGTATGTTTGCCCTGGTGTGCTGAACAGTTGCCTTTATCAGTCCAATCCATATTTAAAATTGCCTTCATATATGCAAAGTATGAATCTCATAGCAGGATTCCTGTTGTCATTCTTGTAATGTCTGCCCAGGGCTTGTAGCATCCCAGAACGGTTTGGGTTGGAAGGGACTTTAAAGATCATCTAGTTGCAACTCCCTGCCATGGTCAGGGACACCTCCCACTAGAGCAGGTTTGGTCGGTGCCCCATCTAGTCTGGCCTTGAACACTTCCAGCATCATCTGCATTTGCTGTAGTATGAAGGGTGCTACCTGCAGAGCTCCTGGGAGAGCAGAGCTACTGTTGAGCAAAGCCTGTGCCTTACCTCCTCCTGTACCATTAGCCTGCTTTCTCTTGATGCTATGTCTTGCTGCATGAGCTGTGCACCACTCGGTCAGGATTTAAACTGTCTGAGCAGGAATTGGGCAGCAGGACTGCCGCTGCAGATGGTGACTCATCTTGCCTCTCCTAGGAGGAATGAACCTCCCTGCTCCAAAATTCTGTGAGGTTTTTAATAATACCCAACTTTTTCTGCTGGAGACAAGTAACAGCCTGCTCACCTCTCCAGAAGGGATTGAACCAGTATCAGTTTTCCCTGCAAGTGGACATCTTTTGGCTGCATTTGCAGTCATGTGTAATGAGGAGGAAAACAACTGACTGCCATGCTTTACTTTTTATTCCTGAATCTTCTGGGTTTTGTCTTTAATCTTCAGGCTCAGACAGTAAATGGGGTTTAACTGTGGATCCCAACACTGAGCTGATTAGGTGCAGATCTGTGGATCAAACAGTAAGCTGTCAGAAGGGAAGACTTCCTGTGCTGCCCAAGATGAAGTGGTGTGTTGTTAGATCCCCATCAGACAAACCACATGTCACCGTGTATTTCCAGAGCCCAGTGGTCCCTGGGTGCCATCCTATGTGTACCACAGGAAGGGAGAATGCAGGGGTAGCATCCACACCATTGTAAGTTCATCAGGAGGGAGCTGCAGATTTGGTGTGACTCTCCCCCAGTCACCCTCTTGTGGTTGGTGCTGTAGGATTGTGGGCCCCTCTTTCCAAAGGGTCACCTGCATCACCTGCTGCAGGAACTGGTGGGACTGTGCCCAGGTTGCCCTTGTGCAGTGTAGGTGCTGGCAGACAGGGATGAACTCCAGGCAGCATTACCCACCACTGAGCCTCCCCACAATGGCTCCTTGATTGCCTATTTCCCATAAATTGTAGATGCTGTCAGAGAGCCTCCTGGCTCTTTTCTTGGCAGTGTTGTTGCAAGAAAGCATTTTTAGTAGCTGCTTTTCACCAGCAAAATGATTATTGTGCCATGAATCAGAGCTGACTTAAATGCAGGTGCAGGATGACTCCCTAAGCTGGGGTGTCTCTGCCAGACCCCAAAAGCAGTTGAGATTTCTGCCCATGAGCTGTCCTGAGCTGCCTCACATCATCTCCATGTCCCAGCGCGGGGTTTGCCACAGCTGATAGCAGGCTGTCCTAACAGCCTGCAAAGGGTGGGGGAAAGCAAACCCCATCCTGAAATCCCACTCCCTACAAATAGAGAGCCCTGGTGACCATTCTTTATCTCTTGAGAGCCAGGACTTCCCAGGGTTGCTCTTTGCGGCACAGGAAAACTTGTTGTTTCCTTCCAGCCCATTTTTTTTCATTCTCTGGTTCACCATTCACAAAAATTTCCTTTTAAGTGGTGTTTATATTTGCAGCTTTAAAAATGTGGGAAAGGCTCTGTCATGGCAGACTCTAATACAATGCAAGTAACTATTTCAGAGCTGGCACTGCATTGCCTCTTCCCTCTCATCTGTCACCAGCTCCCTCCTGTGTTTTGTGAAGTTTTTGCTTCACTGCTGAGAGTGGCGCAGCAAAAAGTGAGCTCATACAGAGCTCAAATTACTATTGAACCAGTTCAGGTCTGTTTAATGGAAACCTTCCTTCTCCAAACTCTTTTGCACTCCTTTTACTTGAGTCATAAAACGTCTTCTATTTGAACTTAGTGAAAAGAAACCCAAGACCCTTTCTGTTCTAGTTACAAAACACTTTGATTCCTTTCCCTGGTTTTGTTTTGCATTATTTACTGAACTCCTGCTGGAGTAGCATCTTGGGGTAAAAAGACACTGCTTCTTAGCTGAACTATTTAAATTTTTCATCAAGGGAGATGTATAACCAAACTCTTCGTGAAATGAGTTAGCCATCCATTCTACTCCAGCTCCAAGTAGGAAGTGTGGATCATTTCAAAACCCTGGAGAATTTGGACATGATAGCGTAGGTATGTATGCAAGAGTACTTCATCAGCTGTGGACATAAAGGAAAACTTCTTGCTGGTTCTGGCATAAGCTGCCATAAATGTATGACTTTGGGTGTATATCTATGCATCTGAGTTCGTGAGACAAGGGTGAATTTTTGCATGTTATGCTGAGTAGTGGTGTGTGAGCATCAGGCCGTATTTACAAAACTGTGGTACATGTCTTTTCCATTTTTATTTTTGATTTCCTGAGGCAGAGATGTGCTAGGATCTGTTGTTGATCTTGTTGAGTGAATTCCATCTCTCCGGTGTTCTAGTTTTGCTTTTTTGGGTTTCTGTACTATTGGCTAATCTGTTAGTGATGCTTAAGTTTAAAGGTATCTAAGTTGGATAGTCAGTCATGTGCAGAAAAAAAAATGTATTTATTTCTGAGTTTTTTTGTCTGAACTCCTTATATTGCTTTTGGTTTTTTTGAGATGGGTGATACTAAGTTAGTATGGAAAGGGTGTGGACAGCTTTTTAAAATTATCAGTCTTGCATTTATGCAGGAAAACATTGCTATCTTCGGCAGTCAGAATTTCAGGCAAACCCACTATCACTGCAGAATCATTTGGGTGTGGATTCTCTCTACTTCCTGTGTTTGACTTTCACAAGGATCTGTACATATCTAAACATTTAATGAGAGCTAGTAAGATATTTTAGCCCTGTGGACTTCTTTCTCTGTAAGCATTCAGCCAACATTATTAAGATCAATGGTTTCCTGTGTTTTATTAACACAGCAGTTTCAGCTGGTCCTATAATCTCACATTTCTTTTTATAACTATTTTATAAGGAGAACGATCCACTTAAACCAGTTCAGGTTTCTCTGTTGCAGTGCTCTAATGTTTGCTCTCATTGTAACAAGTTTGCCTTGAGTGTCCTTCTGCTGTGCTTCCCAGGCCTCTGCTGTTCTCCCTGGCACACCTGCGTTTGTACCAAAAGCTCTGCAGTCACTTTGGTAGCTGTATCTTTTTGACCATCTTTGCCTCCTTGTGTCCAGATGTGCACACAAAAGTGCACAATCCAATGTTTGCTTGGTATTTTTGAGCCAACACAGGCTGAGATTACAAGGTGGTTCCACCTCTCTGTGCTGGACTGCTCAAGGCACTGAAATTCCCAAACCGGAGCTGTGTCCCTCACATCCTGGGGACAGAGCAGGGCTGGTGCAGGGACATGGAAAAGGGAGTGCAGTGGGAGAGTGGGTGGCAGCTGCTGCAGGGTGATTAGGACAGCTTGTGCCATCTGATACAGGGAGCCAGGTGGTTTCTGTTGTTGGCAGTAAGGGTGGGGACAAAAGGTGGGCAGGAAAGAGGGGCCATCCTGTCCCTGCATCCATTGCCCCAGTGCAGGTAGCTCAGCTGTAGCAAGAAGACCACCTTGGCTCTTGGGGCCTCGTGCCTCAAATATTTGTTTTCTGCTGCTCCAGACCAGAAAAATACAGGTCTGAAGGCTTTCTTCAAGACCTAAGGCTGAGGTTACTCTGATCCTGCTCTGGGTACCTGGTGAGTGATAAAGCTGTGCCGCCGTGGTTTGCTCTGCTCTGCTGCTGAAACTCATGGTGCCAGGAGATGTATGGGAGCATCCACTACATTTGTGTCTTTGTCTCCTTGCAGGAATCCTGCCATTATTGTGGTACAGCAGTGAGGTCAGGGAAGAGTTCTTCAAATTCTCAGTTGGGGTAATAAGACTTAGGTGCTTGCTGTGAATTCAGGATTGGCAAAAACCTGTTGTAGGGTAGAATGGCTTAGTTTGTCTATGTTATAACTTGCAATTCTTTTGTTGGATGTATAAATGGGGGTAGGTCTTTAGGATTCTGCAGGTCAAAACATTAATTTTAACTGGACTGGAAATACATAAAAGTAATGGTGAAAAATATTATTTATAAAGTAGTCTTAAATAAATGTGTAGTTTAGCCATAGGGAAATAATTCAGTCTAACAGCCTTCCTTACCGGCCCGTTCTAAGCAGCTTCAGGCTTCCCCCTTTATTAGGTCCTGAAATTTACTAGTTAAGAGGTCAGAACCAGGGGTTTTTTTTTCAGAACCAAGCAAAAATATCTCCATAATCTTTCAAATTCAGAGGTATTTTCTTGATTTTTATTGCATTCAATGAATTCTGCAACTAGCTATTTTAAGAAAAGTCAGGAATGTTAGATAGAAAAGATAGGAAAAGACAGCTCTAGCAGTTTTAAAGTCTGGAATCAGGACCAAAAATAATCAATTTGTGAACTTGAGATAATAATTACTTTCATAAATTTTATCTATAAACAAGATGTCTGTTCCACTTTGTGCCCTGTCTGCTTCAGGGGGTTTTATCTAAGTAAATAAAATCAGTTTTGCTTTGATGCTTTTGTGGACATACTCTGCCTTCACTTACCTCTCTTTAATGCAATGCTGATAGAAATATCAGTTGAAAGTGTGTTCATTTAGAACATTAGAACTGAGTAATTTTCCACGGGTATTGAGGAATTGGACTAAGTGTGTGCTATATGTGACTAATTAGTAGTGCAGTTTATCTGCCTCTTTAGCAAACAAAAGACTCGTGTTACAGCAACCCTTCTGCAGAGAAGAGCAATCAAGATTTCTGCTTAAATGATTTTCATTTTTTAGCATCTGTTCACTTATAGAATACATATCAACACCAGTGCATTCTCCTCTGATATGTCTTGTTTGAATCCTTTTAATCTGAAGAGAAAAATGGAGGCATGGCATGATTTTGAGCCTGCATGAGCTTTGCTCTTGATGTAAAACAGTGAAACTCGGACTGCAAGCTTTCGATCCGCAGACATTGCCCCTGGCTGTGCAAGGAGATATTTAGATGGGCAGATCATGAAGAAAATTTATGGTCTTTTAAGGAAAGATTACACTGGGTAAAAATGAGTTTGAAAATTGAAGCTTGCTATGATTTCTTTCTTAAATCGAATAGATGCCTGGATAAAGGGAACTACTCATAAGAAGGAAGTCATAAAACTGGTTTGAATTAGATTTCAAAGGCAAGGGTTATGTTGCTCGTTTAAAGCCTTGGATTTTTCACCACCACCACAGTCAATAAATAGCAATCTAACACAAGATTCTGGCAAAGTATGGTCTCCTATGTAAAGGGTCTTTTGCAAGTTAACACCGAGTGAACTGGGATCACATTTAGCATCTGTGCCTTATGCTGGAGTAATACATGGGAGGCAATGGCTTCTTCTCACCAGCATGGGATTCTCGGAGATCGCATTGAAACGGAGCCATTATTTTATTTGTGCATGTTTTGGCTTGGCCTTCAACTCTGAGTTGGAGAATGTAGGTCAGCTGCACCAATGAGGCTTTGGGTTCTGAAAGAAGATTGCTGGTCCTGTCCCAGTGCCTCTTTCTAGTACCCTTTGGGCTTCATTAACAGTCTGCTTGCTGGCTCCCTTCAGCACAGAGACTATTAGCCATCTGACACTCGTTTGCCCAGGGGCAGCACGTTTGCTCAGTAATGGAGGAAATGGGTATCGAGTACATTACATCTTTCCATAGCTGTTACAATTTCCCTACCACCACAATCTGTAATGTTAATATGAATATTTGTTATCGACAATATCACAGTAGACTTAATAACATTTTGAACTCCAGCTGGATGTGATTGCTTCCAGGATGCTACCAGGCAGTATCTTAAGACATTTCTACCAGACTGATGGGAGAGGGAAGAAGAGGCTGCTAATTAGATTATGAAGTAAAATATTGGCAAGCAACATTCTGGGGAAGGAGGAGAACTATTTATGCAAAATAAATAGAGACCTTTTTTTTACATGTTAATTATGGATTAAAATTTGTAGTTTAAGCAGCGGGATTTAATTTCATAGCTGAATCAGATTTTATAGTTAAAGTCTGTGGAATAGAGTGCATTTGGGATAAATATGCAAAAGATAATTATTGCACGAATTTAAACGAGTCATGGGAAGGGAAAAGGAATGGGGACAAGTAAGAAGTAATCCTCTGTAATGCTCTGAGACTAGGACTTGTGTATTCAGTGGAGGGTTTTGTTTAGGTTTTGTTGTTTTTCTCAGTCAGTAACACACACCTCCTCTTCTGAGATATCAAGGATCTCTGACAGAGAATTTAACCAGGGTCACCAAATGAAAACATGTAATCTGTAGCACCCACCACTTATTAAATTGTTTTAACATCAAAGAACTTTCACAGAGGATAAGTTTTCTTATGTTTTGCGTGGTCCACAGTTTATTTTGATCCTTGAATTCTTCATAGGTCTGTCTGCTATGAAGCCATTTATTGCCTTGGTAAAGATTGAGGGGGTTTTTGCTTAGAAAACATTTGCACAATGGTGGTGCCTGTTAAACATAAAATGCTTCTTAGATATCCACTGGAAAGAATATCCATTAATAAAAAATAAACCACTTGAATCTATACTATTACTTCTCATTCTCTGCTTTCTTAATCTTGCCTATTGCTTTTATTCTCTGTATTAGCTTTTCATGACGGTGAAATTTTCTTTTGAAAAGAGGCAAATGTGGCCCTGTTATTCTCCATTGCTTTGTTCCATCTGCAGCTCACAGTAATCTGATAGGGACGTTGGGAGTTATAATTTCAGAACTGTGCATGCAGGCAGTTTGTCTTTAAAACATAACTTTTTTTCTCCCCCTTGCTACTACTTGGGGTTTTTTGCCATATCATCTCTTCTATTTTACTGCTTTTTATTATTTCATTTTATGGTATCTTACATAGTCTGTGAACACAAAGTAAATTGATGGTTTCTGAATCAGAGGCTATTACAGCATTTTCCTGATTAGATGAGGTTTCCTTGCTCTCACTCAGATAAATAATCCAGAGCACTTAAGTGGAAGTATAGTTTTAAAAAAACTTAACCCTGTGTTAAATTCCTGGAGATTTTTGTCTTTCTGTATTTCTATCAGCAGTCCTCATCATGGTTATTAATGTTGAGTTACTAACTTTCAGATGTTCACTAAGGCCAAGTTTCATTCACTTCTTTTCAGTTTTCTTTAAGTGTTTTAATAAAATGGCATCATTAGATCTTTGTCATTGGACTTGCCTCTTATGTGTGGAGGATAGAGGTGATTTACTGTCTTAATTTCAAAGTCTGAAATGTTATGCTAAGTGCACTGGCCAGTGTTCATTGTAGCTGATAGACCTTCCCAGAGGAAGGCTGGTTCAGTAATAACAGAAGATGAAGGTGATAACAAGAGTCACTGGGCTGGAGGAGCGGGCAGGTGTTAATGCTGGGCAAAGAATAGCAAAGTGAATTATGGCCAGAGAGAGACCCTTCAGCACTGACTTCTATTCAGACTAGTTTTGTTCTCTTGTTCTTTTTGTGATGACAAAACTTTATTCTAATTCAGTGCATTCTCTTCCCCTTCTTTGTTAGCATAGAGGTGGTCACAGCTGGTGGTGGCAATGAGCCCACGCACTTTACAGAGTCAGGGGAGGCTGCACTTCATTGCTGCTGTGCCCAGGCCCATTTAATAAAGTTTGAGAGTGTGCAGCAGCAGTGTGTGCGTTTTAAAGTGATGACAGAGCCTCTTAGGCTTTAAATGCATTTTATTTCCAGTACCCTGATAGAGTTTTCATGCAACTTGATGCTATGTCTCAGGTTTACCTCAGCATTTCCATTATAAGCCCCTGATTTCCAGATGTGGTGCTGTGCAGCAGCCTGGGTACAGTAGACTTACTGGGAAGGGATTTTGTCAAGAATAAGAAAGGGGAAATTTTCACCCCCTTCTAAAGTTAGATAGAGTGAAAATATTGAAAGGGAAGAAAGCCTCCATGTGTGTGATTAAAATGGTCTTAGATGGAGTTTGAGGTGTTTGGAATAAGGGACAAGTCTGTAGAAGAGCAGGAATGTGCAGTGGGTTAAAGGTAGAGCGGGACAGCATTTTTCCTTAGGTGAGGACAGTGAAGTTGTTGGCGCTGACCTGGAGTAGTAAACACAAATGTTAGCAAGGCTCCTGCAGTGAGCAGGGGCTGCAGTGACTGTGAACGCTGTTCTGCTGGAGTTCATCCCCATGTGCCAGGAGCTGTTCCAGCCGCAGGATCTGCCTGCAGAGCTGTTTCTCTGCATCGCCATTTCCGTTAGATGGGATTGCTGATCACCTCTGGCTCACTTTATTTGCTCTTCATGTTGGAATGAGGTCTTCTGTTTCTTGGGAATTGTCTCTAGTTTGGGAGGGAAACTCTTGGATCACTACTGGTGGCATATTTGTGACTTGTAGTAAACTTTTCTGTGACTGTGAACCATGTGCTTGACTAAAATGTAAGGGGAAATTAGTGGGACATCTGGCCTTTGTAAGGGTCAGACTTTCATTTTTAGTTTGTTGACTGGAGTTTCATGAATTCTAAGTTAATGTGAGCTGAGTGACCTTTTGACTAGGGTGAAGACCTGTCTTGCCTTTCTTTATCTTTTCCCGATTTTAAAAGTTTTCATGTCCTGGATTTGTGAAATTGTAATTCTGTGTGGTATGTAAGATGGTCATTCCTTGCTCATACACTCAGATCTAAAGGCACAGTAGTTGGAGGCAGTTTGTGGTATTAATTAGTGGAAAAGGAAGACTTGAGTTAATCAGCTCTTAGTGAATGAAATCTTAATGGTTGTATTGACAGACTTCCAGTGCTGGCCTTTTGGACTGTTGGAGGAATTCAGCAGTGTGCAGTAATACTCACTTCCAAAATGAAAGTCTGTTAACAAAGAAGTACTGTCTTTGCATGACTTCAATTCTAAATCTGTATTAATTTTTAATTTAATACTTTTAATGTAAATTAAATGAATAGTTGATGTAGAACTATTAAAGCAAATGATATGTCAGATTTTTAGAGTGAGAAGGGATTCTGGCACTAATACTAAACAGGCTTACATGTTACTTGGCCTCCAACTTTAGTCTGCCAATCAGACTTTGTTTTTCACATAGTTTCTTAATAGTTTGCACATTCAGGGAATGTTTTTTACAAGGAGTACTGTAAAAATACCAAATAGAGGTGATTCATCAAGATCTATTCTGATTATTTACAAAGGCTGTATGTGTGACTATGTATGTGCATATTTATCTGTGTTTATGTGTGTGTTTTAAACCAGCAGGCCTTACCCACACAGAATGTAATCACACTGGTTTTTTTGGCCACATTTGTGGCCAAGAAATGGACTGTTTATTCTCCTTTTAAGTCCATTTGTGGACTTAAAAGGAAAACAGACAGATGTAAGCAAGACTGACGCTTGGGATTATAAGGAATTCTAGTACTCTCTGCCAGAGTTAAGGTAGTTTTTTTCAAATGATGTAAAATTCAAAATTATGTAGCAGTTTAAGTAGGCAGGATTTGAAATTAGTGCACATCTGGATGTGTAAGAATTGGTTAAATGCAGAAGGGCTTATTTTACAGGGCTCACTTGGGACTTTCATGGTCCACCTTGTGTTCTTGTTCTACCTAATTCCTCAAGTAAGTTGATTTCTGATTTGCATGTTACAATTCTTTTTCAATGCTTTAATGCTCACCTTCTTACAAAATAAGGAAGCTTGATCTCAACTCTCCAGAGTGCCATGAAGGTAAATTGGAACATGTTAATGGATGAACACTATGTTTCTGCTCCTGACTTTAGCCCTGGGCTACTGTGATAACCAGTCAGGTGGGGAGAAACACTTACAGGAAGTGACACATTTTGGATATATATTTCCATATTGCTACCAGATATAATAAGAAAGTGTTACAAATTCAATTTATGAACCCATGTTGTGTGTGTATAGGCTTGCAAGGGGAGCCCTCCTGCAAGCTGACTAGCAGCACAGGTGCATGCTCCTACCTACACAGTGCAAAGCACTACAAAAAAGCTCTGGAAACTTGAAAAACCACTGCTGTCTAATAAGAAGTCTCGTGCAGATTTAAACCTATATTTAATTTGAATTTATTGAAATAACTGTGAGAACATGTGCTACCAAAGCCACTTTTCTCAAGACCTCATTGCTTTTAAGTCTTGAAGAACTCATCTTGTGCATGCATGTCTGCAATTCTAAACAGCTTTAAGATAAATGCAGATTAATGAAATGTCTTGAGAGTACTTGCCTATACATGCACTTAACCTAAATGGATGAATAACTGATTATATGAATGTTTCATTACAGAGAAACAGAGGAGAGTCTAAAGTTTTTAATTTAAATTAAGAAGGCTGGAACTGACTTTTGTACGTGTCCAAATTGTATTCACGTGTTTCCTTGCTAGGAGTCTGCCACTCATTTACAGTCTGATCTCATCCCTCTCCAGCAGGAGCAGATGGGGATTCTTGAACTTAGCCCAAATTCCTAGAAAGTCTCTGCACTGACATTTTGTAAAGGTGTGCGAGGAACTGGGAATTTGGATGGCAGAGGTTGCAGTAACAGGGAATGGTACAAGGATGAAGCAGCAACACTTCCCTGCACATCTGTGGCAATTACTGTGAATATAAAATATCTCAGTGTGGCAGAATAAATGCTCCTCTCTTGCCATCTAGGTGACATCTGACATGAATATTCTTTGCTTAATTGTTATATTCCCCATCACAGTCTCATTTCCCGCCCTTCCCCCCCCCCCCCCCCCTTTAATTAGCTCAAAATTGTTATTCTTAATGACATTTCCAAACTGGAACATCCTGTTACTTGAGTCTTTGCCTCCCCCCTCTCTTGTTCAGTTTTCTCTGGGAATTTTGACTAATTTGTGGGTATTTTGAGGGCCATGCTGAAGATGGCTCTGAAAGCCACATGCAGATTATTTCCTATTCCTCCCTTCCTGGCACATGCCTGCCTATTTCTTTGTGGTTGCTAGCACTGTTGGTCCTCTCTGGAGGAACCTGGGAAGGAGGGCTCAAATCCCAGGGGATTTTGAACAAGAACATGACTGGTTCTGCTACTCGTTGTTATCTAACGGAACAAGCAGAGATGAGTGAATTACTGGAAATAAAATAGAGGGGGAAAATTTGGATTGTTATATTTAGTTACATTAACTTTAACGTTTTCCACGTGGAAATATGATTGTGCCTTTTTTTAACAGGCAATTTTCCTTCTTAGTCAGACTGGTAATCCCGTTTGCCCACAGCTTTTGTGATTGTTTTCTTGTTTGCTTCTTCAGGGGTTGGGGATTTTGTGAGCAATCTTACAAGTTGATTATTCATAATTTAAGGCAAAGCGCTAAAGATAACAGTGAGTGCTTCTGGTGGAGTAACTTCTAAATACAAAATCCTCTTGCTTCTTTCAAAACATTAAATATTCACACAAGGAAAAGTCTGGAAGCTCTTCTTGAAAATGTGTGACCTCAGCTTCTGTGCCAGCAACATTTATGTTAGAATGAAAGTGCCATATTGTGTCTGACTACGGTTGACTCTGTATTTATTAGATGTCTGCTTGCATGGTAGGCTTTTCAAAGGAGAGCTGAGCACATCTTTTGTTCATTAGCAGCATTATTTTAATATGTGGTGAACCTGTGTCTCTGCATAAAATTGCACACTAAGCTGAATTACTGCTTTGCAAATCATTTTCAGTTCACGAACTTAAATTCATTGCCCTTTTTCTTAAAGTTTCAATTGATCAGTTATTCCTCTATTCCAATACAAAAGTCAGATATTGTAAATTCAAGTATTTTAAGTCTGTGGGTCTGGGTGGCAGCATGTAACAGACGATTGGAGCAGGAAAGGGAGTCACTACTGGTGAGTGATTAGATGGATGCTACTTTTCAGTACCTAGCAAGAAAACTGGCAGATGTGTAGGCTGCAAGCTTGGTATCTGTTTAATGCAGGCTGTTGGAGTTATCTGTCATACCCATTTCTGACAAGCATGGACCAGTACTGTGTGCATCTCTCAGTGTAGAAGTCCTTTGCTGTCTCTCACTACTTCTTTCCTTCTTTGTCATTCTCTGTGACAAAATAGCCAGCACTGAGAACAGATCCTGTCAACCACCCTGCTGATATGAACGTATCATATGATACGTTCATACCATATCAGCATATTGATATGCTGATATGAGCCATCATCCTCAGAAATTCCACAACAGTTTCCAGGCCCCTCTGGCATCAGTGCAGTGCTGTGGTCTCCCCTTCAGAGTGCCCTATAAACCATGAGCAGTTTGTACCCAGCCTGAAGCTGCTCTGGTCCCACAGGAAGCACGATGCCATTTGGCACTGCTGTGCAGCTGAAAGCCACACCAGAGAAAATGCAAGGAATGGTCCGCCTTTCAAGCTAAATGTTCAAGCAGCTGCTTTTGAGCAGCAAGCCTGCCAGTTCTCTGGATGCAGTGGATAATAATATCCCTTGCTGTTCAGTCTCCTTCTGTGCAAAGAACAGACCTCAGCTGACATTTCTCCTCAAGCTTTTTACCCCCATTTTCAGGCCTGCACATGTGTTTGTGGTTTTCTTTTAAACTGTATGTTACAATTCCTGTAGTGAATCTTAATTTACTTCTTGTCTGACAAAGGTTCTCTTGTCTGTTTTACAAGAAGCATATGTTGACATCCAGTCAATTATTTTCATCAAGTGTTTGGCAGCATAATTATATGCGAAGAGTTATTCAGACCATACACCTGCTGAAAGATCTGGCCTACAGTATATATTTTTCCCTGGGTTTTGATTTACTCAACACTTGGAAGATAATACAAATATGGTTGAGGCATACTGATGACTATCAATATTCAGAATCTGAAATTTTTTATTTCAGTCTTAACTATTGGTTTTATATTTAGTTTACTTTATGAAAGAAAAAAGAACTATAACCCACAGTTGATAAAGCACAGGTTGTGTAAAGAATTTAGAAAGGTATCAAAAATTCCAGGTGCTAAGTGAAACTTCACATTTTTGGTGACTGTGAGGTTAATTACTCACTACTCACTTTCTATCCCTCTTGGACAGACTGGGCCTTAAGGGATCTCTGGAATAAAGTGAACTCCTTGGATCTTTGTCTTGTTGCTTTCTTCAGTGGTAAATTGGGACCTAATAAGAAGAAATCACCTGGTATTTTCTTAACCTCTCATGGAGCATAGGTTTTAGTAGCAGCTGACTTGTTAGACTGTCCTAACTCAGCCCTGGAAATCTCAGGGAAGGCTGGCCATGGGCATTTTAACCAAGATTCAGGTAATGTGGCAGCTAACAGTTGTGCAGCTCTTGCACACCCATTCCTTCCTATGCTCTGTGGGATGCAGCTTAAATGGTTTTGTATGCAAGTCCGGGATTCCACATGGTGTCACTTGCTTTTTGTAAGCCAGTTCTGCAGTAGGCATCACTGTCTGTCTGTCTGTCTGGTTACCTGGAGAGGGAACATTTGTGCTGTGTTTCACAGTGAATACACCTGGAGAGTTTCTCTGATCAGTGTCCTGTTTTATTGTTGTCTGAGCTCTGCACATCTGCGAGACTTGGCTTTTTTCTCTCCCTATTAACACAGATACAGAACAGGTGGATGTTTTTATGAAAAGGTTGTGATGTGTAGGTATTTGAGAGCTGAGACAATCACAGAGTCTTCAGTGCTGTGTCCATCTTTGCTGTTGTCACAGTCTGTATGTCACAGCACATGGATGAGCAACAGGCAACAATGGGCATTGTAGTGGGACAGCCTTCTGACCTCTGAGGGGGTCAACATACTTTATATGTAATACAGCCACTTCTGGTAATACAGATACTGAGGAGATCTGTGTTACTCTGTCTTCTACATCCTTTTTTCCTTGCATTTGAACTTTTTAAGGAATAAGTAGCTGATGCACCAAATAAATGCAATAGATAGGGACGAGCTCTCAAATGAAATTAAAGGCAAGACGTCTGTAATCAATGTAAGGACACATTGCCATTTCCCCTTTCCATCAGCTGGGACAGAGCTGGCTGTTGCAGCAACTGGATGCTCCTTGTACACGGGGAGCAGTTGTTTTTATAGCAGCTGCTAAAGTGGAACTGGTTGGGTCGTTGGGAGGGTGTGAACTGGTGCAGGCCACATCCGGCTTAACTGGGACAACTGGGCTTGTTGCCTTTCCAAAAACAAGGGGAAGCATGTTGGGGGAGAGTGGGGGAGTCCTGTGCATGGGCAGCTGTGAGAATTTGAGCTCTGAGACAGCAAAGTGCCAGTGCAGCTCCTGACCACATATATATCTATATCCCCTCTGATCATATTATGGGTCGCAGGGAATACCCTGCCTTTCACTTGTACAGAAAGTGACAAAGCCACTACAGATGGTTCTTGTTCAGAGAACTTGGCCTTTTCTTGGTGAATATGCAGTTTACTGGAGATTTTTAATGCTAACATCCATATTGTTTAATTCAGTGATTCTCTGGTTTCTAAGAAAATGCTTTGCAGGTTTCCATCTCATTAATGCCTTTATTCAAAGTGGTGATCCAAGCAGGAGACTAACAATAGAATTTAACACTGTTGCTTTTGATTTGAGAACTGCATGAAGAATGGTGTCAAATTAAAATACTTGGTGTTTTGTGTGTTACTCTTTGTAGTCTGAACCCTTTTTGTGACAAGTGGCATGAATTTTCTACAATTCTGGGTGAAAGCAAATGGCTATCTATTTCTAACTGCTACTGGTTAGGAATGTGATATGTGTGTAATGCAAGAGAGATTGATTAGACTCATTAATGAGATGAAAATGAAAATGTCAGAGTATAAAAATCAGCAACATAGTCATTGTGTTTTTTATTACACTTTTGCCTTGGGTTTTGCATAATTTAAAAAGGATCATAGACACAAAAAGGAATCCTTCCCTGAAAAACAGAGCATATGAGAAGAAACAAACCCTCTCAGTTATTGCAATAAACTGAGTTCCAGGAAACTGGGGAGTATGATTTGTTTGAATAATTGCATGGAAAAAATATATGGGGGAAAAATAGAAGCAATATCTATATATTCTGGTTTAGAGTCACAATAAGAAAACTGGGTTTCATCTCAACATGAGCACAAGATTGTTTTCAGGACTGGCAGAGGCAGTGGAAGCACTTCCAAACAGATCCTAGTGATTCCATGCCTGGAAGATACGGAAGGAAATAAATGTTCTTATTAGTGTGTTATTTTCTTTAAATAAGCTGCAGTGCCTTGTTACAAGAACTGAGGCCTTGCTTTAATAATTTAAAACTTTTTAAAGACTAGGATCTGATGTCCCGACCCTTGTCCCTTTACCTTACCACTGAAGTGTCACCAGTAGCTGTTAGTCCTGAATCCCTCTGTGCTGCTGAGAGCCGTCCAAGAAGTATTTTTGTAAAATGGCTTATTGAATGGCTTTCCCTGCTAGCCTCTCCTTTTTTCCCCTCTGCAGACTCTTTTATCTACAAATTTGTGGCCCAGGAAGTTTAGAAGGCAGAAGAGCCACGAGCTCTCTGCTCCATGGGACTCTCTCCTGAACCTGTGACTTTCTGATGGCAAAACAGAGGGAAGGAGAGGCACATGCCCCTCTGCCATTGCAGGAGGATTTTATGAGAAACTTGTAAAGGCTGGGGAGGTCAAAAACCAGACTTGGTCAGTGCAAGGCAGGAGAGGAGATCTCTCTGGGAACAGAGTGGCCTTTTCTGTATGTCAGTGGGAATACCTTCTGCCTCTCAGTGCCAGTTGTGGAGATGATTGCCTTAATGAGAGCATTGCAGATTTTCTCACGAGCTCTGTGGTCTCTTCCAGATGTGCTAAAAATATCTCCTGAAATAGAGATTAAAAAAAAAACAACAATTGGTTTTTAAACTTTTGCTACGTTTGACTCCTGCTTTAAAGAAATTGTTATTCTACCTGTTTATATCTTCTGCTGTCCCCACCTCAGTGCAGGCTCAGCTCTGCTCACATCGGAACTACCCAGCCACTTTGATATTCTGTATGTTCAGTAGCATTAAATGTCAAGGCCTGGGGCTTAAAATTTGATGATCAACTGCGTTTAAATCACATCTTGTTTTGGATTAAGATCAGGAATGAAAAATTTTGGCTCAAAAACTTCTTTGGCAGGAGGAGACTTCAGGGGTGTGTAGGTGTGCTACAGTTCGCCCTGGGGGAGGGAAGGGGTGAGAGGCCTCTTGAAGTTCCTTCCAGCCCGATTTTCCATTGTTTCTACAAAAATGTGATTACAGTGGTTACTGACTGTGCAAATTGCTGTAGATAAATTTGCTTTCAGCAACTTGTGTGTGCTTTATGGCTGTCTTCATCACTGTAGTTGATGCAGTCTTCTGCAGGAGCAGCGTTACAGGTGCATCCATGCAGGTCTGCAGCATCGTGTGAGGCTTCCCGAGGCCATTGCTCTTGCCAGCACTTCTGCATGTGTGACTTTGTGGAGAGCTGCAGTATTAATATTACCCACATTCCCTGAGGAGTCAGATAAGCTGAGGAAGATAAATTGATTTTGGTAGACTTGCTCCAGCTCGTGCCAGCTGAGAGTCTAACCTGCTGCTGTTAGTAGCTGTATTTTGTCTGATTGTGTAATCTCAATGTAAAAATTTGAAATCTTGAATACATGGGTCTGATTTTCCATGTGCACTTAATTTCTGAGCTCCTTAATTCATGGTACACAACCTGAGCTGCATATAAAGGTGGCCTTTATTTAAGAGTACACATACTTGGGTATTAAAAAAATACCAAATTAAACCCCCAAACCAATCAAAAACCCCCACCATCCCTCCCCACCCCAAAAAAAACCCACACAGAAAGCAAACAAAAAAATTGAAACATCAGCCACAACAAAACTACCCCCCACAGAACCAGACAGTAAGGCTATCAGGTTGATCACCTGAAAACAGAGGATTCTGAAACACTGTCTTGACATTTTCCATCTATTTAATACTGGGAACTCTCTGTTCCAATTTATTTTTAAACAAGTGCTCTGGGAACACAAATGAAAATGTTTCAAGTATTTCCACACAGATTTATTTTAGTAGATTTTATTCTTAAACTCATTTTTTGTTGAAAAACAGTACTGGGCCAGATTTATCCCTGGAGTAATTGCCCTTGATTTTTAATAGCGTTGCAGGAAGGGTAAATTTGGCTTGTGTTTAATATATAACACAGGAAATATGTACAGCTACAGAACATCTTTATCCAGGGCATGGTACGCAAGGGGAAAACATGCATGGTTCTATCAGTACTTTGTTAATTTAATTGTAACAACAGATGCAGCATTTAATTTATTTGACTGTTGTTATTGAGTTGCTAATCCCAACTGTAACCCAACTCTGGGGCCCACAATGTGAGAAGAACAGGGACTTGTTGGAGTGAATCCAGAGGCCCAAAGATGCTCAGAGGGCTGAAGCATCTCTGCTGTGGAGACAGGTCAGAGAGCTGGGGTTCTTGAGCCTGGAGAAGGGAAGGCTCTGAGGACACCTTAGAGCCCCTTCCAGTATGTAAAGTGCCTACAGGAGCTGGAGAGGAACATTGGACAAGGTGGAATGGCTTTAGAATGAAGGAGGGCAGGTTTAGATTGGGTATTAGGAAGAAATTCTTTACTGTGAGGGTGGTGAATTGCTGGAATAGGTTGCCCAGAGAAATGGTGGCTGTTTCCATCCCTGGAAGTGTTCCAAGTCAGGCTAAAACAGAGTTTTGAGCAAACCTAATGTAGTGGAAGGTGTCCCTGCCTGTGGCAGGGATGTTGGAGCTGGATGATAACTCTTAAATTCCCTTCCAGTCCAAACCTCTGTATGATACTTAAAGTGTATGCCTGTTTTACCCAGCTATAACACTGAGTTGAAAGCCTCAGACCTCCTTGAAATGTTAAGCAGTTTTGCAACTTTCTCTCTCTCTCTCTGCCTCAATAATCTAATATTTTTTGCTGATAGCACTTGGTTTTGAAACTGTGAGATGTCTTCCTTTCTGCTTATACCAACACCTGTTTCTTCCTGTATTCAGAGGAAGAAAAATGCCACAGAGAAAGTTTCTTCCTTGTTTTTTTTTTTTATTCCCTCCTTTCCTCCCTTTTTAGGTTACAACATGCTCAGAGTTAATTTAAAAATTGAGCTCTCCAGGAGGTGCAGTTTAGGCACAATTATGTTCAGTGGCATTTGGTATGTGTTCAGGAAAGTGCTTCCATTAAAGGCATTTCTTAAATTGGAAACCAGAGTAGTAAACTAGAGAGTGCTACTTGTGTTTGGTGGCCTGGAAATAACATAAATATTTCTACTGGTATTTCCAGTGGTACAGTTTAGATTGCTTTCAAACAGAAATTTGTGCCTCCTGCTTAACCAGGACACACAGAAGTGAGATGTTTCTAGCTGTGTTATGGATAGTGGTAAGTGGCCACACCTGGCTGGGGAGAGCAGTAATTCTGCTCAAGGGCTTCCTTCACCTGTGTGGGTGTCCTGGCTCCAGGAGAGAAATGGCATCTCTCTCACTGTTGGACTACTTCTGTGCAGCAGTACAAGCACCCCCAAAATGTGTTCATCCCATCCTCATATAAATGTCATCAGTCAGAGAGTCATGGAAGGCTTTGAGTTGGAAGAGAACTTTAAAGTTTATCTAGTCCAACCCTCCCCTTGCAGTGGATAGGGACATCTTTCACTTGATTGTGTTTCTCAGAACTCCATCCAACCTGACTTTGAACACTTCCAGTGATGGGGCCTCTAGAGCTCCTGTGGACAACCTGTGCCAGTGTCTCACCACCTTCATCATAAAACTTTTTTTCCTTCCTGACCCTCCTTTCCATTCCTTTAAAGAGTTTGGCTTCTAGATGTGAAAACCCTTTTCTTTCTTTGATTTTCCCAGTCTTTGGGACTTTCCACAGTTGCTTAATGGTTTACTCACCTTCCTGTACAGGGAGGAAAGGGGCTTTTTTCACTCACGTGTACTGAGTAGGAGGGGCTGTTCTTCAGTTCAGCTCTCATGCTGTAGATCACAGGAGCACATTGCTCTCATTATTTAGATCACTACTTCAGACTGACAACATTAATGGCACTTTCAGTCATTTTGTTACTGGATAATTAATCCACAAGGTATTGAACACAATGTGGTGAATAATACAGGAAATTATTAAACTGAGTATTTTCCATGGGTTTACGTCATACTGTATGTGAATCTGGAAGTAACGGGCATGCTGGAGATAGTGTAAAAAGCAGTGGCAGGTTGGATTTGTTCAGTTTTCTCTAGTTTATGAAATTTGAGCTGTACTTTCTAACTCTTGATTTTTGAAGGGACCTTGCAGATCGCTTTAAAAAAGCCATTTGGGAGTCTAGATTCTCTGGAGTTCTCATAACCTCAGTGGAGGAAGGTGAGAGTGTCTGGAAGCTGCTTGAGACTGATGATATTTGACTTTAGTGCTGAACATAGCTGCTTTGATTTGCCCTCTGGATAACCATGCTAATGCTATAAGGAGCTTGCTTTCCCATTTTAGCTGCAGCAGTTAAAGGCCTAAAGGTAGGTGACATGAATGCTTCTATAAATACGTATGTTTTAATCAAGCCATTGTTTATAATTAGATAATAATATAATGGTGTAAATAGGGGTTAGAGTGGGATGTATGAAAGGTTTTAAGCAAGAGAGAGACAAGTGGTTGATATCTTTAGTTTTTAGCAGAGGTATTGGGTGAGATTAACAGATGGCAGTTGCAGCTGAACAACGCTGATTCATCTGATGTAAGGAAGGGTAGAATGAGGTGTAAGAAATTGGATGAAATTCTTGTTGCCATGGCCTTCTGTGTCTGCCTTACTAATTTAATGTACTGTCCCCTCCTGCTTGTCCAGTCACTTATTGAAGTAATGAACCCATGGGAGGTTTTTGGAAAGGGATATTTAAAAGACATGTTCAGAGGTTTTCTACTAAATGGATGCCAGTACTTTCTAGCAATAGAAAAAAAAACCCTGGAAGGCATAAAAAACTCTGAAATCTGCAGAGATCTCTTTTCCTGATAAAGTCTGTGTGGTAGCCTTTACTAACTTACCCATCTTGGCTCTATTATGAAATCAAAAATTTGTTACCTCCCTACTAGTGAGAGTAGTACTTCTGAGGGGTGGGCAGGCACATTTGCTGGCATGCACTTTAGTAAAGCTGCTGTTGCTGTGTGGGAAAGTTCATCCATTGATTTCAAACTTTTAATGTTCTTATTGTAATTTTTTTATCACTGTGACTTTAACTAAACACTGTTTTCCTGGAAGCACTGTGTTTTCAGTGGTAGTTTATGTTTATGTTGAACAGAAGCCATAGGAAAGCGCTGAGCACAGTAGGGTGCAGATGAAAATCAATTTGTAGACATACACTTCCTGAATCAAAACTTACACCCCTGCCCAGCCACAGACCTGCTGTTTATTTCACCAAGCCCTGAGGTGTATGTGTAATTAAGTGTGTTGGTAAGAGGAGAATGGCTCTTGAAAAGAGGGTGTTTCACCCAAAACTATGGGGTTGATGGCTTAGTAACATATGAGATGGTGCTATGCTGGTGGGCTCTCATGGGGCTCCTCAAAGGCACATAATGCAGTATCTCATGCAGCCCAATTTGCAGCAAACAGGTTAGTAGTGCTGGCAAGGTCGGGTTTGGGGATGAAGGTGGCAACCAACATCTTTTTTATCTGGGAAATCAACGAAACAGCTACTTAAAATATGAGCAGGATATTACCTTTGTGTGAAAGATGAGCTGACAGTGTCTCTGTTAAGGACACAATGCTGGCTGAGCACAGTCAGTAAAATCTGGGAAAGTTCTACTGTTTGTAAGTCCCAAAGGCCTTTGGTTTCTAGGAAGATAGAGTACATAAAATGGGGATAATGATTCAGTCATCTGTGTAGACATAGGGAGCATAGTGACTCCCTCAAGTATGTGTGCACAGTGAGGTTGCTCTAATTTTTGTTCTAATTGCTGTTTGTAAAATAAATGCATAAAATGGGGGTCTAATGAAACTCGAATAGGATTGATATTTTGTCATTTCAGAGTTACTGGGATTCTAATCTTTTCATAAAAGTTGTTCTGTAGGGTCCAAGGGATCTGAGTCTCTGCACTAGCCAATTGTGGTTTTGCTGGTACAGCTGTTCCCACTCTGGAGTAACTTTGCTTGATACAGATACAGACAGATCCCTGTGCTGATTTTCACTAGTACATTGCACAGAAGCTGCCATCCCAGCTGACTGTGCCAGTCCCTTCTGAGGGTTTTGATTCCTTGCAGGGGTGTTTGTTCATTTGGGTACAGCATGAGCTGCACTAGAGTTTCTCCAGCATGAGGAGCTGGGACTGGCTGGAGCAGAGTGTTGTCTGCCGGAAGGATCCTTAAGATGCGCATCTGACTGAGCAGACCCCGTATTCAGCCCATATTCACCATCTTCATTTGCCAGTTGCTGTGTGCTGCCATTGGTACCTGTGGTGTTGCTGCTCTCAGTAGTGCTGGAAAGGTGCAGGTGAGAAAACAATAAGTATTAATGACAAATCTGTGCAGGGGAAGGCTCCTGGACTACTTCTGGTAGCCTACCTTTCATAAACAAATGCCTTTCTAAACTTGAAGTGGATCCTGTTGCTGCCTTTGTTGTGTTTCTGTGCAGCTTTTCTGCACATTTTTGTGGGGATCAGTGAAACAACATTCTCTGTGCAGGCAGGCTGCTGGGTTCAGTGTATCAGGTCAGAATCCTGTGTTCAATATCACATACCTTGATGATACGAAAAAGTTACGGCTGGTTTGTTAACATTCACATTAAAGGATGACTACTAACATTCTTAGATGAAATGGGACTTAATTGTAGCAAACAAGCAAAAATTTGCTTCAATCTTGAAGGCTAATGTACGTGTTAAGCTCACACTGGGGAAGAGGCTGAAGGTGCAGTATTTACACCCCGCTGAGCACGGAGGCTGTTGAGGAATACATGCTGTTTTAAAGAGGACAGGTTTTGACAAATAAGTCTGTCTTATTATGAACATGCTCAAAAAGAACGTGCTGTATTCACCAGTGGGATAGGAAAGCCCTCAGGCTCCCAGCTCTCATTCTGGCTTTTCAATGTGGATTTTTGTCTTGGAGTCATTTTTGAGAGCATATTTACTAGTGCAGCTTAAAAAAGCATGTGTTTAATGTATCTCTTTTTGTCGTTGAGATGATAAATTCACAGACAAATAACAAAAAAAAATCACTGGGGACTTTGGTAATAACTTGGGAAGGAAGAAATTCATAAAAATAGGCTTGGGGTGAAGATAGCATCAGTCCTTTAGGCATGAGACTTCTTAATCCCTGGGGTTTGTTTTGCAGCACCAAGTAGTTCACAGCCTCTGTATTGTTAACTCCTAACATCCTTCTAAATTTTACTCTGTGTATCTCTTAATCCATAACTTTGTACCTTATTTTAAACATCAGTTTATTTCTCTAAACTTCTTTCAGCAAATTACCTGTTTAAATTTTGCCTCTTGATTCTAAAGCAAGCATTTGTTCAATCCCCAAAATAAGAGTGGTTAACATGAAATGGCTCCAAAATGTCTGACAAAATGCTGCCTATAACACAACAAAGCATAGTGTTGTAATTTATTATGTTTCTTATTGATTTGCTCATCCAGAAAAGCCTGTCTTGCTCTCTCTTCATTTGGTGTCCAACATGTTGTATTGCGCAGACAACCACAGCTTGTTCCAGAGTAATTTAAGGCTCGGCAGCTTGCTCAGCATCACAAATGCAGTTTTTGGTAGAGCTGAGAATAGAGCCTCTCTCTTCTGTCATGGCTCAGTTCCTCACTGTAATTGTGGGGCAGCTTTCCTACTGACTGAGTGAGCCTCTGATGTGACCAAGCCCGTTATAATGAACAGTGCTGCTTCAAATTTTTATGAATTCCCCAAGTTCAGTAATTTTTTCAGTTTTAAAATACAGTTCCCCAGTGAATTGTGACAAAATACGATTGTCTAATTAAAAAAAGAAGCAGATGTTAATATTCTGCTGTGCAGTCTGGTGTTCTCCACTGCTTGTTAAGCAAGCAGGTTGAGCAAGTGATTGTCTTGCGAGATGGTAGACAAGTATGGTGTACATAGGAACTTGAGCAACTTGCATTAAAGTGAACGTGTTGTGGCAGTTTGGTCTGTTTTACTCAGGTTTATGGGACTAGTAACAGGTCAAGATTTTACAATAAAGGGGCTTCCATTTCCTTTTATTTTTTAAGAAACGCTGCTCACATTTGCAGATCGCCTTTCCTGCAGTGAGGTGCAAACCCAGAAATCAGCGATGCATGAGATGCCTACATAAATACCAATTCACCTTTCACCCTCAGTCATGAAAAAGGTTCTTCTAGTAAATCCATAACATCTTTCTAAGTTAGGCAGTCACAGAGTAAACTAGTAATTAATTTAGTTATAGGAAGCAGAGAGGCAGTGCTTGTGCAATGTGACATGTCACAATATGTCCACTAGAGTGCTGACTATTCACCTGTGACCATTTGTTGTAGTGCTTCTGCTTGGAAAACAGGGGTGTGCTTTTTAAAAAGTCTTGGATGCCACATGGGCTCATTGGAATTTTAATTAGGATTTTTCTCTGTGTTTTTGTTTTGTTTTTTAATAGCCTGTTCAGTTATTGAAGGAGATCAGGAAAAAGATGACAGAAACACCTCTTGCCATTTTTTCCTTCCTTCTACAAATGTCTGAGACAGTGAGATGGTAACTTGCTGAGGACACTGCATGTTGACATTTTAAAGGAGTCTTTGACATGCAGTTTATTGCAAACACAGAAAGTTTGCTTGCCTGAAAGTTTCCCCTCTTTGGTTGCAGGCCCAGCAGGTGCTCAGAGTCCCCAGGCTGTGTTTTCAGCAGCAGAACAAGGAGCAGGGCTGGCTTCAGGCATGAAGAGGTGCAGCTGGCAGTGGAGGTTATTGCCTATCAATAGCTATTCATCCTATTAATTAAGCTGCTGCTGTAAAATCCAGCTAGAGCACAGCTTTTCAGCCTGCCTGTTGTAAAGTAAGCTGAGTCACCTGTGAAATGATGTTAATAAGAGGGCTCCAAGGCTTGTGAGGAGGCTTTTTTCAAGCCCTCTTCTCTTGGGGCTGGCAGCAGCCTCTTTTAGAGACCTGGCTGCCGGGCTGTCTGTCTGTGAATGACAAATGGCACTCACTTCTCTGGAAGCTTTGTGCGCTGTTTTTGTGAACCTTGACTAGCAGGAGCCAAGCTGTGACCTCACACAGCTTTTGTTCCTCAGCTGTAGGCATGTTATGATAAAGACTTTCAGCCCCTTTCTTGGCTCTGCTGAAGTCTTGTTTTTGCAGTCCTTTGGTTTTTGGCTTTTATAAGGTTTTTCTTTATTTTTTAGCATAAAGAGGCAAGAGTATGCACATTTTATTTTCCTTTATCAGGCCAGTGTAAAGCAGTGTATGACTTTTTGGAATGCAGGTGGTTTGCTTTAATGATTTCATGGAGATCCTCATAGTGGCTCTTAGGACTACTGAGAGGTTTATTTTTCTTGTTCAAATTATGTACTTCAGAGTTCTTGCATTTCAAGTTTAGGTCCAGTTCAGTTCCACTTCTGTAGGATGTAAGCAAGTGAGCTGCCTTCTCTAAAGCCCTGGAGAAGGATGTGAGGAGCAGAGTGGGGGGTCCAGCTCACCCTCTTCACAAGTGCTGCTGAGGAAGGACAGCCCAAGACTTTCCTCCAGGTGGTCTCTCAAGCAGGAAGGTAACAATTGTAGGAAATTCCTTTCCTGCCACCAGTTCACAAGCTCAACAAACAATCCCTTTGTGGAGGTATTGGGGTCATCCTTCTAGTTTCTTACTCTTCTTTGCCAGCTACTTATTTGTTCAACAGTTCATTTCTGGAGGAATTCGGGAGTGGTTGTCTGTTTCTCCCTTCCTGAACCTTTTCAAGTCTTTCTAAAAAGACAAAAAAAAAAAGAAAAAGTTGACAAAACATACTTGAAACTGTCCCATGTCACCATACACAACAAATTGTTCTGCCAAATCATATGCTAAAATCTCCCTTGTGTTTGTGCTAGGCTTGTGTGACTGCTTTTGTTTTAGGTATTGACATTATGGGCTCTTCATTCCAGGGAGGCTGAGAAGCCAAAGGCAACTCAGTTGTGTGAGTAACGCATCAGTCCTGTTCAGATTCAGTTTCTTTAGAGAACAACGCCCTTCCGCCTGAGCTGCGAGGCTGCTCTGCTGCTCTTTCATGTGCAGCCTTCTGGTTGATACTCAGCCCTGCCCTGGTGCCACGGCTTCCTGATTTATGAGCTTGCAGGAGAAGCTGCTGATTGTAGCTGCTCATCAAGAGCACCAGTGAAAAGTCAACAGCTTTGACAGATGTGACTGAGTGTCAACATTTTTCTCAATTTTTATTTTTTGTAAATTCCTTATTTTCAGACCTCTCATTCTTCCCAACCAGTATTGAGCAGATGATGTTCCTCTACATGCCCTGTGGCATGTTGTGTTCTTTCCAGGATGCCTGTTGATCACTGTTGCATTTTAATAGTCATGTGGCTCATGCTTGGCTATCCTAAGCCCACTTGTAGTTTCCAGTAGGCTTGTGGTGGCTGCCATCCATTCTTACACCCACTCAATCCTTTTAAACCATTAGAGCATCGTGCTTTTAGTTAAGGTCATGAGTAGGGTGTGGAGCAGCCTTTTAAAAAATTTCTTACTCTACCTAACTTTTGGAAGATTGGTCATCAGTTTTACTGGTGTCCTCATTTTTGCTTTTTCCTTCAGGTCTTGTTTTCCTTCCTTTGTAGTGGTTTATTTTTCCATGGAATTGCAGTGCAGAGCCTCATACAAAAATTTATCTGTGCCAGCTGAGAGTAGATAAAACAGGTCTGGGCAAGGAAGGGTGTCTCTTTGTGGACACAGTGCAGGCTGGAATGTGGATGTAATTGCCTGAGCCAAGACTAACTCCTTGAAGTGAAGGTTTTATTTCTTTCCTGTGATTAAGCTGGGAGTGTGTTAGTTTGGAGTTGCAATAGGTTTAAGGAAATTATTTCTTTTTGTTTTCTTTTGTCTGTTTCTAGGAAATATCCCGGTATTAAGAAATCAAAACAGAGGCTGGATTCTTGCTCTGAGCCATTTGTCACCAAAGAGAAGGAAAAAAAGCCATCTTTGCTGGTGCTGATTTTTTTTTCTTCCTAGGAAAAGGATTTCTTCCTAGAAAATGAAAAGAACTTGAGTTGTTGAGTTGGCAGGTAGTTGATACATCTCTGCCCGGTCTGAAGAAGTACTTAACTTTTACATAACTACCTATGAGTCTGTTTAGGAAGCTGCCAAGCTACAGTGGACTGTGTGGTTTTCATTATGTCAACATATTTAAACTTGTTGCAAATGGCCTCCTTTTATGGGTGGTTAGAATTCCTTTTAAGTTGCCATTCAGAAAGCCCCAGAGGGGAGGGGAGCTGTGACAGCTCAGCAGATCGTGCTGTGTCCTAACTCCGGGCAGGATGCTGCTGTGCCCTAAGGAACAGCACGTGGCATGGAGCAAAATTTGGTTGAGCACCCCTGCTGTGCTCCTTTGGCAAGACTTGGGGATTTACAGCACTGAAGTAACTGAGGCAGCATGAGAAATACTTTGCTTGCTTGGTCTTATTTTCGATGCTGTAGCTACTGAATGCATAACTACCTGATTAATGCAGAGATTTTAATCTTCGGACCCCCTTGCAAACACTTATTAATTGCACTCATAGATTTTAAATTTGTAGAACTAGAAGGGATAATTACAATCCTGTAATTTGGTCTCTCCATGCAGCGGAATGCAAATCTTTTACTGAATTAGTGGCTTTATTCCCCTCACTTTAAAAATGTGCTCCTTATTTAAGGAATTTGTTTTCTAGCCTCAATACCAAGTCATCAAAATTTCTCAAAGCATTGTCAGACTTCTTGCTTATACAATTATTAGGCTGGTATTAATCTTCACTTCTTAAAAATCAAACGAGCAGAGCTGTTAGAACAGCCTCAATATAGGGCAAGTTCTCCCATTTACAGATATTCCTCTTCCATTTGATTTTTAACTTACTAATTTCTTTTTAACAAAGAAAACTTTGTTTGCTGTGCATTTTGTTTGCTGTTGTTTGTCATGTTTAAAGGGTTGCTAAGTAACCTGCCTCTTCTCTTGCTCCAAATTTTTTCATATATATCCAACATAATTTTAACCTTTTTGGTTTGTATCTGATACAAATTTCTGCCTGGTTGGATATTTGTTAGGACCCTCAATCGTCATCATCCTCACTATCATCACAGCATCCAGAAGAGAGTTCCTGTTTCAGGAGAATGACCTGCACCCTTTGTTCTTGGACATTGTTTGGCTTCACTGGGACACACATTAGTCTCTAATCTTTCTCTCTAGGTCATGTGAAGAAAATACAGAACAAGTGGAAAAAACAACTGCTATCAACATGTTTCTCTCTTCCCTGGAGGAATCTTGCTAAAGTCTTGTGAACTAGATTTTACTAGTGTTCAGGATTCACCAGTCTCCTTTTAGGTACCTCTAGTCAGTTGTTTGAAACGTTATAAGGGGCTGCTGGCTGCTCTGGATTTTTCCCTCTCCCTCAGAAATACCTGTTTAATGTTAAACCTTTTGTGTTTGAAGAATCACTGTTCTGTAATGCTGATGTTTGCAGAAATAGAATGACTTAGAAGTAAAACTTCCTGCTAAAATTGTGGGGGATTTAATATGTTTGCTCTTTCATTTCATCATTTTTGTATATAAACATGAATTTGGGTCAGTCTTCCCCCTTCTCCCTCCCCAGTTTTTCTATCATGTTCCTATTTGCAGGAAGTCCTTTACCACTGGGTGCCACTGTTTGATAGTTCTTAACATTTGCTTCAGTGAAGTCCTCAGAAACTCTCCCCTCTCTCTTTGGACTTCGGATTTCAAATCAGGGCTCAGTTTTCATGTGAAGACACATGTTTCCATGTAGTAAAATTTGATTCAAACCAATTTGCCCTGATTTTTATTTAGTGGCCCACACTGATGGGTCTACAATACATTGATGGTACACTGTAGCTGTAGGGAGTATAAACTGATTTTACTGGCTTTTCTGCTCTTAAAATCTCTTTTAAAATGTGTAATTTCAGAATTGCATATGAATCACTGTTGACCCATGTATAAACAAATTGCTTGTTACCTTTGGGGATTAATCTAGTTGCAAACTGTGTTGCTGAGTGCCTTTCCTAAGAGGCATAATTTCAATTATCATCTCTTGAAAATCATGTTACTACACTGTTACAATTACCTGTGTAGTGTTTTGGTGAAAGTTATGTGTATATTCACGTGTGTGCCTTTGCCAGTCATGATTTATCCCTTTCAAAGGACTGACATAGATGAGAGGACAGAAGGGTGTGCATGACATGCTGTTGTTCTGCGGGGCAAAAGCACTATAGTCACTTAAGGCCTTTTGGATGAGAGGTGTTCAAAACACTGGGTCTTCTCCTTGCCATCGGAATGGCTTTCCACACCCCCAGCCCTGTCTTGTGATTTAGATAATCACAGGATCCTGAGCAAAATGAGTATGGGGAACATAAAGTCCTTAAGAAATATGTAGGGAATTTAGGTAAGACAAGTGATGTGAGATGCACAGTGTGCATTACCTGCTCTTAGTCCCAGACTGGAACTTGTGGTGTTACAGTGGGTGGATCACAGACCAGGATTTAAGGAAGGTGAGTGGTGATCAGTGTGCTGCTTGCTCTTCATCCTGTGTCATTATGTCTTTTCTATTGCCTGTACTAAAAATTAGCTGCTAAGTAGTTTGTTGCAGTGAAAGTCAACATCTGAGTTTTGCTGTGTCTGACAAAAATGGGACCTTTTGGAAGGTCTCCATCTTTTCCTCTCTCAGTATTCTTAACGCACCTTGTCTGCAGACGACTTCTTGCAGCAGGAGGGGAGAGGCACTTTCTGTCTTCTGCCTCTCGTTACACAGCTGCATTGACACCTCTTAGCATTTTAACTGAACAAGAGAAGAAATAAATGCAGATATTTAGAGCTGGTCCTTTCAGCTGGTTTGAAAGCCAATGGCAGAGAGCTTCCTTGTAGATCTTGCAGCCTGAGGAAAATTTCTTTAGGATTAATACAAATTCCTCTAACTGGGGCTCCTGGGGTTTTTAGTGGAAGGTGTGAGGCCATTCTTAAGGCTGTTTTTGTGTTCTTGCATCTCTTTTCCAAGTAAACCAAGAGGAAGGAGCCGTTCTGTCCTCACCAGCAGTGCTCTTCTGGCCTTTGCTTCCTGGGGGTCATGGCTGTTCTCTCCACACCCAAGACTTGACTAACTTCAAAGCCCTGGAGCAGAGACTGCCTGGTGCTGTTTAAATTGAGTGGGAGCCATGAGCAGCCCTTAGCATTTGAGAGAATTGTAACTGTGGAGCACTACCCCAGATCTTGCACTCTGCCTTCTCTTAGGTGTCAGTGCCAATGCAAACATCTTTAAAATTACCCTCTTTCTTCTGGTTTCTCATTTAGTGGATGTTTTATCTGTGCTTTGTTGATGTTACTCTCAGCAGTACTTAAGGGAAGAAAATGAGTGTTAACTGGATTTCCTTCAGATTTCGAGTGGGTTAGGTCATTTTAGTACCACAACAGGAACCGCTTCAGGACCCGGCAAGCTCTGCTTCTTTCCTTATCCTTGACATCACTGAGATTGCTTTAGGCTGCCCTAATCAAGTGAGCCCTTGTTCCTGAGAGAATTCCATCTGGTGTGTCAGACTTTTGGCAGCTGTGGAACTAAAGTAGCCATGATACCTGGTGTCAGGGGGACGCAGTGAGTTAAACAGTCCTGGCATAGGCTGGACAGAACTTTGTCAGCCTTGGGATGGGATTTGAGATCTTGAAGTGCACGACAGGAAGCATTGAGATTGGCCTTGCAGAAACATATGGTAGTTTCTAAGATGCTCTTTTATGTCTGGAGCTGTAAACAAAAACCAGATGCCTGCTAAAGAGTTTTAAAAGTCCATGATGTTAATTTTGAAGAACAGTAATGTAGTAAGTAACCTAGTAGCAAGACAGTACTCATTGGGCAATCCCAGGTACATGCTGCCCTGAACATGTTTTGATTTTGATACAGGTGAAGATCTGTTCGGCTCTAGAAGCAAAGCTGTTATCACGGGGAAGTGGCAGCCTATTTGAACAACAAACAAGGGGCTGGGAGGAATTGCAGCCACCAGGACCTCTCTAGTCCTCTCTTTTCCCTCCACAGGCAGTCTAGCTGTGTTTTGCCATGACCCAAACTCCATCCTCCCCTTTCAGCCACAAAAGACATTGTCAGAGTCAAATTCCTTTGTTGGTGTCTGGCTTGAGCATCTTGGCTGGGAAGAGTATTTTGTATTCTGTTTTCAGGAGCTCTTACTTTGAATTAAAGGGTGAACTGTGGGAAGTTATTAATGATATCTATAATCAAGAATTAATCAAGTAAATCTCTCTAGTCGAGTGCCTCTTACTGCACTGAGAGCATACAGATAAAGATGATAGCAGTGTGAGCTTTCAGTGCAAACAGTGCTGAGGTGGTGCCTGCAAAGCACACTCTGAATTTAAGTAGCTGTTTTGCTTCCTACCCAAACTGGCTGATGTGAGGTGGTGCTGGGTTCTGTAACATCTGAGCAGGGACATGCAGAAGAATTTTTATTTCAATTCCTCTTGAAATTGGAAGGGGGAGAGTAAAAGAATATTTTTTCCCCTGAAAAATGCCTTTGGGTTACTTGTAGCAAACTGCAAGTCTGCACGGTAGTTTAAAAAGCTAAAAATCTAAGTCTTAAAACAAAATGTTTGATGGTTTACAGTACAGCTCAGAGCAGATGTTGAAGCTTTTTCAAGAATAAAATCTTCAGGAGGCGTTCAGTGTTTGAGCTAGTGCTCCTTTGGAAGATACTAGTTCAAGAACTTATTAAGGTAAAAAAGGAAATCACATGAATTTTTAGTCTTAATGTAACTTTTGGATCTACTTTAGTTTATTATTTTCATGTCCATTGGTATTGTTAGGCATTTATTTATCTGCTTTTTCAGGGGCCTCAACTCTACCTCTGCTTTCACAGCTGGAAATAATTGTGGGAATCATTTGAAGGGTGAAAATGCCATATATATGTGTAATAATATAAATATATGGTGTCTCGCAGGAATTTTTATATTCAAATTCCATATGTAGAGGTGATTTCTGGTATGAAGAATATCAGATAGAAAATAAATGCAGTTCCCTGAATACCGTATAAACATGGGAGAGTTTGCTTGGGTTTTTTTCATTAATTTCTTTCTCCTATGAAAGCTGTGGGAGCCTTGTTGTAGCAAAAACTCTGGAAGCTGCTGAATCCTTATCTGGTGGTGTTAAGATATCTGTTAAAAACATTGTCTGTAGTTGTCTTTTTACACATGCTTCCAGTGTTGCTACCATTAAGGGACTTTTGCTGGAAAAAGCCCTCTGTAGACAGAAGATAAATAACATTGGAAGCAAAGGTATCTGCTGGACATGTGCCCCCAAATGTGACTCAACGCTTCTGGCATGCTCTGGTTTGGTTGTATCTCTTCAGCAGGACCAATTTTTGAAGGGTCTTTTTTGTTTTCCATGAATTTACCTGTGCTCCAAGGAAATTAAATGAGAGAGTTGCAAGTATTTGACCACTTGGTCTCGGCCCTTCAAGGCTGAGGTACTTCTTGATTACTCCAAGAGCATCTTTTTTGTCTGGAGACATGAAACTTCTGTCTGGGAGGATACTTGAAGTAATTGAGGCATTTTCTTTGTCTTAGTGGGATGGTGAAATTGCTTTGCAGCTGTTTGAAGAGTTAAAATTCTTCCATGCAGGATCCCCAGTTTATTCTTTCTCACTGTGGATCAAAATTCACATATACCAAAGAAGTTGTGGACAAAGACTGTGCAAGTTACTCAGGCATGACAAGGTGGATAAATGCTTTTGTGCTGCTTGTGCAGCACCAGCTAATTCAGCAAATGCACTGGGAAAGCACCTGCCAAATTAGTGGGTGTATTAAACTTGAGCCAAGTTCAGCTAAAACATCCCCTGAATTCAAATCTCCTTTATTTGGAGCAAGGTAGTGAGGAAACACAACAATCGATTGTGCATTCTCAGTCTGTCATGTAACAGCAGATGGTTAAACGGAGCCTCTCGGATGCTCTTCAGGCAGCACATTCCTGCTAAGTGATTATTTGGATTATTAATGTCCCACTGTAGCACCTAGTGATGATCTGAAAGCAGCTTTATGGGCTGTGACTTCTTGTGGTGATGAGCACTAGAGACTCATGGAATTAATAATGTTTTAATTGTTATCGCTTGAACATTGATTAAACTTGTTTAAGTACTTTTAAGGGATTCTGTCATCAAGCTTGACTGGTTTAATGGTGTGAGCCTGCACCTCAGAATGAAACTCCGGGGATAAAGTGCTGTGGTCCTGTCTGCCCTTGGTGTGGTGAATCCTTTGTGCCTCAATTTCCTTTTAATGTGACACTTCCCTGTGCTTTTGTAAATGTTAGCTTTGACAGGGTGTGGGTAGAGATCATATCTTAATCTTATCTTAATTGTATTGTTTGCAGTGACTTACATTTCACAGTGACTGTGCAGGACTTTTTTGGTGGCCACCAGCCCGGCTGAGGTTTGCAGAGGGTGAGAGAGAATTCACTGAGTGGGAATTGGGTGCCCTGTGTTGCTGGCTCTGTTTGGAAATCCTAGTTGAAGTCATTTGCAGCTTAATCACTTATGAAAGGACTCTTCCCAGGGGAGTTTTTATTCATTCATGTTTGCTGCTAGTAGAGTCATGATACAGTAGGAAACCACAATTCCTGACCTCTGAGTTGAATGCATGTTTTAAAAATAATGATGGGACAGAAGAAAGAAGTAAAAATAGACTTCACTTTAAGGGCTTCCTCAAACCAAATCGATGTGCTGCAAAATACTGCACCACACTTTGAGAAATGATTGAATCAAATTGTTTTTCAGGGGCTTGTGTCAAGAAAATTGTACATTGTCGATGGCAGTTGTAGAGTAAATCTGCCTTTTTCATCTCCACCTAAGCAAACAGGAATTATCTTGAAGAAGCAGCAGGTTATTTTTGGATTTACTTTAACAGAGAGCCATTGATAAATGGCTTCTAGAAGACTCACAGACACATCAGGGCAACAGAATTGATAGAGGAGTAAAGCAAAACAAATATTTACAGAGAAGGTTTATTTTGGGTGGAGGTTGGATATGTAATATTTGAGTTATTTTAGTTGTAATAAGCCTGATGTGAACACTGAGGAAGAATGAAATGTTGTCTTTGTGTAAGAAAAAGCTTGTTTATTTACTATCTGTGCTAAAGAGAATAGACCTCTACAAATGTTAATTAACAGCATGGTGCTGTGTGGTGCGTGATGAGGGGTTTTGGGGGACTGTTTTGGTTTTTGTTTGGCATGCTATGGAACAGTGAGATGTGAGTTTAGCCAAAGACCCCCAAGATGGGCTGTGGTGGAGGCTGAGGGACCTGGACTGGCTCAGCTCAGAGCAGAGGTTTGGCGGGACCAAACAGCAGCCCCCTGTGCCTGGAAGGTGCTTTCCAAGGAGATTGACCCAGACTCTTCACCTGAGTGTGTAGCTGGAGCATGAGAGGCAGCAGGCTGGAGTTGGAACAAGAGGTTCATGTAGGTATAGGTAAGAAGAACCACAGTGAAGAAAGGCTAAAGTGGTCATCCACAGAGGCTGTGCAGCCTTGGGGAAGTTTCAGGGTCTTACTGGGAAATGTCCTGAGCAACCTGCTCTGATCTCATGGCTTTTCCTGCTCTCAGGAGGAGGTTGAATTAGAAGTCTTCCAAGCTTCTTCTGACCTGTTTTCTAGTAAGCCCATATATTTGGCATGTGTAGTGATAGCTGGTTGCTTGATTGAAGCAAGGAGGACTCTGAAGTGGTGACAGGAGAAGTTTTCTTATTCCACTGTCAGTGTCAGTAAGAGGTTTCTGCCATGAAAAGCAATACATTTCCATATTTTCCATATTTTTGTGGGCAGATTTTTATAGTATTTTCAGAGGTCCCTGTGAGACCTGACACCCCGCACAGAATTCAGAAATTCTTCATATGAACTTTCCTTGAAGAACTCATGAAGGAGCCACCCTGAGAGCAGCTCACGCTGGTGAGCTGATTCGCATTGAAGTTTCTCCACAAATTTCTCCAGAAATTTGGTGTGTGAGATGCAGCACCACTAAAACACAGTTTACATCATCCATTCTGAAAACGAAGCTGAAAAACCTTTGCCAGGTCTACTGGACACACTCAAATCCAGATTATCCTTCTTGCATCTGCTGAAAACTTCCATGTTGTTTTACTTCCTCACCTGTGAGCAGCTGCAGCTGGGTGATGGTGGTACTGTTCAGTTTTAATCTACTGAAGTATTAAGTGAAAATCTTTCTGCTGTATCAAGTGGATTTGATCAGAGCTGAGCAACAGTATGAGAGTCCTGCTGAAAGAAAATAGTTCAGGGATTAAACTGTGGCTGAACATAGGTTTTGTAGCTCATGGGGTGAGAAAGGGAGGGAAGGGCTGGTAACAGTGGGATCTGAATTAAAGCACATATTCAGCTTTTACTGGAAACAGCACAGCAGATCCCAGATTCTCTGATTTATCTCGGAGCCCCATGAGTAGAGTGTGCAGCATTCAGCTGTTCTGCCAGTCAGGAGAATGGAAGCCTCTCGCCTTTTCCTTCATGTCCCGTTGATTCATGTCTGTAAACCCACATGCTGAGATTTTTTTCTGAGTCTATGTGAGGGGCCAATATTTCATCAGACTGACAACTACAGATTTTGCGTGCAGGTTTTCACAAAAGTGAAGAGAGACAGAATTTCCCTGAATGTGCTTTGATTTGGATGCTGGTCATCTTGTGAGTGTTGCTTTTTAATGGAAAGGAATATGAATGGTCACATATGAATTATTTGAAAAACATTGTTTACTAGTCAGCTATTGATTCAAAATGTTGTGATTTGATATGAAAATAAGTTTTCTGTAGCAGGATAGGAAAGTGCTACGTTTCTAAATTAAATAAATCATAAATTCATTGCCTTCAGGCCAATGGATTTCTGTGGATTTTCACTGGGTGGAATACAGCCTTTAAGGAACAACCTCACCTAACTTTTTTTCTCCTCTACTTTTCCACTCAGAAATCAGTCCCCTATCACAATTGCATATCTGGCAATTTCCACATGGAAGCTTTTGCTCGATACAGTTCAAGGCTTGCTTATCCATAGAAGTGTTTTCCCCACAGCTGACATGCCACTGTGACAGCACAAAATGAGACTCTGTGTGCTTTTGATACATAATCACAGTATTTAAAATGTCTTTAGGGTCTCAGTACTACTGATCCAAAAATGTTTCATCTGAATAGGCTTATTAAAATCAGTAAGGGTCTTCACACACTTAAACTAAATTATTTGTCAAGTTCTTCTCAAAATGGGGGAAACTCGTGACTCCAAGGCACTGGATGAAGGCTGTTGGAGATGCCATTGTTGAAAAATTGTTGGTATTTCAAAAAATGCTACTGATGTTTGCTCTGAGAGCTTTTACTTTCTACAGACAAAACTAATCCAGCAAAAGCATGACTGTTGCCAGCATAATATGCTGCCTTTGTGGTTTAGGACATCTTTAAAAGGCCTTTCAGTGTAGATTCACTACAGTTTTTCCTGTTTTACAGATACTGTGAACAAGGACTCTGAACCCAAAGATCCATTTCCCATTCCAAGAAAGATTATGGCTGAACCAGACTACATAGATGATGACAATCCTGAATTAATTAGACCTCAAAAATTAATTAATCCTGTGAAGTCATCCCGGAATCATCAAGACCTCCATAGAGAGCTGCTTATGAATCAGAAAAGGTAAGAGTCTAACAATCACTGGTGGCACCCTCCCAACCCCCCTCCCTCCCACCCCAAACACACAACCTGAGTTTTAGTTTCATGAGAATGACATTGTCCCCAAAACCCAGCTGGCATTGTTTGTTGATTCTGATCTTGTAAGTTGAAAGACTCTAATTCTTAACTTTGGCATTTATTTCTGTTTGAATTTCAGTGCAAAAGCTTGCCTTATAAGGCTTCTTGTTTTGTGTTTGTAAATATTCAGAGGGTCAGTTTTGAGGGGAAGCAGTTTAGTTCTCCATTATATTTCATGTGAGTTACCTGGGCACTGTAATTTGTCTTGTACATTATCAAGTATTTGATATTTTGATATATCAAAATTTTGCTATTAACAGCAGGATGATAAAGTCTGTGGGCTTTCACCATCCCCAGTGCACTGAATTTATGAGGCCACTTTTAAATCAGAGAAATCATGTAGTTTATTTCACATGAAACTGTTCTCTACTTATTTGATCTGTCTCACAATGTACTATGATAGTCTGGTGCCTGCTGTGCTGCTGCACAAGTGTTTCTTTGTATGTGTTGCAAAGGCTGCCTGCTCCTCTCTAGGATGGGATGCACAGCTGTTGCTCTGTATATTGCTTTTGGAGATGTAAACAGCCATGTCTTCATTTCATCAACTTCAGAGACACAAGCACCTGGCCCAGAAATAGCTGAAGTTCTGTTAATAAAACTCTTCAGCAACAGAGAAGTCATTTAGAAAACACATTAAGAAAGTAGCCACCAGACCACCTGGTGAAGGAAGAGGCACTATGCCTGTTGATGCTCCTTTGTTTAAAGCAACAGAAACCAGCTGTGATACCAGTTGATGCTTTGGTGCATTGAAGAAACCCAAAATGGACTTTTCAAAGGCAGGATATGGGGATCTTAAAACGGAAGTGGAAGAACGGTATTTCAGAGTGCATTTGAGCAGAAAGCTGATGGTAGCAGCCATTCTGACTTTTTGAGACCCAGAACCTTGATGAAGAAGAGTAAAAAGCCATAAATTTGGCTACTCCAGCACAACTAGATTTGTCTGTTTGGCAGGAAGAGTCACATTATGGCAGATTTTCTCTCTCTCTCTCTCTCTCCCCCCCCCAACCCCCCTCCTTCTCCCTTTTTTTTTTATAGAGAGAAGCTACAATACTTTAGCACTGTAGTATTTTGAAGGCAGAAGGGGTCTTTCTGTGTGTAATAGCAAAATCCTCATAAATGCTGGGCTTAGAGACTTAATTCTAAATGGATTGCATACACAATATAGCATTTCTTCAGTGATGGAGAGATATTTTACAGAATGCCAACTGAATTGGAAAAAACTGGCCTAAATAGGTGTTTGTCCTATTTTTTGTTAATGGGATTAAACATCAAAGTCAGTTCCTGGCAGCAAAAAGTTTATAGTCATTGAAAGGAAAATAGTTGAAGTTTCCTGGTGATCTTAATCTGGAGGATGTGGAGGCTGCAATAAATTAAGACTGTTTTTTTTTTTTTTTAAGTTTTGTGAAAGCATACAGCACTTCTAAATAGTATGGAGTTCTATTCTTCTAGGAAAATATCCTATTACACAGAGAAGTTGTGCAGACCTTAATACCCTCTCTTCTCTTATTTTAATTTTGATTAGCTGCAGCTGGTAATTTTAGATTCTTATTTATTGGTGCAGAAATAAATACTTTGAGGATTTTCACCAGCAGAAAAATTGGTATCTTTTCGAGGAGGGTTAGTCTTCTGTGCTTTTGTCACTGTACTAGCTCTGATAGGAGGCTTTTCAGTAATGTAGATATTAGGCTCTGTTCTGCTTTGGTACAGCAAACTGTCAAATGTGTGGAGGACTTTACAGAAGTCTGCTTAACATGGTGCTTATTTTGTTGCAAAGACTCAGTGTAGGCATCAGCAGCTTCACTTTTTGGACCCATCAGCTCTGGACAGCCAGAAGTGGATGTTGGAAGATAGTAGCTAGTACTGGTCCAGTCATCCTCCATGCCCTCTGTGAGCAGTGTCTGTCAGGCCTAGAACTGGTATAGTTATTTACTTGCAGAAATGGTAGCTGTTTTGGGGAGAGATAAAAAAAAGCCAAAAAAAGCCAAAAAACAAAAAGCCACAGAAAAATGGGTTCAAGTGATGAGACCTCAAGGCACTGGTCACTTATATTGTTTTTACTAATTAATATTCAGCTCTGCAGAATATTGGTGCTGTCCCTTCCAGAGGTTTTAAACCAATCAGCTCTCACTTGTGTTGTAACACACTTTGCTTCCTCTATATCAAAGCCTTATGATTCGTAATTTAACCAGAACAGTCACCAGATGATACAAGACCCCAGTTAATCCAGTATCCACCAGTTTGTTGCTTTTCCTTTTCACAAAAGCTTTGTAGTTCTGTTACAGATCTGCCACCCCCACCTGATTGGACTGAGGGGTTGTATTTAATTGTAGCTTCTGCAGGTTCCCTTTGTTCCAGCACATCTGAACCAGTCTCTGCCTCTGCATTGTTACGGTGCAACCTCAGTGAGAAAGCAGCAACAGTGATGTTACTCGGCAGCTGCTTCCTGGTTTGTGGCAGTTTTGACTGCTGATTGCCAGTGTGGAAGCTTCCACTGACTCTGCTCTCACCAATCCAGTTGTAGTAGTAGCAGTAGTAGTAGTAGTAGTAGTAGTAAAAAAAAATGACTACAGCTTTTCCTGCCTGACTTCAGTTCTATGTGCTAAAATGTAATTAAAATAGCATAAAACATAAAATATGAACAGGGTCTTGTAGCTTCTGTTGCACTCGGGCCATGAGATCTATTATGAGAAATAGGGAGCAGCATTTGGTGTTGCTAAATATTTGATTTTGCTGTCAGGGTATTTACAGGGATAGAGTGTTGCATAATATATGGAGTCATTCCTAGATGCTACCATAAAATGGCATTTTAATGTTTTATTGGACATGCTGTCAGATATGCATATTAATGAATAATTAGGCAACCACAGATGTATAGCAAGTAGGAAGGGTAAAAATATGCTTTCTGAAAGCTTATTCAGATTACTGAATTTCTTAAAGTTGAAATAAAAAATGGGTGATGTTAAACTTAACGCTGGATGCTTTCATATAATCATCTTCACAGGAAAGACAGCAATAACAAAGACAAATTTCAGATCTCTCTGCTCTGCCTTAAGTGTTGCTAATGCCTGAATAACAGGGAGAGCTCTGAATCTTATAACAAATTTTGAAACCATCATAGCATTACGTAGATATAAGAAGTAGCTGAAGTCACAAAAATAAGTAGGAGTGAGTATCCATGTGTGTGCCCATATAAATAACATCATGCATCTTCCCGAGGAGTGAGCTTTCTCATTCCAGAGAAGCTGGCTTGGAAAGCAATTTGTGCTGAACAGGCTCAAAACATTCAGTTCATGCAGCACCTAAAGGCTTGTCAGAGGGAGAATCCTCCCAGCTTTGTCTGGTCTCCAGGGTGATGGCAACTTTTTTATTCTGATTTTTGTTGTCTTAGGCTCTTTGTAATGCTTACTGTAGCCTGGGAGCTCTCACTGGAAATAGCTTCACAGCCAGGCATGGGTAAAGCTATCACATTTTCAAGGAAAGGAGAGAATCCATGATTTCCAGGAGCAGTGTGACAGACCACTTTTTTGTTTTGTCCGTGCAGACTTCTTTGGGCAGAAGAGCCTGCACAGGACTGTCTGAACACAGACCTGAGTTATCAGGCACCAAGCAAATTCTTCTTGCCCAAAATTTGTTTCTAGTTCTGATAATGTCTTGATCTGTGATGGCTTTTTCAGTCTATTTTTTTGGAATCAAGAGAATAGAGTGAAGACTAAACAAAGTTAATCAAGTATACACAAGAAATACTAGCATGCACATTAAAGGAAAATTTCTTCGGTGATTATACATCTTAAATCTAGCTTAGGGTACTGGTTAGCAATCAGGATGATGTCTGCATGTTTTTTTTCCTTTTAATTTATATCCCAATGTATTTAAACAGGCAACTACTTGATTTTAGTAAAGCTGCCTGCAATTCTGTGTGAATTCCTGCTAATTAAAACTGATCTCCTTTTTTTCTCCCCGCCCCCCCATGTAATTTGAAGGGGTCTTGCACCTCAGAACAAACCAGAGCTACAGAAGGTGATGGAGAAAAGGAAACGAGATCAAGTTATTAAACAACAAAAAGAAGAGGAAGCACAAAAGAAGAAGTCAGACCTGGAAATAGAGCTACTGAAACGGCAGCAGAAACTGGAGCAGGTAAGATGAGGAATAGCAGACATTTGCACATCTGCATCTGAGCTACTTACCTGAGGCTCCCTTTGGAGACAGAAGAGAAGCAGCAGCCAATTTTTGGCATATTTCCCCTTGTTAAATTCAGATATCTCTTAGGATAAGTCAAATCACACTCTTTAATTGCCTGTTGTCACTTAGTGGTTAGGAACTGCATATGGGGGTCTGCCTTTGGTCAAATGAATCCTGTACCAGCCAACAGGAATGTGTATGGAGCACTAATGCTATTTAACCATTGAAACTGTGGTCAATTTTTTGTACTCCTAACTGTAATCCACTAAGAATGCCTGTTAGGCTGTAGTACATCGAAATTACATTTAATAAGTTAAAATCAATTTCGTGGTTTATGTAAGAAACCAGATAATACTTAGAAGATCTTTTGTAGTCTTAAAAATGTGTGAGCCCATTGGTGTTTTCAAGTGAAAGAAAAAGTCCTCAGACCCTGTGCATGGAGAGGATGTGGAGTTGGAGTTCCTCGTGGTGAAGCTTTTTGCCAGGCACAGGGCCAGCCAAATGTCTCAGTGCCTCTGGAAGCACTTCATGTGCCTGAGAGGCAATATCTCTGCAATGAAACAGCTTATCAGAGAAGTCACTGTGCAATATTTAAAATAAATGAATGCTATTAATAAATGCTTTAAAACAGTATCTACTGTGTTTCTCAAAGGAAATCAATTAAGCCAAATAATTACTGTTAAAAATTAAATGTAATCCAATCATTACAGGTTTTAGGGTTTTATTATAGGTTGGGTGTTTTTTCTATTTTAATTATGTTTAGAAATATTTTTGGAGAAGGCTATTGTATTTTTAAGTGTATTGTCCTGTCATTTTTCTTATCTCTCTTAAGGGCCCAGCTTTGAATGGTTCAGCTTGTGGAAAGATTTGATTTGAAACTGAGCCATCCAACATAGATTAGAAAATTCTCTTAGAAGAGGAAAAGCCTGCCCATTGCAAACAGTTCTGTGACTTTGTAAACATCATAGGAATGGCATTAATTGACAGCATGGCTTATGGAGGGACATTGTTGTGATTTATAGTAACAAGGCATGTCCCTTGTCAGTGAACCAGAGACAAAGGAGAGATTATTTAGGTGAGCTGTACATGGTCCTCGTTAATCAGGCAGACCTTGTTCTATTTAAAAAAAAAGCCCCTTTCAGGCACTTTTGTTAGTTTTCTAAAGGTTTTTTTTCTTCCTTTCTGCCAATTCATCTGCCTTCCCTAAGGATCACTAGCAATCCATATTTTGTGCCATATGTGAGCCTGTGCTGGATGGGCACTGCTTACATTGTCTTGCCACACAGAGCCTTTCCATTCCTCACATGGAAATTTCAGGTGTCTGCATGGGCAGAAACTCCAGCTTGGTTAAAAAAGTCAGTGAACTGGCTCTCAAAAGTGAATGGCTAAGGGCCAACAAAGATTTTTGGGTTTTTTATTGCTTTATGTGATAGGCAAACCAGATACTCTTAAAGAGGCTCAAGTTAGATACAGAACTTCATATGTAAACATTCAGAAATCAGTTCTGCAAGTGTGCTCAGTAGTAGCTGTTCACGTGTTCTCCCACGAGGCACATTCTTCCTTGTTCTGTTGTAAAAGCCAGAGAAGGGAATTACTGTTGCTTCTTTAATGAAGATGTCCAAGAATTTCTTAAAAAATGCTTCATCTTGTTCTTGTCCTGGGCTTGCAAAGTTTTTGTCTGTCTGGTGAAGGTGGACATCTGGAACAAGCTAGAGCCAAGGATTTGAAAAGATTTATTGTTTATGAGAACAGATACTCCCAAAGAAAGGCAATTTTATCTTTTCCATGAGACAAAGAAAGGAAGCAATTTAAAGAGTTTGGCATGGTCAGTTATTGAAACCTTTAGTTTTTTGTCTTGTGTTTCAGTGATGTGTTTTCTATACTTTTTTTTTAACATGTGATTGATTCCTTTTTAAGCTGGAACTGGAGAAGCAGAAGATACAGGAAGAGCAGGAAAATGCACCTGAATTTGTCAAAGTCAAGGGCAACTTGAGGAGGACGGTCCAGGAAGCAACAGAAGCACCTGACTCCTAGAGCCAGCGCCTGCTTAGACTTCCAGCTTTCCTGCAGAGAGAGGCTTTTGCAAGTTGTCTCACATTTGCCCCTCAAGAGGGAAAATAACAGCTGACACTTACTGAAGAGGAGAGTTTTTTTATTCCTGGCACATGTGGATTAAAAAGACAGTATCGTAAACAGATCGACTTGCCAAATACAGTCCTGAGATCAGTGGATAAGGAGTGTCTTTGTCAGTTCAGTGTCATGGACCAGGCTGACATGCTTTCTCAGAGATTTTAACCAGGGATACTAGAGAAACTTCTTCAGTGTTGCACTGCTTTAACTCTTGTGATCCTCGTGTAGTGGAGATACACAGATTATATTTTGCTTTAAAACAGAACACAAATCCTCCTGTGATATCAATCTTTGCTGTGTAGGTAGATTTCCTCCATCTAGACCTACAGCTTGTGTATATCCCACAATAATACATGTTTAGTTGGAATTTTTATTATATCTAGGAGGATATGAGGTGTGCTGATTACTGCTGCCCATCCCCACTAAGATGGGTAGGTGTGGGCAAGATGAGAATGCTTAAAATTCACCAGCAGTGAAAAGTTAAGCAGCCTTAAAGCCCATTTCTTGCTGTTTGGCATGTAGAATTTGGGCTATGAAAGAGTGAAAATCTGATGGTCCTTTCACAGGGAGACTCCAGAGGCTGATTTATCGCTGTCTGTAAACTTGACACTCTTGTGTACAGGCCTATGAAGTGCTACCTGTGAATTTACCTCTCAAAGCAAAATGATCTCTCTTCTGCTTTTCATATTTTGAAATCCTGCTTACTTTGGTGTTGTGGCCTTTCTCCCCCAAGGACATGCTGAACAGAGTACAGTGTTAACACATCACTTGGTAGTGTTTGAACTCATTTGCTGGAACTGATCTGCCCCGAGTTCCTACTCTTTGCTTGCAGACACTTGTTGCAGTTTCTGCAGTAGAGAGAGGTGTTTAAACCAGACCAAACCAGTTACTGGAATCTACTGAAATGGATTTTTTTTCCCAAAAATGAGGCATAAAATGAAATTAATTTTGTCTCATCCTTCATTCAGCCTCAAGAAAGAAGGGAAGTGTGTTACCACAGAGACTTTGGGTCCAATTCTGTCATCTTCTGCCTTTCCACAAGCTGCCCCTGTGACTTGCCATTACATAAAACATTGCTCAGCTTGCACGAGGGTGACAGAATCTAATCCTTCATGCTTATGACTACTAGTTATCCAGGAAAGCCTGGGATGAGGAGTGGGGAACAGATTGCTCATGTAGGATTATTGAATTGGATTCTTACCTGGTGACATTGGGTGCAGATATATCTTCACAATCTGGGCAGAAATCTACATTTTCCTTGTTCAGAACAGTCCTAGCTCTCACTGAAACTGTGTTCATACATACCACTGAGGATCTAATCCCTAACCTTTGCCTTAGGATGCCTAACACAGTAATTTCTACTTTGTAATTACGTTGGACATAACTGTTTGAGAACACTTTTTATTAATATCAGCAGTAGCATGTTTGTATTGTGAAGGTGTGGTGGAGGGCTGTTGGTTTGGTTTTTATTGTTCCTTTTGCCTTTCCTGTAAGTATTGGACATTTTAAATACGATTTCAGATTAGCATTTGGGACAAAATGCTCACAATTAGAAATGTTTCCTAGATACAGACTTGAATTTGTTAAGGCATTTTTGTGAGGACATAATCAGATTGAGGGTAAATTGAATTGTGATAAGCGTATTGCCATTGATTTAGACTTGCAGTGTGACTCATGTCTAGAAGATTAAATGTGAAGATGGTCTAACAGACTGTTCAGATTATGGACGTACAGAGGACAAAGGCCAAATGTAAGACTCTTCCATGTATTATCTCAACAAAGGAACACCCTGAATGCTGCAGGTTCTTCCCTCTCTCCTTCCCTTCTCGTGGTAGGAGAGGATCTTCTCTGGCAACACATGATTCCAACACTTGCACTGATTTTATTTCATGCTGTTGAGGGAGTGGTATGTCCGAGCCTTCCATGCCCTGCTCATGCTTCATCTTAGCTGTTCCCAGTCTATCAAACATCCTCCCTCTTGGTTTCAGCTCCACATTAACCTTCTGCTCAGTGTGGAAAAGTCTAGAAGTGAGTGAGGAAACCTTCCTCTGGCTCAAGCAGACCATTTTTGTGTTAACCCCTTTGGTATCCTACCACACATGCACAGTGAAATGAAATTGGTGGCACTGGGAGTGGTGGGGGACAAAGACTCCCTTTTTGGCTTTAGAGGATGTGTTGGATTGGACCCTCAAGGCTAAAGGCAGTCTGCTTTCTCCCCAGGTTAGCTTGTGATTCAGGGTAGAGTTTCTCTTTCTGAAACACAGGAGGCCAGAAAACTCCTTTGTACATACATCATGAAGTTACTTTTTGGTTTTCATTGGAATTAACTCTGTGTGAACCAAACATCAACGTGTGTGTTAGAGCATCTTTGAATCCTGCTAATCCTTTAGTCTAGGAACCCCAGCAACCTTCATATCAATTTTGACAGGCAAAAACTTGTATTTCAAGTCAGGATTGGGCAACCCTTCAATGGGTGGCCAGTCACACCACAAGTGTCCTGTGCAGCTACTCAAGTAAGAAACTGCTTGGCAGTGAGCGTAAGCAATTATCTGCCCTACAGCTATATGGGTTTTGAAGCAATCCAGCAAATACTTCAGTGATCTGAAAATTGCTCACCACTTTGTACTTTTTTAAAAACTCTTGCTTTTGATAGTATAGTAGTAAATTTTTTAGCATTTTTGTGGCTTTAACATTCTGTTAATATCTGCACTTGTTTGAGTGTACATATATAAATATATATAAATATAAAAAGGGAGCCTTAATGGATTTGTTTTCATAATTTAATATTTTTTGTATTTGCTCTTGTACAATTGTTTTTAACTGAAGGTATTACAAGAATGAGGGTGGAATACTTAGAACCAAAGTTATGCTTAATAAAATCTACTACATGCTTGGTGTATGTTGTGGTGTCTGTCACATCCTGCCAAAAACAAAACCTTGGGGGCTGCACTGAGACATCCAGATTGTTTAAAATTCTGCAGTGTGGGGGAAGTATCAAGATCATCATGACTCTTGGTTCCTTAAAACCCTGTATCCATGTTTCTATGTGCAAAAGTTGACAGAGTTTGCTGTGTCTCTAAGCAGTATTCTTTGAATATATTTGATTTAGAAAGGCTTTAACAAGACTGTGCAGCTGTTCAGGTAATCCAAGGTGAGGCAGAGCTTGGGGGGAAACTTCCCATGGGAGTCAGGTAATTGTGGAAATCATTCCGTATCAATCCTTAGAATTACCAGCATTGTAATAGCTCCATTTCAAATGAGAGTGAGAAGAGAGTAACAAGCCTGGTCCTGGGATCAAGTCCTACAATGCTCCTTTTAATTTGGCCAGTGCTCCAATATGTGATTCTAGTAGGAAAGACTTAGGCATGAGAAAAAAGGTGCAGGCACAAATTATTTACTGGGTTAGGGTCAGACAGCTCAGTGCCAAGGAGCAAATCCTGTGTCAACAGCAGATAGGGAAGGTAGCAGGAGATGGGCAGGGCATCAGCTCTCCACAAAGATCCTCCCTCAGTTTGCACTGCTGAGCCCTGATCAGCTTGTCAGGTGACACTGGAGGGGGAACTGGAGAAGAGCATGGGGTGAAATGAAGTGGGGAAGGAGGAGAGCAGTGTATTCAGAACAGATGTCAGGAAATGCTTTTTTCCTTCAGAAAACTGCTCAGCATGTGGAACGGGTCCTGGCACTGCTGCTGCAATGACGCTGGATCCACTCCAGGAGCTTTCAGAGGGAGGGAGGTAAAAAAGAACAGAGAGTTAATAAGGGGTGAGTTTCTATGGCCTGTTGGAGACAACTGCCTTGTTCTCTCCTACCTCAAGTGTAGCCAAATGTGTGTTGAATTATCATTTGATATTCACTCCAGCTCCAGAAAGAAAGTGGTGATCTGCTTTTGTAGCATGTCCAGGAGAAAAGATGATCCTCCTTTTGTCTGCTTTTTTGGATTGCCTTGAGCTAATAGGTTTTGCCATGTGGCTTTCAAGCACCACTGGGAGCTTTGCCTGTGCTCCTGTGGCCATAGGCAGATGGGTTGTGTCATGCCATAGTTGTATGGAAAGGAAGTACCTTGAGGTCCCTTAGCTGCTCTTACAGGGTCTGTGGATAGTGTCCATAACCTAAAGTACCTGGTGGCACTTGTGACCTGTGGCACTTAAGAAAACAGCTGGTGACCAAAGAGCTGCTGCTGTGCAGTTCCATAGTATCAGAACTGATGTTTATAGGGGGAAGAATGGGAGGGCAAGTTGGGTTCTCAAGGCTTTGCAATAGAAAGAGCACAAACACTTGATGAGATACAGAGGATGGAAATACAAGATACTTTTCCCCTCCCCCTGTAACCTGTTTGTGCTGTTTGGAATCTTTCAGCTGTCAGAGTAAAGGTTTGTGGTGCTGTTGCCAGTGTTAAGGATGGCTCTCCTCAATAGAAGTGGCAGAAACCATTGCCAGAGGAAGTGTTTGGTGGTGGTGATAGAGCACAGATGTCTTGACTGTCACTCCAATGCTCTTCCACAGCTTTTTTTTGCATTGTTTCAGACCTAGGTGAGGGCTGCACTGAGTTGTTCCTATGGCCTGTGGTGCCTCTCTGAGGTTAGCAGGGACTGCTTCTGTTCTCTGGGTTGATTTTGCTGGACCTCAAGTGCATGCATTTGAGCTAATCATCCACTTTTTGTTGATAACAGAGCAGAGCAATCAGCCCTGTGGAATGTAGTGCCTTCCTTTGTCTGTGAAGGAGCCACAGCGCTGGACTTGGAGGGAACCTTGTCCACCTTGCAAGGACTCTGAAGCTGGGCAGTTCAAATGCCACCTCCAAACCACCTGCTTTTATTCATGGAATTTTGCACTCCAGGATAGATGAGGCACCTGGATGCCTTTAGTAAATTTAGTCTTTCATGTCTGTGTGGTTCCTAATGTGATGAAGAGCCTTTCTTTGCACTGTTCTCAGTGGCTCTGGTGCTTGGTGCCATGACATCAGCCCAGGTGCTTGGAGGGGACACGTGGCCTCTGCAGGGGGCTGCAGAGAGGGGACCTGCCCCAGGCACTGACCAGCAGGAGGGGAGGTGGCATCTCCACAGTGGTGTGGGAAGGAGCAGGATGTGAAGCACCTGAGAGGGAGCTCCAACAGCCAGAATTACCCACTGCTATAGCCATAGTACTTAATTATCTGAGTAATCATTTTCGGAATTAATTTCCATTATGCACCCAAGTCTAATCTCTCAGGTGGATAGCATGAGCAATTTAACACAGATTGAGGCTGACACATGGAAACTTCAGCTTGATTAGATGGGAAGCAGAAACATGTTTCTTTCCCCCTCTTCAGCTATTCGGAAACAAATCTTTAATAATGCAATCAAAATGCCAAGTCTACTTTATTGTGCTCAAAAATTCAAGAGCACCCAGAAAGCCTAAGCCCCTTAGTGGGGTTCATTTAAGGTATGCATTGCTTGATGTAGAAAGACAAAGGGAGCTGTCTGTGGAGTCAGGACATGGCAACCCAGCCCATCTGAAATGGTCTCCCTGAAAGAGGGGTTGTGTCCATCTGGTTATCTGTCCTTTAACTCTCCCTTTGGTAAGTGAAGCCTAAAAGATTCTGTGATGAAAAGCTGATCAGGGTTTTGTTTTCATCAGTAGCAGCAGAGAGAGACCCCTTACATTTACATTGTTAAACCTGGAATGTCCCTCATCACTGTGGTTGTAGGTCATAAGGGGTGATTTTCTCTAATGTGCAGTTCAAGCTCTTGTTTTCATCCAGCTTTGTGTTGGTGCTAATCCTTTCAGTGAATTCTGCTCCATACAATTTCAGGAACCACCTTCATGAGCTGAGCTCAGCAACAAAGTAAACTTGGGGCATTTGCTGAGCCAAGTGGGCTCCATACATCACAACCTCTGGTTTGTTGGGGAAATTTTACTCTCATTTCTAGTACAGATAGAATTAACTTCGTAAATACCAAGGAGTAAATTCTCTTCAAACAGAGATCTTACATTTTTTATAATTTTCTTGTTGCAAGGGAGTTGCTTCTACTTTATACCAAGAACTCTATTCCCTGTGTATTAGGAAATTGCTGTGATAACCAGATAAGAGGTGAGCTGCAAACTACCTACAGGCCCCTCTGCAGTTAGACCCACTCAGTCCTGATGCTGGAAAGCAGGGATTGCTGTCTGGGAAAGAAGAAGGAGGAACAGACAGTGGGAAGGCAAGTGCCTGACTGATGAAGGTTTCTCTGCCTTGTACCCAAGGTTAAACAGCATCTCTGAGGATGATGCTCACAGGCTGCTTCTGTGTTCACATCTAATGTACCATGTGCCTTTTTATTTCCCCTGAAGCCTCACAGTGGTTTTGATTCCTTTCCTATTGTTTCCTTTCACCCCAAGCTCTTCCTGCCTATTCAGGCCTCCCTGCCTTTGGATTATATCCCAGGGCTGGTTTGTAATGAAAGGCATTTAATTGGCAAAGAATCCTTGGGATGGATCCTGAAATGGGTGTTTGAGGCTAACTACTGCAGTGTGGAGAGAAACCCAGCCTGAGCCCTTGGTTTGTGATGAGTGGAGATGGGAAATACTGGGTGTTCAGGGGCCAGGAGCTGGTGGGAATAAAAATTCTGAGTGGCTGGCTGACAGAGCATAAATGAGTAACCAATATAGGCGTCTCAGAGCTTTTATCTCAGAGCCCTCCTTAAAAAGGACTGTGATGAGAAAAACCCTGTGGGGATGAAAAGGAGAGTGGCAAAAATTTGTTCCTTGATTCCTTCTCTGCTGCCCCTGACCTTGTGAGACCCCACCTGGAATGCTGCATCCAGCTCTGGGGTCTCCAGCACAAGTAGGACATGGATTTGCAGTGGGTGCCAAGAAGACAACAAAGATGATCCAAGGGCAGGAACATTCTTTCTTAGGAAGAGAAGCTGAGAGAGCAGGGTTTGTTCAGCCTGCGGAGGAGAAGGTTCTGAGGAAACCCCATTGTGGCCTTCCAGTACCTAAAGGGGTCTTACAAAATTGAGGGGGAGCAACTTTTTATGTGGGCAGATAGTCACAGGACAAGGGGGAATGGTTTGAAACTAAAAGAGGAGAGATATAGGTTATATGTTAGGAAGGAGTTCTTTACTCAGAGAGTGGTGAGTCACTAGAACAGGTTTCCCAGAGAAGCTGTGGATGCCCCATCCCCGAAAGCGTTCGAGGCAAGGTTGGATGGAGCCCTGAGCAGCCTGGTCTAGTGGGTGACATCCCACTAGATGTCACTAGGTGTCATCCCACTTAGATCCCCCGTGGCAGGGGGCTGGAACCAGGTGATCATTAAACACCCTTCCAACCCAAGCCGTTCTATGATTAGCAAGAAGCCTAAAATATATAGAAGCAATTTGCGGGCAAACTCGACTTGCCCTCCTTAAAGCCATAAAAGCCTCTTTGAAAGATGTGCTGTTTCCTTACCCGGGTCCTTACCCGGCGCAGCGGCCGGGGCCGGGATGCCGCAGGGATGCTCCCGCAGCGCCGCTCATCTCCCACCGCCTGCTGCCCTCTCCTGGGCAAAGCGGAGCGGAGCGGGATCCAGCACTTGTCTTTCCTTCCCCCTCCAAAGCTTCCCGCTGAAAACACCGCGGCGCTGAGCTGTCGAGACTGAATGACTGGTGTTTTCTTGGGGAAACGCGTTATTATTTCGTGATTTTTCCGCTAAGACATCGCTGATTCACCGAGTTTAAAAGCCTTGATTAAGTGTGTTTCAAGACCTCGGTAACTCAGGAGCTGGACTCACAAAGGGGTGTTTGGTGTCCTGTGTTAAAGTGCGATGGTTCGGCATGGAGAGAGCTGTGATGGCTATTGTGGAGTCTCCGCGGCTATCCACAGGCAGATCCCTGCAGAGATCCAAGGCGTTCTCAAGGCAGGTTGGAGATGTGATGAGCCCGACTGGGCCAGGGTTGTGTTTGGAACAGCCTTCTCCAGCAGCTTTTGCCTTACGTGGTGACAGCCACCACTGTTGCAGTCTGGGGTCGTTGCAGAGCATTTACCTCCTGCTGCAATTCCATCAGCAAGCACGTCCCTGTGCTCTCCCCCCTCTGCCCCCTTCCACCACCAACACCAATAGCAGTGGTGTTCATCCCGTTGTCGCCCCAGAGGGTGCTGAGGTGCCCTCTGTGGCCTGGCAGCCCTTCCCAGCAGGAAAGATGCCCCAGCCAGACCCTCCCTGTGCCCCAGGGAAGGGGTGCAATGGGACCATCGGAATGCAGGTGGGGAGAATCCTCCATTCCCACATATCCCACTCATCCGCCTACGTTTGCCATCCTGGTTTCCATACCTACAACTCCTCTCTCTCTCTCTACTCATTCAAACTCTCTCCTTTGCTTTCTAAAAATGTCCCTTATCCTCTCGCTGGCAGCAGACTCCTCCCGTTGCTATAACAACGAGCAGCAGCCCAGCCAAATAGGCCAGATCCTGCCACACTTCCTTGCCTGCATCCAAATCACCTCCCTAGGTGTGAACACACTCTCTTCTTCCTCAAATCTTTGCCATCTGCCTTCAAGGGGGAGATTGCTCCCTTTGGGGGGCTGCTGGCCCTCTGCACCCCCTATGTGCTTCCTTTCCCCTCTGTGCATACTTTGCAGCCCTCCAGCTGGGTCCACACACATGACCTGGGCCACATTGACAGTCCCAAATACCCTCTGAGATAAAACTCCCCTCTTTCGGCCCACAAAACCCATGCAGATTAAATTATGAATGGAAATTGGAAGAATTGCTTGAAATACAGTGGAAAAGATGTGTTCAGGGTTGTATCCTGGTCTGAAAGCTGGAAGCTGTGTCTAGCACAAAGGTGCAGGGGAAAGAATTTTATTCTAAAGTAGAGTCTCAGGGTGTCCTTGCCCTGTGGTCTAAGCAACATATCCAGCCCAGAGAGTACCCACTAGTGCTGTGTGAAGCCTCTCTGTTACTGCAGGGGTGCTGTGGGCAGAGCTTGCTGATCCTGCTGAGAGCAGGGGAACAAGCCCTGTCACCCATGAGGTCTTTGAAGGCCCTAGTAGCAGACATTCATGGTGACTTTTCCACCCTGGATCACGAGCTCCACTTAAAACTGCTTTCTCCAAGCCTTTCTGTGCTGGCAGCAGCAGATTGGAAGATGCAGGTGGAAATGGTGAGTTTCTGTCTGGCAGAGAGAGTGTGGCACAAGGCTCCTCATCCTGAGCTGCATCTCTGCTGCCCTTTCCTCAGGTAAACCACTTTTCCAGGGCTCACCACAAGGATTTCTAAGATTTCTGCTGAATAAAACCTAGGACAACCTCCCAGGATAGTGCCAAACTGGAGGGACCTCAAGAACCACACCTCAAGTGCCGTGTCCAGTTCTGGCCCCTCAGTTCAGGAAGGGCATTGAGGTGCTGGAGTGTGTCCAGAGAAGGGCAGTGGAGTTGGGGAAGGGGCTGGAGCACAGGTCTGAAGAGAAGCAGCTGAGGGGGTGGAGGATGAAGAAAAGGAGGCTCAGGGAGGGATCCTATCACTACAACTCTCTGGAAGGAGGTTATAGCCAGGTGGGAGTCAAGCTCTTCATCCACGTATAGAACAAGAGGAAATGGCCTTAAGTTGCACCAGGGGAGGCTTAGATCAGATATTGGGAAATTTTTTTCACTAGAAGGTTTCTCACACTGGAACAAGATGCTCAGGGAAGTATTAGAGTAACCATCCCTGGAGACATTGAAGGGATGTGACACTTGGGGACATGGTTTACTGGAGGACTTGTCAGTGCTCGGTTAACATTTGGATTCAATGATGTTAAAGGTCCTTTCCAACCTGAATGATCCTATATCCTCTGCCACCTTCTCACCTCAGGACAGCTCAAGCTTTTGCTTTACCTGTAACATTTTCCATTTTCCATTCCTAGGCTGGAGGCCAGGGGAAACCTGGGGGTTTCACATAATGTCTTAAATAGTGCAGCCTCCTCTTGTGAGTGGGCTGGCAAGGTTCTCCTCCAACATTCTTATTTGACTAGCAAGGTACATGGCCAAAGAGACCTGCTGAGAGTTTGTTCCCTAAAAGTACCTTTGTGTGCATCTTTAAATTCTCCAGCCCCTTGGCATTTATATCTCACCCTCACTAATTGGAGCGAAATCACTTCAAACCCAGACAATTGGAAGATCTTTAGAATACTTATGGCAGTTTCTGCCCCTTTTAGCAGTGAACTGTTTTTGAACTCTTGTCTGCAGCTGGAACTACACATCTGCTACTGTTAATTTTGGAAGGTTTTGTGGCCTCAAGTGCAATATAAATTTACTTCTTTATGTATGGAGCTTTGGATTAAAAACATGTCCTTTCAGTTCATCTTGGATTTCTCGGTTCAACAGCTCCCTTACTCCAAAGTACTGATCTCTTTTTTGTTAAAATTACTTTTAGGTGCAAAATGTTTTTGGCTGGGTGTCCAGATGGACTTTTCACATAACCTGGTTTTGATAATTGGGAAAAAGCTTCAGACAAATCTGAGCTGCTACTGCCACTCTTCCATCAGGAGGAAACATATGTTCTTCCTGTGACCCCAGGGGAGAGTGCCCCTTTGTGCTGAGCTTTCCATCCTCCGAGGAAGCCGTGAGGATATCTTCAATGAAGCTGGTAAATGTTCTGGGTTCTCTTACCAAAGAGAGGTTTGCTCCCATAAGCAGAGACTCACAGCTGCCCTTTTTTTTGAAACCTCCATGTCAGGTCCGGGCTGTGCAATCCCAACAGCAGCAAACAGGCCCAGATGTTCTTGTTCTCACCTTGGTTGAGGAGCCTGCTGCTTCCCAGCCTAATATCCACCTCCAGTGGTGCTGGCCTGCCTTCCTCAGTGTGGGGATGCTCCAAAGACAGGGACAAGAGCAGCTGGCCCAGCAGTGACATGGCATGCCCACAGAGGGTAGCCCTTGACCCTAGTTGACTTACTCAGTGAAATGGAAGAAATTCCAGTAGCAGATCGCCTCGGTACCAGAGATGCTGCATCCCCTATTTCCTCCAGGGAAAGCATCATTCTTTCATTGATCCCAATCAAATAGGAATGTGTGAGGGATCCTGGCTTTCTACTTGCCATTTCAAGGGCATTTCAACCCTGCCAGGCTACATTAAATTGTGTTTTTCTCAGTCCATGTATTTTTTCTATTCCCAGTTTTTCAGTCATCCTGGTACATAGGGTTGTGCATAGAGGAGCATGAGGGGGAATTAAGGTTTAGTATCTTGAATGTCTTTTTCATCCTCTTGCTGCAAGATTTCAAACCTTGAGCAATGCTTCTGAAAAGCTGTTTTTATAGGTCCTTGTTTTATAGGCTCTTTTATAAACAAAGTTTATGCCAAAGAAGTTCTCCAAAATTTGTTTGTTCTCACCTTCAGTTGGATTTGTGCAATCAAGCATTCAGGAAAAGATAATGACTTTTTTATCAGTGGTTATTCTAATTCCTAAAGATTTTAGTACTATCTGCTGCATTTCATTCTGGATTCTAGGCTGAGTTTGTAATTGGATTTTTTTTTTTTTTACCAGTGAGTTAATATGCAGCAACGATGACATCCTTAAACTTAATCTAAAGTTGAAAATATTTGGAATACCTAAGCTTCCAAATAAGAGGAAATCATCTTAGAAAATGCCTGCACAGTTTATTGATGCTACTGATGCTATTGAAGCATTTTTTTACGTGCAACTCCCTCAAAGGATCTGTCTTCATAAAGGCCAGTATTCAGCCAAGGAAGTTTCAAAAATCATTCATTGTCTTCCAAATGCCATGATCACCTCAAACATGGGAAGGAGGGGACTAGCAGACATGCTTGATCCTTCTTCCAGCCATGACTGACTGATAATTGTTTCACCTCATTTGAGGTGGGGGTTATCTTATGGTAAGAGCACCAAAGGCAGTTCAGAAATATCTTAGCTGATATTTAAGTTCAGAGATGTTTGCATTACAGGCATGTGAATGTCAGAGTTTTCCAGGAGGTGCTGGGAGTGGTGCTGGAGATGTTTTCAGATGGTGCTGTGCACATGAGGAGTTCCAGGACTCTGCATGTTGTTTAAATGTGGCTGGAACCTGCAGCAGTACCAGTAGAGCTTGTACAGTGTGAGGTTTTGTGTCTGTGCCAGGGGGAAAGTGCCTCAGGATAACTCATCAAGCAAAACAAAGTAGAGGCAGTTGTTTGGATCATCTCATATGTGTAGTTTGTTCTTTTTCTTTGTGCTAAAAAAAAAAAAGCTTTAGTGAGTGGCTTTGTGTCATGAAGGGCCACTTTAAGAGATTCTTCTGTAAAAAATTAAATGTTCCTTTTTATGTGTTTTAACATTCCTTTTTTGTAGGGAGGGTTGAGGAAACGTGGTGTTGAGCCTCATTCAAAGTCGTTACTACTGTTGAAAAATCTACAAATGTCACATTCCCTGAAGTTCATTGTTTTCATCACATATCACTGTAGCAGATAATACTGTGACCTGTGGGTTTAATTATTTTTAATCTTCGCTTTCAAGGCTGTTAATTGTGCAGCTTTGTTTTCCCTCAGTTAGGTATGTTCAGATCTCTTACATCCCTCTCCTCAAATATTTTGTGTTGGTGAGCTGGAGCATCAGTCACTGTGAATGCAGAGATGCACAGGCCATCCCCAAACCATGCGTGTGGGCTCCTTATCACTCTTACATGAAATCAATAGACAAAGAAAGCCTGATCCTGTGTCTTGAATGGGGAACAAAGAGCCAGGAAGATCTCCTGGGTTTTATTCTTGGAGCATTTTCTAGCTCATGGTGTGGTCCTGGCCTCCTCCTCAAGGCTCCAATTCAGCCAAGCACGGAAGTTCTTTGCTCCTGGTGAGAGCCCGAACATCCCACTGAGCTCAGTAGGAAGTCAACAGAATAAATGTTTTTGTGTGTGGGTCTTAACTTTCTGGCACCAAGTGTTCTGGTGTCAATGTGCTGTGCATGTCACATACCCAGAATGGAAAGAAATGAAGGTGCATGGAAAATGAGAGTGAGTATCTGGGTTTCTCACTGCTCTTTGTAAGCTTAGAAGTGAAAATTAATGAGGTGTAATTTAAACAAAAATGCAGTATGTGATCACAAGTCCAGAGCATCAATTAACCTGACATCTCATCTGTGGAGTGAGAAGATATGGATTAAGATGCCATTTTGGCTGATGTATTGTTCATATAGGTGTAGACCTGTGGAGTTAGCATCTGTTCTTTCACCCTGTGTTTAAAAACGGAGACTCTGATACTCTGTGGAGTGGGTACTCCAGGGAGCGGGCAGCAAAAAGAAGATTACACAGAGCTCCTGTGAGACACAGGTCTCAGGGATGGAGATCCTGCTCCTGGGATCCTTCCTGGGCATGTGCAAAGAATGTGGGTTCCTCAAGCAAAAAATCCACATCCTTGTTCTGGCACCCAGAGTTTTCCCTCTGCCTTGCTCTTTGCCTGGACAGAATAATGAGCTGCCTTCAGGTATGATTTAAAGCTGGTCATGGTGATTTAAGGATGGAAATACCCTTACTTTTTAACATGATTTGTCTGCCTCTAAGTGCCACTTTGAGAATCTATCCCCTGCTGGTTAAAATTAATGAGGGAGTCTAGAAGAAGGAAAGTAGTGTTCAATATTCTCTGCTTTCTGAATTTTGGAAGGTTGCCTGGGAATTTTTCTAAATTTTGGAAGCTTTCTGACAAAAATCTGTAAAACTGAAAAGCACGAGGAAAGTTCAGCTGACACAGGTTATTTTTGTGCCTAGCTAATGAAAATCAAGTAAATGCACTTGTTCTCAAGCTGTGTTTCCTCTCCGGAAAATCAAGCCATAGCATGACACTGGTTGAGATGCAAATCCCTCTCCCTCTGTCTTTTGGAGGGTCAAGAGCAAGACCTTTTGTTGGCAACCCCAATCTTATTTGTCTGACCTGTGAGACTCATCTTATCCCATCTGTTAGCCTGGATTGGTAGCATAATTCATGTTGGAAAGGGCATTTGGATGTCTCTGATGCACCCTGAAATAGGGGCTAGCTTAGAGGAGGTCACTCACAGCCTCCTCCAGCTGAGTTTTTATTATGGCAGTGTTCTCAGTGATCACTCTGGGTCCATTCTGTTGCAGGATATTCTGTGATTCCACGATCTGCAAGGAGACTTCACTGCCTCTCAGATCAGCCTATTCCAGTGCCTCACCACATTCCTCACCCTTCAGCTGGATAGCTCTCTTGTTTTTCTGGGTTCTTCTTTTGGGCTTACTTAGGCCCGGGCATCAGCAGATTTTAGTTGCCTGAACACTGATGTGTGGTCCCATTTTAAGTGCCAGTGGGGAATGTCACCTCAGGTAAAGCCCTTCCCAGGGTTGTCTGGGGAGTAGAAATGGGGTCAGCTGAAATTACATGGCAGCCCAAGCCAAGAAAATATTCCTGGTGGAGACCTCCATGCTGTCTGCATGAAGCCAAGATCCAGTAAGGATCAAAACCCTTTCCCCTGCCTGATGAGCTGTGCTGCCCAAGGCTACAGGTAAAGCTGAGCTGGGGCTCAGTCCCTGAAGAGCTGGACAAGGGATGAAGGGGAGGAAGGTGCTGCCAGTCCATCATGGTGGGAATTGGCAGAGCTGCTGTAGTGGTGTTGCGTTGATTTTGGGTTTTGAACCAGTTGAAACTCCGGTTCATTATGAGAGGAATATTGTATAATTACTGGAGCTACAGCCTGAGGAGGACATGACAGTCAAAATCTCTTTGTACTGAGTTCTAAAGATTTAATACATGCAAAACTTCTTATGTCAGTATTATAATAACACAGATATTTAATGTATAATGTTAAATTTATGACATGACCAAAGGGTTTATCCTCTGATAGGTGACATCCTCAGCTGTATGAAGAGCTGATGGTGTGGAGCATGATGAATAGTCAAATGAGCTGCAGGGGACAACCACAGTCAGGCAAGCCATAAATTTCAGCTCTTCGTTCTCTTCTGAGACCAACCTACAGCGTTTATATAAAAATATGACATAGGTGAATATTCTACCTGGAAAGGAGGGTTGACAACACTAAGTTTTCCCTGCACAGAGCCTCTGTTTTTCCTGCCAGAGGTACATTGCAATAGACACAAACATTAGCATTTTCTGCTTCACAAAGCAGCTGCTGGATGGGGAATTTTTCATCCAATAGTGTGGAAATAAAAAATGTTTGACGGAGGCAGAGCTGAATGGCATGTATGAATAATCAAAGGCACCAGCCTGCATCTGGGGTTTACAAAATGCTGTAGCACACTGAAGTTTTTTTCTAAACAACCTCCTTGAAGTTTGAATTCTTGAGCTTCCAGACTTCTCAAGGCCCAAAGGCACAAAAGGAAAAAAAAGGATGTACAAACAGAATTTTAAATAAAGCTCTCTCCAGAGAGGAAACTAAAAAAGAATGAGACTTTTCTCCAGTAAAAGAGAAAAAGACCTGAACACACAGGTCCTTTGTTGCATTAGACCCTTGAACTTCTCTACATGGTGCTATCATTTCCAGTGGCTTTCTGTCAGGTTTGCTAACACCAAGAAAAAACAATGCAGGATTTTATCAGTCAGCTTCATTTTGAGGGAGACTTCCAGGAACTAGAAAACCCACCTGAACTGTAACTGTTTTTTTTTTGGTGAAGCAGCAAAACAGAGTCTGGAGGAAGGAGTTCCTGTGGAGTTAGTCAGTGGAGCAGATCCCTGTGCTCTGGCACAGCCAGTGGGAGACCAGTCCAAAGAGATGGTGGTCTGTCTGAGCTCATAAATTCTTGGAGACTTTGAAACACTCTGTATGTTGGTCACCAAAGCTCTTGCTTCTTGCCCAATTATGTAAATCCCAGTCCTGATGTGAATGGCCAAACTGCAATTTATCAGTGACCTGGACCTTGGCTTTTAATTCCTACCAAAATCCCTGGAACATGAGCATGTATTCATCATCACCACCCAGGATATTTAACCTTGGGAAAGACTGCCTGTGTCTCTCTTCAGAGAGATACAATTGAATGAGGGTCCTCAGTTGGGTTTGATCCCTGGAAATCTTTGAGGGATTTGGGTACTTCATGAGGATTTTTTAATTAGGGGCAAATATGTAGTCCCTTGTTTCATACATCTGGCACCGGCTGCTCATTATGGGCTGGAGACTTAAAGGACAAGCTTGTGGTCAAAGGACTTCAGCAGAAGTGCTGCAGACATCTGAGGGTAATCCTGCCCCACTGACCTGCATGGGATGGAGCTCACTGCAAGAGAAACTTCTGACTACATGCAAACTTTGAGTAAGGAAAATTAAAGTCCAGGGAATCTATAAAGGAAAAAAAAACTTGTTCACAATAAGTTATTACAGGTAAAGCACTGGTGTCTAGGTAGATTTTGAAGAGAAACTGGCTGGTTGCAGCACATTAAGGCATTGAACAGCCATTTAAAAGGTTTTTTGTGGTTGTTTGTTTGGTTGGTTTTTGTTTGTTTTTTTCCTGAGCTTCTGGCTCAGCAGATGAATGGGCAAAAAGAATGAGAGAAAATGAAGCAAAGAGAAAGCTGCTGCCACCTCAAAGTACTCTGGGTTTAAATATCTCCTGATGCATCGCCACATAAGTAGTTTGATCCCTGACAAATAAAATAGCACATACCCTTGAGAAAGAATGTAAGGAATTGTTTTACAGGAAAACCCTTTTAGGGATGATTTGCATGCTGGAGAGAGAAAGTAATCTCAGTTGTGCAATTCCTAAGGTATTGCAAAAATGTCATGAGATCTACCTGTGCACTAATGACTCCCAGCACTACAAAGCAGAGTGAAAGGAACAAGGAATAAGCCTAAGAATGTTCCTCTGGGAAATTCGTTGCCCTGTGATGAGCAAGAGGCTTTAACCCATTGAAAATGCCTCTAACATATTGGAGATATGAAAAATGTACTCTGCACAGCAGTTCTCGTGTGACAGCTAGCAAAAAAATGGGTCATATTGCACCCACATTGTTACAGAACACTGCTTTAATTGTTCCTGAATAGAATTTCTTTCTGGCCTGAAACTAGAAATTACTTAAATACGAGAATCCCTGGGGATCCCCCATTGTTGATACTGTTTTATACCTCTCTTCCTGCCTCCCATGTCCAAGGGAGAAGGAAAGAATGGGCTGCTGCCCTTCAGCTGTCCTGACATGGGATTTGGTCCTGCCAAGCTGTTGCAGGGTGTCTTAGGGTACAGCAGGCACCAGCAAACAGCCCTTCTTAATCTAATTCTCCTGCCAGAAGCAGCAAAAGCAAAATTACTCTTTCCAAACACTCAAAATGAAATCAAATGGTAATTAAAAAATTGATGAAACAAGCCTTAAAAAAGTGTTTGAAAAACACTCAGTGGGATAGTTTCATTTTCTGCCTACAATTTGTCTACAGCTTCAGGGGCCAGACACTTTGAAAATGATGGATAAGCTGTCTATGCAGTCATGTATGGTCAGGAGCCAGAACTATTAACAAGTATGCCAAATCTTTCTGAATACCAAAGGATTTACCTGTTATTTGCATACAGCCCTCAGTTTTGTAAAGCTGTTGGTGAAAAACAGGGAGAAGTGTCTCTGGAGAGCCTTTCTCCATGGTGCTGTGTTCCTAGGGAAGTCCTGATAATTCATCCTTTTCTTCTCCATGGTGGTATCTGAACAGCTTCTTGTTGAGCCTAAAGCACATGAGTAATATCTGTCAACACTGATTACAGCTTTACTGCTGCTGAGACACTGTAATGTCAATTCTTCTTACATTTAGCTTCTCAATAGCCCCACTCTGAATTCAGATGTTTGCTGTAATTTAATAAAATACTCTAACAAATATATTTGTGTCAAACAGAAGTGTCCTCAGTGGTAAGTAATAAAACACTTAATCCAGCTGAAGAAGCATGAAGTGTAATACTTCCTGTAATAATTTCCTTTTCTCTCTAGCAAGATGACCTTAAAATCTCCCAGAATGTGTTGAGCTTCAGTGTTGAAGCACTTCTGATTTGCTCTTCACCATCTAATATGTATTTTTTTCCTTCTCTGGTCTCCAATCTGAAAGGAGAAGATATAAAAGAGTAAGTACTGTGCCTATCACAGCACCATGTGATCTCAGCCACACATTGTTCAGTTTGTTTTAAGCAATTTAACACTTTCTTTGTTTTTCTTTTGATTTTTTTAAATGCCCACAAATTTGGAAAGACCACGTTTAAAAAATCGCTTTCATTTGAAGATAATATATTCTGCTTTGATTTTTAGTTCAGTTAGGAAACAAATATAATCTTAGTAAGAGCACCTTTGCCCCCCTCTTTCACTGCTTTTTTTCCTGCTCCACTTTCTCTTATGACAAATTACTGCAAAGTATCAATTAACTGCCTGGATTCCAGATCCTGGAGGAACGCTTTCTGTTTCACCCTACAGCTCACAGGAAGGACTGGAAGGATTTTGGGTGGGCTCCTCCCGAAACTGGGATTGGTAGCAAGTTGGAGAATTTTTCCTTTTTTTGGATATTTCCTCCCTGGGGTTTTAAAGCAAGAGAAAATTTTCAATTATGAGCTACAAATAGCAAGCACACGAGGGTGCAGAGAAGGGCACCACAGAAAGGTGTGAACATCCAGTGCTCCAGCCTGGTATTATTAAGGACTGCTACCAAGGGAAGGGGCTGTACCATGTCCTCTCATGTTTTCTTTCTTTGGCAGGTGCATAGAAGCTTCTTTCCTTTCTGTGCTGTGGCAGATCCTCTCCCAAATCCTCATTTAAAATACATATATTTAAAAAGCAAAAAATGAGCATAAGGAAAGAAAAGAAAGCAAAAATCCCCCGGAGGGACACATTGAAGCTAAACTTCAAAGCCATTCCTTCCCTGCTCTCTCCTGTGACTCCACATTTCTCACTTATGGAACACCAGTGCTCCATTTGACTTGCTGCCACCAGCACGGCATGACCTCCCCGCGTTTATTCGGGATGAAAGTGGAATCTGCCTCTCAAGGGAGCCCAAGGGAGAGCAGGTGGAGGTGGAGGGGCCCCAGCCTGGCCATGGGGCTGTGACACAGGCTGCTGGCCCAGGCCAGGCTCAGCACTTGGCTGAGCTCAGACACCTGGTGCCCTTCCCGAGCACAGCTCCCCATCCACCCACGGCAGACGGGGACCTGGGAGGGCAGGTCCTTGGACACAGGGAGGGATCAGCTGCTCCTCAGTGGGCTCCTTCTCCTGCCTCCAACATGCGGGGGCTGTCAAGGTGTAGTCAAGCAGATCAGAGGGTTTCAGACAAGCTGGATTGAAGATTTTTTAAAAAACATCTAGGGTGGGAAATCAACCCCTCTGCTTTTTTAATGGCTATCAGCACATTGAGTGTTATTCTGCAAGAGCTGGTGGAGGTTGAAGGAGATGGCAAAGCCCTTAATTTCTACAAAAGCTGTATATTCTGTGGTTTTGATCTCCTTCATTTTGCCAAAGGTGGTTCCTAGGGGTCAGAATTTGTTTAGTGTCCAGACTCAGCTGTTGGAGACTTGCTGAAAGAGAACAGGATGTGACCTGGGCATTTGGGGATGCTTCTTAGGAAAGCATCACAGCCCTGGGAAGCAGGAATCTAATTCTGAAGCTGATGTTCATATTTCTGGGGTAACAGTGACTCTTCTGGATAACAGGTCTACTTGCCAAAGCAGAATCTGAGGTGTCTGAAAATTTGGGCTGAAAATTCTGAGGCTGTTGTGCCCAGTCAAGCTTAAGATGTGCCACTGTGCATCCTGTAGGCAACCAATCTACAGGATAAAGGACAGGGTCAGATTTCTTCCCCTGACTTTGCCTATTGCCAGTTTTACAGCACCAAATAATTTCAGCATCTAATTCCAATTCCCAGTGATCATGTCCTGGGTAAAGATTTAGTAAGAGGCACAGACAGGTTTTTGAGTTATAGAGAGGACTAACAGCCAGCAATTAGATCATTCTCTCGAGTGTGAAAGTGCCAGGTGCTGGTCCCTCCTCTGCTTCTCCTGAAATTTGCATTGAACTCAGGCTCCTGCCCCCCATGGGACCCGCCTTCCTCCTGGGCATTCTGAGATGTCCTAAGCTGTGTCTGCCTTCACTGGCATTTATCCACTCTCTGTGGTAATTGAGATGATGGAAGAAGAGGAAATAAATGAGAAAGCTTGTGAGAGCTACCAAATGTAAAGCATTATACAAATACTGTATTTGTTTTGAAAGGTGCAAGCAATTTAAAGGCCCAAAACTTAAAATTATGCCCTCATTTATTATTAAAGAGAATTCAGGGCTAAATTTTAAAATTGCATAGCCTGTTTTGCTGCCAATTCTCCGAAAGCAATTATGCAGATCATCACTTTGTGACGAATGGGTTGGCAGCATGAGACAGCTAGAGCTTTAAGGCTGAGCTTATTATTCAGGCCACTGTCCTTTGACAGATATAGAGGTCCAGGTTAAAAGCTGATTTTATGGCTTGCTCTTTGGGTTTCTGGTGGCTAGGAAGAGTGGCCAGCAAGAACAGCAGCTGATATAGCTTTATATAGCTGATATATTTACCTCGATATAGCTTTTAAAGATTTTATCTTAACTATGTATCGTGTGTCATCGGAAGACTTCAGGTGTGTTATTCAGTTTTCTTCTCTCATTTTCACCTGCTCTTGTGAGATTTGGAGAGGTGTCAGTCCCCTGCAGGTAGGGCACTTTGTCTTAAATTAGAGTCATTCCTCAATATTCAACAGAGTCTGATGTAATTTCGGTGACGGCACCTCGGTGGAATTTGATCCATGCAGACTCTGTGGATCTGTTCATTGCTCTGCCTTGATTAAGCAGACACATCAGCACATCTCTCTGCTCAGTCACAGACTCCTTGGAGTTCACTCTTCAGGAGCATTAATTAAACCAGTGCTTAATTCTGGGAAGCCCCTTTCCCTTGCCCTCCCAATGGTGCTTCCTCTTCACAGGGCCCATGAATGGAAACCATCACATCCCTGCATGTGAGCTCAGTGCAGAGGGCTGGGAGGGACCTGTGTTCCTCTGCTGCATCTCCCTGACTGCTTCTGCCAGGGAGCAGATCCAGGGAATCAAGTGCACAGACAGGGAGACAGCCAGCACCAATCCCCTCAGACACCTGCAGTGTCACCTCATATGAAAATGAAATACACATTTAATTGGTCTTGAGGCTTGTGAAATAATTTCTTTTCTCTCAATCTGACCACATTTTATTTGTTTGAAACATCAAGGCTGATGTACAGCTACCCCCAGATGTCTGCTGCTGACAGCTCCTCAGATAAACCTATTTGGTTGGGCAAAGATGAGTACTGTATGAAATGCCACAGTACTTGGTCTCTGCAGTATTTTCTTCAGGTGAAGAACTGGTGAAGGATTCAGAGCATGTGGCTCATGCGCCTGTGTGCACAGATGTGCACGGCCATCTACCCCTTGGATTTCTTTTGGGACAGCCTTGAGGAAAATTCATGCAGATTATATATATATATATAAAGCAATCTTTAAGTCTGATTTGCAACTCCACTGTGTAAGGTTAAGAGAGGAGAGCTTTAGCTTCAGTGTCTTTAATCTGTAGTAATATAGAGTCTCTGGAAAATTATTATCCTTCCAATTGGAAGGCTGCAGAGGGTTTGGACACAGCTGGATCCTTATCTGCAAACAAGTATGAAATGCAGAGTCCAGGATGGTCCTGGAGAAGCTGCTCTCTGGCTGCTCACATCTATCCTGAATCACAAAATATCGGGAACTTTGAACAGAATTCTGAACACTGGATCAAAAAGTACAAGGAGAGAGCAAGAGGAAGGAAGGGTTTTATCAGCTTTTTGCAGCTGTATTTATAATTGGGGTTTTTGCACAGATTGATGTTCAAGTAACCCTTTTTCAATCTTGTTTTGCAGTTGCCAAGAAAAACTAAAAAGAATAATTTTTTTTTCACTTTACCTTTACAATAAAAATGGAGGTGGGGGAGGAGGGAAAGGTCATCTTAAGCAATGTGAAATTCAAAGTATTTTCAAAGTTAATAGCTTTTTCCTATTTTTCTTTTATGGGACAAAATTATCTTCAAATCCACTTCTTGGAAAAAATTCTCGATGCTTTCCAGCTCGTGCAGACTGGTGACTGTGCTGGTGACCACAGGGGTGACTGATGACACGGAGTCACTGCCCCCAGCCTGACAGCTGAAGTTCCCAGCCCTGCAGAACCCTTTGAAATGAGCTGCTGTTTGTCTTGGAAATAAAAGCCATGAGGTTTTGTCCTGCTCAACAACAAGATGAGCTGTTCATTATCTGGCAGAATTTTAAACTTAGCCCTCTCCTTTTTCACCAACTCCTGAGGTGCTGAGTTTGACATTTTCCCACTAGGAGACAGGTTGTCCAGGCTGGATTATAGCAGACTTCCCTGGCTCTGGTGTGCTGTCTGCAGCCTCGAGGCCCCAGGTGTCAATAGCTGGGGCCAGGGCTGGAGACAAGGTGCAAGGTCAAATTGAAGGGAGGTAAGGAGTCATCCCCTGCAGGCACTGCTCTCCCAGAACAGATGCTGCCTACTTCAATTCAGGCTCTGACCATTGGTACAAGAGCAGTGGGCTTTGCTGTAGCTAAGATCAATCCTTTGTAAATGCCCCACTGGAAACAAACTTCACAGCTGGAAGTGGAAGCAGGAATAAAACCATTGCCTTGTCTTTGTACCCAGGCTGTTCTGGAGATAAGAGGATGGAAGACTTGCACTTCCTTGAGCTCAGGGATGTTGTGTCTCTCTGGCAGGAATAGCTGTCCCTCTTGTGTCAAAGTAACTGTAGGGTTTTCCAGTGGGATCCTGTGATGCTGTACAAACCTTCCTCTGTGCATCACCCTGGTGCCAGTTACCCCAGGGCCACCCCTGTGATCAGCCATTCAGACACTCACACTGGGAAAGGAGACTCACTGGGGCAGGAGGAAGAGGAAGAAGGCCCTAATTGACAGGAGTAGAAAAACCCAATTACAGAGATGAAAGAAGCAGCCCAGGCATATATTTCTCAGCTTTGGATCATCAGACTTGGCAGTTCTCATTATTTTCTAGCAAGGCTCACTCTCTCCAAGAAGGGGCTCTGGCAGTGTAGTGCACCCTTTGTGCCTGCCTGACTCACCTGAGCCCGGGTGAGCAAAGCACCTGGTGGCAAAAGCAGCATCATTCCTGTGGGGGGGAACAATGGATTGGAGGTAGATCAAAGAAAGGAGGAGGAAACAGGGAGACAAAGGAGGGGAGAAGAAAAAGCGTATCCCTGGAGAGCAAACTAATCAAAACCCTGGCATTAAATAAAACAAAGCATCTCCCATTAATAATTGAGGAAGCACGCCCGCGCGCTGCGTGCGCTGTGGGTATCTCATCTGTCTGAAGGATGGAGGGAGCAAAAGGGAGCGAAGCAGGTATGAAAGGCATCATTTCCCTGTGTCTCTAATGAGCACTGCTGCTTGCTTTTTCCCCCTTCACACCTCTTCCCCTCATTATGCTCCCTTTTTCCCTCACCTATTTGTCATCTGCAAATGTCATGCTCTTAAGAGGACACTGGTGTGGTGTCAGGTCTGAAGGAGGCAGTAAAGCTGCTTTGTCCTTGTGTGACTGCCAGGACTGGTCCCCTGATTAGGGCATTTCTCCAAAGGAGAGGGAGGGGTCAGTGTGCAGCATCTTGTGATCCCAGACAGTACCCAAGTATCTGATAGACACAGACTTTCTTGAGGTGGAGAGACACAAGAGACACAGTGTGTGAGTATCTGGCTCCCATACACTGTGTATCAAATAAAGATTTGGAATAATAATTTGGAAGAAATTGGGCACTTTAAATTAGGAGAGGACACATTTGGTGGTATAGCCCAATCTGATCTTTTTCACATGTACAGATCTAATTTTTTCTATGTGATTGTCTGTCATTTCCATGCAGAGCAGCTCATGGTACTTGCTTGGTTGCAGCCACGGTTGATTACAAAAGTAGCAAAAGGGCTTTAATCCAGTGGCTAAAAGGGCCAAATACAGCCCTTCAGAGCTGTATCCCATGTGTCCCTAATGTGAAGGGTTTAATGATAGATGGTGGGACACATGTCCCTCTTTCCAGGACACCCCCTGAGGAAACTGCAGCTCTGTTTAGTCTGTCTATAAACATCCCCATCTGTAGGGACAAAAAAGATCACAAAAAAAAGCCTGCTTCCATTGGTGTTCCTGTTTGGGCTTCCAGAGTCTGCAAGCAGCTCTGCTGCCCCAAGCCTCCTGCCTTGTCAAAAGAGAGGAATAGGAAACTCCTGACATCTGCCACCCATGAGCACTCATCCTGGCCCGTGGGCTGAGCCCACATCTCCCTCCACAGCACAGGGAGCCCAGGACCACCCAGATGGCCACAGCTGCAGGAACACAAGCCCTGGAGAAGAACAAAGCTGAGAAGGGAACTGGGGTTTCTGACTCCTCCCAGTGCTGCTGACCAGGCTCTGCTGCTGGGCAGGGAGACAGGGCTGTGCCTTGGTGTCTCTCCAGCTTCCTTTCCAAAGCCATTTCTCCAGGCAGTGCCATTGCCTTCCCAAGCCAGCAAAGGAGTGGCCACACAGCAGGACCAGCTTCCAGACAGGGAGGACATGGGAGACACAGACACCCTGTGGTCTCACGCTGCTCTGGCCAATAAAGGACATATTGTGCAGTGGCTTGTTGAAAGGTGGGAGTTTTGGGAATGTTTCTACAAGCAGTTTAAGAAACCCCCTAAACCTCCAGCCACATGGATGGGGATCCAGTAGCCTTTCTGGGGATCTGGAAATTGAGTTATTCCTATTTTAGTTTACATAAACAGAATCAAAGCTGGAGCTGTGCATTGCTTCCAAAGGACACGGGGATTTTCAAGACTGTAAAGTGGACCAAAGTAGCATGGAGAGACCCCAGCAAGGATCAGAGCTTTGCTTTGGTAACTTGGAACTCTTCTTCCAAAAACATGTAATCTAAAGCTTCAACTTCATTAGCCATTTGCTTCCAAGCCTTGGTGAGATTTGGAACTGAATCCCCCAGCAGCAGCCCCCATGCAGGATTTGCATTGGTTTTCATACTGGGTTTGGTGTGCATAGGTTGGGTTCCTTTTGGAGGAGACACGAGCTCTGCCACCACCACTGATTCTGTCTAGAACCAGAAAGGACCCTGCAATTTGCACAAACTCACCCTTAGTGAGCCCCAGATTCCTGGTTTACAGTCCTTCTGAAGGGTATGTGGATGGAAGAGAGCCAAAGGAAGTTTTCGGTACAAAGCAATTCCAATAGCAATTTGCTAAACTACCTGCAGCAGTGTGTAACCTATCACTGGTTACAGCAGTGATATCAGCAGAGAAATTCTATTAAAAATCAGTTCTACTTTAAAAAGGACTCGAGGGAGTCCAGAGAACTATTGTTTGGACTGAAGTAGCTATCTGCTATACCAGTGCAAATATGTTTGTTTGCTAGTTTATCTGATGAGTGTATCTGACTTCCACAACAGGAAAATAATTTAAAGCTATAGTATAAAATAATCAGTGGTCACAAATGTAGATATATCAAGTCATAGGCATGACATTAATAGAGAGAAGTCATTCTCTACAGCTGTGTCAGAGCTCTTTAAGTGTGTTTAGGGTAAAGAATAACTAAGTGTTCTTACCTGGAAGAGAGGTGTCTGTGGGGCCAGAGGGGTGAGCAAAGCTGTAGTGTCCCAGTGGAAAGAGGAAGGTGCCTGAGGCACAGCTGTTTTCTCTTTGGATGGCAGGTATTGCACCAAAAGAGACCTGTAGGTTCCAGGCTTCTGAAAGCAGGCTGAAGGACACATGAAAAACCACTGCAGTAAGAGTGAGCAGCAGCAAAATGCATTGGAGGGACTAAGCTGCTTTTTTCACACATCATAGATTTAAATTATCAGACTTGTTGCCACTGGAAGATTTTGACAATTTCCAAGGGTTCAAACAGATATTAGACAAGTTGATTCCTTAAAATTCCTTTAAAACTGTATAATACAAGAACATAGTCAGGAAACATTTAAGTTTCATATTTCTGGGTCTGGGGAACTTAGTCAGGGGTGGCTTATAATCCTGTCAATGTCCTACCCTTGTCCTCTTCCACGGAAAATGCATGGACTCTCCTTTGGCCTTGACTTCTGCCTCCACCTTATGCTTTTATTGCACAGTGCTCAGGGGTCACCTTCAAAGTGAACAAGAAGAAGGTATTAAATGAGCAATAGAAAGAAATACTCTCAAAACACCACCAAAACTGTGGCAGTTGCACAAGTTATTAGGGAATCCAAGACTAAACTGAGTTTGAAAACAAGATGGACAGATCAATGGCAAATACATCCATCCTGGACTGTTACACATGATGCTCCAGAGGCATTGAGAGGCTTGGAAGTGACTGTGCTGCTAGTGGTTTGGGGCCCTGTGGAGGTAAGGAACACTCAGTCTCCTGTCTCTTCTCTTAATATCCAGCATTATCTGTTGTAAAAATAAGCCACCTCCACTTCAGCAGACCACATTAAAGAATGTTATCTTAGCCCTCATTGCTGCAGGGGCCCATGGAGACTTTTATCAGCTCCAAGGTTTTATCACTCAGAGAGGGGCTACAGCCCAAAGATGCAGTGGGGAAATGATGCAGTGGCACAGGTAAATCTGTCTGGGGGTTATTGACTCCTTGAAAGTGGTACGCCTGGTGTTAGTGGAAACCTGAGCCTTCAGTTTAAGCTGAACTGCTAAGCTAAGTCATCTCTCCAGGTGATACAGGTCCAGCCTCCTCCATCCAACTTGCCTTTGAAACACTCAGTGCACAGCCTTCTCCAAGGAGGAAAGATCCCATCACAAAGGAAATTTTGTCCAAACTGAGGCTGAAATACTGACCACATATTTTTTCTCTGTGCAAGCCAAAGACATTTCTTCAAGATGCACAAAAATCTGGAATCACCAGACAGCAAGATCTAAACCAGATAATGTAGCAAAGGAAGCCTATCTTAAAAATAACTTGGATTTATGAGGACGTTACTTCATTATAAAGCCAGGATTTCTATAAAGAGATTTTACTCAGGCAATCACATTTAACTGCAGCTTCCATCCCTGCAGTTCCCTCATCTGTGAGGGCATGTTGATAACATACAGATTTTCCAGTAGGAAATTCACTAAGTTCTAAGAAAAACTCATTTTATTTCCATGAAAAGCACAGAGCAAATTTGCTTTAAGACCTTTTATTTCCCCATAAAAACTGATAGAGGAAAATTCCGTGGTCTTCCTGGGGTTCAGCTCTTTAGAAAGTGGTGATAGGGAAATAGAACTGAATGGAAACAAGATTTTATTGTGTTCATATTTGCAGCACTGCACACCTCATTACTATAGCAAAATAATACAGTTTTCTAATCAAAAGAAGCATTACATGAGCTACTGGTACTGAGAGGAAATTAATTACATGTTTAAGTGCTATATTTGATATTTAAAAGGCTTGGTAGGGAAGGTAGAGGGTTTTCTTTACTTATGAGTGACATTTCTCAAAAGGATGCTGGGATTCCTATGTGAGTAAAATACCTTCAGTTTATATGGCAAGTGTCAGAAGTGTATGTCTCACTCCTGATATATTTTTGATTCTACAATTTATTCATAATACGTCAGACATGCTAAGAAGTTGCTGAAAAAATGTGTTGGTGGAAGAAATATGAGTTGAATTCCTGTAGAGCCCTTCCAGAATATCAATGATATAACTGATGGACTGATCCATCAGAAATATGCACAAAGACCTGATGCATTAAAAAACCCCTGCTGCTGCAAGTTGTATGATTACCATGGCTGTCAGATGCTTGTTGTTCTCTCTCTCCCCCTTTCTAAAATCATAGTTTAAAACATAGATTTTCACGGTCATCTGCCCTCAAAAGTCAAAGCAATGATTTTATACACTCCAGAAGTAGTTTCACTCGGAGGAGCTCAAAGCACTTTACAACACCCAGGTCCTGCATGAAACTGATGGGCTGGCTGTGAAATGGGTGAGGACATCTTGGCACTGAATCCAGAGACACCCAGCAGTTCCATGCCAGGCTGGGCTCCTGTTTTCTCCTCCCATCCCTGGGAACAGGGAGCAGTGAGAAAACACTGACATCAGCAAAGAGGAGCAGATGTGACGCAGTTGCCACCTCTGGCTCAGAGGTGACATTCTGCAGTACCTGCAGGTGATTCATAAAGGAAGAAAGTCACCAGGATTTACTCCCCTCAGTTCACTTCTCTGCATGCATATAAAGAAATCTTGAAGTATTTTTGTCCTGCTTGTCATAAAAAATAGCCTTTTTTTTTTTTTTTCATCTTCATGCATTAAGAAAGTACTTTGATTTTGGAGAGTGACTCAGCGATCTGTGATGCATATTATAAACATTTTTTTCAATGAAAACAGGGATATAATGTCATTCCATCAAAGGCTTTTTCTGAGTAATTTCCCCCTGAGGTGTATAAAAGATAATTAATGGAATCACACATTAAAGCAAGGCAGAAATCGTGAGCCTGGTGGCAATAGCTGTGTTCAGTATATTGGTAGTATAAGAAAAAACCCTAAAAATCTTCTCTCCTCTTAGGCATTTAATTTACTCATTCTTTTATGCCATTTTTCCAGTATTTGAAAGACTTTTTAATAAAAAGGCTACTATAAAGAGTATAATTTCTAAAAAAGACAAGACTTATTCTAAACTCTTTAACTATGATTGGAAAAGGACTCCTTATCTAACTCTTTTTAGTTAATTTTCCCGGGACTGTCTATGGACTTCCCCAGTTTCAGCACTGATCAAGAACCTCCAGTGGGCCATTGTTTCTGTGCAGTCTCCAGCTCAACACAAGTCATGGCAAATCCCAGTTTGTCTAAAGTTCTTTTGATTTCCAGACCAAGAATTTGAACTCTCATGCTGTAACATCTATACCCTTACAGAAACATTTGAGGCCCAAGAATTCTGAGGATTGAAAAAAATCATAAATAAGAAGACAAGTTTAACTGTATCTCCTTGATTTGGCTTCTGTGCATAAACTCACTGCACTGAGCTTCCTCCTTTGATTTGGAAAACTGTGGAAACTCATTTTTCTTTAAGTGATCAAAAGTTCTCACTCAGGGTAAAGTGTTATTAACCTCACTGGAAAAATAATGCAAATTTCTGTAACTCCAAAATTTTAATTCAAAGCAAACTGTTGGTACAAAAAGCAGAGATTCTTACCGGTGGGTCTGCTCAATATTATCTCACATCTCATTTGTGGAGCAAACAGATTCTTGTCCAGGTGAACCTTTGATGTCAGTATTGATGCCAGCCCTTATGGGCTGTGCCTGGGTGGATGCTCAGGGTCGGTCCAAATTTAAGATGACAATTCTGTCAGGGGGAAGTCTCCCCCTGGAGAGCTGGCAGTGAGGAGCTTCCCAAAGAACTCTGCTTTAAGATAAGGTCTGAACTGTGCTGGTACAGGTTTTGTTCACAGACAATGGAAAGACATCCCATCCATCCATGGAATGATGAATAAAAGAGAGAAATGAGGGATTAAAACAGAATGCAGCAGACAACAGGAGATGTTCTCATGCTCTATATGTTTGACAACTTCTGTCTCACCTGTTATGAGGTCATTAACTCTTCAGTTTGGGATTGTATCTGTTGGCAGCAGAACAAATAGGTTCCATTTTTTTTACAGTGAAGCCTTAAGCTGCTGCAACCTCTGGAGATGTTGCAATATAGCCAAGAGTATTAAAAGAAAAATTAATGTGAGGGAATTTGAACAGTAATGGAGGTAAGAAAACACCATGCAGAGTTTCAAAGGTGAAGTCTGAAAGGAGTTAAGGAAATGAATCATTCTTACTGTTGTTATTATTCATTTATATTGAGCCATAAGTGCACGTGTCAAATCTGTGAAGTGGAAGTCAGAAGAATCAATGTTTTCTTATTGCATTTATGTGTTTTTGTCAAAGCTTCATAAATTACTGCCATTTTTGGAATCAGGTTTTGAACTTCATGCCAAATCCAGCTGTTGTTCTATTTCTAATAGAAAGCACTGCTGCCATTTATTGTTAGGCATAAAATTGAGAAATTAACCATAAAAAGATGCTCAGTACTGTAACTCTGAGAAATCCATCTCAATGAAGGCTGTTATCTAGGGATATATAAATATTGAATGGGAGATGCTTGTTTCCTTTCAGCACATTCTCCTGGAGAATCCATTTGGCATCACAATATCAAAAGCTTTATTTTATATATTAAAGAGATTTGTTCCTCTGGTCCCTCCTCATTCTGCCTGTGGTTCTCTTTCCCATTAAACTGAATTTCAACAACAGGTGCCGGGGTAGGAGAGAGGGCTATTAAAGTACACCGGGCTGAGCAGGTCTCTCCCAACCTGACACTTCTTTTTAAGAGCTGGCACTGTTTAAAGCTGATTTTCTAATTACTGCTGGGCTCTTGGTACAAGGAGACAGGACAATTCACCATGGAGGGGCAGCAGTAACTACAGCGAGTGGAACCTGTGTAAAAGGAGAATGAATGTCAGGAGATGTAGGAAAATTATTAACTCACACACTTGGAACACCAGCAGACCATACACATCCCAGCAGCCATCTGCATTTGAACACTCCCCTGTATGGAAAAGCATGGATTTAGATAAAATATGTCAGACTTCCTCAGGGGATGAAGAGATTATGTGAAGAGGGGATGGGGGGGACTACTGTGCTATAAATAGCAGCTCCTTGAATATGTCAAGGGACAACTGACTGGTTTATCACCCAGACAGGCACAGGAGAGAGCTGCACAGTCCTGCTATTGATACACAGTGATCCTGTGTGAGGCTCTGGCTTCTGCACTCTTCTTTCCTTCACCTAAGCTGGTTGCCAAATACAGAGCTAATAAAGGAAGAGAGAGAAAAAACTGAGGCCTTTGAATGAGATTATGGGGTACCATTGCCAATCAGAGCAAACTCTGTCTTTGGTTTGTGAGTCAAGGGGTCCCTCTGCCCTATGCTCCCACAACATCCACTTGATGGCTTTTGGTGCTGGTACTTTCCTGCTAAATTCTAAAATCCCTTTCAGCCTCACAGTCTGCTTTGCCAATAAGAAAGTATAATTTTGAAGGTCAGCAATATTGCCTTTATTTCTGTGTTTTCCCCATTAATTTCAAAATACAGAAGTTTAGGGTAGCTTTATGGTGTTAAGCATTGGTCCTTGCACAAACACAGTACTATGAAGGAATCCAGAGCAAAAACATACATGAGGGAGAGAATGAAAATGAATTAAATCAGAAATTGGCTGCTTTGTGTTTCTTAATTCTTGCAAAAGCTGAAGACTTCAGAGGCCTTCTGTGAGTGTCATTCCAGATGACCCCATTAACCCTTTTAGGTGGGCAAAAGGAAAAGGGGAGGTCTACAGAAGAGTGATCTGTGAGTCTTATTTCTGGGTCTTCAGCTGACAATTTCTGTGAACAACATATTCCATTTCCCTCTCTGTGTCTTTTCCTGCAATTTGTGTAGCCCAGTTTGCAAACTATTTTGGCTGAGCTCTTTGAGATAGCTTAGTTTTCTCCTGCAGGGAAGTGCAGCACAAAGAAAGCAGCACCCCTGACTGTGGAGCCTTTGGAAATTATTATACCTTTGGGATATTAGCAATTAACTGCATAGGCTGTAAGTTTTAAGGAGATGCCATTTTGCAAATGTTTAAACAGATGCACCAAGAATATTTTTATATTTTTACTGTCTGACCATCTGTAAAGCCAGGGGTCCAAATTACATGCCTTAAGAAGATTAAAAAAGACACTTATATAGCTAATACAGCCAGAAGCTGATGAAATGACTTGAACTACCTCTCAAGCACACAATTGTAGGGCAGCTCTGGTGTGACATCTGGGCTGGGTATAGGAACTTTGTGTTTCTACACCAAGGAAAGCATTTAATACTAAACTAGAGAGGGCCAAATAGAGGGACACTATGATGGTTAGGATATAGAGAGGCAAAGGGAACTTGTCTTGGTTAACTTGGAAGAGAAAAGCAAGGGGTGTAACAGCAGCTTTCTGACACTTGGAGGGGCTGGTATGGGAGCTGAGGCCAGACCCTCCTCAGAGGTGCAGTGATCACATGGAAGGGAGAAAGTTCTTGGAGACTTTCAAAACTCACTCCATGTGGTGCTCATTTCTCATATACAGATGGTTCTGCCAGAATAACTAAGTACCTTAAAATGCCTATTATGCCTCGCAGCTCCTGGCGGGATGTGGCAGAGTTATTATTTCATTAGAAAAATGAGGGACTTGTGTCAACCTTTTCTCATAAAAGGGAAATTAATTTCAACCCCCTTTAGCCTTTAGATAGGAGTCTGATTGATTTGCAGCTGCAGCAGTGGCTCCATGCAAGCCTTCCCTGCACAAAATCACTCCTTCTACCAGAACTGAGAGTAGAAGGTCCTTTGGGGCAGAGAAAAGTACCTGAGCTATTTTTCATCCCTTTGATGTTGGACAAAAAATTTTATAGTGGGAAATGATGGACTTACTAATGGACTTGCCTCATTAATTGCTACCAATTATCAGAAGGCAGCTGTGGCTACTGGTTCTGTCCTGTGGTACTGGGGGGTGAATTCCAATTTATTTTATTGAGGTATTTTTGAAATTATCTTTCAAATTTATGCCAAATTCTGCATATTTCCCCAATCTTTGTAGAATTATTGTGGTATTAATACATTAGTATTAATATTATGTTATTATAGTATTATAGTTATGGGGGCATTATCCATCCTCCAGAGCTCCTATGTGCTGAACCTGGTGACCTGGTACACCTAATTTATCAGTGGGGCGTTAGGACAGCTGGGTTTGGTGGGGTTTTTTCTGCCTGCCAGAAGCATTAAGATATTGTTTCTTCCAGGCATATATTTTGAGAACTGTGTATTTAAATTTGGCGGACCTGAGTCACTGCAGCCCTAGAGCTACCACAGTGTAATCAACTCTAGTTTTGCTCTGTTTGTCTCTCTTCATGATGGGAACCAGCCATTTCCCTGAGATAGTACCAAGAAAATTGTAATTGTGTAAGTCTGAGGAAGTGGATACTCATCCTATATGGGTGTCTTAGTAAGAATTTTATCCCATGTCATGTGAAAACCATTTATGAATTTTCCTTTTTTTTCCCCTGATGACATTAAGAAAATCCCCATTAGAATCTCTCACTAGTAGGAAATGTAGACAGCACTGATGTGGGTCACTCCTTGTATGTATTTCTAAGTCATATAGAGATGAGTTTCTAAGGCATTTATTTATATTTATATGAATCAGGCTGTTCTCAAGAAGTTCTGAGATGAAAAGAGCAAGGGTAGAGAGTGACTCAGATGAATGTAAACCCCAAATATCGTCCTTCCACAGCAAGATCCCAGTACCTTGCTGTTCCATCTGTCCAGCCAGGGCCCAGAAAACCTGCTACAGGATTCTCTGTGATTTGTGACCTGTTTGTGTTCAAGGCCAGGCTGGACAGGGCTTTGAGCCACCTGGTCTAGTGGAAGACCTGATCATGGCAGGGGGGTTGGAAATACATGATTTTTAAGGTCTCTTCCAACCCAAACCATTCTGTGATTCTCTTTATGCTATATCATTGCGAGGACAGTACTTGGTAACCTTGTGTGAGAGCTCACCTCAGTCTCATGCACACATTACATGCATTTTCCTTTCATTCTTATACTTTCAGCCTACAGTTGCTGATAATAATGTGAATAGTAATTCCACCAGGGAAATTTACTGAACTGAGAGAAACACAACTAAATTAGGATGTGATTTTAGAGGATATCTAATAAAGAAAATAATGTAGAAAGAAAAGGACTGATAGAAAAAAAACAATATAATTTATTTTAGTGCCATTAAAATCCTAGAAAGCCTAATTTCCATCTCTCTTTGCATACCTTCAGTATGCCAACGTGTATTTCTGTGATAATTATGTCCATGGGATGACCCAGGGATAATAGATTCAAGTAACATCAGAGCAAAACAGCTGGGCTTTTTGAAGTTGTAGGAAGATTTTGCTATGGGCAGGCCATCTATTTGGCCAAAAAATGAAGCTGCTGCGTGGTCCTAGACCTCTGCCCAGAAGAAGGTGGTTCATGAGCTCTCACAGGGCTTAGGGTTTGGGGAGTGGCCAGCAGTAAAATTCAGTCACCCGTTGCAGTGGTGGTGTTTGTGTTCAGCTGATGTTGCTCTCAAGAACTGTCCCTTCATTTGGAAAACCTAGAAAATTTAGGTTCTGTTGTCCAGCAATTCAGACTAAGCTGGAGTGAATCCATCACCTAGGGCTATATTCCTTTTCTTCTGTGCCCTTGCCACTCTCCTCCAAGCCGTGGGTGGATTGAGCAGCTGCAGAGGAAGGAAGGACAGCCAGCTGCTCAGTCACACATCAGCCCTTCTCACCAGTTATCAGGTGAAATCCAGCTGCAAGGTTTTGCTACAGGAGGCAGCCTGGCTTTTGCTGGAGTAATTTAATGGGAGATTCCTGACTTCCTACGCATTATGTTGTAGGGAGGTAATATTAGGGAGGTAAGTCTTTGCCATGAACATTGAGGCAATTCCCCAGGGTATGGGAAAAGAACCACTTTGGCCTCCATCCCCATTGGAGATTTACAAGTTCCCTGGTGGTTCAGAGAGCTCAGCGTGGCGAGATTTGCATTACTCTCAGGCAAAATCCAGCTCTTAATTAACAATTGTGCTGTGGAATTGGAGGAGACATACAGGATAAATGCCTGGGGTAGGAATTTGGCCAAGTGACTTAATGACCCCATTTAAACTAGCCTATTCTTTTTCCTGAACAGTGGAACTGTTTGACAGGGAGCCTTTGAGTCACAGAGCAAGCCTGACTGTCAGCAGAGAGCCCTTTAGCTGGGGTGGCTTTTGTACATCACAACCCATTTTGTGGTGATGCCTGCACAGCACCCTCAGAAGCTGCATCCCTGCAGCCCCTTCCAGCTCCAGGATGCTTTACTGTCACACACAAGCAGAAGGACAAGCACAGAGTCATCCTGTTCTCAGGCTCACCCAAGCCTCCCAAGAGTACAAAACATAACAAGATAAAATCAAATCCCAAACCAGATTCTCAAGGGTTCATCTCCAAATGCAGACTTGTGGAGGTGCTGTCAGCTTTGACATTAAACTTAAATGGCATTTAACTTAAACATTAAACTCTCCCAATCTGCTGATCTTCCCCAAAATGGTGCTGTGAAATAAAGCCTGAATTGACATCTGCACAACGATCCATGGATGCTCTGAGAAAAGGAAGTGCAGTTCTGCTCTGCAGATATAGGGCATGACTCATCCACTAATTAGAAAGGACACCGAGAGTGTGTGAAATTTTATTGTGCTGCAGAGTTCCATTTGTGGGTCAGGCATGATCAGCAGACCATGAGACTGAACAGCTTGGGAACATGTAACAATTAATAATGAAATACAGCTGCATTCATTTGTAATTTGTAATCTGCTATTGTCTAGCAGGGGTAGAGGTTTGTAAATACATGATAAGAATTTCTTACAAAAGGCATTTTCAGCAATATGAACTTTCAACTGCTGGCGGTATTTTGGTTATGAATGTTTTTAAGGGCTGAACTCTTTCTGCAGGGAAGCTTCATCCTGGAGATGTGAATCCTATTCTTAATCCTAAAGGCTTTGTTCTCTAGCAGGTGATTCATATGAAATGAACATGAAACATCTTGGTGGAATAAGAATGTTTCCATGGTTCTGCAGGAAGGCTACCAAGTGAAAGGCAAGTGAAGATCAGGGGTGCCAGGCTCTGTTTGAGCGAAAGGCGCTACAAATAGAATTCAGTTTTTAAATTCCATGACTGAAAGTTTGAATTATTTGAATACCAAAATTCCTTCCCCTTCTCTTTCTTCTTATCTTGCCCTTGTCCTTTCCTCTTTATCTTCTTCCTTATCCCCTTCCTGCATTTGTTTCACTGAATCCAATTCATATTGGTAGAAGTTGGATGCAAGTAAAGAGAAAAATAAACGGTGTTTCTTATTAACATTCCTGGCAAAGCTCTTCCACTTCCCAGAGCAGGCAAGCTTAACCCCGAGCCCAGGAGTTAATAAAAGGCAAAATGAGGATAACTTGGTTAATCCAAACTCTGCCCCTTTTCACATGTGCACTCTCGCTATCTTTTTAAAAAGTTTGCTCTCAGTGTGCAGCGTAGCAGTTTTGAATTTCTTCACATCCTCTTAATTAATATATGAAATTAATTGTATTTATGCCTCAATTAAAAATTAAATCCACAATTCCCTTGCACTGGAAAGAGGGAACTTTTCCTTATTACCTTTGTGGAACTTCTTAGAATGATGCTTGAATATCTCACAAATAGTGCTTCTTCTACTCAAAAACGATCCTGTGAGTTTGACAAATATAATTTCTACTATACTAGCAGGGACTTGGATGCAGAAGGGATAAAAAAGACTTGCTGAAAATCAAAAGTTTTGGATAGATGAGAATCAAACCTGCTTTGCCTTCCTCTTGAATCTGGCTTTAGTCATCAGACATTGCACAACAGAGCTCAGATCATTCATCCCCCAGCCTGATCCTGCTGCCCTAAGAGAAAACCTGTGTGGGCTAGGAATCCTAGGAAAGTGGAGAGACAGAGATCAAAGAGGCAAACATTCTTCTTGTATAATTCCAGAGGTTTTGGTTTCCCTTCATCAACAGTATATGGACACTTAAATTAGAATAACAGCCTAACTGGTACCTAAAATCCAGGTGCAATGTAGATGCCTGCATTAGATAACATGGATTCCACCCTTTGCTCACAAGAGAAAGACTGACAACTTCTGTTCTGGGTCATTATTTTTGCCCCATATTCCATGTTTGACTTTCAGTAAAGTGGATCAGAATAATTGCACTTGATTAATGACATCTACTAAATGCCATTGAGATCTGCTCCCTGCTGAGACAGTTCCAGGAGGAAATTAACCTTCCATGAGGCCTGGATTGCCCTCTGGATGAATTTCTCTTTCTGGCAACTACAAAGTGAGCAAAGTGGCTGATGCAGTGGGGCACTCACCTCAGCTGAGAAGAAAAGCTCTGAAAACTACCAGCATGCAAATAATATACACAATGTTTACACACCTGGCTTCAAACACCTTGCCTGCTTCCACTCTGGCCAGAATGCTTTTGCTCCATGAAATCACCTGTCAGACAGAAAGATTGCTTATGAACTCTTTGTAAAAAGGGTCTGTCCACTATCACACAGGTTATGTGTGGGAATCACCTTTCCTTACCCAGTGTGTGGTGTTACTCACTGCACAGAGCAGCCTGCTGAGGAAATCAGGTTTGGTCACACCTTTACACACTGCCAAGGAAATCGTGTCTCTCCTTGGCCAACACATCCATGCCTGTGTTGTGTAGTTGGCATCAACTGTTTAACTCTTCCTTGCTCCCATTTTAGCTTCTGTGACTTTGGTGGTTGTGGTGTAACAGTCTAAAACTGGGACAAGGTGAAGGGAAACAAAGGGCTGTGATTTCAAAGGGTGTCCACGAGCCAATTAATTCATCATATAAGAAAAGTTGTGCTAAGAAAATAGGTCAGTTCCTTCCCTCATTTATACCTTTGTAGGCTCTTGACTCCAATGGACCAGAATTGATTTTTCAGCAGCAAAGTCTCAAGACTGCTGTCTATCTGACATGCTGCTCCCACTATCGATGTGAAGTCTGCCTTTGCAATGGTTTACCTCCCTTGAAATAATTTGAAAAAGGAAGTGTGAAGTCAATAAAGAGCAGTCCATTTTTTCACTGCACATTTCCTGTTTTAGTACCAAAAGGGAGAAAAAAAAACTCTGCAGACAATAGGAAACTCTAGGGCCATTGGAAAGATAAAGTCTTCCCTTAAAGCAGGTATTATTGTATTTTCAGCGTAATGAGACCTCTCTGTGAGCACTAATAAAAGCTGCAATATGGGAACCTAATTGTCCTTGTACCTGTAACAAAAACTGTGTATATCTTAAAAGGTTATGTGGACATAAAAAAAAAATCTAGTATAGAAGCCACAGGATAACCTCCTGAGAAACGTAACATGAAGTAGCAAACAGAGGGCAACATTTCATGCTAGAATATATAGATCACACGGAGCACATAATGAAACACATAGATTTTATGGTGAAATTGCATTCTTTACTGATACATGTGTTATGTGGATGGGGTATTAAAGAAAATAGATGCACTTTTCCAGCAATCGAACACAACACTCCACAGCACACAGAGAAGAAAAACATGACATCAGTGAATTAAAACTACAGGGTTGTGGAACTGGCAGCAAAAGCAATTTCAGCTCATCAGGGTGGATGCAGGGTAACTGCAGCTTCCCCAAGCCAACTACCCTGCCACTACCACAGGGTAGAAACCTATCACATTTTTGCTGAAAAAGACAGAGCTGGGAAACCTGGGGGAAAATTACAGGTGGAAGTCGAGAGAATGGCTTGAGCTGGGATAATCAGAGGCGTAGGCAAGGCCTGGTAATTACAGCTCGTCTCTGGATTCGCTTTCTGAGAGATGATCCCCGCTGCTGGGTTAACATATGTGCATTAACATTGTTTAACATTAATGTAGGAGCCCTTGGTGAACTCAGGCCAGGATGTGGGCTGGATGTAGGACCTCTCTTCCAGCAGAAGGTGTGAGGCCAGGGCTCTCTTTTCAGGGTAATTTAGCCTGTCACATGATGCTGAAAAACTGGGTCAATTAGTGCCTCTGACAAGTGTGCTGCCAATGGAACAGCGACAAACACCCACAGCCTTTCCATTTACTTATGTTTGCAGTGTTCCTACCTTTTTCCTTTTCTCGAGTCAAAATGCAAAGTAGTTCCAGCTTTTGCTTGAGGGGTAAGTAACATCCTCTGAAGTAAAAAGAGCAATCAAAGATTCAATTTGGGGACCAAGCTGGGTTTTGCTGTGCCTACCCATTTGTGGCTGGAGTGGAAGCTTCAGACAAAGTTTGTTAGAGAAGCCCTCCTGTTGAGTCATGAGGTGTGGAAAGGTCCCCCCTTGCTTTCTAAATGCCCCATGGAACTCTCTGGTTGTGCCTGGATCCAATCTGAGCCCTAGACTTTGCCAACATTTTAAATCTAACAGATTAAAGAGGTGTGATCAAAGTTTTTGTACAGCTTTGTCCCTCAAGATTAGGGATGGCAAACCAGATAGATTTATAGAAAAATGAATGATTTATTACGATAAATGATCAGATAAAAATATCTTAAGTAGGATTATTTGCTGCACAGTATAGAAGTTAAAAACTACTAGTGTAGTATAGTGTATGTATCAAAACAATTGTATTAAAGCAAGCAAAAAAACCCAATTATTAAGTAGAGATTGATATTACCCATACCAACAACTGTGGGCAAATCTCTTTTACTCAGCTTTGAGCAGTAACCTTGAGGGGTGTCCCCACCAAGGGAGAATCTCCACACACTCCACGATGGGTATGTTAGAAGAACCCGCTGTTTGAAGGTGGGACTGGACAGTTTAGAATGTTTTACTGTCTCCAGGCCAGCTGTGTTAGCTCAGCTTTTTTAGATAAGGAAATTTTACCATATCTACCAGGATGTCAGGATGTTTAACTTTGGGGTTGATGAGTCACACTGGTTTTAGCATAATTGAACACCAAGAGCAGCATGATTCCCCCTCAGTTCACCACTGACAGCCTTGCAAAATAGGGCATTTTTCAATTTTTTTTAACCCATTCCAGGCAGAGGATCCTGTCTTATCTATATCTTTGCCAATAGAAACTAGAACTCATGTCCTCAACTTGCCAACACCTTCCTTGAAGCATCTGTGGAAAAATGGGATAAAACATCTCTTGTAGATAGTTGGAGAGTTAGCAAGAAATTCTGAGGCAATGGGATGTCTTCACTGGTCCAGTATTAGCCACAGTCCTAAGTCATCCTACAACAGATATCCTCTCTTGGAGCCCTGAATTGAGGTTTTGGCAGCTGGACCCTGAAAATATTTTTGTTCCCTAATGCCAGAAAAATGTTGGTGTCTCAAACAAAACAAAACAAAACAAAACAAAACAAAACAAAACAAAACAAAACAAAACAAAACAAAACACAACAACAAAAAAACCACAAACAAACAAGCAAACAGAAAAAAAAAAAACAAAAAAAACCAAACCCAAACCTACAGAAAATATCCACAGACACAACAGTAGCTAGATATGATGTCAGGGAGAGATTTCCAGATACTGGTGACCTGCAGGGAATATGGAGCAAATTTTCAAGGGAGACTTGCTCAAGAGCCCTGTCCACTCTCTCTCTGTGGAATCACTGTGTAGAGCAGCCACACAGAGTGCTTTTAAAAAACAGCTTTATCCTTTCATTGTGCCTCCTGTCATCGCATGTCTGCTCTTAAAGAGAAGCTGGACACCACATTGCTGATGTGCAGGCTTTCATATGGTTCTGGAGTGGTACTGAAGAAAATAATATAAATACTGCTTGGATCTGGTCACAGAAAGATTTTAATTCTCCTCCCGTCCATCTCCACTAATATCTTTGAAGGTCAAAGTCCTCTGCTCAGTTAAAGTGTGGAAGGGAACTTGGTTCTTCATCTGAAGTCCTTCCTAAGGCCAGCATAATAATCCCTCTTGACAGATGGACATGGGCAGGGGGAAGGATGGAGCAGCCCTCCACTTTCTGGAGGGCAGTGATGAGAAGTGGAATTAGGTCTGTCCATAAGTCAGGCCATAAACTCCCATTACTGAAATGATGACAACCTATTAGGGCTATTCAGATGTGTCCCTTTGGAGCCATAGAGAGCTGTTTAGAAAAGATTAAAGCTTGCTACAAAGGCTGTAAATGAGAATTATCAGCACATGATGACTCCAGCCCAACTCCCCTGTCTGCAGCACTTCATGAAGCCACAGGCAGCACTGGGAAACAGGTTCCCTGCTCCAAGAATGGCAGACCCTGATGGCTTGTATTTCCTATCTCTGACAAGTGCCTGGTCACCCAAGGGCAGGACAGGCTGTGGGACAAGTACACACCTGCAGAGAGCCACTGCAGGCATGAGATTTGTCAGGGCTGTGAAAGCAGATAAAAGGGATCACAATTCCTGCCTTGTGGCAGCAGGGAGATTGCAAAGAGCAGTAACTGTGTCCTTTATCACTGCTGGCTTTACTAATCCCATCTCCACTGCTGTAAGCATCAGCAAGAGAAACATGTGATGGTTTTGGTTTGGGCCAGGTGTGTATATGCTGATTCTGTACAGACTGTGTGATACCAGCCAGAAACTGCAAGCTAATAGGCCAAAAGATTGGAAGAAGATTTTTTTTGGCATAAATTACCTTCTGAAGAAGTCCAAAATTCTATGCAAAGTTGAGAGTTTTCTGCTTAGTGGTTTTTCCGAAGAGTCTTCCTTCATTTGATGCAGCAACCCTGTTAGCAATTTCTGAGAGCTGGAGCCAGCAGAGTAGCAGCACTACATCCTCAGCAAGGCATTTGATTGTTTTTTTCTGCTTTCATCCAACCATGCAACTCCATTTCTCACTGTGACTCAAATATCATTCTGTCGGTCTGCTAGGGCTGGAAAATTCATAATGCACTGGAGTTCAGGGAGAATTTCTTCCTTTGAAAAACAAACTACTTCCACCTGATTAAATTTTGTGGGTTTTTCCTTGACATACCTAGAGATAGATTACTGGAGGAATCTACCAAAATGTGAAAACAGCAAAGAACTTTATTATAATATCTGTAATATTTTTAATAAAAGAACCCTGACCAAAGTAAAATAAAAGATGCACAAACTTTTTGATGTCTATAAATCTGCTTGTGAATAAAACCAGTGATCTGTGTGAGACTTGGTAGGAGTGGGATGCTGCTATGATTTATAATTATGACCAGAATGAATATGAATTGATGAACTTAGGGTGCTCTGTAGATATTTTGAAGCAGAGCTCAGATGGACAGCTGGAGATGGAGCCTTTCTAACTGTTCTTATTCCAGCTCCAATTAATATGCCATGTTGAACAAAAAGGATCCTGTAAGTGACTTTTCAGCTGCCTCTCTCAACATTTTGATTATGACTCTGAAATTTCATAAAGGTCATCACTAATTTTTATTTATTGAGATTTTGGATAACTGCCTCCCATCCAACTCAGACAAGCACAAACAGCTTGAGGCTGTCGGGTGATGATGTTCAGACATACCTATCATATTGCAAAAGCAAACCATGTCTGCATTAATTTCCTTTTCCAGCATGATCAATAGCTATGAGGTTTATTGACTTCACACAACACCCAGCCTGACAATAAAGTATATATCACCCTACAGACCCGTCATCACATCTGTCCTTATCTTCATCATCAGACAGCCCTTGTCTGAATCACCCAAGCAACAGGGCTGGAAATAAAAGGACAGGGTTTTAAGGTAAGAAACAATAACATTCTTTTTTTTAATTTCAGCTGAAAACAAGCCTTTATTTAACCCTTCTTTTTTTCTAGGTACAAAGTGTTGTGTAAGGGACTCATTTCCCTTCACCTGCATTTGAACTCCTGAAATTTTATCTTCTGGCTAGGTACAGGAAATCATACTCAATATCACCTCGACTGCAGCCTTGCTGCAGTTCATCAGCTGTGATTGGAAAGAAAGTAATCCAATGTCTCTATTTGCTTGGGTATAGAAAAAGCAAAGGATCAAAGAGTGTTAGCAAAAAACCTCAGCTTGGCAATTAGCACATCTGTCTGAAAAAGGAAATTTCTGGGGCGATAGTCAGTGCTCAACACCTTCTATATATTTCACATAAAACAAACCCCAGGTATACCCCTGGCTTGTTCTTCTGCTGAGTGGTGCTTGCTCCTGCTTGGCCTCAAGTGCTGCTCTCTGCCCCAGAGACTGCCTGACATCCTTCACTGACTGCAGGAGGCTGGAGCTCACATTGCTCTGACCCTGTCTTTGGGGTCATCTCATGAAAGACATGGGTTTTCTCTGGCACACACATTTACTGGAAGCCTCCTACAGCCCAGGCTGGCCATGGAGTGGAAGACAGGAGGATGGACATCACATGATGTGTTTCAAAAAGAAAAAATGTGGGGATGTGCTCAGTTCTTGTGAGAAATAGAGACCTGTTAGGCTCCAGAAACTGTGCTAGTCTGGATTCAAAGATGGAGAGTTCTGCTGGTAAACCTGGTAGAATTTCTGTGCTCACTATTTTTATTGTCCACCCATAGGGAGCTTTTTGCTCCAGTCGCCTCCTTTTTTTGAACCAGAATCCCAGCCCACCAAGCACATTGCAAAGAGAACTGCAGTGCCCCATAACTGCATCTGCAATGCAGCCTCTGCAATGTCTGACAACTGAATTAGAAGCTGAAATAACTCCAAATTAATACTCTCTTAATAAACACATTACTTATATCCATTTGTTGTATGAATTTCTAGAGGATCCATGATCACAACAGCAAAGGGTCATTTCTAAACCAGCATAAATGAGAGGTAGTTTGCGTTCGGTTTCTAGAGGCTCACTGTGAGATAAAGCCAAGACAACCATGCTGAAGGACATCCAGAACCCAGTGAAGCTTTGGTTAGATCTCAGTTTTGTGCAGCATTTAGACATCTGGCCTCTGTCCAGCAGAGCACTTCAATGCATGTTTAATATTAAGCTTGTAAGTAATGCTGTTGACTGCAACGGGCATTTGTAAAAAGTAGTCTCCTTTATAGAGGTCCCTTTATTGTCTCCCTTCAGGTGTTTCCAGACTGCATTTCCATGGGTTTGCAAAATACTTAGTAGTTTTTATGAAGGATATGGACAAAAGTGACCCCTGAATATTCTGCCTAAAATGCACCCAATTCCTTTGTCACACTCAAGGGACTAAGATACTGCCACATATAATACAGCTTTTTCCTCTAATCACAGTCCTTAAAATATTCTTGTTTTGCTACTAATTCCAAGGCCAAGGTCTAAGTTCAGTGACTGTGCACAGAACATTATGAAATTCACGGGCGGCCCCTTTTCCATGAGATTTTTCATTGCACTTCATCAAATAACTTCTCTCTGTACAGGAGAAACTAAATAAGGAAACTGAATTTTAGCATGGGTAATTTCAGAAAGACTTCTCTTTTCTCATTAGCAAAATGCATGAGAGAGACCCATCTTCTGGTGCAGAATATAGTGGAGTTTAATCAGTTTCAGCTGAAATGTATCAATGTATATTCCAGCACCAGTAACTCCAGACTTCATTTAGTAGCTGCATATGTAAATGCATGATTATAAAGATCATGTTTCTTGAGGGGCTCTTGTGCCCATTTATTCATGTCTCCTTTATATCACAGGAGCAGAGCTATGTGTTATACTGATATAATGAGGACAATAAAAAATCACCACTGACTTCTAAATATTGTGTTGGTATTTTTTATTTTACCTGTAAAAAAAATTTTGTAATGTTTAATGGATCTTCCTCATCTACACATTTCTCCCAGAACTGATAAGAAGTCTTATAAAATTTTATTAAGTATTTCCATGTGAAGGTTAAACTTGGCAGTGTAGCTATGGAACGACACTTCATCATAGTGTATGAGTAAGGTTGTCCCTCTGTCTTGTTATATTCCAATATAAATTTGCCACACAATGTTAAAATGTAAGCTTTAAAAAAGGTTTTATTTGATTAGTGCTGCAAAATTTTGAATCCACGGAAGCTATGATTCCCTAAGTGTGTGCATACCTGAACAAGCCATGTCATTCCTGAACTTCTAGTATGCCTCATTCAAAACCTCTCCATTCAGTGTTAGTTATTTTGGGAAAGCAACCAAACAGAAGAATATGAATGTGAATGGGTAATTCCTCCCATTTATTTCTGCAAATAATTACTGATTCAAATTACCATGGAGAAGTGTATTTTCAGTTCTTCACCTCCTGCTTAGAAGAGAGGAAACCTAGCTGTATTCAATTATTGTATAGCAGTTCTACATGTGACAAAGACTTGACTCTATTTTTGAGGCAGGAATAATTACATTAGCAATATTGTTACCATGGTGTCACCACTGCTTTGGAAATTTATTATTCTGTAGTAAATAAAATTCAGGCTCCACAATACCTTCTACATACAAGTTTAATAAAAATTCCACCTCATTATGAATATATGTATAAAACATCTGTAACTCTTATGGCTTAGAGGAAAGTGTCATGTGGTGTTAGTATAGCAGGAAGAGAAAAAGGTATGAGTGAAAAAAGAGTAGGGAAAAAGCAGTGATTTTCCATGGTCCAAATCTCCTATTCCTTTTGGGACTAAGACATGTTTATTCTTTCCCACTCATCTCCCTTCATCTGTTATGGATGTCTCTTCCTCAGCATCAGGAGACTTTCTTCATATCATTTTGCCACCCTTAACTGTAAGTGTCAGCCCTTGTCTCAAATCCTCAGCCCATCCAGGAGCTCAGGCTGCATGAGGTGAGGGATTATAATGAAGGAGAGGTGACCTCGTTGATGAGGAAGGCTTGAGCCTTTTCCTGCAGAAAAGATTTCTGCAGTGGTTTCTTTGTGATGGAAAGTTGCACAATGGTTAATATTTTAGCATTTTATTCCCCGTTAGAGCAGTTGTTTCATATCAGTAAAATACCACCTGTTACAAATTGCTTCATGCTTTTGAAATAATTTATCTGTTTTTTCTGCCCTTCAGTAAGCAAGGAAACTGTTGTGATAGAAAGGTTTTCTTTCTTACAAATATGCAAGCATAAATCAATGCCAAGGTGCAGCCACTGCAGGATTATTGCTGAAATGGGACCCTGCAGGCCACCTAGGTAATGGTATTGTGTTAAGCAACAAAGAAGAGCAATGAATTAAAAAAAAAAAAAAAAAAAAAAAACACAACAGGCAATGAAACTTCATGAAAAGGATAGTTTTAAACATCAATTTTTTTACAGCAGATCTGAAAGAAGAGCCACTGCCCTGACTGCAGTGCTGTTAACTGCCAGGTGTGTTGGTCACAAATGAGTGGTTGCTCAAAGAATCACCACCAAAGATATTGGAATTTTTTTTTTGTATAAATTTATCAAAGTGTGACTTCACAAAGTTTGATGGCAAGGTTCACAGTATTAGTTAATATACAGATAGAACAGGAAGTACAGATATTGCACAAGACAGAATAAAGAAAGGAAAATTGAGTTGGAATCAGTTTAGAGTGATTCATATAGAGACCAGAGGTACAAAAGCATGAGTTAGACCTTCCTGTTGAGCCATGAGGTTCACAGTGGCCCCCCCTTCTTTCCAAAACTCCTGATGGAGTTTAGGTTGAATCTCAGTCTCAGAGATGGACAGTGGTTTATATCTAAATGAATTAACTACATAGATTTTATTAGCACGGATTTGGCATGCTAGCAGCAGCTTTCTGAGAGTGTGTTGTGAATAAAAGGTCTCTTCACCTTGGGAAAGGAATGATCTCTGCTGTTCATGTGTCAAATGCATGGTCAGTACTCACTGGGTCACTGCCCCTTTGGGGGTGTCCTGGAGGAGTTTTTGACTCGAATATTACTCATAGAATCATAGAGTCTTAGAACTTGCTGAGCTGAAAAGCTCAGCATCATTAGCATCATCAAATCCTACTCCTGGCCCTGTGCCTGACACCCCAAAAATCACAACATATGTCTGGAAAGGCTGAGGCCTTTACCTCCTGTGCAGACTGTCAAACTTCTGCTACTTTGGTTGCAGGGGTTCAGTGCATCCATCACAGTGTTAACACTGTGAACAGATTTCTAAAGAAATGGGAATAGTTCTATTTATATAAATTATTTTGGTAGTGGAAGTGATTAACTTAGATGCAAAGTTAATTAGCATCCCTGGTAGAAAGATTTCTTGAGAAAGAGTCAAGCGGGAAGAATTTCCCCTGTGTTTTTCTCATTTGATGCCTTAAGAGAAGCTTTGAAATGGAGGTCAGGGTTTTTGTGTACAGCATTTCTGTTACTATTTTTGCATCTTTGTGGCTGTATTTTCAACTACGTGTCTTATAAGCCTGTACTCTTGTAACTGGGAAAAATTTCAGAGGAAGTTAGGTCAGAATAAGTTAATACTTCTAATAAATAAGCAAACTTAAACAAAACAAGACCAAACTCCTCAATTCCCAAATGCCGAAGATATTTAATTAATGTGAGCCTTGCTTGTGTGCTGATAACTCCTAATGAATATGAATGTCTCTGAGAAATCCAGGAAAGGATTTCTGAGAATTTTGTTTGCACCTGAGGCATTGTTGGAGGGAGCCCGGCGCGGCATCAGTGAGCTGAGATACAATACACAGGGGCTGCTGAGAAGAGATTGGTTTGGATTATTTTGACTTCTCCCCTTCAGCCACCCTTCAGAAGGTGAGGGTCCCTCTCAGGGAGTTCTTGCACAGCCATGTCCCACCAGATCCTGAAGATGCCAGTGGGTCCCTCTGGCTCAACCCATGGGACAGAGCTGTGGCAGTCTGGAGGACCAGACTCCAGGGATGCTCTGCCAGGAGTGGGTACCAGTTTAGCAAAAATAAAGTGATGATACAGCTGTGAGAGGGGCAGTGTAGTGTCTAGTGTCCCCCTCGATTTCTAGAGTGAGAGGACTCAATTTTCTGAGCACTTTGGCAAAATGAGTGGAACTACTCACTGCTTTGTCTTGAACATTCACTACCCTGGAATTAGGACTTGGGGAATGAGATGAAAACAAGCCTCAAGCAGGGTTTGCTTAGTTTGGCCTTTAAGCATGAACCTTGCTTTTGTTGCTTTTCCTCTTTCCATCTTCTGTCATGTTTTGTTTTTTGCAGGAAGTCTCAGGAGGACACTTCCAAACCCTGACTCTGGACCCTGATTACAATTTTTTTTCAAAAACCCTATCCTTCAATAGCTACCAATAAATGTCTTTATTTCTTCTAGGAATGGGTATCTTCATACACCTAATATTATGTGCGGGGTCTGACCCAAACAATGCTCATATATGTCTCTCTCCTACTTCCAGTAGGGCATTTGTCAAAGGAAACGTCCCAATATCTCCCTGCAACCTCAGTGTAATGGGGGCTTTAATTAGGATTGCTTTCATTAAGATAATTCCTCTTATATTCCTCACTGAGCTGAAAGATGGTCCAGTCAATAACAATTTTATTCTACAAATCTCCGCCACTTAATAGAGAACATATTTTCCATAAAAATTTTCAATATCCTCTCCCAGAGGGTAGATTTTCAATAGAATTTGTATAATCAGTTTGCAGCCTTTCAGCAATTGTGACTGTTTCGCATAGGGCATGCAAGATTTGAAGCTATTATCAGAAGGTTTTAAACCAGCAGCAATTGCAAGAATGACTTGTTGGGGTTTGTTTTCTTCTCCTCCTGGAACAGATGGGCACAGCACAGAGCCAACCTTTAGCTGGGGCTGTTTGGATCCACTCTCACACACCTGTCTGCAGGGGTTTGCTCTGCCCTTAGTGCCCAGGCAGTTCAGCACATCTATATCCTGCCATGGAAGGTATATAAATACCTCTGTCAGCTGTCACAGCTGCCAACCTCCCTATGCAAGCTGGGCTTTGCATGCTCCCAACTCCAGCCTGTGGCGCTCAGCTTTTGGCAAACTTGAGCCTTCAACACATCGCATCTCCTTCTACCTCCCACTTTTCAGCTCATATTAATGGCCCTGAGCACTTCACATGTTCTTCACCCAACATTTCCCTTCTGAGGTGTCTTCTCACTTAAAATAATGACTTATGTGGGGGATTCCTGTGGCCTAAGTTGAGATGTCTGAAAAAGTGATGACTAATCCTGAGCCAGCTGGCTCAGCTGTCAGCACTTTTTTCTATTGCAGTCTTCCTTCCTAGCACTGTTTGGCAATCTGGATAAATCTGGAGTGAGCCAGCTTGTAAGACATACTTATTGGCTGGCTAATTAATTTTATTCAGAAAGACTGGGTGAATTCTTCCTTTTGAATTATAACTCCCCATTGACTGTCAAGGGGACCAACTCATATTCTTTTCGTTGAGAGGTCCAAACCCCACCCCAAAGGCTTAACAGTGGATTAGGTACCTGCTCTAGCACCAGGAGACAATAGAGGTGTATATGTGTTCTGTGTATGAAATTGCACAGGGAGCACTGATGCAAGAGAAAGAGACACCCCACACAGTGGAAGAAGGTGGAACAACTCAAGACGATCAAACCCAAATCTTGTAAAGAAATTTCTTTCTCTCTGGAAGGAATCATTCCACTTACAAGGAAAAATGGCCATTAATAATGTTATTCTTTCTCCTGTGCTATCCTACCATGTAAGTGTGTCTTTTCAGGTCAGTGTTTTGCCTTGTTTGTCAGATGGTAGCAGTGGGGAAGGAGAGTTTTGCCAACAGACAATGGGCTTAAGGCAGGAATGATGGGGCTGAGATTGAGCAGGGACAGCCTTGTCTAGAGCTTGCCCACCATCAGGAGCCCCTGGCAGGCTTTTTTTTAGCTCAAACACTGTTACAATGGAAAATAAACAGTTGTGTTTGTCCAGGCTGATAGCAGGCATTCGCCCACAGCAAATGTATCTGTATGCAAAAGACCTTCTTGGTGGATGTGCTCAGAGAAAGTCTGGATAATGAGATGCTTATTGCTTCACTGTCAATTCTTCACCAGGCAGCAGTTTAAATCTTTGCCCCCCATTTGTGTGCTGTATTTGGTCCATAATGTACTTATTTTCAAGTGTCATTTTTAATTTAATGCATGAGAGAACTTATTACCCCTGGCAGAGTTAAATAGTTAAACCAGGTTCTGTCAATTCCTCCCGATCTGTTGACAAGTGGAATAATATTGCACTGTGATTAGTTTATATGAAGACTTGTGGACAAGCTGGAGCCCTGGCAGTCAGGCAGGGATTTCAGCCCTGCATGCAGCAGGCAAAAGAGGCATCTGGGTGTTTTTCTTTTAACCTCCTATGGCAGAAAGTGGTAACTTGAACTTAGATTTGGGCCCCTGAGCATCCCAAAGTTTGAGTTTGTTTAATTACCGAGTTTGCAATGTTTGGAAGATGTTACCAGATGCAAATCTTAACACCATCCTTAATGATAGTATTCAGCATCCCTGAAGGTGCAGGTACAGATCTAGGTGTGAGCTGTGGACAATGCCAGGAAAAGACACTTCCATGGGGAGTGCTACAACTTTTAGTTTCCTCATCTGCATCTTTCATGACCTGAATGAGGCACTGTGAAACAATTTTTTGTGTCACTCTCCTTCTTCTATTTTTTTTTTTTTTGTCTTGCATGAGGGGTGGGCTGCCCTTCTTTTGCCAGAAGGCAGCCAGTGAGTTGGAGGCAGCTGCCAGTTTTACTCAGCTACCTAGAGCTGTGACACACAATGTCCTGCTTGGTGGAGACTCCTTGCTGACTTGTATTTTGCTCCTCCTACTAGGAAATGAAATGTCCCTCTGACTGAAGTAGCTGGTAGATCATTACTGCATATGGGGAAACATGACACCTAATGCTGCTGTGAAGAATCCTGAAACAGGAAATTATTAAGTAGGAAAACCACCTCCCTCAAAAAGACTCTGACGCTTTGGGTCACCCTGAAGAAAAACTGTCGTGAAAGGTTTTTGTACAGACCTGCACTTGTGGAACAAGACGATATTTTATTTATTGCTAAGGATATTTGGGAAAAGCATCACAGCTTGTGTTTGGATGGGGAAAAGTAATGAGTACCAGTTCTTATGTCAGATTTTTCACCAGTAAATCTTACAAGAAATCCATAGGAATGGCTTAATTTCACAGGAGGAGAAACTGAGGCACAGAGAAGGAAAACAGCCTGATCCTCTCTCACTTAGAGACCAGTGGCCCTGCCAGAAATGGAGCTCAGGCCTTCTGAAACCTAATAATGAGCTCAGCCTGACAGCTGAGAATCCTAATCTCCATATATACCCCAATTACTCCAATTTAATGTTTTCTTCTTTCTTTTTCATTGTTTTGGTGGTTTTGTTTGGTTTTTTGTTTTTGTTTGTTTGTTTGTTTGTTTGTTTGTTTGTTTTGGGGTTTTTTTTGTTTGTTTTCTTGTTTTGCTTCTCTAAAGTGAGGCAATGTTTATTTCCCACATAGCAGTTGTGATGGGAGATAATCCTACCATGCTGCCATCTGAGAGCATTGCATCCTCTCAGGGTGATTTTTCTATTTTCTGGTTTGTCTCATTCTTGGCACATTTACTGGCCTTGCCATCTCAGTTATTTGCAGTGGTTGTTCCTGGAATTGAGATGTGGAGAAGGGAGAAATGGCCAAGTCTCTCAGACATGGCCTGGGCAAATCAGCATTTCAGTTGTTTCTTACCTCAATGCAATGCTCATGGCAAAGGTTTTGTTCTCCTTCTTGGGAAGTTGACCCTCCCTGGAGGGTATTTCTGCATGGTGGGGAGATGAACACTGCCAGCGCTTCCCTCTGGAATGCAGGATGGAGCTGCAGCACTGTGTTCTCACTGATATCCTGCCTGGCAGCCTGTTCATATTGAGTCATCTCACAAAATCTGCCCTTGTGATGAGCAGCATCAGGACCTGCTGTGGAGGGACCCAGGGAGCAGGGGAATAATTCTCCACAGACACTACCAGGCTTGGGTATTTCTGCAGGCAATGAAGTTGCTCTGGTGGCCTCACTCTGCTCAGCAGTGAACCCAGAGCTATAAAGAACAAATGATGTGGATAATGGCCTTGCATTCCCAAGAAGAGCTGCTCAGGCAGCCTGCCAGCTTTGTGAAGAAGAATTCCCACATCAAGTGAGTCTCTTGTTGGGTTCCTATTATTGAGGTGCAATATTTTTAGTAGGAGACTGATTTGAAAAGGGGAATTACTTTGAACTTTCCTGGTTTAGTTCTACCAATTTTAAATACAGTAGATTTCAAAGGTCTCTGCAATAAAAAATGTAGCACAGCAAGAGTCACTGCATAGTGAAAGCAGTAATTGATGATGGTTGAAGCTGTCAGATTTGCTGGAAGCACTGATCAGCCAGTCAAGGAAAGCAAAATAAATTTCCCTGAGACCATCATATTTCATTGGATGTGACTGGAGTGAGCAAGTCTGCAGCAGCACAGCCACCTTGGGCTGACACAGGAGGCCCTGAGTTGCATTCCAGTGATGCAGTAGCTGATGGATGTTCTTGCACCCACATCTGTAAAATTGCAGGCTGAGGCTGTGGGGATGCAGAGCACAGAGCAGTATTTCAGCCTGGCTCCTCAGGAGCATTTCCTGCCTGCTGTTTATGCTCTTCTTGCAACTTCAGGTGATCATCTTCCTCCAGGGATGAGGTCACAGCCCATGTCCTTCTGGAGCAATGTCTCATGTTGGAAGGACAGCTTCTGTTGAACCCCACGGCACTTTTCTTGCCTTCCCAGGCTGAGTCAGAACACCCTCCTCACTTCCACTTCCCAAGTTTTGATGCAGGCCTTATTGACCACTCCCACAACCCTAAAAGAATATTTGTAGTCAGGCACCTTTGTCACTGCATTTAAATGTTGATGCTATGTTTTTTATTCTGCAGATTAATACAAAAATAAGGTTCAGAACATGCATACACTTCATACAGAGGGGAGGGAGGGAAATTTATTCCTCCCAGAGTCCAGGACTGTCAAGGATGCGACATCTGCCCTAGCAAGGCTGCGCTGGCATCTCCAAAAAAAGTGTAGCAATTCTTGTTGTTATTAAAGACACATCAGTCTTTTCCTCTGGAGACATTAGAAATAAATATCTTTCAACAGGAAGGAGTAAATCTGGACAGATGCTCCTGAGGGTTCTAAAAAGGAAATTGTCTATAAAATCTAGTGTCATCTACCAGGAACAGGTTCTCTGAAGAATGAAGCTCAGACTGGAGCCCTGACAAAGGGTGCGTCAGGATGGTTTGTGAAGTTGGGATGCTGTGGGAGAGAGAGACAGACAGACCAGGCAGAATTAACCTCCCTATGACCAGACTGTTCAAGTGTGTTCTTTCATTTCTTTAATCTATGTCTTTAATGAGAATTAATAATTATAATTGGGTTTGTTAGTTTGTTTTTATTTCTAAGGTGCATAAATAACTATATTTCCTTTCACTTTACCTGAATAAAAGTTAAAGGAGATTTCTGGTCACATGTGAAGTGGCAAGACATCCCTTGTACACAGCCCCTCTGTGGTCAGGAAGAGGAAGAATTTCTTCTGATAACCAGAGTTGTCCAGAAGAGCTTTTGAGCTGGGGAAGGAGACGGAACCCAGAGTGTCCCCATGATGTCTCTTACAGCAGGCTTCCCAAAATCATGTGCAGGTTTGTATTTTTACAGTCCTGTTGGTACCAGGACTTTGCAGGACTTCTAAGATGTTACTCAAAGGCATTCCTTCTGAGGATCCTGTTGGAAGTGTGTCTTGCTAAAGGTGTGACTCAAGTCCCATCCTAGTTCAGACTGAAGAGGACCAGCACCAGGCACACACCTGGCTGCAAGATGTGTCACAGCCCTGGGCTGCAGTTCACCAAAATATGGGTCTGTGTCAGCTTTGCTGAATCCTCTACATCCAGAGAGATGGGGAAATAAATAGCAATAATCAGCTGTCCCTGGTACCTTCCTGCTTTCCTCAGACCTCTGCGGGAGGTGCAGTTTTTGGGTGCCCTGAGTAGCAATCAGGCAATAGAGTCTTTGTTGCCCATCTGCAGGTGTTTTAAGCTTTGCAGGAGGGAAGGAAGACACTCCCTCTATGTCCTCTTCAGGAACTGCTTTGTTTTCCTTCTGTACTGCATTTGCACATAACTGATGCTGCTGAGTGTCCCTGTGGAGCAAATAAGAGATTCAGCCCATAGATACTACATACTTGATGTACAAGAATGATTTATGGGATCAGAAATTAATTAGATTGCAATGATAGGGTGTAAGTGCTGTGTCACTCTTAATAATTGGGGGATTAACGTCAGTTAAAAATAAAGCCAGTGTGATAAAACACAGTGGAGCTGAAGATGGTTGTTTCCCACAGCTATTAGGGACAGAGAACCTGATTTTGCAGAAGAAAATGTTTAGTCACAAAACAGAAGGCTGTGGAGATGACCCAGGAAAGGGACAAGTCCTGGACAGCATGCCCATCCCAGCTGAATATGTGGGACTCTTGCACATCACCAGCATGGATGCAAATGGAGACTGGGCCTATTAGCTGCTCTTCTGCAGGAGGTTGGTACAAGATGTATTTACTGACAGAGGCCTTTGCACCAACCTGAACAGAGCATTTCTCATGGTTCAGGGGTTGCAAGGTTGGTATATACAGCCAGACATTACGATAGAGATCTTGTACCTGCACTGGACACCTATGCCAAGTATATCTATGTGCTTTTCACCCTTCATGTGTCCTAAAGCAGTAAACTCTGAACACTAAGAGTGTCTTTACCAAAATACATATTCTGTATGGCTGTTTTGGTTGTGGGGTGAAGCCACTGAACATTATTGGTCCTTTTTCATACCACATCCATAAGCACATGTGAGCTATATATAAACTCAGATCTATTCTTTACATATTTTCATTTCTATTTGCTGGATGAGGAGCCCTGCCCTGAGTGTAAAGGCACATTTGGCCATGTGCTGTTGTGTAAATGTCAGCCTGGCAGAGAGGAGCCAGAATGGCGTCAGGGACACGTAAGAAACAAGTGAAACTGGAGAAATGTGAACCTGTTGTTTTTGAAGCCTGGTGAGTAGGAGTCTGATCCTCCAACTCCAATATTAGTTAATGGGATCTGAATGCTTGACTCCCACACACAGCTCTGAAAATTTACTCCATCTGCTCCATTGCTTGTTATCTTGCCTTTCTTCTTCTCTTTTTTCTCTATAGCAGAAAAGACAGAGCCCTCTCTTTGCCTGAGATAAGATTTGAGAACTATAACAGTTTGAGTACAAATGATAATCTTACCAAAACTAGTTTTAATACCAATTGTGAATTTGGTTTCTTCTCTAGAGGCACTATATCTACCTTTAAAAATAGATCATTGTGGTAAATTAATGCTGAAGTTCAAAGACGTAAGATAGCAGTAATGGCCAGATTAAAACCTTATACTGTGCTGATTTTATCACCCAACTAAAAAATGGATAGTGATCATCTGCAGGGTCAAAGGGTTACATTTTATTGATCTCCTAGAGTTCATTTGATTTTTCTTTGTGTTGCTCTTATTACTTTACTGGCACACACGAACACCCAGGTTGTTATAACTCCTTCAAGCCATGCTCGAGCTCAGAATGACTTACTGGTGCAACTGATTTCAAAGGGAGCTTCTTGAAAAAACAACAGTCAAAATCCATGTTGTTTTTTTTTTTGCTAAAATCTCTTTTCACTCTTTGTTCTTTCAACGGCTTTTTTCACTCTTTTGAAAAAATGTCAGTTTTTCTTTTATGTATTTCTATCTGATTTTTCTTTGTCTTCTCTTTTCTGATTTCTTTGCTTTCTTTTGTTCATGGAAGGTTTTTTATTGGTCTTATTAAATGGCTCTAATAGCAATAGCAATGACATGACCCTCCCCCCCCCCCCCCCTTTGACTTCTAGCGTTTTACAGTCTCTGGTAAAACAAAACAGAAAATTTTACCCAAGCTATTGATTTCTACAGAGTATCCTTGAAAAGCTGTAGAAATTATATTCCTCTCCTTACAACTCAATAAGGGAAACTCAGGCATTCTTGTGCTAAAGAAAAACATGATGTCTTAAGCTAAACTAAAGCCCTAAATTAAACTTGGTATTAATTAGCAAAGCAATAAAGACATTCTGGCTCATTATTTGTGAAAAGGCACACAGCACTTACCCTGATGCAGCAATCACTCAGCCATTGGTAATATTGAGGCTACAAATTGCTTCCCAAATGTATTCCCAGAACATGAAACAAATACATCACATTATTGTTTAACAAACATCACTGCCTAATCTGAGCCATACAGGCTTTTATTTATGCCATTTACAGTAAATATAGCATTAAATATGATGTCTGGATAAAAACTTTCCTAAGAACACTTGAGTCATAAAGAAAGCTGGGAGCCCTAAATTGATTGTAAATTAACCTGACATTTTAAAGGAAATTGTCATTATCTAATTCACCAGGAGCTGTCCTGAATGACTGTAAAAAGAACTGTTTTCATTTTGCTTAGATCCAGCACTGTAAATGGTCATATACTTCTAAGCTGACCTCCCCAAATTACTCAAAACACTTAGGAAGATTTGCATTAGCAGAATTGGTATACTAAACTGCATTTTAATGAAGACAGTCAGTGTTCTTTGTCTCTGAAGAGAGGAAGGTAAGGCAAACTGTGATGCTGAAGTTCAATCACCCATTTCTGCGTGCGTCCCTCACAAGGCTTAACATACAATTGACTTTTTGATTTCCTGATTGATTAAATTTAGAAGTAGAAAAAGCATTTTAGGTCAACATAAGACAAAAGTAATATTTTAATATTAAATATTTTTTTTCAAATAAAATTAAACAATTTTTTTTCCCCATACACATACATCTTTATTTATCCCATCAGGGTAGAGTGGGACTTCACTTGTACTTAGCTTGAAACAATGTCCCTTTTTGGTCCAATTTCTTTGCTGATGCAAAGCAGGAAAGTTCCTGACTCTCTTCATTTACCTGTTTCTTGTTAAGCTCTGGTGCATCAGTGATGCTTGGACAGAGCTGCACCTGTGCTTGTTAAGGTGTGTCCCAGATGAGACTGATCCACAGGAAGATCCTTTGAAGATTTGAAATGAAGAAATAAGGAGGCTGGAGAGAGCTAATTGAAGTGGTTTCTGGGAAAGAAGGAAGAGTTGTTATGAGAGATATCAGAGGACTGTCCATCATTTTATTGGCCTTGTAAAACAGTCTTGTTTTGGTGTACATTCCCAATATTATTTTTGTATGGAAAATCTGAAGGAAATTAGCTTAGTGGGTTACAGAATATTAACATTTGCCTGCCCAGGAGAGAGGAGATACAGACTTTCTGAATGAATTTCAGCTGCTTGATTTCCAGATGCTGGGCTTGGCTCTTCCTTCCCAAGGACATCCAGTTTTCGTGGGCACTTAAACCCACTGGCCAAGGAAAGTGTAGTTGAGCCAACTGAACTTGGTGTGGGGGTTTTGGCTGTTTATTTTTTGGGGTTTGAAAATATGTCTGTTACACTAAGATGGGACTCCCATGACATCCTGTCTCTTTGGTGGCTCCTGCATGGAGCCATAAGGAGTTAAAGAGGGGAAGACCAAATGTAGCCATCCATGACTTGTGCACTGTCTGCTCAGATTAACAAGCAATGCTGGCCAAAAGTGACTCTGTCACCAAACCCAGGCAGGGTAATCAGGATGCATCTGCCTTTAGGGGTTGGAGATGTGCTCTGGTCAGGGAGGCTTTGATGGATTGGGATGTTCACCATGGCTCTGGATTTAGCCTGCTGGTCTCGTGCAACATGTGGACCAGGAGGAGAGTGAGGCCCTCAGGGATGTGCTGAACACAAAAGCAGTGGTATCAATCTCCACTTGTGCAGAAGGTGAGCATGAGCATTTCTGATCATGGAGTCCAGCTGGGAATCCTGAGCCACAGCAGAGATCCTTGGATCCACTATTCCTTAGGATCTCAAGGAAATGTTATGGTAAGTACTCCTGTTCTCTTCTAAATACCTCATGTATTAGTCATACAAATGGAGCGTCATTCCCTGGTGACACAGACCCAAGCTAACACAATTTTTTTTTAAGCTTTGACTTTGTGTTTTGTTAAGGACCACTCTAAAGGCACTGCTCTTCCACACTCCTACCTGTGCCACTCCACGTTCTGCTGAGGACACTGGGGATGTGAGAGCTGTCAAGATGTGATAATGGTGTAAAATTCATGGTCTGAACATTCCATCTCAGCATGGCCTTTGCATATCTGAGCACTTGGATGATGCAGCACTGGGACTGTGCAATGTCACACAGACAGCATCGCCCTCAGCTCAAGCCTGTACTTCACTGAGTGGCAACGTCTTGTGGAAATTAACAGGCATTTGCTTTATCCAAGGGAAGGCACTCAAAGCAAAATGCACTTCTCTGAGCTACCAGCTATCTGTGTGTACCTAGAAGAACTGGAATTTATTTTCTCAGTGGGAATCTGATCTAAATCCTCAGCAGGCAAATGTATTGAGCTCAGTGGACTCTAATTTAGGCACCCAGTGTAGCTGAAAATGCAGAGTAAAATATTATTTCACATGCATTTGCTTTGGAAGGAGTGAAGTGTGTTTTTTCAGCTGCCTGTATAAGTGAAATGGCATGTTTAAACTGCTGGTGCAAGGCAGCCAGGATTTAAACACCTGTGTCTGACTGGGGGCTGGGGAAGGCGAGAAAGTGCATTAACACCACATTTAAATCTGCAAAATTAAGGAAACAAAAATGCAACAGGAGGACACTCTAAAACATAAGGGTTACATGTGCGTGGGGACCCATGTGTGCCATTAGCATCTCTCAGGTTTTTGCTTTAGGAGGGTGCAGAGCAGCTCTCCCATCCCTGTTGTTGCTGTTAAATCCTTTATTGATGCTCAGTGGGAGGTACCACCCAGAACACACTCTAACAATGTACAAGAAGATGTTTTCTAAAGAAAAGCCTCTGCTGTACCTCTCAGATAAAATATTTTATTTGCGCTACTTCTCTGGAATGATGAAGACTGGAGATAAACTCGCTATTCTGCTGATCTTGAAATCCAGAAGAGTCCCCTGGAATTGCACCTGTGAGGTGATGCCCACAGGCTCTGCAGGGCAGAGGGAGGTGTCTGTGGGTGGCTTAGGAGACAAGTCAGCTGGGTTAGCACTTAGGAGTTTGAACTCACTCCCTCGGTCCACTGTGGGCATCAGCTTGTGGTGTCCCACATTGTCCCACATTGTCCCACATTGTCCCACACTCTTTGGGGCTGTTCGAGCCCGCGGTGCTTGAATAAGGCAAGTGTCTTTTGTGTATTTCTCACCTGTACCTTCCTCACTTCCTGGGTTTCTAAAATAGCCTGGCCTGAGCACAGCAGGGCCTTTTGGATTTCAGATTCCTTTTATCACTTCAGGTTGGTTGGATGCCAAAACCTCCAAGGAGAAGGAGCTTTCCACCTCCTCCTCACTGCTCAGCACTGTGGAGAGCACTGGCCCTTCACCTGGCAGTCTCAGCGTCTTGGGAGAGGGCTTAAGCACATCCCATTGTTCCTTGTGCTTATGTGATTGGAGATAGGGAGCCCTCTGGGGTCATCACAGGGCTACTCTCACACCTAATAGCTGTCACCTCTCTGGCCTGTGCCTGAGGTAGGGTCAGTAACTAATGTCTGGGAGATAGTGAGGAAGAGACTGAGCTGCTTTAGTGGAAAAGCCCAACACAGGGATGGGGAAAAGTCAGTGTTTCTCTTAATTAGCTAAGGAGAGCCGGGAAGCCACCTTCCCAGTTGCAGACTGACACAAGCAAAAGTTTTTCCAATGTTTTAAACTTGGTCTCCTAAAAAAGAGATTAATTTCTTCAGGTCTGGTACCCCACTTGCAACCAACAGATGAGAAGTGGGGAATAGGTCTGTAGACCTGTGTCACTACCTTCACACCCACAGATCTGTAGGGGTGCTCATTCTGTGGACCCACCTGTTAATTGCTGTGGTCTAGAAAAACTTTTAAATGCATTCAGCTTTTCTTTTCCCCATAATATGAAAGCAACTGTGCATAACATGCTCCATGGAGACTCCTGATTTCTAGGGGTACAGCATCCCAGACAGAGCCTTATCTGTCTACATCACTAGTCAGAGAAACCAGACATCCAAAAATCTCTGGATGACGTGGCAACTTCTCAATATCCCACCAATTTTGGTTCCTGGCAAGGTGGAAAAAAGTAAGAAAATAAAAAAAAACCCCCACATCTGTGGAAAACTGGACATGTAATGTCCCTATATAGGCCTGGAGACCTAGGTCTTGGGTGCCCAGTGGTGTTACAGAGAGAACCTGATTAGATCAATGGAGAATAAAAGTGTCTTTCAAAGTTGAGTTCAATGGGCAACCATAAACGACTGGACTTAGGATTCATAAAACCAATATTCATTATGAAGTTGCTTTACCGTGAAATCACTGTTGGCTCTTTAATATTGCTAAACATAAAATACAGTAACTATTCTGCAAATTAATTGCCAAGAAAACAGAGGCAATCCATCTTGGCATTTGTTTATATGCAATGAAGTTTTATAATCTAATTTGCAGATTACCAGCCATGATATTTAAGGCAATTAATGGGCTGAGCTGAATTGCTCACTCCCTTATGTGAGGTTTTCACAGAACATATTTCTGGACTAAGGAAGGGTACTTAAAATTCTGCACTCACTTCTGTTTATTAATGGCCACACTTCTCTGGAACTGTAGATGTTACCTGGTGAACACAGTTCTCTTTTTATTACTGGTCCTATAAATTAGGAACTTGTAACAGCAATTCAGAAATGAATAAAACTAATTTTCTTTTTTATTTCAAAATTTACTTCTATTAAATATGTCATTGTTACCCTGACTACATCATGAAACAGCAATGAATGATAAAGTCTTAATGCTCCAATAACTTCCTCTGGCAAACACCAACATGCTGACTGCTGTAAATATTCTACATGCAAAAACCCTTTGCATCTTACTGCTGTGAGTGTAATTTCTTTTCCGTCTTAAACCACTGTTTCTTCCATCTCATTTTGGATTGTCAACTCCTCAGTGTGAGCAATGCATCTTTCTTAGGTCATGCCACAGCAGTCACTGCAGAAATAGCTGTGGTACTTTGGGATGTTACAGTGCAGTGCTGGAAGCCGGGTGAACAGGTTGGGAAAGTATTCATCCCTTTCCCCTGAGCCCACACTTTGCTCACAAGTCAAGGGTCATCCCAGGGCTGGTAAGGTGCGTACACAATGTCTAACACCACCAGGTCAGCTACGTCTCTGATGGAAATCCAAAACACAGCTGTGGTACAAATAGCTTTGACAGATCAAGAGTAGATGCTATATTTTTAGCCTGTGTTATTTTTATTCCTCAGCCCAAGGGGGATGACCAACCCGTTTGCATATCCCATCCTTGCCACTCTTGGTATGATTTTCTTGTTTTTCTAAGGGAACCTTCCCCATAATTACTTTTGTCTCCTTCTGGGTTTGTCTCCTTGGTGGCTGAAGGAAATACTAAACAAATGGAAGCACCCTGAGTAGTCAGCAGCCTCCAGCACCGGGGTCTGTGGTTTGCATGCACCCTCAAAGGCACACAAAGCATTACAGTGGTGCTTCCTGATCTCACAGCATGTACAGCCAGCAACGCTGGCAATTGAGGGCAGCTCCCAGTGCTAATTCTCAAGCTGAGATTTGCTGACAATGTTAAAATGGTCATTTAGGATTCTGCAGTAGCCAATGGAGAGAGCCCAGACTCTCCAGAGAACAGTCATCTCATTTGAAGATTAATAGTGTGTGTAAACCTACCCTCTGGAGCTGCATGTGTTAGTCCATTGACTGATGAGGAAGCTCTAATGGGTTATCTTTGGCTGGATGTCTTTACTCATAAATTGTTTTTACTAGGTTAGATGACTCCTGGTTTGAGGACAGAAGCTGAGAACAGACAGCTCTCAGTGACACTTGCATTCAGGTACATGTTAATTTGATTTAACTTGTCTGACTGTCTGCCCTAAAGTACTTAACATCTAGCCAAACAACACCAGAATGAAGTCCACACTGTGCAGAAGCTGCTCTGAGGATGAAAGGCAGAGGCTTAGTGACGAGAACAAAGATGTTTCACAGGGGGATATAGGTGGGCCTGAAGAAATGGACATACAGCTCCTTGTTGCATCACAGACTGTCCCTGAGAATGGAAGCAACGCTTACAGGACCCACAGGGCTTGAGTTCAAAGCGTAGAACCTTCAAACCCTCACTTTCGAGGCATTGAAAACTGGTCCACTTGATGTGTTGAGATTTTTACTAAAGAAGTTTCGAAAGGTCAGCCACACCTTGCAAACCCAAGGACAGTGCATGAGGCAAAGACTGGAGCTCCCAGACCCTCCATAATCCCATGGCACTTACTTATAGTCCTGTAAAAGAAACACTTATCCCTGTTTGTATCATGATTTTTTTTTAAATCAGACTTGGTTGGCCATAAAGATGGCTGCAATATATTAGTCTAAAAACATATTTGAGAGCTGATTGAGTGCATAATGAGATGCATTGAGTTAAAAAACTATTTGAATACTCACTGTCTTTCCCTAGAAAGAGGAAATGTCATGATCTGTAGAATATGAGGCATAGTGTAGCAAAAGTGTCAGATCATACCTGAAATAATGTAGATGCTGTTGGTCAGTGCTGTTCAGGGAAGATAAATCCTAGCTGATGTGGCTAGCAAAGGGTTTCTAATGGAAAGAAAGTCTTTTCCTCAGCAGGCTCCTGGAAAACTCATGGAGGGCAAAACAAAAGCTCAGAAGAAATCTGGTTATCTCAAGTGCATCTAGAGGTAAGTCATTAGGAGCTAGAGCTACTTCATTTAAATATATTGTCAGCACAAAAATTAAGCACTAGTTATCAATAAGTAGATTGGAAGTTAAAAATGTACAGTAAAACAAAATCTGAGAAGTTTTTTAGCACAGCTGCGTACAGCTTGACTATAGAAGGACTAGCTTTGTTGATGAGACATCACTCACCCCAGGCTCTTTTAAATGAATACTATAATGAAAAAACTGAATTGGTTGAAAAGTGCTGCTTAATTTCACTAAATTTACTTGCACAGGTTCACATTAGGTCAAGTAGCACAAGCAGGGCCAAACAGATCATGCAACAGCGCTGAGGAATACTTTTCCAGAAAAGAAATAAAACTGCAGCAGTGATGCACATTTGCAGACTCCACACCCTCTATTGGGATTTTGTCCAGCTGGACTCATGATATCTAAGTCTGCTGAGGCCATAAGCTTGTAAATGTCAAGTTAATATTAAACAATCATAATATGAAACCCAGACCTTTCAAATTGAGTAAGATGGTTATTGAATGTTAATTACTATGCCACTATTAAGTCATACTTGAAGTTACGACATGTTTATTTTTCCAGTTATTAACCTTCAGGGTTTTTAAAATTAGGATTGTCCCAGTGCACCATTAATGTTAAGTTCTTGCATGCTGAATTAAATAGGATATAAGCTGAAAGAACATAGGAGGTCAGCTTTATGAATACCTTAATGTTAGGTTTTTCTTTAATCTACATCTTTTCTTGCCAGAGGTTTAAATGCCTCTGTTTGTTTCATGAAGTAGAGGGAGTTTGGGATTTCTCTGGGGACTGGCCTCCTCTCCTGGCTTGTTTGGTATGGGGTGTAATAACTGAGTGGGGATGTGCTGGGGAATGGGTGATGGGAGTTGCCAGGTCTGGTTGAACCTTCCCTGTTTAGGATAGAAGTAACACATGTCCAAGGCTGCCCAGTCCCTGCTGAGCTCAGAACCAAAGTGTGGTACTGATGGATGGGAGATGCAGGAGATGCTACTGGGTGTCAGCTCCCACTGCCAGAGCTCAGCAGGAAACATCAGGAGTTCAGCTGCCAAATACCAGGTAAAAGCTAACAGGATTCCTGAAATCTTGCACAGGCTGAAGGAGAACCTAGAAGACAGGAGTCTGTCTCATGTTGAGAAGCATCAGAACCTCATCTCAAAACTGAGAGAGGCAGTAGCACTGTGACAGATGGCCCTGTGCAAGGGCAGTTGGTCAGAGTCCATTCACTGCTGCTGATGGGAAGCCACCCAACTTCCCACTTCCCACTTCTATTTCTCATATGTGAACATGGTCTACTGCTTCAAACCAGAATCCTTACTATTGGGTTACCTCTCTGGGCACTTCAGATCTCATACTTACAAGAGCTTTTTTGAGGTTTCTTGAAGGTGGGAATTTTCTTGAAAGGCTGGGCATTGCCTCATGGTTGGCATAGAGATGACAAGAAACCTCAATTCTCTTCCCAGTCCAGGCAGCTTCTCCAAGAAGACTCTGGTCTGGTATTCTTGTTTTGCCAGGTATCACCCTCACATCTGTGGAAGAGATGTGCAATTTTTTTTGCAAGGATTTTTGTACTCCAGTGATAGTCACAGTCATGAAGAAGTGTCTTCAGAGGGTCCAAGAAATGTCTCTGCCTCTAGCTGTGGTGGTATATCAGGATAGTTTTGTGCAATCTCCCTCTTGTCCATACAATAGATGATATTTCCAGGACTCTTCTTATTCCAAAGCAGTGTCTGTCAGAGCTAATTAGTGTTCAGACATAAGTCATCTGGAGAGTGAGACTGCTTAGCAATGAGCAGCCTGTGGGTTGCTTGCACAGCTCTACAGACAAATGATTCAGTGAGGTTCAATCAGGAAAGCTTTCAGCACTTGGATGGAGCCAGAGCCTCTGGTTTGTATCACTCATGAGCAGCATTATTTTCTTAGTGAACAGTTGCCAAATAAAGGGAGGCAAGGGAAGTGTGCCAATCAGCAAATTAGAGGTGAGTTTGAAATCAATCCTTCTCCTAGCTGGTGTCGCATTCTAGGTGTCCATCTAACCTGGATAGATTTCTAACAATATTTTCTGTAATACCTCATCATTAAAAGAAGAAAGTATTTTCTCAATAGGGAACCCTTCACTAAGTTCACTCTAACAAGAGGGTGGCAGTGGAGGAAGAGGTTGACCAGAGACCTTCCCTCTCAGATATCTATGTGGTGGCTTCATTTGGCATTCTGCTGGCTCCAGGAATGATACTTCTCTTCCTATTTGTTATTTCTTTGGCAGCCTGGAGAGTCATCCTTATCACTGCATTTATAATTATCAAAAGCTTCTAAGACAGTTTTCAGGAGGAACAGTCTCAGCCCTGCTGAGATCTGTCTATGGGGCATGACAAGTGACTTTTAGAGCAATTGGGTTGATGTAAGGGAGCACAGGAAGGTGAGGAGAAATACAAATTCAGTAAGTTCCTTCCAGATCTTTCTTAAAGCTGAGTGAATAATTCACAATGAATAATTTACTTGTTGGCATCAGGCTTTTATCTTCTATGGGGATATGCTACAAGCAGAATGTAAGTCCTCACATCTGTCTGTTTGAATTATATGGGTATTTTTTTGTGTAATTCTCTATAGCTTGGCCATCTTAGACTTCCAACTTTCTTACTTTCTTGCAAATTGTTGTAGGAAGTGGTTCCTCCTTTGTGGATCAAAGCAGAAGCACTTCTGCCATGGCCATTCATCATGCAAATTTTATTTCTGTGACTGACACATATTTGAAAATAATCATTGATGTTCCAGTAAATAGTTTAGATGCATGAGGAACACATGAATGGGTAAAGGAAGTTCAAAACAATCAGACAGCTTTTCATACTTTTACAACATATATTCTTTTCACACTACTGAAAGCTCACAGATCTTTAAATTTAGGGTTAAATATTTACAAGCATGGCATGAATTTTGATATATCTCAAGTTCCAGTGCTTGTTGGTCTCCCCATTGAGTTCTTGGATTTGTAATTGTCTTGTTAATGGGTGTGATTCTGGTCATGTCATTGCTTATGGTAGTATCCTCAACTCTAATGTGCTACTGTCAGGTCAAAACAGTGGCAGGACATGATTTATTAACTCCTTATAAATTGAGGTAAGGGCTTTAACTCCTCTTAATAAAATATTTTATTCTGTATATGCCTTTGCTGAAACGAGCGGCTTCCTGGCACTTGTCATATAACTAGACAACATTTCACTCAAACACATATCTGTAATGCAAGAAGGCAAATCAAAATTCTTAACAGGATTTTGTTCTTTCACAAATGTCACAGCTGACTGGAAGGACAACTTTGTTTTTGAGTGGTTAAACATATATGGTAGCAGTACTTGAGACATTTACTTTCACTGAAAAATAGAGCCCCTATTTGCTCAGTGAAGAAAGAAAAAAAACCCAGGAAAGAATAAGATACATAAGCAGATATATAAGCTCTGTACCAGATGGCATCAAGTCTTGCAATTAACTCTGAACTCTGTCTTGCTTTTATTCTTACCTTTAGTAACATCTTCTTCTCGGTGTCCTGTTGAGGACAGCAGGTGCCTATCAGTTTCTGGATATCCATGAACAGGCAGCATAATGTGCTCCTAGCAGAGGGTTTTCCTACCACATTGCATTACCAGAATGTCAAATTATGTGCCCAGCAGCCACCAGCTCTAACAAAGATGACCCACCATGATATTGCATATCTGTGCTTATTTATCCCTGTCAAAATTCTACCAGTGATAACACTGGAATTGGAGGACATATCTATATAAAAACCAGTCTCAAAGTGCTTTCTGTCTTCTTATTGGTATCAATTTTCCTATTAATCCACAGTCTGCTGTAATGCTTTTTTTTTCTTTTAGTGATTGTAAGCAGTTACTTTGTTGACCAATTGTAGGAATTATATTTATCTTAGGTAGGAAAAGAAGACATCTAATCAATTCTTTTGCTAAGGTCTCAGAATCATGGAGCAGAGAAACAGAACTGATGAGTTTGGAAAACACCTCTGAGATCATCAAGTCTAATCAATGACAGAACACCACCTTGTCACCCAGACCATGTCACTGAGTGCCACCTCCAGGCTTTCCTTAAACACCTCCACGGATGATGACTCTGCCACCTCCCCAGATATCCTCTTCCCATGTCTAATTACCCTTTCTGTGAAGAAATTCTTCCTAGTGTCTAATATAAACTTCCCCTGGTGCACCTTGAGGCCACGTCCTCTCGTCCTGTTGCTGATTTCCTGGGAGCAGAACCTGGCTACACCCTCCTGTCAGGGACTTGGAGAGAGCAATAAAGTCACCCCTGAGGATCCTTTCCTCCACATTAAACACCCCCAGCTCCCTCAGCTGCCCCTCACAACACTCCTGCTCCAAAACCTTCCCCAGCTCCTCTGCCCTACTCTGATCCCCCTCAGCCCCTTCCTGAATCGAGAGACCCAGAACTGGGCACAGCACTCGAGGTGTAGCCTCAATATCATATTTTTAGTCCTTGAAACAAACAACAAGTCTATAGTTTTACCTGTCTATCCAACAAGTTCCTTTAAAAAAAATTTCATTCTTGTCTCTTGACAACCTGCAGTGAATAATGAGCTATGGTTTTTCCTCTTGTGCTACTAAATTTATTCACGCAAATAGTAGAAAATGCCTAAGCAGGAGGTAAGTTTGCAAATATATCTTGAAGCCATAGATCATATACTTGTATGTAGATGGCTCCCTACAGTTGATCATTATTCTGAGACTTGCAGAGCTCAGGAAAAACCTAGAATTTTCTCAAGGACACCACCAATCATAACTAGCTTCTGGTGTTTGACAATTTTTACCCTCCTCAACTGTGGAGTGAATTCAGGAGCTAGAGATGGAAGAACCATCCACACTTCCAGATTCTTCATTTTAGCTGAGTCCAACGAATGTAGGAATAGGGTGTTTCCTTAAAATCTCTTGGCAAAGGAAAAACCTTGCCTGTCAAACTCGAAAGCTACTGAATACGTCATTTCTGCAGCTCCTCCTCACTGACTGGGTTAGTGTTGGGGGAAAATGTAATAGCCTTGGGATATTTGTCATGGTGCTGTTGAAATAGATTTAGTTACATGTCTAATAATTTGATGCCTTGAGACATTTTGAGGCATATTTAAAAACTTACCTTAATCTTTTATTATGCATATTTTCCCCTTTCAGGAGACATTTAAGTAGCCTGTTTCTCTACTCCTTGCAGCAGCCAACAAGCTGTTTGTCTTCAGGGATGAAGACAAATCTCTTAGGAGGGTGGGAGCAGATCACATTGTGTCACAGCCCATAGTTTCAGATGGCTGTGAGGAAAGGGTGACCCACTGGAGGCAGCCATGATGGGCCCTGTGATTAAAAAATGCCTTGAAACTGTCTGAGCTCTTTGGTGGGTTGAAGCAACTGGCTGAAGGATGGAGCTCCCTGATTCTCGGGTACCGCTGTGGATTTAAGGAAGATGGGCTCCTGTTCTCTCCCAGTGGAGATCACTTACACACGAGGAGCGGTGACAAGCACAGCTGCTGGCACGTGTGTGATCACAGGAGCTGAATTCATGGCAGGGAAAAAGGTCAGGTCTCAGAAAGAAATCTGTAAATGCCACCTCCCGGTGTAGGACAAGGGACTTTCCTTCAGTGTTGGTGTCTGTGACCCAAGACCAAGGAGAGAGGATCTCAGAAAATGCCTTCTTGTGTGTCCATGAGTGAGTTTAGACTACCTCTTAAGAAGTGACCCCTTTGTGCACAAGTGGCTTCCCCCCTCACACACTTCTTGGTGGAAAATGTGCTGGGAGAGGGAAGCCCTTGCCATCACCACCCAGGCTTGGTGATGCAGCCTGTGGGGAGGGGAGTGGATTTCACTGATCTGTGGATTTAAATTAAACAAACCAAGTTTCCCTATCTGTCACATGCCCCATAGGAAGGGGGAAGTATGGCTATGCCACAGATGTCCTGGGTGACATTCCTAGGGCAATGTTTGCCTTCCCCCAGGTGATAAATGCATTCTCTTTGCTAAAACATTGTGAAAGGTGATCAAGAGAGTTTGGGCAAACAAGTACTCCAGAGTTGTACATGCCAGAGCTGACCTGCCAGATGTAACTTCCAGAACACAAGGAAGGATTTCTGCCGCCTTCATTGGAGACAGTAATTTGATTCTCTTTTCTATCCTGGTGCCAATTTCTATAAAAGTTGCAGGAAAGACATGTGTCAGAGAATTCAACTCTGGATGAATTTGTCTGAAACTTTTAATTGGGTTCCAAAATCACAGGGGGAGGGAGGGGAGTGCGCACGTGGGAGTTGGAAGATGAACAGACATTGTCATTAGATGGAGCCTAGCATTTTAGGAAACGAAGCCAAAATTCTGCTTTTTCAGAGGGGTGATATGAGTGCTGACACACTGAAATCCAGGAGGCTTCTGAACCCCACAAAACGGGGTTCTGACAGGTTTGTCTAGGCACACCTGCTTTAGAGGACCGGCCTTCCTTCCAGGATGCTCTGTTTATTTTTAAAGGCTTTCAAGAGCCATCTCCCATTTACACCTGACGTTTAAACAAGGGGCTTATTTTCAGGGCTAATTTGTCTCTGCGCTTTAAGCGGCCGCGTTTCCCCGGGAGCTCTGCGGGGACTGCAGCACTTCTTTCCCGGGAAGGGAAGGGAAGGGAAGGGAAGGGAAGGGAAGGGAAGGGAAGGGAAGGGAAGGGAAGGGAAGGGAAGGGAAGGGAAGGGGGGGCTGCCTGGCTGCCGTCTCCATGCGGTACAGGCAGCGTGATCAGAGCGCTAACACAACAGCCTGTGTAATTACATGTTTCTGGGAAGTGTGTTAGCTCCATGGGGAGCTGAGTCCATTTGGAGAGGAGGAGGAGGAGGAGAAAGAGACTTTCTTTGGAGGGGGGGGTGGGGGTAAGGTGAAAAGGGTCAGTGAGTAACCCAGCTCTCTCTCGAATATGATAAAGGTAATTGTTGCTCTCAAGTGAGCGCCGGGTGCTTCCTGGCTCTGGCTGCTCTCATTGCTCATGTCTGTGTTCTGCAGGCGTCTGCTCTCCCGAGCAGGGGAAGCAGGGCTTTGCGAGAAGAGAGAAGAGGTTTGACCCTGTTCGAAGCGGTACGTGGCGATCCTTGACGTTGTTTCTGCGCTAGCATCACCAAGGCAGGGAGGAAGATGCAGAGTCGGGGGCACGGCACTTCTGTGCTACCTAGGATTTATTTAGGGGGAGTAAGGAACTTGGCAATTAAGAACAATTAATTACAGCGAGCTGGGGCAGGGGGAGGATGGCTTGGACCTGACCTGTCATGTAGGTGTTTGATACACGTCCTATGCTGCTTTCTGTGGTGGCGTGCGCCTGAGCTTTAAATATCCTGCAGTTCCCGATATCTTGTTTCTCCAGCCGGCTCTCCGTTTCATTTTCCTCTTCTCTCTAGTGTAAAATTTGGCCTAGCTTTAAGCTTCTTTCCCTGGCTGTGAAGGTTATTTCCTTCCCTCCTCTCCTCCCCACCCCCTGATCCATCCTCTCCTCCTCTTGCAAATGCTCTCCGACCCTGATCTGGGGTTTCTCTCCCTGCAGTTAGCTGTGGGCTCTGTGGATGCTTTGCTGTGACGGAGGGCCAAGGGCTGACCAAGTCGTGGGGAGGATTTGTATGTAGGAAGAGAGGAGATGGCTGTGCAGCGTGCTCCCGAATCTGCTCTGAGCTTGCTGATGGTAAGTGCTTGCTGAAATCCATTTGGGAAAGGGGGGGTGGGCGAGGGGAGCTGCACCGCGTGGATTCAGGGCTCCAAATCCACAGGAGGATTTTGTGTGAGCTGGTCCTTAGCTTTTACAGGTCCCAGGGAACTTTGCAAAAGGCTCATCTGGGGCTTGCATGGAGACATTCCTCCCACGATGGGTTTTAGCACATCTGGACCAATGCTCAAAGCAGGATTTTGAAGGCACCTTTCTGGCAGAGCTGGCACTCGTGTTTGGGTTTTATCCTGAGCAGCACATTTTATTTTGCTCATTAAATCTGTGTCTTGAATTCTCACATCCTCCTGCTCTTGCCCTTGTTGGTTGTGACAAAACTTAAAAGATGAGAGGGAGAGCTTGATTTCTGTGCTGGTTGGGAGGCATGTTGTTAGCTGTGGTATCACCTGGGGAATGGTCCTCTAATGCAATGAATTGCCATTCGACTTGCTGCAGTGTGTCAGATCTACTGACTGCAGACCACAGGGTAATGACTGGTATTTATCTGAGCTATTTGCTACAACATGTTGAGCCACTGACCTACTTCTGAAAGTTCTGCATATTTATAATATTTTAAAGAAGATTATTTAGCAGAACACGTGGCTGACTCTAGAAACATGCCAGTGTCCTGCTGCAATTAAAATAAACCCTTTTGGTTGGGTATTAGAGAGTTAGCTTTACTGATTTTATTTTTTTTTCCTCTCTGGTACTTCTGCTGCCATTTTCTGTATAGCAGTATCAGAGATGGTTTTAGTGTAAGATCTCTGCTGGATGTTTTTCTACCTAAATGTCACTGTAACATTTCTGCTGGAGAGTTGTTATAAGTGGCATGTGTGTGTGCACATGTGCGTGAGAATGCATAGATACATAAGCATTATATACATATTTATATAATTATTGTCGTTACTGCCGATCTCTCTTCTGATTGCATTAGGAAATGGTCTCTAGCACTCAGAGACATGATGAGTTTAGTAAAGGGAATGCTGCAGGATAAGAGCCCTGCAGTGCCTAAGGTTGTTAACAAAGGTCAAGTTGAGAAAAGCACATTTTGTGTCCATTGCTCAAAATGCTAAACACGCTATTAAACCTCTGCATGGTTTGTTTTATATTTGTCAGTGACTGACTTGCTGTGCAAGCTCATTTTATTTCCCCTTGCTTACCTCCGGCCTTCCTGGCTTTTTAAATGACCTCTTTCTAATTTCTTTTTCAAAAATAAATTGATGAGTGTCCATAATCCCTGTGTCATTGTTTGGGCTCTCTATGCTTTTAGTTTCAGTACCCTCTGAATTCTTGAGTGAAACCTCTCATTCCTGAATCTCTGTACTCCTTGAAGAGACCTTGTCAAACTTCAGTGCAGTGCCAAGCTGTCAGCAAATTTTCTCTTTTCAAATGTGGCTTTATGTGGCTACATGGCCTTGCCCCGGTTGTTTTTTTTAGGTGTGTTGGGTGTTTCTACAGCTCTGGCCTGTAACCAGGACTCCTTGAGTCTCTTCACCTTGGGCAGAGACCCACATGGATAGTCTGGGTTGGGGGTCCTGCTTTTGACCCTCTGGATGGCTGGGGGGTGGTAGGGATGGAGGTGTATTTCTGGGTTGGGAATGGGGTCTTGTAACAGTGGGCTCTGCTCCAGGATGGTCTGGTAATAGAGGCTGGTGATTTGCTATGGAAAATGCTCCACTTTTCAAACTGCTTATTTTGCCTTGGGTTTTTCTTGGGTTTTGAATCAGCTTAGATGTTAACTATAAAAACCTCATCCTTTCCTCTCTGCTCTGCCTTGGCTTTGATTGCATGCCCGAGCAGGCTACCCTTGAATCAATAATAAATTCTTGCATAATTCATCCCACAATTAGCAGCTATAATGGCATCTCTTCTAAAACTGCCACCCTCCAGAGATTCAAAGATTAGATGTCTTTGGGAAGTCCAAAGAAGTAGATTTTAATACTTCAATGGGAATTCTCCAGTGAGAGAGTTTTCTTTTAGCACTGAGAAGTATTTCAGTACTGTACTTCCTCTGCAATAGGATGCAGAATGTGTATCCAACCATCCACTTTTCATGAGACATAATCAGCAGCTGCATTTGGCAGCGCTGCATCGTAGTCTGAAAATATCTCCTTATCAATGGGGTACCTCAGAGCACTTTGTGCTGCAAATAAAGAAACCAAGGTACATAGCCATTAATTGCCTTTCCTGGAATTTGATGCACTGAGTGAGTGATCCAAATCAGGAGGTTTCTCATCCCAGAATCGTTTCTGGTTGATGAAGAAAGATGGACATCCCTGGGGTGTGGGGTTCCTTTCCTGCAGAAGGACTATTCATAGGACTTGGATATCTAGCACCAGTATGCCCCAGCAGAGAGCTGCTCATGGGACCAGGTGGCACTTCAGGGTGCCAGCCATGCTGAGAGCTCATGACTCACCTGTGTCCAGTAAATGCTACCCAGGACATGGTGTTGGCATGGCCCAGAGCAGCTCCCAGTTGCACATTTCTTGTATAGCCATTATCTCATTACACCTGTAGTCTTAGGTAGACAGATCCCACCTCTCTTTAGTGAAAAAAAAATTGCTATATAATTAATTAATCTAAACTGAGTTTTTAAAAAATTATATTATTTTATAGTCAGTTCAATACTCTGGTGTGTTTCCCCCCCTGTTTATAATGATTTTAATTTTTATTTTTTTCTCCCAGACCAAGAAAAAGGTTCAATGACGGAAACTTGCAGTCTTAAACATATATTTTCCTAAAATAAAGATATTGTTTTCATACAAAGACTTCAGTCTGCAAATATAACTGCAAGTTGTCCACTCTGGTAAATATCTTATACTACAAATGACTCTGGAATGTGCCTGGTCTGCAGGACTCCTGCCTCTACTTTGCTCCAGAAATCACAGGAGATGAGGGATGTTGCCTGGTTCTGCATGAAGGAAATTGGGCAGAACTGTAGCCAAAGTGGCTCTGCCTGTAGCATTATCAAATCATTCAAACACTTTCCTCAGCTTCTGTGAATCAAGAGAGGGGAGCATCTAAGCATGAAATAGCAAATACCATGTCTTGTTAGGACTGATAACACCTGCTGTGTTAAGATCATTAATACTGATGGGAGTGATACCAATAGGTTTTTATGTCTCTCTTATTAGTATATTGTAAAATTTTAAAGCTGCAGACATATTGATTACACATATTTCAACAGCACAATAAGTTATGATACCTGGTGTCTCCTGAGACAGCATTACTGCACCTCATGAAAATACATCTTGGGACTCGACTTTCAAACTATTCTAGGTCATAACACTAATTAATCTGTGTTAAGTGACAACAGAGGTTCCAGTGAGCAATATCTCTAGCTCAGTGTTTACCAATTAATCTATAATGGTAGGGAAGAAGAGCACGGTTCTGTTTGCAGTAAAGCTCCAGCTTCTAGCTTCAGCTAGCTGCTCTAACCCTCTCCATCAAGATGAAGTTCTTCCTTATTTATAATCCAGCTTTACTCTTTCTGATCTCTGACAAATATTTTCCTTGAAAAAATAACAATATAACATAAGAAAATAAATACACTTATAAATTAATGGTAACTTGTGTTTGGAGGAGCATCATTAATTTCTGTGTGATGGTTTCATGTGGTGAAATTCATTATTTTGGGTCTGAGTTACATCCAAGATTGGGCTGGAATAGAGGTATATGTGAGATTTCCTGAGTGACCTTCATTATATGGGACTTGGTTATCTCCATAGTTCAAAGAGAAAAAGGCCAGCAGGGAATTTGGAGCTTTAACTCAGTCTGTGGTGTTCACAACACCCAGGGTGAAGAGGGAGAAATTGAGTGGCCAGTGCAGTATTGAGGCTGCTGACCTTGGTGTTTCCTTGTTGTATTGGGAAGCAGACACCTGCAACAGAAAGATGTGGAAACTGCTCTGTTTCTCAACTCCATCAGAAAAAATTAGCATCTGAGTGTTATTGTCCACTGAAAATCCCAGATTTCTGATGATTCCAGTCCTCCTTTCTAAGAGGGCTCTCCTGAATCATCCTTCCATCCCTCAAGCAAAGCTGCAGTGGGGTCCTCGAAACAATGTGGATCTCCTTGATCTGGTAATTTTTCTGTAGTGTAAAAATGAACTCTACAGAATTGCTCTTAAACCACACTCCGAGATTTAGCCATAGCCTTACTAAACCCTGTGAGGCCCATGCTGTGCTTGGTTGGCTTCTTGACTTGACAACATTCCAGATATTCCATAAATCATTTCATATGTTTAACTGCTACGTTTTATGTCTGAAGTCTTTCCTTGTGAAGACAGATTGGTAACTAAAATGATATAGAGCTTCCAAGTGCAATTTAGACCTAGGACTGTCCCCTCCCCCTATAAAGCTGTGATTTGTCCCCCTCAAACAGATTGCAGCAGCACAGCTCAGCTTGGAGGATCATATTAAAACCTTTGGGAGCAGCAAGGTTACAGTGGAAGGATGAGGTCATTTTCTGCCTCTCTTATCCCAGGCTTAAATTATTTCCGTGTTGACAGCGTGCAAAAGCCCTCGACATTCAAACCTCCTCGCCACAACCTCATCTACAGACCACGCTGCCCTGGGAGGTCAACGCTTGGCACGCTCTTTCCGTGGAAACAAAGCCCACTCATTGCTCTCCGTGGCGTGGTGAGGAGGTTAATGCAGCTGATCCCAGCTGATGCTGAGGCAGGGTGACGTGTCGGCAGTGCGTGACCGACACGCACTGCTCTGGGTGTGAGCAGCATTGCTTGGCAATGAGCAGCATCCTTCCCCCAGGATCCCGCCGCGCTGCTGACATCTGGCCCTCTTCAGCTTCATGACCAAAATGAGGTCTGTGGGGACACTTGCACAGCAAGGGGAGGTGATTATGCAGCCCTCTCCATGCTACTTTCACAGATATTTCCAGCGTGCACGTGCGTGGGCTCCACCCGTGGCCTTGCCAAAGGTCTGGGCAGGAGATGATGATGTGCCACGGCACCCGGAGGTCGCTGGGGAGGATCCGTGCTGGCAGGAATTTGCCTTCCTCCCTGGCTCTGTCCTTGCTCCAGCCAGGCAGTAATTTGCTAATGGGCTTCACGAGCAGCAGTAGCTGAGCTGTGCTGGTTGCTCTTTTAGAGGATGGGATGAGAGTAGCAAATTCCTGCTTGGTGCCATGTGGCTGCATGCTACCCTGGACTGGGAATTTAACCATTTCTTGTAGATAATTTCCCCTGTAGCAATGAATTATTTCTGAACTTTACTGTTTGCCTTTGTAAACTTGCAGTAAATCTTCAAACACAGTGATTTAATTCAGCTAAATGCAATTAAATAATCCTTGGGATTACTCTTGGCTTCCTTGTGGTGGATGTCACCTTTCAGCCATCTCAGCTGCACGACTACAAAATTGTCATCCTTCCATTCTGCTTTAGTACATGCCATCAATTTTCTTTTCCCTGTACCTCTGCTTGAGCATGTCATTAAAGAAGCCGACCATAATGTTTGCACATCTGAATTCTCACATTTATTACTATGCCTTAAAAAAGGAGTAAGAGGGATTACCGGTTAATCTCTTTTTTTATTATATATATGGCTTTTGCTTTGTATTCTAGCTTTTCATTTTGAATGACTGATAAAATTATCTCATCAGAGATGCGGCCATTGATTTTATTTTTTTTTCCCAATGCCATAGAGCATTGCTATTTGTAAAAGAGAATTAGCAGGCACTTGAGTAAATTATCATTATGATTAATTGGAGCATTTCTACAATTAGAAGAAAAGTAACATGTTAACAAGTTGAAAAGATCTCTAAATAAGTCAATTCATTTTGACAAAATATAAAAAAATTATATCACATCACTTTGGCTTTTCAAAAATAAATGCATTGAAAAACTTCAATGATATCCCTAAATTAAAATAAAATGTTAAAAATGCAATAATTGCCCTAATAAAGAAGCAAGGTCATGAATAGCTATTAATACTTGAGAAGGACTTGTGACATTGCAAAATTGCAATTTTTCCCATTCTTTGCCTTCTGGTTACGAATGTCATACTTCTGTAATTACTGTACTCATAATTTCTGATCCTGGCAATGATCCAGCCTGCTGACAGCTAATGTGGATAGCACATCAGGGCTGAGATGTACAGAAGTCCCACGTGGATCCTTCCACAGTACATCCCAGAAAATGCAGGTTTTTGTGATGTGGCACCCAAAGCTGCTGTGCTGAGGTGGCCAGTCCTGCTGGCACCAGCAATGGCTGCTTTGTGTCGTGTGTCTTGCTGAAAACAAAAGCCACCACAGCTGGTGGATGACCCCCAACGAAATCTGGTTGGGGGGGTGGTCAGTCAGACAGACTGGATGGAGGTTTGGGCTTTCCAAACCAGTCAACACACTGTCCCCAGCTCTCCAAAACCACCTCAAAGGCTGCCAGGGAATGTGTGTTTCCACCTCTGCCATCACTGCCAAACCTTGGGTGAACATGTCCCTGTGCTCCTCCAGACTGACACATACATTTTGCCCCCACGTTTCTTAATTCTTTCTGTTTTAAAGTATCAGCAATCACAGCAATTTGAGTTCCTTGAGAAGCCTCCCAGGCACAAAGACACCCACAGAATGTCTGTATTTCATGGAAACAAAAGCCACAGTGAAACATATTGGCCTTCATGTCATCGTAGCTGGTAATTCCCAAATTAAAGCCAGCAACTCCTAGAGCTAGCTCTAGTGCTTGGCCTTAGCTTTTTCTGTCCCCAAAAGCCTAGTGATAGTGCTGAAATGCAAACAATTGACCAGCAACAAGGGCACGTGAGCCCACAGTGCTTGGTTTTCAGGGCATTTTGCAAAAGCCTTGCTGAAACAATAAAATTTAATGAATGAACATAAACTGAGAGAGCACAAAACTGGGTGCAAAAATAATCTACCCAAATACCTTTTTAAGTCTTTTGCAGGGTCACCACAAAATTTGCTAAAAGCAAGATATCCCTTCCCCTTCCTGTCCTTGCTCCAGCACACACTTCCCACCTCTTGCCAATGAAGGAATGCTCTCTGCAGTGTGTCCCTCACTGTTCTCCCTTCTCTCAATCTATTCACAGCCATCAGAGAGATGAAAATTATTTTTAGGGAGGTTTTTCTAGCACAGAAGCAGAACTCACACAGAGTCTTGCTCCACAATATTTTTCTGTCTGTGGGCAGGCTGTGATAATCCTTGTATTGTGAGACACTCGGCTTTGGCTCCCCGTAATTTGCACAGAGTTAATGGAGGAGTGTTGTAGAACATATGTTTGGCTTAATATAGGTTCAAGGGGGTTTTTTTGGTCTAATATACTAAAATAAAATCCAGGACACCTTCACAGTAAATAAGATTGACAAATTTTTGAATTTTTAATAATATGAGGCTAGTTGAGCCGTGGTGGTCAGAGCACATTGTATTTCCTTGTAATTAATTGCTGACTGCAATAGTTGACTGCATGAAACTACGCCTTGGGCCATTAACCCCAGGTCATTAGTACTCAAGGAAATGTCTAGTGAAGGTCATTATTACTGCTGCTATATAAGCTATTGTAATAGAAAAGACTTGGCATGAGCTTTTCAGGAATCCATTTTCCCTGTTCTGGTCTCATTTCAGAGGTATGGGATAAGGTTGTTCCCAATTAGTCTGCATTCACATTTGTTCTTGGGGGTTAAAGTTTGCCCACTTTAGTAAAAACAGAAATCTAATTGGAGTGTTTGAGACGTTGCTCATTTAACTTTATGCGGCCTGAAATGTTGGCCTTCCCAAAAGATTGACACAGGTTTGTGCTGTTAGTCCCAGGGGGATGGACAATGACTGAGAGAAAAACCAACAGATCCCTTTAGCAACAAGGCACAGACTCTGGGTGGGTGGCTGTGGGACAAACGGGGAAATTGTTGCACTTTGTGGAACCAGTGGTGTTTGTGTCCTGGTATCTCTGCTTTGGATTGGGTTTCCAAGGTTTCAATGATGGACCAAAATCAGCCTTCTCATGTAAAACAGCCGTTCTTTCACTTATCCTGTCATCTCTGGAAGGGCTTCCAACTCCCAGATTAAGAAGGCGCTATAGGGACATTTGTGTTTGTGCTGTTCCTCAAACTGCTCTGTAGGTCAGAGTCCCCAGAGCAGCAGAATGATATTGCTACTGAAAACTGAAGTTAGAAAACCACAGTTGTGAGGATTAGTTTATTCCCCCCTGCCCCGGTGTGGTTGAGAATTCCTTTTTTGTTGTTGTTGTTGTTGTTCAAGACAAAGTGTTAATGGAACAAAAACATAATGAGAAATAAGTTTTAGTACTTTGCTTTAACAAGATATTAGTAACAATAGCACTTATTTACTTCCTTAAAAACAGTTAGACCGTTTTACGTTGAATGCTGTTTTCTCTAATCATGTGTTTAAAATGGGGTGAGTATTTTGCACAAACTAAAGTCCTTGAATCAATATTATGAGACTGTTGGCTCTAATGACATTGTGCGGAAGCACTTCAGCTCTAAATAGACAAAATTACTGACTGCAGAAGATATACTAATGGCACAACAAAAAGCTTGAGGGAGTTTTGTAATCTGCTGATGCTCTTAGCAGTGTTTGATTTTTTTTCTTCCCCACTTCAAAATTTTGGTTTGGAGTCAGGAGTTAAATAAATTATATGAAGAGACCTATTTTGCCCTCTTGATCAGTACAGAAACTTCTTTTGTCACCATCCTTATATAAGCAAAAGCTTACTTGTTCAGAGTTCTCTGCTGATGGAATGCCTCCCTTCAACTCTCTTCCTTTGGATCTAATATAATTCACTGTCTTGGAAGAAATAATAAAATAACCATGCCGCTTATATTGGTTCCAACACAAATGTTCTTGTGTTGTGGGAATGTTTTGAGGTATTCTTCCATCAAAGCTGTGCTACTAGACTTCTTCAGTCAGGAGGACTTAGGTCAGGGAGTTTCTGATTTTTGGATGTCCCACTTAAATTTGAAGATCTAAATAAAGAACCATCCATATGAAGTTTCTGTGAAATCTTTGATGCACCAGTAGGAATTAAACCTTAGCTGCAAAGTCCAGAGGTACCTGTTTTTTTGGACGTGGATCCTGTTTTGAATGTTCCTGTTTGGATTGTCTCTGTTTAGGGATCACGCCTTCCAAATACAGGTTTTAAGATTAACTTCCTAAACTTCTTCAAGGAAATGTGTAAGTGCTCACATTGCAAATAAAATGTGTCTGCTATGGCTAACCATGAATATATTTGGGGGAGAGAGGAGGAAAAGAGTGCTATCCACTTGCATGATGAAATGTAAACTGATTGCAGAGTAACTGAATATTTTAAGACTGTATGACCAGACAGACAAATTGAAAAACCCAGCAGTTTTGTACATGATGGGAGTAAGGAACAAATCCTATTTTAAATCTGCATCACTGACTATATTAAAGCAGGAGTGGCTTAGTTGCCAAAAGCTTTTGCAGATTAAATAATATAGTAATATCTTATGAGAGTCAGTCTTAAATTTTAATAATTTTTAATTAAGTAAGCATTCACAACACTTTTGGTATTGGGGCATTAGCACAACAGTCTCTGGGTAGTCAGTGTCATTCTTTCATATGCAGGTTGGTGTCAATTAATTTTCCAGGGTCAGTAGCTGTAGTTGAGACTGTTTAAGTTCCATAAAACTTCCCTCATTGCACAAAGCCATTCCTGTCTGATGGAGAAGGACTTGAACTTTCTTCTCTTAGGATCATGCTGGGAATAGAGTGTAAATCTATATTATTCTACTTATCTCCATGAAATTTCCAATTTCTACAGATGCAATCAAAAGAATTTGTCTCATTGATCTTCAAACTCTTTGACAATTTCACACTCTGAGCTGAGTTGTGTGAGCTGTTCAGTGGCCCCATTGCTTTTCATCAATAAAAGTCTTTACCTAGATCAAGATAGCATGTTTGCTGCATAGGAGCTATGCATCTTGAAGATTGTTATTGGTTTACTGGTGGAATATTTATCTTCAAACTGAAATGAGTTCTTAGATGAGTCATTGCATACATACCCTCTCTTGATATTTTTAGGTGCTAAAGCCACCATTTCAATGAGGCTGGGTTGGGGGAAATTGTCCATAATGTTTCGGATGTACAATTAAAGTGCCATCTGCCTCTGTGATGCAGCAGATGTATAATTGATATTCACTGCTGATTTGCCTCTTGATTTTCTGCAGATATTGAATGCTGTAATTGTTTATACAGTATGATCCTGAATACCCATGTGAGAATTTTCCTCCTCACGTGTTCCTATCAGAAATATCACTCCCATCCTCAATACTCATGAGATGGATTCATTAAAAGATAATTTGCAGATAGCTAAGCTAAAATCTTACAGAAATCTAGTAAGTAAAAAACAAGTTTTCAAAAGGAGTGGATTATTCCCAAAGGATCATGTTTTAATATAGGAGAGCTTGTTGCTAAAATGTAAAATGCTGATGCAAAATCTGGTTACCTTTGTACACTGATTTCAATGCAGCTTGTAGCTAGCAATAAAACAAAAAAAAGGAAGAGAGAGTTGTTTTATTTTTCCCTCCTTTTTTTTACAGGGATAGAAACCCTCTTCAGGGGAAAAATTTTATGTAGAGTAAAACCAAAAGGTCAACTGTAACATCAAAAGAACTATTTTCTCTAGGGCAAACACTAAATAAAAAACAGAGATAGAAACCACAGCAGTGAATTCTGGGCAGACAGGAAAACAGAGATATGTTACTTTTTCTATTTTTTTTAATGCACTATCTTTCCAGCTCAAAATTCAATCACTAAAATCTTGATCAATCAGCAGGTGTTAATTTTACCCTGTGACTGGTTTCTAAGGTTCATCTTCTGAGAATACTCTAGACCTGCATCTGTTCACACTGAAATAAAAGCAAAATGTGACCAGTCACCCCAGTTGCAGGAGGTTAGTGGCTCTATTTTATACTGCTGCCCTTCTTTTTGACAACAGTGGCTTTTGAACACATTAGTTAAACTCACTATGAAGTGGCAATAATTGCCCAGGGCTTTGCACTGAGCTTCAAAGGAAAGAAAAATTGGTGATGTAGAACCTGAGTCTGGCTTTGCTGCATGTGAATTTTTGAGTGATCTTTTCCTAAGCCCATGCACGGCTCCCAGGAAGAGTCAGCTCTCTGGGCACCCAGAGAAACCAAGGCCCTTTTCAGTGCAACTTGCTCCCTTTTTTTTTGTGAGGTGTTGGCTGTACTCAGTGTACTCCAGAAGGATCCCTTGTGTTTTCCCAAGGCAGAACATTTGCTCTCACATATAATTTCTCTAATGATAGCAGTCTAATTGTAGATAAAATACATCATGCTGATGGTTACAGCGTGCCACTCCTGTGGCATCCTGGGCAAAGGACCAAGTGAGGGGCTGAGGGTGCAGCAGAAGGAGAGAACAGGGGATGCAGAGAATGGTCTGGGGAGGAGAGGTAGAATCAAATCCAAGGAAAAGAGGTGAAAAGCACTGCAAATCAGTCTGGTTCTGTTCAAGTTTCCTTTCACATTTCTGTTGCTGTCTGCAGGAATCCACCAAGTTAAAGAGAACCAGAGAGACAATGCAGGAGTATCTGACAATGCTAATGCTGTTGAACATTTGCAGGAGGGAGAGGAACTGCTTTTCTCCACTAGTCATTTAGCTACAGCTTTGATGAGTGCTCTGAGATAAACACAAACAGAAATCCAGCCACAGCACAATGTGTGGGTAATTTTACCCATGTTTGCTCTTGTTGAGAACTGTGCTCTTCATCATAGAGAGATGACAAGACATGAAGGCAAGACATTTCAGATTGCTGCTCTTATGTTCTTGAGGGCTTTATTGTATTTTAAAATTTTATTTCCACTATCTTTCTCTCAATCATGTGGCAAGTTTTAGCTGTGTTTATTGCATAAAGATTAGTCTTCTGGTTTGTTTTATACCTACTGAGAAGATCACTCCTGAATGGGAAGTTGCAGGCTCACAGCAGATGTAGAGCAGTGCTTGGGTTAAGCACAAAAGAAATTAGGAGACATTATGACAGAGAGTGGTATGCAGAGGGGATGGGGCTGTGATCAAACAGAGCTGAAACTTGCAGAGATAGAGGCAGCATGAAACTGGGATCCCAGATCTTGTGAACAGTAGGTTGAGCAACTCCCTGTGCTAACTCCGCAATACCTCTCTCTTGCTGCTACCCTTCTTGGATGAAGTGTGGCTTATTCTCTTAATTGCACTGTACTACATATGAATAAATCAGCCATAGAGAAATTGGCATATTAGTCACTGGCTGGATGAAGTTCCTGTTAACACAATGTGTCAACAAAATGAGTATTATATCACCGTTTAATTTACATGTTTCAAAATGAAACTCCAAAGAAAATTTTAAGCTTTTATTGAAATCACAAGGTCAAAATTAACCTTCACTGGTTACTTACCAGGCTTGCCACTCCTAAAAATTACTTGAATATACAGAATTGCTTTCTTTTCAGTACCGTGAAGGACTAAGACAATATAGCAGTGGAAGAGAGAGCTACAGTACCCATTTGGGAGTGGGAATTCTTGGAGGTGCTGGTTGCAGCTCCTGCAGCACACCTGTATTTGTATAGGACAGGTGGTAGGAAAAGTGAAGAGCTCGTCCTTGGAACAGGAGTGTAGTACTCCTGTCACAGTACTCCTGTCACGCAACAAGAAACTGGTTGGGTGACTCCCAAACCAGGAAACTTGGGGAAAGCAGAAAAATCTGCCTTGTGGATCCTTCCTTTCCATGTGGTCCTGGAAGGAGAGGGGGATGTGCTCTGGGAGACGTGGCTATGGGGCCCTCCTGGGAGCTCCCATCTCTACAGGCTTAGAAGAGCCAATGATGGTGATTTCTGTCTGTGGGGGCAAAATCCCACAAAAAGCTGTGTGTGGGGGGATGTTTGGCAGGTTAATGGCACCCTACCAGCTCTCCAAAGAGCAGCTGCCCACCAGCTGCTGAGGTGAATGAGGTGACACCTCATTCCTCTGAAGACATCGCATGCAAGTGACAACACACATTCATCAGAAGCCTTTGAAGTTGGTTTTTTTTTTTTTATTATTTTGGCCCTCTGCAGCGCTGCTGAGTTTATTTTGTGTGTTAACCAAGTACAGCTTGTGATTCCCGTTGGACCTCCAAAAATATGTGAGCCATCCTAGGGAACTAGTGCCTTGTTGCCCCAGGCAGTGGGCTGGAAGGACCACCCCCCATGGGAAGAAACGAGTTTTCTCTTCTCCCAACCTCTTCTGTGCGGTTCAATTCAATTCTGGTCTTGTCAGTCTAAGTAAGAAGGCAGCTCCCCCTCAGAGAAGCGTTCAAAGCTTCACATAAAGTGTCTTAATTTTTGTTATGTGGAGCTGTGCGTGGCAGATATGAGCTGCAGCGTGTACAAGGGCTCCACATTGTGAGAAACCACAGCCAGGGCTCCCAGAGCACAGCATCTGCTGGGGGAGTCTGCAGTGATTAGAAAAAGGGTTGTCTTATTGCCAGAATCAAATTATCTGAAGGTGTCCTGCTGGTAAGCATCAAGTACAAGCTGTACTGAGTTTTAAATTGGTGAGTACAAGAGAGGTACTATTAGATATTTAAATCCCTCTTTGGGTTAAGTTGGGATTTGTCAATATTCTCATCTAAAACCTAATGCAACATGTCTCAAGACACAGGCCAGAACTGAAACAAATTTTATTTTTGCTTCTACACATTAATATTCTGTTCTCCAGTTTTGGGGAAAGTTTCCCATCAAAGATTTCCCTTAGGAGTTTGAAGGGCTTTGGTGAGAAGTAGAAATCAATTGCTCACTTGTCCTAGCTGGTCCCTGTCTTTCTTAAAAATAATCTCTTCTAGTTGTGGGGGAGAAAATCCTTCACAGGACAGAAGTCAAGATAATTGTAGCTGAAAATTAACCTTGCAGGGAATTGGAATGGGATTCTGTGGGATGATCTTTGCCATCCAAGGGATCAGACCAGTTATGTGGTACCTTCATCCCAGCTGAGATACAGTCTACGGCTGTGTGGATGCTCCCCTTCTGTTCCCAATGCTCTTCTTTGACAGTCTGTGTGAATTGATTTCCCTTTGCTTTGCAGCAGATGAAATTTAACTCCTGGATGTCAGCTGAAAAACAGTAACCTCAGCTGCTTCAAATCCAACAGTTAAGCTGGTCTTGTCATTCCCCATTGCACTCACTATCTGTGCAACTATCAGAAAAACCCAGAAATGTCATATTTTGAAGGCATACCTAAGTTAAAGCACAGGATGAGGCTTTACTGACAGTGGTAGGTAGATTTGCTCCTCCTGCTAGGAATTCACTGCTATCCCTCTTCCACATCCCAATAATCAGCCGGGCTAATCTAAACCTTATTGCCTCACCCACAATTATGCACCTCTGTATTACCCTCCTGCTGCTGTGTTTGCACACCTGTGGCACCTGGGCTCTTGTTAGAGGCAGAAAGTTTATTCCAACAGAAACATTGCAAACACAGTAAAAAAAATATTATTTCCTTTTCATTCTTGAGTCCAAATCTTTTAGATCACTGTAACTTGGACATTTGTCTCCCTTGGCTGGTAAGGATTACTGCTCCATTGCAGGTTTTCCTCTGGGGAAATTTATGGGAAGATTTAAATACAAAGTGAATGGTGCCCTTTAAAGTTGCATATGTTAAAGGAATGTGACTTATGAATCCTGTTAGCAGCAATGGCTTCATGAGAATATCAAACACTTAGTCAAATCAAGATTTTGCTGTGATGCATCTCACACTAGAAGGGTTGCTATAAATGTTTTAACTGTGCCAAACATTTTTATGTACCTTGGGTGTGCAGGCTACATTTGATGCTTATAGAAGTTGATCCTGTTTTGCAGTTGTTGCTGACTATTGGAGGAACATGTGCATGTGTTTGTGTAGCTGAGCAGAGTTCAAACTCATCTGCTTTGCAGTCTCAACACAGAGAATGCTGCTGCCTGCAGTAAAAACAGAAAATAATATTAAACTGCAAATAAACCATCAACCTTGTGTCAGGAAGAGACCAGTATTATTTTCATCATTTCTAGTGGCCAACATAGGTGACACTTTCTGGATAGAGCAGATTCAGTGAAGAGTAGTGACATACTTGAAAATTGCCTGTATGAAATATTTATATAAAATTTTGTTTCATGCAGTGAATATTTGAACAATTAAAAATCTGTTCACTGTTGCTTTCTGGCCTTGGGCTAAGCTGAGGGACTGACTTGAGGATGGTGGTGGTTGTAGCCTGCCAGATGAATGGTACCTGTGGGATCATGCTAGAATGTATGGGAAGACCAACAAGCCTAGAGGACTCTCGTGTCTTAACCCCAGCCAACAACTCAACCCCACACAGCCACTCACTCACTTCTTCCCAGTGGGACTGGGGAGAGAATTGGAAGGATAAAAGTGAGAAAACTCATCAGTTAAGAACAATTTCTTGATTGAAATAAATCAAATCAAGTCATAAATTTTGGAGCCTACAAGACACCTGGAAAGGAACTTCTTACAAGGACGTATAGTCATAGAACAAGAGGCAATGGCCTTAAAACAGCAAAATTTTGCCTGTGCAGATTCCTGACTCCTGGTTCTTTTGTGGGTTCATTGCCTTTGAAGAAAATTCTTTGTTTTCATTTCATAATAATTGTTTGACTGCAGCAGAGATTTTAGGGCTATTGCAAATGGTGGGAGCACCAGAGTGTCCCAAGGGCTCAGTCTGTCTCTCAGCATCTTTCTGAGCTGAGGCACAAGTTTGCAGTCTCAAAATTCCTCTCTTAAGGATGAGGTCATTTCACAACACACCAGTGATATGAATACCCTTGTGGCTGGATCTGAAGGAGGTTTTAAAACAAATTCTCCAGCACTACATTAAAAAAACCAGAGGGGAAGCAGGGGGCAGTTATTACACCTCTGTGTTTGCTTTTTCCAGCAGGACTAAAGAGTTTAGTTTCTTTCAGGTTGCCCACTTAAATCCTGCTGAATCAGGACAGAAAATTACTGAACGCATGAGAGGAGTGCAGTAATAATTTGGGGTCAGTGAGGTGTAGATTGCAATATTTGGCAGAGTTATTGCACTTGCCTGCAAACCACAGCCGTGTCCCTGCTGCACCTGCTGGGAAAGCAGGGAGAGGCTGCTCTGCATTTCTCTCCCTTGGCCTTCTCCTCTCTGCTCTCTGGGTCATCAGCCCTTCCCACCTGCTGAAGCCTTTCACCACTGCATTAATGATTATTTTTAATAAAAGAGATCAGAGTTATTTTTCCCAGTTTTCAGCTTAGTTTGTATCAGGCTGCTGATCACTGCAGATCACTGAGATGATGAAATAACCATGCAGATAATGAAGTTTAGACACAGGAAATCTGACTAGCTGAGGTAACCAGCTTTATTTGATTTGATGCTACTTTTTTTTTTTATTTTTTTTTTTTTTGCTTCTGTCTCTGCATTCTTTCAGGTATTTTACTTTGGCTTCCCCAAGGCAATATACCAATAACTCAGTGACAGCTCCCCAGTCTTACTTCTTGTTTTTTAAGCTTCTGGATTTTAGACTCAAATTTTGAGGACCTGCTTTCAAGTACTGGCATGTATTTTCTGCATGTCCTTGGACAGTCTCCTTCACTTCTCAAGATATTAATGGTTTTGTAGAAGGGCTCCATGTTCTTTTTGCAGGACCACTATGCCAACTCCAGTGTGCCAGGTGTTTTGGCAGACCACTAATTCAATAATGAGAGAGAGGAGAGATAAAGGTAACTGTCCCATGCACAGAGATGAACATAAAGCCAAAAAAGGGAGATCCTGCTAGCCTGGATTCAAACTCTGCCTTCTTACCAAGGAAGACTTGTGTGAGTAGAGGTTCATTCCATAACGAGTGAGCTGCTCACCATGGAAGATGCGACTCCTGGCTCCCTAAAACCATTAATTAGTTGGAATTGAGGCTGTCAATTCCAGCTCTTCTCAACTCTTGCTACCATAACTCAGTCTATAATAGCAATGGGAGCTTTCAAAGTCAACTTTATGACCACACTCTGCCAGCCTGCTTATTAATGATATGCAAATTATAGAAGTTCAAACATTTGCATTTAATGCTCATAGCTGTTTCTTTGATTGCTAATGATGTTGATTCACGAAGAAAAAGCTTTCTAAAATAAAGAGACTATTTCATGTACCACACCAAAAGCAAATGAAAGGATGTTGCATACTGCATTTTTTGGTCACATTAAGCCCTGTCCAAACACCTCAGGACTCATAAATTAGGTGGAAATGAAATATGATTTACCAGCTAATGAGGTAGACTTGAATTTTTAAACAGAATTATAACTTTGAGTAAACAGAAAACATCCACATTTAGTCATGACCTCCTGTCCTGAATTTTACCGCATGTTTGTCACTGATTTTTGTTATTTATTCATGTTACAAGATTAGCACGGCCATTGCCCACCTCCAGAAAGCTCATTGCTGGAGCAAATTTTTCACCAATAAACTTAAGGTATGAATTACCTTTGCTACCCATCCTTGCAACCAGACACCCTATGAGCATGAAATACAAGATGCCAAGCATCTGACATAAAAAGGTCCTCAGAAATTTTTACAAAAAAATTATATTTTTTCCCCCTTCTGCTTTTTCAGACAATGAAACATCACTTGGCTCTGTGTAGTGAAGCTGTTCACAGGGTTACGTTCATCTGGTCTGGTCATCTGCTTTCCAGTGAGAACCTGAAAAGGAAAATTGTTATGTCTAGAGCACTAAACTGTTTTGGAGAAACTAACTGAAACTGGACAGATGGTGGCTTTGAAGTATCCACTTCCCTTTCATTCATTCATAAAGGGAATATAGGGATCTGGGTTAAAGCCAAAAGAGACTGATCCAACCCTGGTGATATCTAGGTTCAGTTCTTGATCTCTTCCTGGCAGGTTTTTGTAGAGGTGTAATCCTACAGAAACACAAACTGAACTTGCAGCACTGTCTCAGTTCTAGTATTTCTTCCTGGAGTATGAGGATGAGCATCAGTACAGTAATGAAGTTTTGCCTTATGAATAATTTAGGTAATGAATGTCTGACTGATAACACCAGTATTTGCTGGTCATAAAGATGTCATCTATCCAAAGTCTGAGGATTCAGACTTCATCATGTCTCTGGTTTACAAGGTACCTGGCTAGTCTGGTGTGTGGGTACATGCATACAAAGATGATGGCTCAATGAGTAATTAGAAAGAGAAGAAATTTCATTGAGATAAAGAATGTGAATTTTAAGAAGTTGAGAAAAAGCTCAACAAGACTGATCAGCAGAGGATTAAGCTAGGTCCAGCCTATATGAAGTTTATATTATCAGACAAAGAGAGGAGAGGTTTATCCCCCCCATAGTCTTCTTTAGAAGCTCTACAAACAAAATTCTACAGCTGAAATAAAAGATGGCACTTGGGACTTTAGGTACTGATGCTATTATTTGAGAAATGCAACTACATCAGTTTTGTGCTATGTACGATATAGAATTTTGCTTGGAAATTTAGAGATGTTTTGCACTTCATAATTCTGCCTTTGTTTCTTATGACACTTTCAATCTCTTTGTAATACTATATTTTGCTGTGAAAGGGCTAAAAAACTGCAACAATAAATATTAATAAATGGAAACTGGATTGGGAAAGTTGTCATGGCAGACAGCCAAGTTACAAAAGATTGTCTGCTTTGACTTTTACACAATGATACCGAGAGAGGTACTGTATAAACTATTTTCTGGCTAAAATTAAATAGTAATCAGGGTGTCTGCAGATAGAAAACACCATCAGGATTGCCATGATTCTTGGGTTTGTTTTTTTTAATCTATCTCAGCAAATATAAATCAGAGAAATAATACCAGCACTGCAAACAAGGAATGCAGAATAATATTTTTTCAGTGATTTTAAGCAGGATTTTTATATAGAAACTCTCAAAGGACTTAGGTCTCATAGGCAACCTCAGTAAGATGCATATTCTAGTGACAGCCAGCAAGATGTTCCATTTTGTCATAGGAAAGGTGCTGTTTTTCTTTAGTAGAGGAAAAGGTTTCCCCTGTTTTGGAGGAATTGGCATGCTGAGATATGAAGGACTTCACCCTTCTGTTCCTCTTGAGGCACCCTTGGAAGAAGTGCCCGGTTTGGATTTGTAGGTGGATGTGCCCATGGCTCTGGATGTGCATGGTCAGGTGAGCTGCCAGCCTACTGCAGATCCACTTGCTGTGCTGATGCCTAAAGAGGCTGCCTGGAACAGAGGCTAGAGTGCTAAAGGCATAAAATAGGTATTTGTTAAAAGGCCTTCAGAGGATACCCCTTGGGCAGTACAAGAACCTGGTTGTGGCACTACTTAGTATGGACCCAAGATGGATGACTGGTTACAAGTTTCACACTTTTATGAGTTTTGGTCCATTTATATATTGGTTTTAATTGTCCAATTACAGCTTCAGGTTATGAAGCCCCATCCTCCCAGGTTGCTTTCCCAATTCACTGTTTATACCTTTTTGGGCCTGAAGCTGCAATGGTGTCCTTGGTTCTTAGGCTGGGAAAGGATTGTTTTGTCCAACTAAACTTGCTAACACTTTATATTAAGTCCAGAGTCACACACCAATGCAGTACAGAATCTGAAAAATATAAAAGCTAAAACTTAAGGCATCAGTGCAGCAACTGCAATGTATGGATTGATTTGAACAGTTCTCTAACCAAAAGCATCTTGGACCACCTGGATGCACCTCTGGTTTGCATTAGATTTAATGTTATTTAAAGAGAGTGTAAACAACTGGAGGGGGAAAATGACTGCATGTTAGGCCAACCTCAAAGTATATCTGCTTCTGCAGAATACAAAAATTAATAGAAAATGGAAAGGTTAGTTGTCAGAGATCCCTTTAAGTCACCAAGGCTGGGACCCATGTCTTCTAAGAGGCAGCTCACAGTTCCAGACACTCCATTAGGACACCTGTATGTGCACACAGCTTTATGTCACCACCAGCAGTGGGGATTTAGACAGTGGAGCTGAGAGATGCTCCAAGCAGGAGGCAACTTGTGTAGGCACAACTGGGCCCCACTGATGGTATGATTAATGTGCAGTGAGTGAGGGTCAGCAACCTGGTCATAGGCATCCTGATCCACTTGAGATGCCTTAAGATATCCAAGGGATGCATTCACTTTGGTCAGGTGGTTGTGACCCAGGACCAAAAGACCACCTCTGCATCTCTGGACAAGCAGCTGTAAAGTTCTAGAGGGCAGCTCAAATGGATCTACATCCCTGTGTGTGGGCACATGGGCTGTGTTCAGAGAGTGGCTGTCTGGTAAAATGGGAGTTGAGAAACCTCAGACTTGCTCTTAACCATAAACCCACAAGCTTTGAGAGCATCTTGCAAGGTGTGAGTTAGCTGACACTAATTAGCATTTGCCCAGGCACTGGTGGTTCTATAGGTGAATTTCTGTGCCAGCCTTGCCTTACAGTCTGGGCTGAGGCTTAAGTTGCCTCCTTGGGGCCAGGGCAAGATACCAGAACCATTCTGACAGATCAGTATTGATGTACATCTCTAAATCCTTGTAAGACCTCAGGACAAGATTGTATCCTGGTTCTGTGCAACCACAGAACCAGGGAGTCTGCCACAGATTAGACTTAGGGAATAAAGACAGTTTTTCCAGTGTTTTCTCATTCTACTCTATGTAGGAGTGAGTGGGGTGGGAAATTATGGAATGTGGGGGAAAAGGATGCAATTTGCACTTAAGAGGAAAAGCAGTGGATGAGATGATGTTTCTAAGGCTTAGTCCTCTACTAGAGCAGGGCAGCTGAATGTTAACCTATCTCTGGGGAGAATGGATGGAGCTTGTATCCAAAGACACAACCCAGCCTTGGTGAGCATGTACAAGCTACCTTCACTACTGTCTCTCCTGTCATTATTAACACTTTCAAATGTGTGTGTGTTTATTAGCTTTGAAAACAGAGGCTATTAGCAACAAGAAAACATGTGGCAAGAAAACATGTAGCATGCCACATACTTTAAAAATTGTTCTGAGCTGTTCTAACTTCATTGCAGTTTTTAAACAAATTTTTTCCTGCACCTCTGTCCAAGTAGGACAGAGCTGCACCACTGCACCTCCAGGACACAGAATTTGTGTTGTGTTGGTCTGAGCCACTAATAGGATTCCAGGACAAAGCACTTTAATCCATTGCTAAGTAAGTGACAAGGTAGTAATATGGTTTGAGGACAGGACACAGCTAACATGCTACTCCTGCTCTTCAAAGACTTAGTTTTATAATCCTCTGCAAAATCTTTGTTCAGGTTTCTGGAAGTATTTTTTAACTGCCCACACCTGCCTTGAAATATTGTCTCAAGCCAATGTATCTGCTGCAAAATTCAGTCTATAATTAGTTGTGCTTTCAAGTCTCTGAATTACCGTATCATGGTGTGCTGTGTTGGAGCTGAAACTATTAGCTTTTATATTTCAGTAGGGTAATGGCTAAAGCAATTTAAAGACCAATAAAGTTGTCACCAGCAGATCAGTGGTTTTATCACCATCACTTGATAAAACCCCTGCGTTAGCATATGACATCTGGTCAGGTATAGTGTGTCCTCCTCCTGTCTGAGTCAGGGATAATGAATACTTCCAGCCACATTTCAACCCCACAAGTTTTAGTGCTTGTGTGGGAATATATTGCTGTGCCGTCTGGTGGTCATGGTGTGGTGTTTGTGAGCTGGTGGATTTTCCTGGCATTTAAGCCACTTGTGTTTATATAGTTGAGGTGTGCTGTGGTTGAGGACTTAACATTTTCCTCACCATGATTGTACACTGGGCCACTCAAGCTGGATAAGTCTAATTCTTTTCTTTGCAAAGTAATAAATCAATCTTTAGCTGTTTGAAGCACTTGGTTGGGAATTGCCTGAAATACTGCAGTGCTGATAGAATATAAATCTAAGTGAGCCTAGGATCCCTTTATAATGGAAATAGAGCTATTCAAATACAGACTCTCATCAGTCCAGCCAAGGTTTGACTAGATGAGTTGCACCCTAAACTCTGTTGACTAGACTTCAAAGCCTATGATGGGAATCTCAGACAATTTGTTTAGATGCTCAGCCCTGTGCTGTGGATTGTAATCTTAGCTGACACAGATCCTGTCATTGATAAGATTACCAGTCTGGAAGCTCTTTCTCCACCATTAACTCATTAAAATGGGACATTAGTACTGCACTGCTTTATCTTGTGTTCTGTTGAAAGAGGTCCTGCATATTTCTGTTTTTCCATGATAGTATCCATATGACCTCTCTGGATGCCAAAGGCTCGGCCTAAAGAAGACTTTGAATTCTGCCCCAAAGCATCTTCAAACCCGAGGTCTAAAAGTGCTGTTGAGTGTGATTCTGAGTGGAATGCCCAACATCTTTACTGCAGCCCAGTGAGACTCACATAAGTGTCTCAAGCTGGGAAATGGAGAACTGGAGAATCCACTTGCTGAGGTGTTACCTTCACTTTCTGCTCAGTGTGAGCAGTCAGCTGTGGGGAAGGTGTGTGTGGTAAATGGGCAGAAAACCTGATATTGTATGAAAAAGTATGCGCTAGGGCAGGCTGGAATTACACCTGTTTTGTTACTATGCCTCCAACACAATGGGAAATAGGGATATCCTGCACTGAGTAAAGCACAGCTTTGTCTTGTCCCTTGCTCAGAGCCCCTGGCAGAGCTGCTGGGTGGGTGACAATGAGCATCACTCTCCATGCTCACAGCTGTGTCTTTGCAGGGCCAGATCATGGACTGCCAACTGGCTTCTTTTATGCAGTGTAAATAATGAACTAAAAAGGCTGTAGCTTTCAGAAATGATTTAGAAATTTTATTGCCTTGTAGCTCAAAGAAAAACAGGCTGTTAAATCATTGTATAACTCCTGGAAATATTGTCCCTTTGACATTAGTCGGCTGAATTAAGTAAATATCCTGGAGGTGTTAGCCTTGCAGTCAATGGCACTTTGGCTTCTAAATGCCTTTGTGAGTCCACGGATACCAGCTTTGCAGGAAGAGTTAATGTCTTCTACTATAGCAAATGATATCTGAGGGAAGGAGAAGAGGCTTTGGGGCATATAAGCCATTCTTCAGGTCATCTGTATTGTGATTCTAGACCTTAGTTTCAAAGTGATGTACAAACCCTTCAAAATGTCATTCAGGGAAAAGATTTATGATGTCTGACTTCCTTCTCCCCCTCCCTTTTTAGTGCTGGTGTAAATCAGAAGTGGTTCAGTGGAACTAGAGTGTGTCAAACTGTCCAAGAGACACGGGCAGTGCAGTATATTCTGGTACTTGCATGGAGACAGACAGTAACTCTTACTTCCTCAGTTCATCTTGAAAGATGTTGGACAACCCTTAGCTCCCCGTCCTTTGCTTTTCTCTAGTGATCTCAAAATAGAGAAAAGTCTGTAACTCAGGTAGAGAAAAATGGAAAAAGTGCCCTTTGGCTGGAAGACAGAAGTCGAAGAATTTATTTTAAAATACTGTATGCTGCTAAGTAAAGCCATAGTTATTTTTACCCAATACTGGCTTTTTGGAAGCTTAATTATCTTGATTCTGCTCATAGAAATGAAAATTATACTTGTTGGCAGGATGGACCTAAAATAAAATCTAGCTGCTGTACTGACAGCTGTGAAAGATTTAGATGAACCAACTTTTTTTCTTTTTTTACATATTTTTTTTGCCTTGAAGCAATTATAGATATGTTCTGTGACCTGCTCTTATCTTTCTCTGGCTTTTCTGTGTACTGCAAGGCTTGTCACAGGCTGCGTGGGTCTCTGCTAGCCATGCATGCACAGGCTGCAGGGGGAAATTCAAGCTCTGTGTCCTATCTTGTTGCCAGGGAACATTGACAAAGAACTGCCTGAACTAAACTCGAATTTTGGGTCTTTACAATGAGCTGCTTATGTGACCTTGGGCAAGCATTTTGAGTGGGGTGAGATTCCTCTCTTCCAGTCAGGCTTTCTGTTGTTAAAACTTCAGTTTGGTGGAGGACTCTGCCTAGGGGAGGAGGAGAGTGAGAGAGGGAGGCTGATTCACTATTTTAGACATTTGTCTTAAAATGGGACAAAGTTCCCAATGGGGACATCTGTTTCTCTCCAGCTACCCTGTGAGTCCAGAGGGCTACCTTAGACACTTTTATTGAAGCTCAGACTGACACAACACATCTGGATTTTTGTGGGACTGTGAGTGTGTTTGAGCTCTGCCTTAATCCCTGTCTGAGCAAGACAGAATCTCTGAAGTCTCCACAGCTGTCACCAAGATGTCTCTGTGTTTGGTGTCACATGACATGGAGTTGCAATGTCAAGGTTTTTTTGCACATCCTTGTATTTCTGAGGGTTGTTGTAGATAAGCTTTGAAAGTATGAAAGATTCCTCCCGCTTCCTCACTGTACTTCTGAAGAGCATTCAAAGCACTTTGTGGCCATTATTAGTCCTTGTCTCCAAGATTTCTGAGCTGACCCACTCTCCTTGAAAGTGCCATGAAGGGAACTTTTTCCAGCAACAGGGATGGGATGTTAGTGGATGGTTCATGGCACCCATCACCCAACAGTGTCAAATAAATCAAGATGAGTGACAACAAACTCATGGCCAGTCTGTGGCACCATGATTATCTTGCAATAAACACAGTGAAAATCTGCTTTGAGGAGCCTGGAAGGTGGGACCTGCCGGTAGAACAGATTCTTTCCAAAATCATATGATCCTGGTGGGATAATTCTGCAGCTGTAAGTGCATGTTCTGCATGGAAGTGTGTGCATATTGGTTTAAAGAATGTATGATGAGGAAAGACTCAGACAGTTGGGGCTGTTCAGCCTAGAGAAAAGAAGGCTCTGGGAAGAACTTTGAGCACCTCCCAGTATCTAAAGGGGTCTACAGGAAAGCTGGGCTGTTTACAAAAGTATGCAGTGATAAGACAAGGTAAAATGGTTTTAAGATTAAAGAAGACAGGTTTAGATTGGATATTAGGAAGAATTTTTTCACTGTGGCAAAACACTGGAAGAGGTTTCCCAGAGCAGTTGCAGATGCCCCATCCCTGAAAGTTTGAGGCCAAGTGGAATGGGACTGCAAACAACCTGGTCTAGTGGAAGGCAGCCCTGAACATGGCAGAGGGCTTGGAAATAGATGGTCTTTAACATCCCTTCCAACCCAAACTATTCAATGGTTCTCTGAGTTTGGGTGAGGAAGTGAATCATCAGTTTACAACTTTTGATTTCAAGTCAAGCAAGTTTTCCCAGAAGGACAACTGAAAGACTACTTTCCTTGTACACATTTCATTTCTCCTTCTCTTCTATTTGATTTAAAGCCATTTCATTCCACCAAAGGGGAAATGATTTTCTGGTCTCTTCTTATGAACTAAAGCTGAAAGATTTCTTCTGTCGATGCCTTGACAGTTTTCTGAAGCATCTACCTTAGCTTTGATCTCCTTCTCTCCTCTCCTTATTAATTTTTAACACTTGTTAAAAGATTTGTTCTATTTGTGAGTTGTGAGAAGGTGTCTTAATTTATAGACAGCTTGAGTATATCATTGCTGCAATTTCAAAGTGTAATTTTTTTCCCCTTCAAGGACTTAATTCATATCCACAGCTATCATACTGCAGCATAAGTACTTTCCATCTTATGCAACTCTCTTGATATACACCTGACAAGATTTCTGACCTTGTTACTTATGGAAATAAGAGCTGACTTCTCACCAAGAAAGAAAGAAAGCCCTCTGTCAACTATAGCAAAAAACCTTGGATTTCAGTAAAGGAGAAAAATAAAACCAATTTTGATTTCAGGAAATACCAACGTTATCAATATTTGACTAGAATAATGAGTAATTTTTATTCAGAAAATATATGAAAATGCAACTTCCTTTTTTGCAAACAGCAAAGTTTTCTGCTGACCTCTCAAACTCTGTGCTTTCATTTAATCAGTGTTTCTCCTCTACTTACCTGTTTTTCAATCCTGAAAGTGAACAAGCTCGCCTGCGATACTAGTAATAAACATGAAAAATAACTAAAAGCACATTCCAGACTTGGTTGTGACCTATGGGAGACATTAACTGTATTAGTAAAAGCACTTCTTGGGAGAGTTCTGATTTTGTTTTTATTTCTTTATGAATGAAAAATGTCCATATTCTGATCTCCTGTCCCTACCATTAAGAGAAAAGAAGAATTTGGGGTGTGAAATAAGCAGGCCATAATCCAAGAGACTATGATCTTACACATCAGAGCCCATGGGAGGAGGATCAGGGCCCCTCTGAGAGGGTCTGAACTAATGAACCATGCTGCTAATATTCTCCTGAAACCCAGTGGCCTCTCTTAAAGGGGAATTTGGCATTTGCCAACACCTTTTGATGTGAGGTGCATTCCCTGGGCAGTGGGTGTAGGTTAAAGCAGCAGGAGCAGGTTCTATTGCCCTGCCTCATGCTGCCTAATAAATGGCAGGTCAGGGAAGTCCCTTAAAGATGCCTTTCAGTTGTAAAATTCACTTCACCTCTTCCACCCTGCTCTCTTCTGCCCTCCCTGCTATGTCCTTTTCTCTCTTTTTAAAAAACTTTTTATTTCCCCTGGTCTGTGATATTTGATATCAAAGAGCTTTTGTTGAAATGCAGCTCTCATTCACCTCTTCAGCCTTTGCTTTTTTGTCCTCCCCCAGGTTCAGAACATGGAATACCCAAGCCCTGCTTTGGGGACAAGGCACTTGCTGGTGTTTTTGTTACTAGAGCATCACAAATGCACAATTCATCTATCGGGGGCTCTGCTTACTTTAGTCCATGCCCAGAGACAAACCTGGCAGCCTGTTAACCTTCTCCATCTACTCCAGGGTTCTGATGGGTACTGAATGGACGAAAAGAAAGAATTTTAAATACCCCAATGTAGTGCATTATTTGACAGGCAGGAACATTCTTTTTTCAGGAGGAAGAAGCCCTCTGTGAGCATCTGTTCATAAGAGGTGGCATTGAGATCTGGTTGAGTAGTTTCTGCTGATCTGGGTTGCAAAAAAATTCTTCCAGACTATGCTAGAAGTGCTCACACAAAGACTGATGCACTGTGCTTGCCACTGCTTCCACAGGACGCCAAAACCACCCCTCTTTTCTACTCAGCCAACAGAGGCACAGGAGAATCTGGATCTAGAGAGAGAAACCTTTCACAGGTTTCATTGACTTCCCCTCCTTCCTTCACTGGACAGTTTGTGTTGGACCCTCTTTGGTGGCACAAGAGTTTTCTGAGTGTGCATTTCTTAGTTTGAACCCCAAGAACAGCCCTCTCCAGTCTACCATTCAGCTGCAAAATTGTTTGGTTCACCTCCCTTCAGCTCAGAGCTTTGTGTGTCTCTGATTTTGGTTTCTTCTTTTGAAAGTCCTTTTCTTCTGTCATCTCTGTTGTTTTGTTCCATTTTATGAATTTCTGTTGCTTCAGAGGGTGGGGAAAAAAACACAGTAACTACTTCTCCCATATGCAAGTCCCTCAAAAAATGCTTCTTGTTGGTCTGGTCTCAGCACAGCCATGGAAGCTAAATGCTCTGCTAATTCAAGTGTAAAATTACGCAAGACCTTGACAGTAAAATAATATAAAGACTAAAGTAGGCAATTTCATAAAACCATTTTCCTAGAAAGAAAAATTTCATGTGTCCTGTAATTTATCCATTTTTAATTGATTTGTTCCCAAAGTCTTCAGATTTAAGAGAATAAAACATTTTATTCTTCTCATACCAAGCACAAAAATGCTCCAAGGAAATCACAGTTGTTATTACAGTTGTTATTACGCATTATTGCAGTAAGCACATCTATACTTATTGACATTTGCTAATTTAATTTGTTCAAACAGGTGAAGTGTACCCTCAAGAAGAAGCAGAATAAATGTGGACTTTAGAGTGAGAAAATGTTGGGAGGGTATAATATGATAATGATTTGTTTCTTGTGATCTATTTAAAAGGCAATAACAAAAACAAAATTTGCAAATGGCTTTGAAATGCAAAATATCCCTGTATCAATGGGCCTAAGATCTGCCCTGAACAAGCAGGAGGATCCCACCTTTGTTTATCATGAAAAGGTAAAACCATGGGATGTCTGGATTTTAGCCTGGATATAGGTGTAAGATCTATGTTGACAAAAGCAAACTGAATAACTTTGTATCACCTTCCATAATGAGCACCAGTAGGAAAGATCCTGTTTCCTGTAATGTTGTTATTGACCAGGAATTTCATATCAAAGCAGTTAATACAAAAGCTGTAAGAACCAAACCATCTTTTTGTTCCATGTTCAAGAAAGGGGCAGTTTTGATGGCATTTGTTCTTTTCCCTCTGTTCTCTTTTGCTCTTCTCACTCATGTCACTCATGCTGCACTAGAGCTGTTGTGTTTTCCAGTGCTTGGAGAAGTCTCAGCCTTTCTATTCTGCCCAGTCTTAGTTGTCTTCACCTGAACAAGCCTCTCTGGCTTCCCTTTAACAGACAGACACAGAGCTTTGGAGCACAGATCAGCCATTTTTTTGTGTTTTTTTAGGGCAAAATGAATTTGAAGTTGTATTTCTAGTTAAAAAGGAAGATAAATAACAGCCATTTCCATGTGTGAGTGGTCTGATGGATGGCATGTAAGTTGTCTTTGTCTCCCTACCATCTAGGACATGTCCAATATAGTTCAATATGTAATTTCTCTTGAGCTAGGAGCTGCTAGTCAGTGCTTTTCCCAGTCTCTTGTTACCTCCTGTCAATACGGACAGTCAATAGAATTTATGTCCCAGAGCAATATTTCCTGTGTAAAATATTCTGTATCTGACTTAGCCTATGAAGACTGCTCTCTGTAAACCAGGACAGAAGACATGTCAGTTTTAGCAATAATATATTGTTGGAGCATTCCCTACATCTCTAGTGTTGCTAGATTTTACTGGCCTAATCTGAGTATTTCAGGCTCATTAATTGAAGCAGAGGGGCAGACACTGATCTCTTCTCCATGGTGACCTGGAACAGCAGGAAGTTGTGTCAGGGGAGGTTTAGGTTGAATAATAGAAAAAGGTTCTTCACCCAGAGGGTGGCTGGGCACTGGAACAGGCTCCCCAGGGCAGTGGTCACAGCACCGAGCCTAACAGAGCACAAAAAGTGTTTGGACAATGCTCTCAGGCACATGGTGTGATTTTTGGGGTTGTCCCACTTTAAACATCCTGTCTGATGATAAACTAAGGTGACAAAGTGATGTGGCCAGCTTTGGCAGCCTGCTGAGTGTTTTGCTGATACTCTGGTTCCCTTTCAAGAGCATCTTTCTGGGGCTTCTGCCTCTCTGAGAAGTGGAAGCCAAAGTCAGGTGATCTGATTCCTTCTGAGTTTCCTGTGGAAGCTGTGAGTGAAACGCTCCATGCATGTCAAATGCATCATAGAACAAGCTTGAAAGCTTGTTCAAATCAAGCTTTGCAGTCTGCACATGCCTTTGCTGTAGAAAAAGCCTGCATGAAATACTCTTTTCATTGGCCTAAAATTAATAGGTTTTGAGAATCCCTTTGGAAATGTGTTTAATACAGCTATTTCCTAGAAAAAGCAGAATTTCACCCTGTGGCAGGGGTTGATTTATGCCACACAGCACTGTGCTACCTGTAACTTACCTTATTGTTTTAACTCCTCCGCAATGTGCCTTCAGCTGGTCCTGCTGAGTGTGCCCTGCATAGCAAATCAGTCTATACAGAGCTTTACATTCCATAGGGACAGAGGCTGGAAACATTCCAACGCACAAAAGAATACAGAGTTAAACCTTTCTCTCCACATATCAGGTACTCTCCATTTATCCACTGGAGCCCAGCATGCAGCAGGTAGTACAGGGAGAACTCCAGCAATTTTCATTGCCAGATTATTTTATGAAGATTAATGAACAGGGAAGTGAGCGGGAGAGCTCAGCAATCTGTTAAATCAGGGTGTTCAGGCCTGTTTGTAACTAGCAAATAGGTCTGGAGACAAAGTGATACAGATGAGAGGTGTTAGGATACATTCACTGATTTCAGAGATTTGCAAACAAAATTCCTGCTGTGTGATCTGTCATTCATTTTGATTATGGATTGCAACCAGCAGTGGAAGACTACTTTGGAGGGTAGGTACTGTGAGGAAGTGTTTTCTTATACTGACAGAGTGAAATGCAGATCCTGTGGGCAGAACTAAGCTGTTTCATTTTAAACATGGAGCAAGCAGTGGGAGAAGAGAAAGCTTTTGGAATCTTAAGTTTTTGTTTGATTTTCTTGTGGGTTTTGGTGTTTTCTTTCTTGATTTGTTTTAATTTGATTTTTTTGCAAACATCTTTAAATTTTAAAGATTGAAACATGAGCCCCTTTGTAAAAAAAGACCTACTTACGTGAAATACCAAAATTGTTTCTTCTTGCTGCAAACCAAACTGCTTAGTGTAACATTTGAAGGAGCAGTACCTGATATCTTTTGAGAGTACTAAAGATTGAAATTAAAATAACATATCTCGTGTCGCTGACACTAAATATTTCTTGCTTAGCTGTTTGTAAGACAATAGCAGAAGCAATTTATAGCTATGTATGCTGGAATAATGCCATGCCTGCTTAAATATGAAGTCCCTGGGGTTTTGCAGATGAGTGATTACCAATGCAAGAGGCAGTGCTGGAGCTGAGCACACAAGCCTTCACCCTCCTCTTCATCTCACTAATGTCCAGTCCAGATGGAAACCTGTGGTGATTCTGCCCATATATAAACCCCAGATCCTCATTTTCAGGTACTGGGGCAGGGCATTCCCAGTAACTCAGTATTCTCCATGACTGATGGACTTCTCAGTAGACAGAGTGGAATCACCCACAGGAGTGGTGTGGGCAGCAAGAGTCCTGTTAGAGTCATAGGATCATGGAATGTCCTGGGCTGGAAAGGACCCACAAGGACCATCAAGCCCAACTGCTGGCTCTGGAGTCAATGGCCAGGCATGGGCAGTAAAGGGCCATTCCTTGATTGTGCCATATAGAAGGAAGGGGACTGTTCCTTCACCCCAGTGTTGGCAGGAAGGAGTAGGTGTCGTGGTTTTAGGACAGACTCTTTTAAAGACTGTCCTATAACAGAGTGAATCAGACCCCCACCAGATGCATGTGAAAGGAAATTTCTTCCTTTCATTAGATGGTGATCTTATTTTGCAAGAAACAGGTTTTGAATTCTGAATTATTTATTTGATTGGTTCAGAGGGGGAAGGTTCATGAGCTGACACTTGGAAATGTGATGGTTTCTTGTCTGTCCACATCATCCTATGAGCAATTTCAAAGGATATGTGGCGACATTTATATCTTCTCTCACTAGTGAATAGAGGCTTTTATTGTGAATTTATCAGACTGGTTTTGTCCTCCATCTTTCAGATGAGGACATGGTATCAAGGCTGCTGTGGGCCAGTGTTTGCTCATGTGCTGCTTTTCAGTGATGTGGTACAGATATAACTATCTTCTTCTTCACTTTTTCTGCACAATAATCAGAGTTATTTTGACAGCTATCAGATATTTTTTTATCATTCAGTGTTTTTAATGTTCATAGTATAAATTGCAGACAAATTCAGGCACATATGGCTTATGACTGTTATTGATACTTGCTTTCAAAAATACCTCTTCAAATGAAATCAGTTATGGGGTCAAAGAGATATTAATTTCATGAGCTGGATGATGGAATTCTTCCTTTATGGCACTTTAGTTCAATGGTGTAAATATATAGACTAATATATTTGTGTGTGTGTAGATGCTTATTTCAAAGTGAGGAATTTTTACTGCCAACTGCACCAAAGCAATATGTTAGGGCTGTAAAATAGGGAATTATTCGCATGTAATTAATTTTTCATTGCTGTACATACATATATATGCTTTACTGCCTCTTCACTAGGCAGAACAAAAAATATACACAGTTTTACCTATGGGCAATTCAACACAGTAATGAGACTCTTCAGGTATGAAAATTCATCTCTCTTCTTTCTCACTCCCTGTCACACAACTGGGAACTGACTTCTGCTGAGGTGTTCTTCACAAGGAAGAGGATGAAACCCAGGGTGTTTCTGTGCACTTAGTTCTGTATTGTTACATATGCTGAATGATATATCTTTGGCAGACAAAAACCAAAGCATCCCTTTACTCCTGCCTCCACACTCAAGCTCCTCTTTATATTTATTTATTTATATATATGCTATATATATATATATATATATATATATGATGATATATAAATATGATCAATGTTTTATTTCTCTGAGTTCAGATCACATGATGTATTTATGGGTTTTTACCTGTAACAAGTAATGAAAGGCAGAACTGTGGATATCTGAGTCACTTGCTGAAGAGAAGTGCTGTTGGCCCATTTTATAAGAGATGTATTGAAAAAGGTCACAGCAGGCTTGCGTGACCTATGGGAGTCCCTGTAGGTTGGACTGTCTTTGTTGACTGCTTTGAACTCATACTTGATTGATTTGAATGCCATCTCCAGATTTAACATATTCTTCAAAAGACAATTTAAGTTCTTCAATAATATTTTTGTGTTGAGAGCAATGTTTAATTTCACAGAGGAATCATTTTGCAGAGAAAGATGGCAAATGTTAACCTTTAAATCATAATGATTTATTCCACTAATTCGTTGCAGACTTCTACTGCTTATCATCATGAGCTGATGGAGCTGTTCTATTCATAGGTCACTGCTGTTACTGGATTCACTGATGTTGCTAGACACATCTATTTGAAAATTGGGCTCAAAGATAATGTTGGCAGAGGAGTATTATAGAATTGCCCATGAATGGACATTCCTGCCTTTCTCTGATGTGTCTGGTACCCAGCACACTGAACACAATGGGTTTGTTGTATGATCGATGGCTGATCTTAACAATTCCCACTTTCCTTTGTTATTCTCTACTTTTGCTGAAGTAAAGAAAACAGCACTCTATCTACCCAAAAAAAAAAAAAAAAGAACAAGGTTTTCAGGTATAGCCTCCCAGAGAAATTATATAAATTTCTTTATGTCTGTAGCACTAGCTTATAGGAAACCTTTGGAACATTTTACATTGCTGAAGCATCTGTCTCCCCCTGAAATTCTCTGTGCCTTGCTGCAGACCTCAGATGCAGCCTTTCCTGTTCCCCAGGTGAATGGGGCTGATTCCAAACCCTGATCATATTTCCATTTGCACTTGTAAGAGTTGGCAATTCATCTATCACCCCCTGCCACCTTGTCTCTCTTCAGAAGTCAAGCTTTTGATACCTTTTTCCAAGTAAGCCCATGGGAACTCTAAAAACCCTTCTATGAATATGCCCAAAGGATACTTGGGATTTTTTTATTGTGCCTCACTGCCAAAAAAAAAAAAAAAATCCAAGAAACTATCTAAGAGATGACTGTATATACTTTAGACAGATTACTGACTCTGATCTGCCATTCCCCATTTCCATATGACCTTTTCAAGAAAACTCAGGATGTCAGGAACTCTAATGATAATAACTTGGGGTCTTCCAGCAAGTGGGTTATTTGGTAAAATACTTAGTGCAATAACTTCTATCTGGTCAGTGACAAGGGTTTAAATGATCTGTTCTCTCTTCATCATATTCATCCCATTTGAATGTCCTGAATCAATAGAACAAGTTCAAGAGAAAAAAAAAAGAAGGCAGAAGCCCAGGCTCCTTTAACTATGAATAAATTCTGCATAGTAAATTGGAGCAGCAGGGGGAAGAGAATTCCAATTTGATTTGCAAATTGACTCTCTTCCACTCCCATTTGCAGAAATAAGGCCCATATGCCCAGTAAGCAATTGCTGCTCAAGGTAAAGCTCTGCACCACAGAGGGTTTCTTGGCAGCAAATGAAAGCAACATTGCCATTCTGTTACGTATGCCAGCTCCAATAAATCTGTGGATTAGTTTCCTGGCTGCCACAATTGAGCCAACTGAAAACCATATGGTTCTCCTTTCTTAAACATTGCCATTCAAAAGGAGCATGGCTGCCTCCCTTCCAGAGCTGTTCTTGTTCTGAGGAGAAGCTCCACAACGATAAGGAACCATAAATATGGGACTTTATTTATCCCTCTTGCCTAGTCCAGCTGATGGCATGAGATCACAATTACATTTTATTGCCCTTCTTGCAATTTCCTTCTGTTTACAGTCTGCCCTCTGGTTCTCTTTATGAATTGGAGTGTGGCACAACATGTTCATCTGGTTTATTTATTTGCAAGGAAGAGTCCCTGGGATGTATTCTGAATCATTCATGTATAATCCTAGAGAGCCTTATGAAACAGTTTAGTAGTTCTTGGGATGAAAATGGTATTTTGGTTCGGGGATGTATTATTTTATTTTTTTCCAAGTCTCAATGATAACCTCTTACTTGTTAAGCACTAACCTCCTTCTGTAAAGGGGCTGGAGCCTGGCCCAGCTGTTGTTCTCTTACAGATAGGTTTGACTTTTGCCAAAAGTCTTCGTCAGCTGATGGGACAAATCCCTTGCGTGAGTGAGAGATACAGGACAAAACCAAAGGAAAAGACAGAGCTAAAATGGGGGGGGGGGGGGGGGGAGAGGGGTTGGGATGGGTGGTGCCTAATCTGTTCATCTGGAAAGTAAGGAATACCTTCCTTCTTGAAATCAATCTTTAAAACCTCTTCTAAACAGAAGGATCCCATTCCCAGGTGTAAATGTAAGCAACCAGCAGTTGGTGTGTCTGCTACATCAGCAGAGATTTTGGTCAGGTGTTTTGAGACTCCCACTGGGACACCTAGATGGAAAAGAGATTCCCTCTTGAATTAGCAAAGTTTGAAAACTTCATCTTCATGCTTGTAGAATTGACAAGGCAAGGTTTGTTGTTTCTTAATTTAAAATCTGTATTTAGTCCTAATTCTGTAGTAGTAGTAGTAGTAGTTTAACTTTTTTTTGGTAGTGTTATTTCTTTTTTTTTCTTTTTTTTTTTTTTGATAAGAGAAGCTTAGCCTAAACCTTGATGCCAAAATAATTTCCAGACCAAATATATCTCTACAGGAAAGTTACTTGCTTTCTTTTTCAGATTCCTGCTTTTGAAATAAAACCCCTTAACAGCAACATAAGTGTCTCCATATCAGTGGGCTTGTACACTTCTGCTGAAATCAATACCAATAAAGTAGTTCAATGTTTTTATGGAGACAAAGGTATTCTTTGGAGGGGCAACAACAATTTAATACAACTTGCTTTGTTTTCACCAGGTAATCACTGTGCAAACCACTTTTTGTTTTGCCTGGGTGGGATCTCTCCTCTCACTTCTCATTTTATTATTGTTGATTCCACTCTTCAAACAGATTCAGATGCATCACTTTACACAACTCTTTAATTTCTTAATATAGTAGTGAAGTAAGTGTAGATTTCTAATTCTATTCCCTCTCTCACCTGTGGTTTTCATTTTGAGCTGAGTAATGACTTACCCTCTTGCCAAGCAGTGGTAATGGAGTCAGAGGAGTCTTAGAAGATGGAGTGGAAAAAGACACCCCAGCTTTAATTGTCCTGGAAGGCAATTCTACTTTCTAATTTCTACTTCAGAGCCTAAACTCAATACCCAAATCCTTCTTCTGCTATACAGTAGGTTTCTATTTTTTCCAAAGTCCTCAGTCTAAAATAAGTTTGGGGATTTTTTTTCCCAGCAAGAAAAAGCTTTTCCCTTCTGTTATCTGATACCATCTGATGAACTTCCAACCTAGACTCACCAGAAGATTGCTTTTAGCAGTAGAGTTGTTTGCAGTTCTGTGGTTTGTCACTAGACTTGCAGTTCTGGACAGAGCTACAAGATCAGAAACACTTTATTTGAGGATCCTTCTGGAAAAGGGATGATCTTGTGCCGAGGATGCAGGAATGGGGTTTGCATCCTGTTTCTGCCACTGGATGCCTGTATGGTCTTTGTCTAATTTGCATCAGTTGTTTCCTTTTTCTCAGCATTTGTTAGTATTAATTGACCTTTCTTAGCTTATTTTGCAAACCTGATGCAGAAACAGTTGCTCTCTCTCCTCTGCATGGATCCTGTACACACAAATCCCAGCTGTAGCCTCTGTGTTCTGCAAAATACACATAACACATTTACCTTTACCTTTTCCCCTAAAATGCCTCAGTCAACTCCAACTAAAGCTCTCAGCAAATCCTTAAACATCAAGTACTGAAACTGAAAGCCAAAATTGCCTTCTGTGTCTTGGACACCCCGAAAGGGAAAAACCAAACCAAATAAAGGGAACTTTGTTAAGGGAAATAACTCACCAGCAGAAAAAAACGAGCATGTGAAAGGTGGGTGACAACACAGAGAAAGTGAGTGAGGAGTCAAATTGCTCTGGAAAAACATTGAAAGTCTGGCTTTACTTGATGCACTCGCCAGCTCTGTGGTCCCAGGGGGGTCTCAGCCTCCCACCAGGAACAGATCTGGAGCAGAGGTAGGAATAATTTGAGCCCCAGACTCAGTTTTGCAGACTGTTCAGTTTTAGGTGTCCTCATTTCATCTCTGGGTGTGGGAGGAACAGTGAGGCAGGAAATGTGAGTAGTTCTCAACTGGTGTTGAATTCAAAGTGCTCCTATGAAATGGAGCATCCCTCTGCAAACCTGCCTCTTCCAGAGTTCTCTCCTGCACCTTTAATACCCCGTGTTACTTGGTTCATTTACACGGCACGGTACCAACCCTCTCCCTTTGTGCACATCAGAGCTGTTACCACCTCCCCATGGACAGCCTATTTCTTTGGGGCAGAGAAACTCTTTAAGGCAAATGCATGGCACCAAATCTATCCATGGTGCAATTCCTGGGGTTTAACACCTGAGAGAGATGCGAAGCTATTGCATAAAGGCAGATTTTTCCCCTTTCATTTACCTCTCTGTGAATTTGAAGTAAGCTCCTTTGCTTGTGACTTATTTATGTTTAAAGTCTGGAGTTCGTATTTTTTTAAGCATGCTGTGCTTCCACACGATTGTTCCTACTGGAAACACTCAAATGATTAGGCAGAAAAGGAAAATATGGGCCAGCATTGACTACCACTCTCTGCCACTGAAACACCACAAGGGACTGCACAGTTTGGATTGCTTTTCATCCCTCAGCTCTCTGAGGAGGAAACTTTCATCAAACATGGGCAGTCTGTTGTATTTTAAAGGGGAACAGCATCCTGCAAAGCTGTCCTCAAATCTCTAAACACAGATTTGCCTCAGCATCATTGAAATGCCCTCAGCTGATCTCAGTGTATTTTTCTTACTGTAGGAGCTTTTGCAGGTAAGGCAAACAGTCGTGGAGACAGAGATACAGGTTCAAAGCAACCTTTAGCCCTCCTGTTATCTGTGAACTTGCAAAGTATCAGTTTTTCATCCCCTTTTCCTTCCATCTGAACTCACACAGATATTGACTTTCAGAGGAATATTTCTCTTTAACAGACAGGGACAAATAAACATTGAAGAGGAGCGAAGACTGGGGCGTATGTATGAATATAAAGAAAAGCTCATGGGTACAAGTGCATGGCTGTGCATGGGTGTGATCTCCTTGATCAGCATTCAAAGGTCAAATTCAGCACCCTTCTACAACCTGGAAGAATCTCACAGTCCTCTCACCAATTCTTCCCTTTCAGGAGTCTGTTCATTTTGAAGGAGTGCTCCATTTTTGTAATTTGGGCAGACCTATTTCAGGAGGTAAAACAAAGTCCCAGCATTTAAGTAAGCTCCAGAGCTGGAAGAAATGTAGTGTCTTAGTCTGGGAGTATGCCTTCCTCTGAAGAGGCATCTCCTCAAATGTGTCAGAGCAAAACTGCTGAAGCCAGGTGTCTGTACAACCTTCTATAAACTGCTCTGCATTCATCATTGTTACAGTAAGCCTTGGGTTGGTTGTAAACATATGCTTTCTGTGTGTTATAAGGTTCTTGAAAGTCTTCCAGGTGTCCCTTAAATATTGTTTTGTGTCCCAGGAATCTCATACCACAGGACCACAAATTGTCTGCTGCTTGGCAGCTGTCAGGAAAGAGAAACAACAATGAAAAATATTTTTTCCCCTGACAAAACAAGAAGTGTTGCTATGGACAACATGGCAGGAAGGAATTCCTGGGGATATGTAAGTCAGGATGAAGGTTTATCAAATACCAGGGGTTTAGTATAGGGATGATATTCTTCAGCAGAAATGTGAGCAAGATAAGAGTAGAAAATCAGACAGCCAGGTGGGATGAGATTGGAAGACTTGGAAAATGAGTTAAGAAGGAAGACAGATTTCTACAAAAGCTCAGTTTTCTGAACAAAGCTAGCAGCTTGGTAGGTTTTTGTTACCAGTGTCTAGGGAGGCTCATTTGGATGCTGAACAGGGAAAACATCTGACCCTGTGTAGTCTCTATAGTATATGTGCTTTCATGTGTGCTATTTGTCTCAACACCTTGTATTACCAGAGGAGAGAAACAGATGTTTCGAGAACCTGACTCATCCCATCCCAATTTAGCTGAAATAGGATGAGGTGGTTCATGACCTAAACACCCCCATTTCCATTAAGAGAACAGGGAGCTTGAGCAGCCAGTTTGGATCAGGTGTCTCAGCTGGGAACATCCTTTTCCAACCTTGTGATACAAGATTGTCTTCTCTTCAATGAAATTTGTGGAGAAAATAGAGCTATGAGTACCCTGGCTGGTGCCATATGCCACAGGGCTACTTTAAATGTGTGCAATGCACATTTGAAATAATGACATTTGTGTTTACACATGACTCTGGGAAATAGCTTTGTCTCATCCTTCAAATGCCCCTCTCTATAAGAAGCTGCATCTTTGCTGACAAAGAGAAGATTTAGTGGATGTTTAGTGTAACTGATTATCTGCTGATTCAATCAATTATGTGAATCTGGAGCCAAAGAGAACATTATGTGGCTTTACACTGCTATGGCAGCTGCTCTGCTGCTCGACCCTGTGACATGTTTGCTGTCTGGTGTAAATATTTGCATCTGTCAGAGAAACCTGCCCTGTCCCCTACTGCCAAATTGTTCTGCTACAGAGACTGAAATATTCCTTATTAGTTTGCATTAGAGCAAGAACAGCCTGATCAGAATTCAGGTGGAATAAATTGGATGGAAAAAAATCCTTGAAAAAAATAAATGCAGCATTATTCCAACAATACAGCCAGAAAGGTTTCTAAGGTGGAGCCTATTGAAAGCCTGCTCTTGCCTTAGTAGCCTTTCTATTCTGTCTATACACAGTTGCCTTTTGTACTGTAGCTGTTTTCCCAGTTGCATGGATGCAGAAGCAAAGAAAATGAGGCTGTCAGTGATCCTGTGTGGAGTAAATTGGAAAGGCAGGTATCGACAAGGAAAATGACAAGCAGTTCTGTATTGGAAAGGCCTTGGAAAGCATAATTCCTTCTTTGTGGCTGGAACTTCTCTCCATGCAGAACAGGAGATCCAACCAACTGCTTCAGTGATAGTGACCTTTTGCAAGCAGTGACTGACACTTTACAGAGACTTTAACACATCAATTCTTAGTGTGTTCCACTTCAGCTGCTTGGAGAGTGAGGGAGAAATATTTGTCTATACACTATTGTATACACTTGCTTTGTGCTCAGCATCCCCCACCAAACAAGAGAAACAAATGCACTTCCTACAGAGACTCGTTCATGTCTGGGTTTGGAAAGACCACAGTTTGGCTGCTCCTTCTAGCTCAATCTGAGTGGTTAAGGGTGAGCCTGACCTCACTCATCTTCCCTGCTTTTCCTCATCTTCCTCCCTGCCTTACTCATCCTCCCTGCTGCCTTGAAGAGCAATGGAGATCCCAGATCTGTCCCAGGTGTCCTTTCCAGCACTTCTAGGACCCCCTGATTCCCCACAGCCCTTGTTCCTGGCAGCAGGGAGGTGGTGGCACTGGCACAGAATGGGATGGAGGGTGGAGAGCAGCCCTGACATCACCCGGCTGCAGGAGGGACACCTCAGGTACACAGGTGCATTGGAGGCTTAGCTCTTTGCTTTTCCTAATAAGAAGCAACAGCCTCCAGGTCTGACATTCCCAGAGGTCTTGTTCCACTGGCAAAAAACCATGGCAGTTCTTCAAACAGTTTTGGAGGAAGCGGCTGTGCCTGATGGAGATGGGATGCACAGACTCGGCACAGACCGGGCAGTGCCAGGTGAAGTGGGATTTGTGCTGTGGGCTGACAAAGGACAGCTGGCAATTCTGGCAGCACCATCCTGGAAAATGTCCTATCTGTCTCTTGCTTCCTCCACTCTGTCTGTCTGTCCCAGGCTGTAAATCCTGTAACTGAGGAAAAACACAAAACAAGGAGTCTTCCTGGTGTTGTAACAGCATGCCAGCTGCTCCATGCCAGCTGCAAATAAATACTGTGATAACACAGATAAATAATTGGAGTGTGAGGTCACTCTGATATAAACAGGGTCCAAAATCAACTTCCATCTTAGCCCTGTGTCTTAATTTACTCCATTTCTCAATTACCCAGAGGAGACTGAGATAAAAAGACAGGATCACAATCCAGCTGTTACAATACAGCTGTTTTACTGTAGGAATGTAATGCATTAGTTGTCATAGACTGTGAATAACAGGTTATTCTGTGTTTAAAGTTGAGTTTTTAATGCTCACAAGCTGACAAACACAGGTAAAGGCTGAAGAAAGTCAAATGGCAGCACAGCCTGAAAATAGGGACGTGAGAAAGCATGAAAATAGGAACCACCTTGGCACATTGCTTTTGAACTTTTAAACATTTGGGGATGAAATGGGGAAAGCCTACGTAAAAAAAAAAAAACAACACATTTTGGACTATAGAAATTTGAAAGTCTCCTTGAAACAGTTCTTTGATCCTTTTTGGTTTTTTGGTTTTTTTTTTTTTAATTTTTTTTTTTAATTTTTATTTTTAAAGGTCTTTTTTATGGTTAAATAAATTATTGCTAAAAAAAAGTTTCCCTAGGAATTATTAATTATTTCCATAGACTTTGAGCTCTTCAGGTGAAGAGACATGACATTCTTGAAGGCTTTGAAAACCCTTCAGTACTATCAAGAGAAGGATGAGAGGGAAAAGGGATCAGTGTGGGATGGGGCAAAATTGTGAGACCCCTCTCATTGGAGCTGGGGCTGTGTCCAGGGCTGAGTACAGCTCCAGGCTGGGGAGGCACAATGCTGGCTTCAACTTCTCCGACTCAAAGAACCAGAATCAGAATAAATTCTGATACTTAAATATTTTTTACAACTTCCATATCAGGGCAATGCAGCTTTTGCAGATAAACCCATTGTAGTGGGGAAGTAAATGGCGAGTTACAAGCTGTCCAGAGAGGAAGGAGTGTGTGGCATTTACTTGGCTGTAATAAACTATCTGCCTAATTACTTCACATCCTGAGACATCCTTAATGTTTTACAAGAGACGCACAAAGAAATGAAGGTACAAAGCATGCTCTTACAGCTTATGTTTTCTTGCTGATAAACACCCAGTCTTCTCTTTGAGTTGATTTATGCAGCTGTGAATATTTGTATGAAATATCTATTGAAGTTTCCCTTTAATTTAAGACATGATAAATACAGTTTTGTTTGGAAAGTTAAGAGAATGCAATACAGGATTTGGTAAATGGAGCTATAAAAACTACAAAAAACATGGGGAAAATTCTGTTTTCAGTGAAAAGACTCAGAGGTCATGGGAAATTACTCCAGCATAACTCATACACTTCTAGCTTCTAGATCTTATCTCCACTCTGAACATTGGACATTGAAGGGTCAAACCCTTCAGAAAAATCAAATGCTGTTTAAAGGCCATAGGTATTGGAGAAGCCACTTCATCCTGGGGCAAATTGCTCAAATAGCTAATTATGCTTATTAAAAATATGCATCTCGATTTGTATTGCAAGCCTCAGCTTTCAGCCACTGCGTATTGTTACAGCATTTTCTGCTAAATCAAAAAAAACCTTGAGTAAAATCATTTATGTTAAGTGAATTCTTCAAGACGATCAAAGACATAAATCATGTTCTGCTGATGATTAAAAGATACAAAGAAAAGAAAATAGCAAATAACATGTTTGATGTTCAGTTTAGTTGAAGTTTTCTGACAACTGGACTTTACACAGGGCTGTGCTCTCCAAGCAGTTCCTATCAGATGTATATTCATGACATTATGTACTCTGAGCCTCAGCAACAGACTCCTCTATAAAGCCTGTGTTTTACATGAAGTAAATTCAGGATTCAGCCCTCTCCATGCAACTGCACTCATTCAGCAGAGGTTGTTCACCACCTGAAGTTGCAAGATTGACTTTTACATGATTTGGCAAAGGACTCCTCTTGCTCTGGTACAAAACAAAATGGTTAAGTCACCAGTATTTGCTAATGGCTAAAACAGTCTTGAAGAGATGCAGCAGTTCCCTTCTCCTTGTAAAGGAAATTACCTGTGGCACCTTCGTCCTGCAGAGCAGTGATGGCAAAACTGAGCATGCAAAAGCAAATGTCATTCCCATCACAAGACATCAGAGTCACAGTCCAATGCCAGGAGATAAACCAATATGATGTAAAAATGTCATACTGCAGTTCATTCTTTGGTTTATTTTATTCTTTTTCTTTCATGAGGTTAGCAGCCAGAATGAAATTGCTTTTTATAGCTGCAATTAATCACGTTTATTACTGTAATAGCTGAAGACCAACATGATCCCACAACCCAACAGAGGTTTGCTGTGACTGACATTATGGATACAGAGAAGACACATTTACTAAAGGTCATCTGTATTTCATGACAGAATTTACAGCCTCAGCCAGGGAGACAGATGTGTCTGTTTGTTGGGAGCTCCTCTGGTGGCAGGAGCTGCCTGCATCCCCATCCAGGCTCTCACCAAGCAACGAGGCTGTGACCAACAGGAGGAGACCCTTTAGCACAGCTGTGCTGCCTGTCCATGCTGTTGACAAGGAGGCTGTGGCTGTGTGTCACAGGGAACAGGTTTTGTTCCTCTACATGGGGATGAAGGCTTCCAGTTTGGTGACCAGAACCCAAATCAGCAGCTGCCACCATCTTCAGGCTACAGTGTCAGCTGTGCAAGCAAGTTTACTCAAAATACTGTGGCCAATAAAGGAAATCTGTGTCTACCTGTTCCTGCATCTGTTTGTTTATTGGGCTTGTGATTTTAACCTGATTTAGTGCACCTTACCTACCCCATGGGTAAGAACTACAATGAGTTATCTTTCCCTTTCCTATAAGTCCAGGTGTTGCTGGTTGAAGATTATGGCTGCTCTGCTGTGAAAGGTGTAATACAGGTCAAGTTCAAATCGTGACAGGCTGCTGCTCACTGGTTTTGTACTGACAATAATAAAACTGTGGTATCTCATAGGAGACATAAATCCTCCCTAGTTTCAGACCTGGTACATATTTATGCAACTGGCCTTGCTTATATCATCTTCCATCTGCCCCTAGTTTAAAGTTTTCTCAGGTAGTTCTGTGAGAGTAAATTTATCCTGTTTGGAACTCAAATCAGACACTTCTGCACTCCCAGGGAAATCCACATGCCCTCAATACATCACTATTGATCATGGTTGGTTCCCAAAATCAGAAAGATGACAGAAGATATCTGCACTCTGACCATTTGCTCATACATGTATCAGGCCTGAGGGGATGCTGAGCTGACAGTGAACCTGCTATGCAGTGTCCATAATCCAAATATCCTGGAGCAGGCTGCTCTGGTGAGGTATGATGGACCTCAGTTCTTATTTTACTTTATAAACTGCTTATTCAACTGTAGCTCCAACCGGAGGAAAATAAGTGTTTTTTTGTTTTTTTTTTTTAAATATTACAGTGTTCAATGTCAGCTTCATCATCACTGCAGTTCTTGCTGCTGCTAGGAATTGATCAGCCTGTCATGCCCTGCTCTCACAGGATAAGGGCTCCTCCACTCTGCACCTTGGTAGTGAGACCTCAAGGGATAAGGGGAGTTGGGTTTCTGTGTTAGCTTCCACTGTGTTTTGTACAAATCTTGGCTAGTGTTCCTCCATTTGCACTTCACAGTTAAAGAAACCCCTCACGTTTTGTGTTTTCAAGAAATCCAAGCAGACCCATCACTTGGTGCTACAGGGATGTGACTGCTGAGGGCCTGACATGGGATCCCTTTTGAACAGCCCTGGTGGCTGTGGCTTTGTCTCCCAAAGCCAAGGAGCTTTGGGGTTAGTGGATATCATGGTACATGCACACCATCAGATGCCTGCTCCAGTCGGCTGCTGCCAGCTGTCCCTGACACCAAACGTGCAGCACAGGCACCTGGCAGTGAGTATTCTGTGCCAGGACCCACATTCACTGATTCTTGCCCTGATGGTGACCTGTTATCACACGTCAGCAATCTCAGGATTAAATACAGCTTCCCACAGCAAATCCTGGGAGATTTGTCTGAGAGATTTTCCTGTAGCCTCAAGAAACTCCCTTGCTCTTTGACTTTTAATAAAGCAATTAGGGAAAAAAATTGAATTAATAATATTAAGCAGCACAGTCACTCATTTGGAAGTTAGGAAATTCCTTGAGTTTCCTTGTGCAACTGCAGCAGCCAGCCTGCATGGTTATATCCTGCTGTCATGCTGCCCTGGGGGGGTTTGCTTCTGTGTTGGGTCTGTGTGACAATGTTTTGGTAGCTGGGGGCTACAGGGGTGGCTTCTGTGAGAAGCTGCTGGAAGCTTTCCCTATGTCCAGCACTGCCAAAGTCAGACAGCTCCAAGAAGAACCCAACAGTGGCCAAAGCTGAGCCCATCAGCAACAGAGACAGCTTCTCTGCCATAACATGGTTAAGAAGGGGGAAAAGTAACTGCAGCTGGACTGGGGAGTGGGAATATGTGAAAGGAACAGCCCTACAGACACCCAGGTCAGACCAGAGGGAGGGACAGGAGTTGCTCTGGGTGCCAGAGCAGAATCCACCTGCAACCCCTGGAGGACCCCACACCAGAGCAGGGCTGTGCCCAAAGCCAGAAGAGACCCCATGGGAAGCCCATGCCAGGCAAATTTTTATATATTTTGCAAGCATTCATAGTTTAACTGAGTGGGCAGTTCTCCATGGGAGAGCAAAACTCTGCAGTGTGATTATGGTGCACAGATGATGCTTGATGACTTTCAAGTAGTTGCCAAATGGCCTGAGGTTTGTACAGTTCTGCAGATTGCTGCAAGTGTTGAAAAATGCCTTCACTACACCTCTCTCACTGCCTAACAGTCTTACTATGATAAACAACTCCAGCTTTTGCCTGAGTTTAGGAGGAGAAAGGAATAATCATCTAGAACGAAAATCTCAGCCTGAATTATAAATCCCAAGAAAATCATTAGCAAGCTGGAAAGGGGGACAACACCCTTAATAATGTATATATCTATGGTGATCCTAGGCAGAAACTATTCCTGACCTCCAAGTATCCATTTATATCAAATGTTTGCTGTTGCTTCTTCATCCACCAAATAAAGCAGCAGATTTTCACATATTGTGTTTTACAGATTAGCACTAACATAAGCATTTTGAAATTAATGCATTTTCTGTTTCTTGGCTTTTCACACCAACACCCACATGGCCCCACATGCAAAGGGAATCCCTTTATATCAGATGCACTCTATTTTCCTGGGTACAGTCAGTCTTCCTCTCTGTGTATTGCTCCATTTTTACATCTTTTCAGTATTGTGTTTAGCTCTACAATGATGTATATAAATAAACTGTGTAATTCCTTCACTATTTATTTTCACACTTTTTTTATCCTCTTCTGGGACATAAATTTCTTCTAACATTGCCCTGATAATTTAGGACCTGTTACTTTTTTTCTCCTTCCATACAGATTTGGCATCATAAAGCATGATTCCTTTCGAGCTTTTTCTAAAATAAAATAAAATAAAATAAAATAAACCCCCAAACACAAAATAAAACAACTCAATAGTGCATTAGAAATGAGGAGAAAAAGAAGCACTACGACTCACACATAAACACCATGCCTGAATGGAGTTCTCATTTGAAGATAGGAAGGTGCTTTAATGCATCTTTGATCAGAGGCATGGAGTAAATAGAGCCAGCACCTTTTCAAAAGAAAAAAAAATCCATTTAAAAATAATTAGTCTTTAGTCCTGCTACTGTTTTTTTCACATCGATAATCCAAGTGAGTGTGGAGAACGCTCACTTCTGGAACTAGCACTGAATAATCAGATCAGTCTTCATAATGCAAATACTAGAGCAGACAGCAAAAGTGAGTGCAAGATTGATATGTTTGGAAGTGTGTGATGCACTCCTGGTAGTCTGGAAGGCTTGGCTGTAATATGAAGGAAGCAAGATCAAAAGCATGACTGCTGAGCATGTTTCAGTGTTAGCAGAGCATGTCTCTGTTAGACTGCACTACGCTCTGCTAACTGTCTGGTTATTTCCCTGTGAACCTGCATTGATTTTCTTGCAGATTGCATTAGTTCCAGTCACAAAAGAAATTGTATCTGTTCTACAGCTAATGCAAACCTACACCCAGGATTTTCCTGAATGCTGCTTTTTCATGTCCAGTGTGAGAATTCAAATACATCTGTGAGTGTGCATGGCCTTATAAAATGAACATCCACATTAAAAAGGTGCCAAAGAAGTGGTAGCAGTTAGCACTGAGGGCACTTGTAAGTCCAATACTTGCTCTATTACTTATTGTCTTCTCAAACTTATGAAACATCGGAGAAACTATCCTTAAAGTTTAATTCAATCTGTAGTTATGCCTAATTGTCAAGAGTAATTAAAAGTAAATGAAATTTAAAAACCCTGAGGATTCTGTTGACATCCAGAGACATGTGACATGTATGCTGGGATGAAGCAGCCTCATCCAGATGAGACAGAGCACCACACTGAAAAGTTGGTTAAATGCCTCTTTCTGTGCTGAGCTGCTTTGCCATTTATTATCTCTGTCTTTCACCATGCCATTGTGTTGATAAGAGTTTTTTTTCACAAACTCTAGCCTTTCTTAGACATACTTTTTTATTTTTCCTTTTTCACTCCTCTCTCCCTTCTTGATTTTTTTTCCTTTTTTGCACTGCATTCTTTCCACAGGACTTGAACTGCCTTGCAATTAAGGCTGAGCAAATCTGTGATCACCCTATAAATAACCAGGTGTTGGATCTCTCTGAAGACCGTGCCTTTCCCTGCTCCTTTCACTTGCTCATGGTGTTCAGGAGAAAATGGGTTAATGCACTGCTTCTGCTATTCCCATCACTTCACAATTTGATGGTTTTTTGTATTCTGCTGAAGCAATGTGTTTTTTCTTGGGTAATACCTCGCCCTCCTTTGCACAGGGGTCTGCATTACTGTGAGGGGCTGAGCTCAGCCCAGGGGCCTGTGAGAGAATTATATGGAAATCCTTTCCAGGGGAGACCTGTCCAGGGATGGGATTTACAGAGACCTCCCAAAAGACTTGGGATTCTTAAGTGAAGCAGAGCACTCTAGGAAAAGAAGGACTTGCCCATTTTCCAGATGGCCATGTCTGACATGAAATTGCTTGTAGAATGTCACAATACAGCTGGGATTTCTTCTTCTTCTTCTTCATAGTCTTCTTCTTCTTCTTCATAGTCTTACTTTTCCTCTTAGCAGTAAAGGTGGAGAGTTTTGTCAAAATCTGGACACCTGAATGTAAGAAGGCCCCACCATTTCCCTTTGAATCCAACTCATCCCAAGGGTGAGTAGTGGCTCTCATTTGTTTCACTGTGAGTAAGGGCCAAAGAACTGGCTCAGGGTTAGTCCACAGTATCTGTGTTACAAGGTTCTAAAACTAGTTGAGAAATTTTCTCGCCAAAAAGTCTCTGAAAACTGTGAAGAGAGGATTTTAGACTCACTGCTGTATCCAAAGGATCTGATCAGGACTGAAGGCTGAGAGATACAGAGGAATAATTAATCACACGAGGCTGAGCAAGTGATGCTAATTCCAAGCAGAGCAGAATAAGTCCTTGTCTGGCAAATATTAGCTTGAAATTCCTGACCAGTTCTCATGGGAGGGAGCAACAAGGCAATGATTCAACTGTTGGATAAACAAGGAAATTCAAATCTAAGCGTGACATAAGATCCATAAATCAACCAGTGGTGCCTAAGTATTATGGCAAATAATATTTCATCTCTTGTACTAATCTGACAGCTGTGCAACTGCTTACAATGAAGAGAATGTTGCCCACAACTTTGACAGTCCTGGCTCTTTTGGTTTGAATCTAAACATTGATCCAACATGGAGCTTGGGTGAAACTTGCCAAATTTGCAAGTTTGAAAGAGAGAGAAGAAATTATTACTGGAAGATGAATAAAACACAAGGAAAATGGCACAGCACCTAATGAAGTAATTTAAATGCAGATGACAGAAAAGGTGTAAGTGAAAATTGCCGGGAATTTTTTAAAAGAAGGAAAGTTTTCCATACATCAAAACATTATGTTGTCATTCAGGGTAAGCCTTTCTGATGCCAAATTTCAAACCAGAGGGGGCTTTGTATATGTGGTTTTTGGATTTGCTTTAAGGCTGAGATGTCAACTGCTTCAGAATAGGAGGTTTAAAGTGAGTTGGCTGACAGCCTTAAGGGGAGCAGTGGGAATAGCAACTCAGTAATTGATTTGAGATGAAATATTCATATAATCCCCAGGGAAGAGGCAGCCCAATGCCCTTCTCAGCCCATATCACAGATGTCATCATTAAAGCTGGCACTGCTCAAAACACACTTTGGCTTGATTGGCATAAAAACACCATCACTTTTTTGGTTGGATTTTACCCTTTTGGGTTTTTTCTCCTTTAACCCAGAAGACCCTTCAGCATTTTGGCACGATCTGGAAAGACCTGATTCAGAAGGACTGTCTGTGTTACCACTGAAAATAAAAATGGATCCTGGAAAAACAGATGAATTGTTGCAACTCCTCTTGCAGGGGATGCTCGGCAATTAGATGGCGTTAGGCTACAGTCGGAATAAAATATTAAAGAAGCATTAAGATCATGGCTGTAACCTTACAGGCAGACACATGGCACACAGCTCTGGAAGTGCATCCATGACACATCTCAACAGGGGACTAGTAAAGAGATTTCTTTGTACCACATTACAGAGGTTCCCTAGCCTCATTTAAAGACATTGTCGTGAATTTTAAACAGTCTGGGGAGAGGACAAGGCTGTTGTGATCTTGGAGAACAAGCTAATAGCATTGTACTGTGAAAGGAGAAGAGATACACGTCATGTCCAGAATGGCCACTTGGATTTTTCTAAATTGATAATTTCTAATAACTGCTGAGTCTTACACTCTGCTCAGTGAGTGTCTCTTGGTAGCATGGATTTGTGGAAGGGGGAAGGGAGGCTCTGTTTTCTCTGAGGTATAGCTGGAGCCTCCATCGTAAGTGGGTGGAAGCTTGGTTGCTGCTGAATTCCACAAAAAGATGCTGGATGCTGGCGTTGCCCCTAACAACCGTTGCTAAGAGACTTCTGCTGGCATACAGAAGGATGGAAATCGCCTCAGATTATGGCCCTATTTATCATAGTTGTATGAATTGTCTTTTTAAGGGAATGCATGACATATAAATTTAGCGAGCACATGATACAAATGTAACACACACGTCACAAGAAGAGACTGTTCTAGCAGGATATTTGCTGCCTTATAAATAGTTGTTTCAGCCCCTACTTCCCTCTTGCTGCTTTTGTGGTTTCTCATTAAAACTTTCGTGAGAGTCTGTGAATTATAAAGCAGTGACTAACTGCTTAACAAATTGGCTTTTTATAGAAGAGTCTAGCAGGAGCTAGACAGGGGAGATGAAAAATCCTGACAGTGTCAGTGTAACATTATTATTATTATTATTATTATTATTATGTAGCAGTGAGTGACGTGTGCAGTTGGCCCCAATTCTGCTTCCAATTGCTGCTGCTTGGGAGTGGAGCAAGTCCCTCAGCATCGCCATCTGATCCAGAGGATCCAGCCCCTGACAGCCTGGATCTTAACTGGCCACAAAATGAATGGCTCCTTTTCATCATTAGATCACTTTATTAGTAAATTACTGTAGCTCTTCTGATATAATTCACTTCCTGGGGTGAAAAGGATTTATGCCAATACTTGTTTTGTGTTTAATGGATTCATTATGCTTTTCATCATAAAATTCATCAATGTTAATTGAACGGATTAGCTAAATGTAATTAGAAGAGGGATATATAAGGGGGAGGGAATGTGTCTCTATGTCTCTGCTTTCTCCTACAGCTCTTTGCTTTAACTACTGCCCAAATGTTAATTCCCCCATTTCTATTACCCTTTCCAATTTGGCTGATCAATATAGTCTCTGTGTTCATGTCAGGGCTTGTATGGTGCATTAGATTGCAAGTTAATTCAGGTCCAAAAGAAACATTATTGACCTTCTAGGGCCAGTGGTTTTGGTGGCAGTGAAGGTGTGGGTTTTTTCCCAAATGTTTTCTTTTGTAGCAGAGTTTCTTGGTTAGAAAATTATACCAGTTTATCAGAAATGACCATGCAACCTGATTATTCCCTTCTTAGTGGTGCAAAGGTTGTTAGCACATCTGATAATCACTTCCAGCCCTTGCTGGGAGAGTTTTCAGGGACAGGGTACCAGGTACAGTTGCTCAGTGGTCTGATTTTGGCTGGCTATAAGTAAATGAAGCAGTGATTAGGTTTCTGTAGCCACTTTTCCTGCAGATAAGATAATTCAAGCTGCAGCAGCTGCATGGGGAGAGGTGTCATACATGCCTCACCATTTTCTTCACATCAAGGATGCATTTATGTCACATCCGTATAGGTCAATAAACAGATACAAGGGAATTTCTGCCGCGGGATGTTAAAGTAATGGAGCTTCCATCCTCACAGAACATTAATGCTTCTAAATAGGCTAAACCTGGTTGTTTCAAACCTCAATTACATTTACTAGAAGATAAGAAGGTAGATCTCAGATCAATCCTTGCAAGGCAGAGAATACAGATGAAAAGACCCTTGGGCTACGTTCAGTAATGAAATTAAGTGCTTGAAATGGAACTGTTGCAAGTGCCAGAGCAGTGAGACCTCCTTTGCATTAGGAATGTTAAGATACTTCTGAACTGAAAGTTTTTAAAGCTTAACTGTGCAGAGCTTTCACAATCACCTGTGGGCTGAGCTTCAGAGGGAGCTCTGTCAGGCCAGTGCATGTCACAGTAGGAGAGGCTGATCCAGCATCCAGCATCCAGCATCCGTGTCCTCGGGAGACCCAGCATCCCCACGTCGGGTGAGGGTGCCTGGGGCACAAGGCTGTTTGAGGCTGTCTGCACTGAATCCCTTCTTGTCTGCTGGGCTGGCTGGGGAGCTGGCATGTGTCACAGGAGTGGGGCCACAGGCAGTGGCAGAGCTGTCAGTGCTGTGGGAGGCTGTGGAGCGTGTCTGCACTGCAAGTTTCCCACCACACCAGTGGGGGATAGTTTGATCTAAGCAAAATGGGACCACCCTGGATTCCTCTGATGCACATATCACACTGCAGCAGAAAGGTGACATCCTGCCTCTGGTGGCCTTAGCTGGACAATGTGTCCTGTCTTTCTCCCATCCCTTCAAATGCATGTGCAGGGATGGCTGGGGAATATGATGTGGAGTTTGTCTACAGGGAAGTGTTAACCTGCACCTGTATTTGATTTCAAATACACATTTATAACTTCTTCCATTTTCCACCTTTACAATAGTTATGTTATTTTCCATAGGAAGCATGAGCATGATATTTTGTATGAGAACTGCTCTGATGTGGACAATCAGGCATGTTTTTGTTATCAAATATGAGCAATAATCTCATAAAAAAAAAAGTTCTGGTGTTGTAATCTTCCTTTTAACATGCAGGCAGTTATGATGAGAAGCTCTGTTTGCAGCCATCCATGCTTCTTGGCCTCTGAAAACACCCCAAGGTGGTTTTGGGGAGACTTTCCCTCGTGGGAACTGGAGCAGCCATCCGTCTTAATACAGGGGCTCAGCTGAAACTCGTCATTGCAGGTGAGAGCAGGAGACAGGTGTGGCACAGAGAAGACACACCGAGGTGATACAATGACTTGGGTTTGCTGGGGAGCCCCCAGATGTGCTGTGAAATAGTGATTTCTGCATGTGCAGCATGGCTTGTGTTTGGAACAAGGGCTGGATTTGTCCCAAGTCTTCCAGGGGCAAGATGTGGCAGCTGCCTCCCCAGCAGGCCAGGAGGAATCAAACGGCTCCAGTGGGGAGAAAGACACTGAATAATTATTTGAGTAATAAGTTAAGTGAAAGGGTTAAGTATCTTTCCAAGTCACCTTTCCCTGCTAGCTGTGAAAATACCACCCTGAAAATCAGCTGCTTATTCCTCACCAAGTGATAAATCCTAGAACCTCACAGAACCAAATGTTATCACCCTTCAAACTTACATGTTTTCCCAGGGATATCACAGGGGTCTGCACTCATGTTTCTGCCTATGAACCCCCACGTGCAGCGTTCTCCCCAGCCCAGCTCAGCCTCTCCCTGCTTCTGGGCGTGCAGGCTGAGAAGGGAGGATGCTTTTAACCATGGGAGGGCAGGGCCCGCAGAGGGAGCTGTGGGAACGCTTTCCCAGAGGGATGCTCGGCTCTGAGCCAGGAGAGCACCCAGGTCCTCCCGCTGATGTCCCTGCAGAAACAACGCGTGTCCTGCACCTGCAGCTTTGCCTTCCCAGAGCAGCAAATCCCTCTGCAGAGCCCAGCCTTGATGCTGCTGCTGTGAGTGTGGGGCCAACCTGCCTGGAGAAACCACAGGGACTGTCCCTACTCAAAGGCAGGAGCAAGATTTGCCCTTGAATGCCGCTTCACCTGCACTGCTTTTTGGGAGCCTGTTGCTCACCTGTGAAATGAGTGACTAATTATAAGACCTTCAGAAGGAATTAGATTAAAACACTATTAGCACTTCTGTCTGGTGCCTGGCTGCATGTGTCCACAGGGAGCAGGTCCTGCAGTGTCTCCCAGCAGTGATGGGCACTTGTGTCACTGTGTGGGGACACTGTGGGGTGACCCACAGTGGATTATGGCCAACACATGCAAACACAGATGTACAGCAGTGAGGGAGCTCCCTGACCAAGCTGGGGCAAGTGGCTTCACCCCCAGGTGCTTGTTTCATCGAGTGTAAAACCAGAAATACAGAAAAACCAGAAGGCTATTTGCCTTCTTTGAAAAGGGTAGTGAGTTTCCTTGTTGAACAGAGCTGTGCAAGAGGACATTATTTACATTCCAGATCTGTTTATGGGAACTTTTAATTTAATATTTCGTTGCTGATGTTCAGCAATGGACTTTTTTCAGCCTGTCTTGTAAGATCTATTATCAGTGTTCACTGGACCAGAACAAAGAGAGAAACTGATGTCTTTTATTGCTTGATCTATACACAGTTTGCTACTTGGGAGAATAAAATGTTCTATGCTTATTGAGAATCTGCATTATTGAGAATTGTATCAATGCTTGTTTCGTGTTTATTGACATTGCATTTAGACTGGCTATTTGACTGCCATGTTGCATTTGATCAAGCTTAACTTTGTTTCTAGGTCACAGAAATCTCTGCCCTCATAAAAGGTAAAGGGAGGAATTCCTATTTTAAATACAAAATAATTAAGTTTAAAATTTTTTGGAGATATGCACATTGATGCATACAAGTCTTGATATCTGCCCAGTCCACTGGGGAGTCATTTTGACTTTGAAGTGCAGAATTGTGTTCATATTTAATAACCATTTCTTTTTAAAGTGAGGCTTAATGGAAGTTTGTTGGTAATTATTCTGCCTCATTGATAAAGATCCCAAATACACAAGAGTTTCAAATTATTTCACAGCTGATTTATATGCACAAAACATAATTAGAATCATGTAATTTCCTTGCTAGTTTGGTTCTCATTTGAATATAGAAAGATGTCACTAAGAAAAACTTTCATACTTTCTTGTTTGACTGACACTGAAAAATCAAATATCAATTGCAACCAAAACAACCATGTATAAAATGCTGCACACTATTACTGAATACTATCGAAATACTGCTTTGAAGGCAGAATTATAAATTGCCTCATGGGTGCTTTTAATGTTCTCCCTACTATATATTATCAGGGATCTTCACAAATGTCAGTTTTATAAACAACTGTATGAGAAGATGCTTTTACCACCATTTTACAGATGAGGAGCTGTAGTACATGAGATTTTAAGGTCAAAAATGCCCACTCAATTTAGCTACATTATTGGAAACACCTAGAACTTGATATTTCAAAGCATTACAAAACAGAGTATATAGTTGAAATGCTACCAAGACAGACTTCAGTATTATTCCAGACCTAATTCCAGGATTTTTTTTCTTGATTTTTAGCCTGGGAAAAGGTGAGAGCTGCAGATTGAGGTGCCTGTGTGACAGAGGAAAGGGCAGAGCCCAGGGTGTCCAACAATACCTGACCAAGAAAACATCAGTGAGAATGTGTGCCATGGTCAGAAAAAAATATGCTTAGAGAAAATTGGGGGGTTTGTGGGAAAGAGACGATGTAGAGGAATTTCCACATTTGGAAGGGAGCTGAGGGAATATGTAAGTGGCTGAAGTAGCCATTGGTGACATTTTCAGATTAATATCTTTTGCATTGGGAGCTGACACTTTTTGTTTGGCAATTTTTCAGCATTACTAGCAAAGTTAAAGTCCAAGCTTATACCGAAATAGTGACTGGTACATTCAGGGGAAGGAAGTGTTTTAATTACCAGAGAGCAGAACTTTCCAGTGACTTGTGTTTCCATCCTGGCATCCCAATTTTGAGCTTCTGTAAGATAGTAGCCCTTGTTCAATTCTCTATTTAAGTGTCTGCACTTGTGTGAAGCCTAAGCTCACTTCTTTGTCTTCCTGCCACATTTTTTGCACATTTCCCAGACCCAGCAAATCTGTGGACATCACCTTCCTAAGTTACTCAGCCACAATGCATTGCCAGCAATTGGCTGTCCTGCATCCCAAATGAAGCAACAATCCTTCAGGGAAAATAAAAAGAAAATACATGATCGTATAATGAAAGACTGTTTCATAATATATAAGTACCAGGTGTGGGATTGAGCCTGCCTAATTTAAGGTCCCAATTTGTATCTATTATTAAGTGCCTAGCAACTCAGTCCCTGGGAGGTGGGGCTGAGAATCCTGGTGCTACTGTGTGACAAAGAGAGGAAGGTGCCTTTGGACATCTCCAGAGGGAGGTGCAGGCTGGTGCAATTGGGTGTCTGGGGTGGGCTGGTGTTGGAGCCAACTTCTGTTGGAGAAGTTCAGCTTCTCACCCCTGCATTTGATGTTGGATGTTTCTCTGGGTAGTTTACTCTTTGGAGTCCCTGGCTTGGGCTCTGGTTTGGACATAGATACAGCACTCCTGGGCATACAGATGTCCAGAGCTGGGCTGAGGATTCCTGGAGAAGAGAAGGCATCAAGGAGACCTTGGAGCACCTTCCAGGACCTGATGGAGATCTACAAGGGAGTTGGAGAGGGGCTTTTGGGAATGGCATGAAGTGACAGGACAAGGGGAATGGTTTTAAACTGAAAGAGGATTGGATAACTTTAAACTGAGAGAGGGCAGGTTTAGATTAGATACTAGCAATAAATTTATTATTATGAGAGTGTTGAGGCCCTGGCACAGGTTGCCCAGTGAAGCTGTGGATGCCCCATCCCTGGAAGTTTTCATGCCAGCTTGGACAGGGCTTAGGGCAACCTGGGATAGTGGAATATTCCCTGCCCATGGCAGTGGGGCTTGGAACTAGATTATTTTAAAAGGTGCCTTCTAACCCAATTCTGTTTTGTAATTGTATTCCTTATTCTGTGATTCTCTGATGCACTGCTAGAAGGCACTCTGAAATCCCACATGGATTATGCTCTCCCCACAGAGGTACATCTTCTGTTTCCCAATTCCTGGGCGTGGGGAGTCAGCCAATCTGCTGCAGCTGCTCAGCCTGGGAGAGGACGTCCAAACAGTTTACAAAAGACATCATTAAAAACCACAAGAAAGCAGGGGTTTGTGATAAGAAAACTGACAGGATCTAAATTAAACTGTATATGCAAGAGGCTGTGCATTTGTTTATAAAACATGTTCTTACTCAGAGAGAAGGAAAGATCTCGATACATCTCAGTCTGTGTCTCTTGTCCTGATGTGCATGGGTCAGACCGTGTATAGTGAGTCCTCAGCAATGACCCCTTCCCTGTGACATTTGCCTCTTCTTACAGGTGGATGGAATTAATTTTTCAATCTCTATCTACTGTGCACCCATTCTGTCTATACAGAGCCTGTTGAATTGTTGTGGATTCTGTTGTACAGCCTGTTTGACAGCTCAGATCAGATCTGAACCACAGACAAAGTAAAATTGAATTCTTCCTCCTGAATTTCCCCTTTCTTATTTTTCTACAGGTCTCAATTGTATTCAAGTTGTGCTTTTACCAAGTACCATACAGAGTTCAACACCACACGTATGTTAACTGCACTTCAAATCACTGACAAATGAAGCATCATATGAGAAAAGGTTCATTTAAATTCTGTGTTACAATGGAGCGACAGATCCATACAGTTAAAATCATGAGTAATTTTCCTTCCCTAATGGTATTGCCTTAAAAACCATATCAACAGAAAGGTTGTTTTTTCTTGAGTTTGGGGTTTTTAATTTTATGTTTTTCATATGCATTTTGGAATTCCCCATTTGAAAGCTTATTCCTCAAGAACAAAGTTTGGAAAGTTTAATTCCATTCTTTCTGGTTCTGAAAAAGATGAGGCACAAAGCTGAAGGGCACAGATTATATGTCTAAAGTACAGGGAATTCTATCCTGCTGTATATTTCACCAAAGAAAATATCTTATATAAGCTGTCTATAGTCCATGTTCTGTTTATCCCATCGTGTTTCCTAATAGACTGTATGGAGCTGTCTCAGCTGTGTCAGAGGCAGGAGAGCTCTCAGCTCCATAATGAACTTTGGTCTACCACATATTTTACCTCAAACCTGGTTCACCAGCCCATTCTTCTTCAGTTACTGAAATCAGCATTTTCTATCATGTTCATCACTCAATAGCACTTCAACAAGACCTGATTGTCTAATGTGACCTCTGAAGCTTTTGGAAAGTCCTTGACAACCTCAAATGCTGTACAAAGCAAAAACAAAAAGAAAAAAAAAAAAGGGTGGGGCAATTGTTCACCCCTTCCATGATAAGTGAGGTAAAAAAGAGCAGAGAAGATCAGTAACAAATTGTTTAGCATTTGCCAGCATATGACTTAGGGTCCCAGTCTTGCCAAGCTCATAAGCATCTCTCACGTGCCACTGAGTTAGTACAGAGGCTTTACTTATATAATTGCATCAGTGTTTTGACTTGAAAGAGACAGGACCCTCTTCTCTGTACAAGGGGAAAATTGCCTTGCAATCAGACAACTTCCTAATGTCACCCCATCAACCAATAAATGAGTTTTATGGTAGAGTCACAGTGTTTGAAGCCTTTGGCCATGTTTCTTTAGAAAGCACTGTGACCCAACAGCAGCAGGTTTGTGAAGTGAAACAGTTGGTGCCAAGGACCTCTCTTTTGCACCAATTTCCCGGCATTTATCCAGGCAAACTTTAACCACATCCCATAAACTGTCCCATAAATCCCAATTTTCAATCATTGTTTGGAGCACATTAGCTGTGCTCCTGCAGTGCTTCTGCATCATATTTCAGTTGGGGTTTACCTGGAAGGAACCTAGATCATGTGCTTCAAGACTTTGTGAGGTGAACCACACATCAATTGAGACAAACCAGAAGATTCAGCCCAAAAGAGCATTCTCCATGTGAAATAACACATATACACTCCTTGTTGGCAAGGTGCAGTGGTTGGTCTGGGCAGAGAGGACTGGCTCCACGTTTGTGCTCTCTGGTAGAGCTGCAAGGGTTGTGTTCCTTTCATTTGGCAATACCTGTGCTGCTGGTCCTCAGGCTGGCTGGGGAGGCTGCAGGCTCCTCCTCTGGATCTGTCACGAGTTCAGTGGTTCACAGCCTCACAGATGAGAGTTGATAGAGCAAAGCACCACTAATCAACAGGGCTTGCCCCACAGGTCTCACTGAGAATAAGGTCACTCAGGGACTTAGAAGCCCCAGTATGGGCTAGAAATGAACAGGGAGTCAAATCAAATGTGGGAGAAACAACCTCAGTCAGCTGTCCCAACTGATAAAGCCCATGAGCTTCATCCTCTGCTCTGGCTGTGACACTGGCCATGTAGTCAGCCAAAGGGTATAAGACATGAACTGATAAAGACCAAGGTCACCGTGGATCACTTGTTTGTTGGAAACACCTTCAGGCTGCTGTGAAGTTTCAGCTCATGCAATCTTGGATTAACATCTCTCTATATCCACTCCAGATGTTGTGTAGGGCTTAGCACTGCCATACAGTTTTGAATAGTCTTTGTGGTCCTTCAAGTGGTGTGGTTTCAAGAGACTTCCTAGGCTTTTTGCATTCCTGAGTAAAATTCACTGGCTGGTGGAAAGAGGTTTGCTGTAATCTGGTTTACAAATATGTTTTTCCCCTGATCATACTGTAAATGAATGGACTTTTGTCAGGGTTTTATAGGAGTATGAGTCTTAAAGTTATGGACATTTACGATTATTAAGGACAGGGTTTGCAAGATGAACCCTACAAGATGCAGCACTGGGACAAACTAAGAGTCATATGAAATGAACATTCTGAGTTTGGGACTAATTTTGCAGATCAGAGCTATGCAGTGATTTTCCCAAAATAAAAGGAGAAGGCTGATTATTGCAGGGCAGCTTTGCTACACCCAAGGTGGATACATTCTCACAGATGTGATCGGACCAGTTTTAAGATGCCCTTTATGATATTAGACCCAACTCCACAATCTCAGTTGCCTCAACAACTTAAGATCTTGTGAATGCTTCTGGATCATCTCGTTATGAACTCAGTGGGGTTTAATAACCTTTTGCCCCACAGCAATCCTGAGTGAGCCCAGAGTTATTTTTAATCACACGTGGTGCCTCTCATTTCAAGTGATCCATGCAGCCCCAAAGATCAGCAGGCATCAGTCATCCACAAACCACTCACATACCATATGAAACATGTAGCTCGTGACCTCCTGCTCCCTGAAGAATGGTCGATATTAAAAGCAGTCCCACAATATTCAGTGGCTCAGGCAGAGGTCAGATCAGACTGGCCCTCGTTAATGCACTGTGTCATTATTTCTTTAGTGACCTCATCAGTCCTCTAAGAATTATCTTTCTTTAAAAGATGCCATGTCTGCCTCCTTATGAATAAAACTGTCTGGATGAGATTTGATCTCACATGTTCCCATATCTAAGAGAGAGGCAGTATCATGGAACAGGCAGTTTGACCCCTTTAACTCAGGGGGATTTTAGCTCTGAAACTTAATGACACTTTTCTACCTGTCCTTTAAGAGAGAAATATGGTCATTCTGGGACTGCGGGTTTCCAAGAAGTGTGTAAGGGCTTCACCAGTAAATGTACATGTTCAAAAATGCTAAAAATGTGTCTGCAAGCATTTGAGATGAGATTCAAGAGCAGATGGTCCTTGAGAACAAGGGATTGGCAGCTGCGTCACCAAGTCCTTGAGTTCAGTGTGTTGCAGCAAGAGTAAGTGATTTTCACTCAGCTCATATTATTCATCGGAGAGTGTGTATGTGTGTGCTTTTAAATAAAACATGATTATGTTTCTTTGGCTTAGTTTTTTGCATACTGTAAAGCTGAGTATCTTTCATCAGTTGGTTTGGCTTTCAGACTTTGGCATTTTAACTAAACGAAATAAATATTCTCAAACTTTCTTAAACATATATGCAAAAATGCTGAAAAAGTTAAATTTGCCATAAATGCCATATTTCCACAGAGAGCCAAGCTACCATTTTAATTGTGCTATCATACATTTCAAGCTGTTTATTACACATATACATTATAAGGGAAGATCACTGTAGGAAGGAAATTAGTTGGGGGGGTTAGGTCTGTTTGTTTGCCATGTTCTATTTGTTTGGGGTTTATATTTTTGCTTATTTTCATTGTTTTCTTTGCAACAGCAAGACATTTATGTCTATAAAAGTGAATCTTATATTCTCTGGGGCTTTTGGAAAAAAAAACCAAATGCTGTAAGATTTGCAGTACAATGATGGAAGCTGGCAGTTCCCAAATAGTATGAAATTAGTTTAGTTTAGTCTCATTCTTCTGTATCTCCTACTCACCTACTGCCCTCCCTGAGAGTCAAGAATTATCTGTGGTTTTTTTTCCTAGTTTTCCTCTGACACTTTTGCTCTCCAGTTGACAAATGCAATCAAAATATAGAGCAGAGCAGATCTGGTAAATTAAGGTACTAAAGATGAGAGCTGATCCCAGAAAACAGACAGAATACTGTGTGGTTTTCAGACAAAACCCACTGAAGGTCACACATGACTTTTCAGCCAGTATTGCCAGATTGTCAGAGACAAGCTGTGGTTGTGGGAGAGGAAGCAAATTGTCTTACATTTCTGTCACTGTATGATTTGGATTTCCCCCCCAAGAAGCTGTCTGGAGTTTTTAATTACTGCTGATTACCTATTCACAAGAGAGGTTCTTCACAGAAACACACATCTTCATGCCCTCTCCTACAATACATAGATTGTGAAGAAGTAATTGCACAAAACAGCTGCTTCCTATTTCCTCCAGGCTGGATGCTCTTGGGGAGCTACTTGGTGCAGCCCCCTCTGATCATATCACTCCAGTGGATCTGAGCACAGCTCTGCCCCTCACCTCCCTAGAGACCAGGACATTTTGCAATTCTTTATGTTCAGATCAACCTCTGCTCTGCTAGTGGTCAGCAATTTCCTCTTGCAAATCTTCAAGGATACTCTAAGAGGTCCATGAACCTTGGGTGTGACTAGCAGGGCCCCAGTGGTTGGTTACTGGCTTCTCCTTCATATCCTGAAGGGGTGGTCTTGCTCCTCTGAGATGCCTTGGAGGCAAAATTTAGAGAGAGAGGTCTCCAGGGAAATCCCAAGTTTTGTTTCATGCCACTGGAAGTGACTCTGAGCTTTCTGCTCATGTTACCCAAAGATTCTGCAATTATAGTATCTCTATACAGAGGTAAGACAACAACCTTGAAGAGAAAAATCCCCATGTGGGCAGCTTTAAGGCAAAGGCAGCTTGAGGAACCAATAATGAGGTGCTGCTTCTGTGTTTGGGATGGAAACTGCTGGGTAAATAGAGCACTGTGAGCCGCAGATAGATCCAATGTGAGACCCATCATGTCATATATTTAATCAGGTTTGCTCATGGAAAGTGGCTTGATGATTTGGAGGAATGTTTTGTACACTGCAAATGTTAAATGACCCTTGATAAATAAAGAAAACATATTAACAGGCTGCTCTGAAAGCAATCAGCCTTAATTACCTCAAAATACAGGGTTTGCCAGACTACAAAAACCTGTTATTTATTTTAAAAGTTTTGAAAACATCTGCAAGCTAAATATATTTCAGTGTGTATTTTTGTATTAACATGTCCATGTATGTGGTGATTATTCAAGGATAATGGACTTCTGCTGCTCATTTCTGCTACTTCTTATCCTTTTTTGGCTATGGTTGCATTTTCTGACTGTGGCAGTTCAATATCAGCAAAATGCATAATTTTTCTCTGCATTTTTGAGCTTTTGAAGGAAGATTTGTTCTCACCCTCCCAAAACAAAATCCTCACCCACAAGCTGCATGAGAATCCTTTGATGTCTGGTTATTCAGTATAAATATACAGAATTCTAGATCTCAACCCTTCCCCATTTGCCAGCCCAGGCACTAGTTCTCCCATCTAATAAAACTGCAAGAGGTTAGAGTTGAATGCCACATCTAATCATTGATCAGCCAATAATGAATTGCATACATTATGTTAACACACTCATCCTTTTATCTCACCGTGAGCATCTTTTATTTTTTCTTAGAAAGGGTTGGGGAAATTCAGCAGACTTTTTGTTGGTGTTATCAAGGGTAAGGAGTGGAATTACTTCAGCTTTTTGATAAAACAACCCAAATGCTGCCTTTTCCAGCTGCAGGATTTGCGTACACAAAATGAGGATGCCTGTCTGATGGCTCATGCTGAGTGTAGCATTGCATGCAGTCATTAGTGATAAAAATCTTTCTAATTCAGGTGTTCAATTTTAAGAAACTGTGCTGGCTAGTATCAAATAACACAAGGCAGGAATGGCTGCATTTTGTTGACAAGAGACTGGCTGCAGTGCAGATCTACTGCTGCGAGAGCACCCTCATTAGACGTAGCTCAACTGTGCTGCACCCCCCTCCAAAATCCAGTGGTGCCATTTCCACCCTTATGTGCCATTTATCCAGTATTCAGAACCCTGGAGATCTCACGGGAATAGCTAAATGTGTTGTCAAGCCTTATCTTTTTTCCTCTGTGTTGTTGTTGTTGTTGTTGTTTTTGTGAATGAGAAACCTTTTGTTCGTTCTTAAGGGTGCACAAGGTAAGGAAGAAATAGCCACTGGTGCCATTTCCACCCTCTTCCCTTCCGATGGCAAATACTTTGCCTGCAATTGCACACCCCTTGTGTCTCCTGCATGTGTTTGGTTAGCACTGTCAGTCCCAAGAAGCAGGTCAAGGAGAGCATTGAGAGCTTGGCCGGCTGCTGCTCCAGGTCAGTGGAGGCCACACGACTCCTGGCTCCCCTTATTTACCCATCCTGAGCTCCCGTCTAACTGGATTAAGTGATCCAATCCATCGTGTTTGTGGTAATCTCACTGAAGCAATTGATTGAGAAAGAGTAGATTAATGCAGTCCTGTGAGCCCAACTTCACTCTGACTCATGATACGGACACTTGCTCCACGGCTGTGGCCAAGACCTTTTTGATACAGGGGTATTAAGGCTTGATCCCTACTCTTCCCAATCACTGGAGAGATCTCCAGGTTGACAGGGATCATTGGTCTTCACTCACCTGCCACGGCTGGTCACCAAGATGCAGAGGTTGAAATATGTATCTATTTTATAAACAAGTCACAATATACTAAAGACAAGGATAATCACACCTTAATTCTAATCTTGAATACCCTGATAATACCTCAAGGTAATAAATTCCTTCATTTTTACCCGTTTTCCCCTAAATGCCTTTAACACTATTTATTAACCTGCAAATAGATGAAATCATTTACAAAACCCAAGGATGACAACACAGGTGCAAAGCTGATAAGAACAGGTGGAAAGAAATAAAAGACCATGACCATGCACTTAGATTGTGGCTAGTGGCTTCACTTCTGCTTCATTAGTTCTCTTGGTGGTCTGTCATCTTGTGGTTGCATTTACTGGAAAAAGCCTTGGACTAGTGTACCCCATTTGACTGTATATCATATATTTGATTATATAGTCTGATTCCATCACTGTGATGTATTTAGGTTTGATTCTACTTCACCTCACTCAGGGCACTCTTGTCCTTCCCTTCACCCAGATACCACCACTTTGGTTTTGCTCATGTCCCTTGAGCATTGGCCCAGCGGTTCAGGACACTTTAAAATTAGACATCTAATTCTGGGGTATTCACCCTTCTGTCTCCTTATAGTTGATGAAAAGTAGTAGGTGTCTTCAACAGGTGGTTCATGTCATCCCAAAATTGGCATCTAAAATAAGATAAGTGGCCTCTGGACACCCATGGCTAGAAGAAAACACAGTGTGAGGTGACTAATTTGCAATTAGACATCTGATTTTGACATGCCTTAAGTCGCATGAGAAAAATTCTTCCATTAATTTTAAGTCAGGTGGGCCTAGCTCACACCTTCAGGCTGGACTTGGGAAAGCTGTTTCTGTGATGTTTGAAGTCTTTTCTGAGCGTATTAGGATTTGGGCTTTTTTAGAACCAGATGATGACAGTCACTTTCTTTTGGATGGAGTTAGAAGGTTTGTGGACTTGCCCCTCTGTCCCACTGCAGTTGAGGAGCAGAGGTGAGGATCTGGAAGGTTGGTCAGGGTCCCATATAAAGGCAGAATGAACTGTGGGGTCCTTGTGTGCTGTGAGGGGCTCCTTTCTGCCCCACTGCATTTGTAGGGCCAGATGGCTTAATGCCACTCTGTGCTGGCAGCGGAGATCAACTCCACCATCACTGGAGAAGCAGTTTGCTGGGTGCCCCTGGGCCACCATCAGAGGCTGTGAACTTCCTACCCGGTCAGCAGCGATGACAACTTAAGTGAGCAGCAGCTGTACCTGGCTGCTGAGCCTGAGCTCAGGTGACTGCAGAGAATGAATCCCGACAGCGAGAGCGCATCGCGTGCCACTGATTATTCACTGTGTGCAGCAGAACAGGTGGGCTGCTGTCAAGCGGAAGGACAAGTGCTTTATCCCCTCAGAGGCTGGAATCCAAATCATTACAGCAGTACAGGGTTTTCTGAGACCTCTTGAGTGGTTCAGAATTGGGGAATACATAGATCCTTTGCACCCCTGATGCTTCATCCAGTGCAGAACACAGCCAAGGCTTGGTGCTGTCCCAGGGAAGCAACAGCAGTGTCCAGGCAGGCAGCAGCACAGCTGGTCTCTACTGCCTTTCCTATCTTCTCACCTCTTGTACAGAAAACCCTGCACAGCATGCAAGTACATACTTTTTTATCAATTGCAAGAGGTGAAAATGTTATGATTGAGGCCTGGTGGCTTGCACAAAAGAAAGCCTGCCAGGGTTTAAAAATGCAATGAATTTTAATGAATTTCTTGTCCCACTGTTTAACTTTCATGTGTTGACAGCAACCAGGAGAAACTGTTAAAGGTGCGGTTAATGGCAATTGTCAAATTGTAACTTAAATGGGAAAAGCAGAGTGGGTCAATAAAAATAAATAAGAAGTATGGCCCCCTAGGTGGGATGGAAAAGCCATTGCTTTTGTTAGTCAGAAAATAACCCATTTCTCCCCCAGTATACAAGGGTGTTTCATTCTGTAGAAAAACACAGGTGAGGTAGTAGTGAAGTGACTTGGCCTAAGACTGCTTATTGTGCTGTGCACCCCAGGAACTGCATAAACCCAAACTGCTGCAAAACAAACAGCAAAGGGGGCTCTCCTGGTTGCAGTTCTGAGTGCTGCTACCCACTATCTCCTGAGTGGAACATGCCCCAGACAGGAGCAGCCTTTCTCTGCAAACCTCTGATTAGCCCTCTATGACTTCTCCCAGAAATTCACATTTCCCAGTAGTACTCAGCTTCTTCTTCCTGGCCAGCTGCTCTGGTGACACCACCGGAGTCTTCTCTAGTTAGAGCTTCCACAGTCATGGTTCAAAACTTCACCTGCACCCCAGGCTTTGCCTCTACCAACCCTGCACCTGCCCAAGGAAAGATGCTGGTTCATCACTCCCTGGGTACCAGGGTGAACTTCCCAAGTCCTTTTAACTCCTCGGTGCAGACAGATTTGAACTGTGGCCTTTAAAGGTCAAAGGCTACAGCCTGACACCATTGTATTCTCTAAATTCCACTTCATTTGATCTGTTTATATGGCCACTGTTTTCCACATCATTGACAAGGCACTGGGTGGGTGATTTATCACAGGGCTGACAGTTATAGACCCTAATGTGTATAAATAGCTCCTGTTTTTTAAGGTAATCAATGGAAAAATGACTCTCGAAGTATGAAAGGTTACAAATAAATGTATCTGTTCCTGCTTTTTGCAGACAGGAGGGGTGAAGGTCTTCACTGGAAACAACCACAGAAAGCATTTGTATCATGGGCTGCCCATGAGCCAAGACTCAGCTTGTACAGGGGAGCAGCAGCTCTGTTTGTGACACAAGGGCTGCCTTTCTGTGCCAGGCTTTATTTTGCCATCACAAACAGCTCTGCTGTGCAGTTGTGCTGCCCTCACAGGATAAGGTCTGAAACACCTGCAGGTGTATGAGGCACCCACATCTGTGGGGCAGAGCCAGAAAGCCCCGGGTCCACCATGGGTGCTTACAGGGAGGAATGAGGGTGTGGATCATCCAGCAGTCAATACATTTTCTTCCTAAGCTAAATGTTGCAGGTGAACCCTTGTGCTTGTCAGCCATGGAAGGACTTAACAGCTCTAAAATGGTTTAATTTTTTATCTATTTCCTTTTGAATCACTTGCAGAGTAACTTTTTGAAATAGGTTTCAGTTTAGTGACATAGCATAAGAAAAGTATGGTGTGAGGTTCATTTTAAATGATGCATGCTCAGTAGGTCCCTATTTTATGAGAAACAAATCAGTACTGTACTTCCATTCCTCTTTGTTGCACTGTTTGTGATTTTGCAAACCTTTTGCTTCTCTTCAACACTCTTTCAATCCCAAAAATTCTCTATTTTATTTCCTCCATTTTGTGGAAGTCCTGCTAAACCTTTGATCATCTCTCTCTTGTCTGTCTCTCTTCTCTATTTTTTCAAGACAAAGTCATCAGAACAACACATAATCTTCAAAATAAGGGTGCCCAGAGTTTTCTACAGTAGAATAATGAAGCCTGTGTTTTATTCTCAACCCTTTCTCTTGGGTTTCCTAACATTCATTTTGTCTTTCTCACCACCATTTAGTATGACCCAGTGCTTTTGGAAAACTATCCAGTGTCTCCAGCACCTATCTTATGACTGCTATCAGCAGCATTGCATACATATAGGTAGGTTTATTTTCTCCTCCACAACTCTCTTTGCACTAGTGGGTACTGAATACCATCTGCCATTTTACTGCTATATAATTCAGTGCCCTGAGATCCTCCCATAGCCCCTCTTGCTCTGGAATTGGCTCTCCTGGATGATTTGTGTCACCGGTGAGTTGTGCCTGTCCTTTCTGAGGTTGGGTAGGAGCAGCTTAAGGGATAGCAGAGATGCAAGAAGAGACCCTGCTGTTTCAGTGAGTTTGGCCTCCATCCTTCCCCAGCTCTCTGTGTAAGAGGCTGGAGATTCCACAGGGGCCAGTGGAGGCTTTCTTAATCCTTGGAACAAAGAAAGGAAAGAGGGACACTGACAGCACATGGGTTGAAATGGGAGTTGTTCCATATTGCATGCACACCACAGGCTTTTATATGGCCTCATTAAAGTCAACGGGAGCTTGCTATCTGTTTCAGCAGGGGCAGCATCAAGATATAAAAACATTGCACACTGTTTAGGTGATGGTTTTGCCTGAGCACTGGCTGATCCTTGCTGTGACCTGGACTAGGCGTGAGTTATCACTTGAATCATAGAATCAAAGGATAGTTTGTGTTGGAAGGGACTTTAAAGACCACCTTGGTCCAACACCCCTGCCATGGGCAGGGACACCTTCCACTATACCAGGTTACTCAAAGCCCTGCTCAAACTGGCCTTGAACAGTTCCAGGGATGGGGCATCAGCAACCTCTCTGGTCAGCCTGTTTCAATGTCTCACCACTCTCACCGCAAAGAATTTTTTCCTAGTATCCAATATAAATCAACCCTTTTTCAGTTAAAAGCCATTAATCCTTGTCCTATCATCACACATCCTTGTCCAAAGCTCTCTTGTAGTCCCTTTTGGTACTGGAAGGTGCTCTTAAGCTAGCCCTGGAGCCTTTTCTTCTCTGGGCTGAACAACACCCTTGCTCAGCCTATCTTCCCAGGAAAGGTGCTTCAGCCCTCTGATCATCTTTGTGGCCTTCTGTTTTTCACGAGGGAAACTAGAAACTGAGAGTAACACAGAGATTTCAAAGATCATGACTGTCTCTCATCTGGTCATGTGTGTGTGAGTATAGGGAATGAGAAGCAGATGAAGGAGTTCTTGGCAATCTGTCCTGTGTGACATCCCATGTCAAAAGACCTCTGTGTCTGTCTGAATTTCTCTTTTCTTCAATCTTGCAACTTCACAGTGAGCTGGGAGTCTGCCAGGAAGGTTGTGAGCTAAGTAGGTGACAGTGAGACACAATTGCAGAAACTGTAATAAGCAGTATTGATTTTGAATAAACACGTGAGTAATATTGACTTGAAGGAGCTCTCTCTTAACAAGTGGAAGGACTGACTGAATCCAAAGGGTAGAAAAGTGTAAGGTCCCTCTCTGGAGCTGGGTAAGGCAGATTTTAGTCAGAGATGTGAAATCAAGGTCTGTTTCCATCATCCTTCTTCTCAGTCCTGTTGGCAGATAAGAACTACAGGCTTTGTAATTGAATGAAAAATCAAAAAAAAAAGTTTTAGATGCATTGGTAGAGGAAGAGGGACAGTGAACAGAGCAATGTGAGCTATTGGTGAACAAATCATGGTTCAGAAGAGGTGGCCATCTGAATGATACTGAAATGTTAAAGGGAAAAAGAAATTTTAGATGCAGGAAAAAATAAAAAGAGCTCACAGTGAGGCCATAATGCTTATAAGTAACTAAAAATAAAATTAAACCCAAACTTAAAAACAAACACTATCTCCCCTACTGTTTTAGATCCACGCTCTCAGGTCCCCTCAGGATAAATGGAGATATGGCATGGACTCAGTGGACTTTGAATTGGGCTCACAACTCAGGAGTTAATAGCACTGAAATCAGTCAAGTGAGACACAATGAAAAATTATCATGTTGCCATTATTGCTTTAACTAAAGCAGAAGTGCCTTAACACTTCCCATGTCTTGATGAGCAGGTTCCAGTTCTTTGCTTTAAGGATTCAACTCTCAGCTCTGAGACTTGCTTGGGATGCCTCTCTGTCCAGGCAGGCAGCCATAGAAAGGTTTCTGCCCTGGGTACTGCTGCAAAATTACTTTGGACCGTTCATGCAAGACTCAAAGATCACCATGGACACATGGACCTCAACACTGGACCCCAAGACCTTGAAATCCCATGGATATGTGGATTATATTATGAGCAGTAATGCCACAGATGCCTGGCACAGAAGTAAAGAGTTTGAGCTCCTTTGCATGAAATTACACAGAAAGGAAAAGTAGGGCATCTGGGAGGCAAAACCCCATTTCTTATAACTCCCTGGTTGTTTTTTCTGTATGGCAGCAAGAAAGCTGCTGTATGCAACAGGGGTCTGCTGAAATGAGGGCATCCCTTCTGCACATGCATATTCAAAGACTAAAGAGAAAGCTTTGAAATGTTTTCAGAAAAGGGGTCAATTATGTAGATTTTACATGGCTTGTTATTAAGGCCAAAACTCACATCGTTTTCACAAGGGCTGGAGGATACCAAGGCAAAGATGTAAGGGCTGGAGTCCAGATTTGCCTGGAAGAAGGGAGGGAGAATCAAAACATTTTTAATTATATCCTCTCAAGAAAGGGCTTGTGGCGCTAGGAATTCATCCCAGGAGGGTAATTTCAAGGCTACAAGTTGTAATATATATTATTGCTGGTCTAAGCAGGAGCAGGGAGGAACTCCAGCTGTGGCACCTTTGGTACCTTTTTGCAAGGGACTCTAGTTGTAAGTTAAACGACCTATTTTGGGGAATCTGATATCCTTCCCCCAGCCTGGCTGAAGTCTTCAGCACCAATAATAACTTGAAAGAAAATTAGTCAACAATGATTTCTACAGAATTGACAAACGCTCTGATGAATTTTATTACAAAGGCTCTCAAGGAAACTAGAGGCATTTGGTGAAAGGCAAAGTATTGTGCCAGATTAATCATATATTGATTAAAAAAACTGGCCAGAACAAGAAAACAGAGCAGGTATGACTAGTTAGTTATTACAATGCCAAAGACATAACAAAAGGCTATCAGAAGGAACATAGTAACCATCTTTTCATGCATAAATAAAAGGTTTCATTTAGAGGAATTAAGACTATTATATTCTTTATCGAATAAAAACTCCAGAAGTATTGCTTTTCTCAATATCGTACACATTCAGAGGTTATTAGAAGGTTACTGAAAATATGATGCCTTGAAGGAAAGAAAGAGCTGGGTTTTATAGTGTCCTGCCCAGTGTTGGATGTATTTCTTGAATCTAGGAAGAAGGGTTGGGTCTTGGTGTTGGAAAAGTGGTTTTGTGTTCAGTTTACACAGTGCAAAAAATGAGAATGGAGAATAAGTGGGAGCAATCAACACTTTCTAACTGGACCAAAACCTCACAGTAGGTACAACGTTACATTTGGATAGCAGCAAAAATTTAAAATCCCAACAGAGCAGCTTGCTGTTCCACAGCTGATCAAAATTGTTCACATAAAACCATTTTTCAATGCAAAAAACATTTCAGCTAACGATTTAAAGATTCTGAATAAGTATCACTTCCCATGAGAAAATACCCAGTTTTCTCAAAAAGCTAAAACATTTGGGCACAGATAGTAATTTTCAGAGGAAATTGTAGGATCTTATGATGTACACAGCTTTCATCAGAGGGAAAAACATTTTCTGATCAGCTTTGTAGGCCCTACTATTCCTGATTTCTTAGTATGAATCAGCTCTGAGTAAGGAAATGATAGGATATTGGTATAACACTTTTCTTCTAGAGATGTCAAAACATTTTTCCAAAGGCACTGATGTCTCTTCACCATAGGAAGACTGAGGAGAAGGAGGAGAGCTGAAGGAGGTTCTTAAAGCCAGTGTGAGGAATGAGACCCGCACATCCCAGCTCCCCATGCAAGTGCCCTTTCCAGTAAATTGTGGAGTATGCTATTATCAAATGAAAACCTCTGACTTGACTTTTCAGAGTTGGCAAAAAAGAGGCAATGAATAGTCACAATTAGAAAGCTAACTCTGACTTTTTCTAAAGAGGAAAAATATAGGACTGCCCATTTATCTCCAAACTGAATCGAAGACTGTAGAACTCCATGTGAGCATTGTTATTTTCCTTTATCAGCAAGGCATTGTTTTGTTGCATGAAATCTGTATGTTCAATAGATTTGATTTTCCAAGCAGCTGGGTTATCTTGCACTGTGAAGACTCTCTCTTAATCTCAATTGCTGTGCTTTTCTCAGTGCCGTTCCCAGCTGCTCAGAAATGAACACAGTGCTTTCATCTGTCTTTTCGTGCTCTTATTAGGTGTGACAGTCTGAACAATACCTGTATGTAGAAAAATATGAAGGTTTTAATTTTTTTTAATGGGATTGTCAAAAATTATGGGTGAAAATGTGTTGCTTTTAAATAATGGAAGCTCTGCCACACTAATGATGTATTTCTTTAACGGGATGGGATTTTTTTTCTGTTTGCTCTAGCACATAATTGCAGCCAATCCTTATTTATCCACAGGAGACTAGGGAACAGAAAAGAGCTGAAATATGCAGAGTTGGGCCATAGGTGCTTTCCAAGTGAAGGTGATACACAATTAGGATTAATGTATGTATCTGATCATTTGGCTTCTGGCAAACATCTTTTGAGATGCTAGACTGTGGATCCGCCACATTTTTTCCTGTCCTCATAAGCCCTTTTTCAATAAAGAAACCTTCTTCATGCCATGAGGCAGCCATGATTTTAGAGAACACCTATTGGCATGACTGAAGTACCAACACAATAGGAGAGAAAAGGGGAGCAAAATCCTTGGGAGGATGGGATGTTTCAGTGAAAGACTCTGCTCTGAAACCAAACAGTATTCAATGCCATAAGCAAGCGTTTAGAAAACCAAGCTGGAAATGCCTGAAAAATAGTGTCAGCCTTGCAGCTATCCTGGAGGCAGAGCAACTGCAATGGGAGACACAGATCCTTCTGAAAGGTTTCAATATGCGATGTGTTGTCATTTCTGATTGAGTTTGCACCTTTCCTTCAAGGAACTGTTTCATAACCCAGCCCCTGTAAAGGCAGGACCAAGGGTTTTGCTGTCCAGAAAGGGCCAAACATGCTAAATCTTCAGATATGATAAAGTGGTGGCCATACACAGACTTGACCCAGACATTTTTCTCCTTGAAGCCCTGAGGAAGAGAGCAAAGGGAAGAAGGCTTTGCCAGGAAGCAATGTGTTCAGGAGGGAGGATGGAGAATTAGATTTGCAAAGGTGTCCACATTTGCATTTCCTACCAATAGTTACAGCATGCAAAGCAAGTTCCCTTTTGGAGATTTTTCTGGGCTGCACTCTTGCCAGTGGCTCAACAGAACAGGCTGCACTTAAACCAGAGTGAGTGAGAAGTCACCACACACCCAGCTCAGCCAGCCCAGCTATAGGAGTGCTGTCCTGGGGGCCAGAAAGGCTTTGCCCTGTTGCTCTAAATCCAGCAGATCCAAGGCAGAGCTCTGAGAAACTTAGCACCAGTAAAAAGAGGATGTTCTCTTCTCTGGACCACAATTACACTCCTGTCATTGTAACAAAATGTGTGAAACAAGGAAATAGTGACAGAATGTACATTTGCTCTGGAAATGTCACCATCAGGTCTTAAGTTAATGTTATTTGGATTAGAGAGGGCTGTTCACATCAGCTGGAAATGTGGCCAACAAACACAAGACACAAAGACAAGTAGGTATGAAGCTAGCCTGCATACTATTGACTTTTAAATATTTTCCTATTTTCTTACTGCAACTGTATTGATGAAATATATGCTCAGCACACAGCCACTGTGGGCTTTTCCAGTGTCCAGCCAATGATACTGAAACTTTGGATACCCGAGGCTACAATGAGGACTGTTAAACATTTTTCTTTACTATGTGAAACTCAAGAAAGCAGCTGATCAACACAATAGCCTATTCTGCATTCTTAAAGGCTTATTGGTAAGGGTTTGATCTACAGCCCAACCCTCCTGGGTTGGGCAGCCCAGGGCAAAAGAGGCCTTTGTGTAATGTACTTTACTGAAGTTTCTTAACAAAATAGATTACCAGCAAAAGTGTTATTTTGCTAGCCCAAATGGCCTAAGGACTTTGCCTACATAAGAAAAACTGATTTAAAAAAAAAACCACAAGCAAGCAAAGAACAAAATGCAGTAAGTTACTTCTCACCAGTGATCTGGAAAATGACACTGCAAGCAGAAACAGGAGTCCTGCATTAGACTTTCTCTAGCAGCAGATCAAAGTCTTCCCCTTCTCGTGGGTGTTTGCTCTTTCTGCTGTAACTTACTGCTCTTCACAGGGCAGATAATACGAACCTCATTAATTCAGTTTTACTTTTTTTTTTTTTACCTTGCATATTTTTTTCTTTCAGCTGGGGTTCTTCTTCTAATCCAACATCTCCCAGATGAATGGGCACCCAAATTTTGGGGACTGGGAACAGATTTGGTTTTCAACAGCATGAGGATGAGGAAGGACAGGAGCTCCTTCACTTGCTACTGCTGGATAAATCATCCCCTGACATTCAGAGACTGCATGTCTGACGCTGGTGCTTAGAGGCTGCAGTGCTACAAGATGAGCTTTCCTTGGAGTTTTACCTCCCAGATGGTTACCACCAGTGGGTAATAAACCCAGTGATGTTTCTAAGTGACCTTTTAAAGTGAAAATCACTTAATTGTCTATAGGAAAGTGATTTAGAGAAAAAATATATATATTCTGTACATTTTTTCAAAGCACAAGATGTTAAGGATGTTTTTGAAGTGCATTAAAATGTAAAAAAAATTCCTCCAATAGATTTCCAAACCTGTGTGAGGTCCTGCAGGAATTAAAAAGTGTCTTGAGGTGAAATTATGGCCACTCAGTAATGGTCAGCTCTGGCAGCCAAACCCACCCTAAAGACCAACTGGCTTAGGTCTATGTCTATGATGCAGACATGAAGCATCTGCCACGCAAGAGCCAAGCAGTGGTCAGGGGCTACCCAGGTAAGGGTGTTGAGCACAGGGGAACTCACTCCCCCCTTTCCACAGTTAGCCACAGATGTAGCTGGTACTGGTGGGGATGCCCCATTAGCATGTTAAGTAGGACTATAAGGAGCAGCTAGCTGGTGATTTTTAGTGATGAGGGGAGGAAAAAGGATCTAAAAATGTATTTGTGCCTGGCAGGGTTGATCCGCAAAACTAATCCTTTGCAGTTCTTTTGCATCTTCCATCTGTGATTTCACGGTTAATTGACTTATCCATGCAGTGTTCCTCTGAGGTATAGATTATCTCCACTTTCATAGTGATAAACCCGAGTGCATAGGGGTTTGAGATGCAACTTGTCCTAAACTGTCGAGGGATTACAGGGCAGAGAGCAGAGCAAACCTGGGTCCCTCCTTTGCACCCTCGAGGTGGGTTCCCTTTTCCCATGGACACTCACAGCAAGTCATGCTCCACATGGCAACGAGCCACCACACTGCACCCAGTGCCTTTTACCATTGCCCAAAAACTTCAGCAAGGATTTGTGGGTCTGTCCAGAGCATGAAGTGCGGAGCTGCTCTTGTGCCACACGTGTGAGCCCTGAGGTACAAGTCAGGCCAGTGCTCATGGACAAATGCCACAGCCCCATGATGTGGTTGGGTTTAATTTTAGCTGTCCCAGCGTCAATACCCACACAGCAGCACTGGCCACATTGATTGCGCTGATGCTTTGAAGATCAATGTTTGTAACAGCCCTGGCTACAGCTCTTTGGGGTGATCAAAGCTCCATCCTCCACTCCCAAGGCTGAGCTTCATCCCTCTGGAAGCTGTGGGTGACCTCCATCTGTTACATGCTTTGGGTTACACCTGCATAACTCCTGAAAGGACTCAGAGAAGACAAGCATCAGCTGCTTTTGGATCAATAGCAGACAAGCTCCATGCCATGGGTTTCTTTCCTTGACTAAATTAACCGGCCCTTTAACCATTTCTTTGCACAATGATGCTACCTTTGAAATTGTTTTTAGTAAGCAAAGTGTGATAAAAATGGAAGGAGAGCTAAGAAGTGGTCATATTGTTACAAACACAGTAGCAGAAAAAAAAGCAGGTGAGAAAACATTTTACAGGAAATTCAGAGGAAATTTAGGTGCCTAGCAGTCATTACATCCAGGTGATGCTAGGACTTCACTGTAATGTTAATTAACTGTTTAATTTATTGAACTTTGCAAAGTTTATTGAACCTTTGCAAATATCCCAAATAAAGGTTTTGGGCAGATTTCAGGCTTTTGCCACATGTTACAGAGCTACCATTATTTTTAATATTCATCTCAATCATCACAGTGATTGCTTTTCTCATTGCATGTAAGGTATTTTAGATGGGCAATCAGGGTGTTAGAATAATGAGCAGAAACCTTAATGAGATGCTGTCATCCTTATTTCTGCCAGGATTGTGGCACAAAAGCACACAAAAAACTGCATTTTTCTTAGGCAGTAAGGGCACATGTCACCTTTTCCTAGCAGGGGTCAAGGGAACCGAGCCTTAGAAGTGAGAGTTCATTCCACTTGCTATACAGAAATTATAATGGACCAGCTAAACTGGAGCCAGTCACACTGTAGATACTTGAAGCTGGCTGAGACGAATCCCAACTCTGACCTGTCTTGGTGAGTTTTCTTGTTGTTTTCAGATAAAGACTGGGGTCCCTGAATTTTGACAGCTTCTAATAGTGCCATGTAATCCAGCATTGGCTATTAATTCAAATGAGGCTTTTATGCGAGTGGGGATTGTTGCTCAGGCTGAAAACAGGCTGATGATATATATTCATTATATGTAGAAGCTCTCCTGTGCCTTGCTGGGGAGGCTGTGCTGGCATCTTTATATTTTTATTGACATCCTGGGAGATGCATAAATGTCCCATTAGCCCCTGCCCCAAGGAGCTGAATCTCGGAATTTCACGAAAGGGTTTGAGAGGACCAAGAGTTTGAATGAGCTGAATGGACCTCTGATTTTCTTTAGCTCTTGTCTTCTTTCCAGTGTCAGTGAAACCTTGGTCAGGAGCAACCACAGCTGGAACATGCAGTGGCCATAGGGGCCTTGCAGCACAAAGAGGACGGTGACCCAAGGAGGGGCTCACAGGCAGCTGCTGAAGGAGCCATGGGCATAGCTAGAAATATCCACTACAACATAAGGCAACGTGCAACATCATCTTGTCTTTGGGGGAGTGATGAGAGCCCCAGTTGAGATGAAAGGGAAGGGATGTCTGGCTCCTACCCCAGGAGGCAAATCTAAGGGACAATGATGACTCTGAGTTTCAAACAGTTCTCTGGTTCTAGAATGTGGGATCCATTAGGGATGAACAAACTAATATAAAAATACTTAAAATTAAAAATGTAGGATTAATCACAAAGTAAAATGGTATCACATATTTCCCTTGGTCCTGTGCTCTGGCATCTGATTATGTTCTGTGAAGCACTCCATCAAATAAGGGGAGTGCAGGATCTACCTCAGACTGTCATCCAGGGGATCCTCTGGCTTACAGGATGTTTTACATGCAGAAATACCTCTTGAGACCTGCAAAATTCTGCCCCAGCCTTCACCCTCATGGGATCCAACTGCACATACAATTTGGAGAAGAGATGGTCTCTGGTGGCTCTTTTCAGTTGGGTTTCTGATTTGCATCAAAACTAAGCCAACCTTTAAAGATCGAAGAATCTCTGCACAAAATAATATTATATAGGACTCCTTTTGGGCAACCCCAGATTATTATTATTATTATTATTATTATTATTATTATTATTATTATTATTACTATTTTGCACTTTCTCAACCCCTCTCTTACCCTTGCCCCTGTCTTCATTTTTTGGTTCATGCCGACCCCTTCTGTTCATTCCCTTCTTTTCTTCTCTCCCTCAGGCCAAAATATCACATGCCAGGATTTGCACACCTGTAACAATATTACACTTCACAAAAATGGCTGTTTTTCTCTTAATGCCTTGTCTGCCCTGTGAGAGCTGGTCTTCTCTTCCAACACACACCAAGTTGTGTCCAGAGAGCATCAAGCATATTTATGAGCATTTGCAGAGTATTTAGGAGTCACTTTGCATCAGAGGTTGTATTTTTACAGACATGAGGTGGCTATAATCAGGTTTCTAACTGAGAGCATAATAGCTGTGCTTTAGCAGAGTTGTAGCTTTGGGAAATGGTGTTTAATTAGACAGAGATATTGACAGGGATGGGATTGGAGTCCTTTACGTTGGAAAAACAGCGTCTCTTACCCTGTTCTGTTGATTTCTTCTTGCAAACCAAATGCAAACACTCAGTGTTTGTTGCTTTCTACATCATGCCCCGTTTGAATGCTTACTGAAGTGGATGAATATATCATCTGACTGTAGAAACTGCATTCATAAACCTAATGCTCTAGTGAAAGGCTTTGTGTGTGTTTTGACTGTATACGCCCAGAACAGCAAATATACTGAGCAGCAAAAGGAGAATATAGCTCAGTTGCTATTTAGGGAAGGAAACCCCTTCATATTTCTAGCACATGTTTTGTCAGAAGATTAGGAAGGATGCTCAGCCTTGTGGTTGTACCTGCTGGGAGCCAGGACTGCCAGAGCACATTTTCTCTGCTGGGGCAGAGATTTTGCACAGCAATTCTCAATTTGAGTCTGTGAGCCCCATCTCTACAACTCCCATTTTTCATCTGTAGGTGCTCAAAGCATCTATAGATCCTCCCAGTGAGCCAGGAGAGAAGCAAGAAAAAAGAAAGTAGACAGAGCCTTGCCCAAGCCACTGAGCCAGAGCCTGATCCTGGGAGTCTGTTTCTTCATACACAGCAGCCCCCATCTCTGCTGAGGTGGTTTATTTGTGTGGTAGAGAGGCAGCTTTTCCTTCCTAAACTGCCACACTGGCTTAACAGGAATCATGATCACAATGGCTGAGATCATTGATGTGTCATAGAGATAAATGCCTTTCTGTTATTGGAGGAGGATTGACAGACCCTGATGGTCCTGCCAAGCAGGGCAGGGTGCTGAACTGGCTTTGCAGTAACCCAGTCTTCTCAGACTTGTACAATGACCTATGGTCCTCAGATACAACTTTCTTATGTCTGCCATCCAGATTTGGAAGGCAGCTAAGTCAGTCTTATTAATACCTCGAGACTTTAATATTCATCATACTGCTTTTGCTTTTGTGGAAAAAATGCAGGTCATTAGAGCCTTAAAGATGAACTCCAGTAAAATAGCTCGTGCTTCTAGCCCTTACTGGAATTGGTGCCATGGTAGGGGTAAGTGGCAAATTATTTTGAAAGCACTTATGCACATGCTGCATCAGTGGAGCAGCTTGCAAAGAGCAGGGGTGTGTCCCCTCTTCACCTCCTCAGAGGCAAGTCCCCCTCCCTCTGAACACCCAGAGCAGATCTCAAAGGACTGCACTGGCAATCTTGGAGAGGAAAATCTTTCTCCATTTTGAAAATACGCCCTACAACCAGCAACAAATAAACACAGCTCCAGTTCCTCAGTGCTGCCAAAGCAACACACCCAGTACAGCACTGTTCCTCCCCTTGCATCACCAATAAAGCTGCCAGCTGATCTGTGTCTCCATCCCTGGTGCCTTGGCATGCCACCAAGCAGGAAACACACAGATAAGCTTTTGGGATCCCAACAGCTTTTGCAGGGCTGCTAAGCTCAAAAAAGAGCCTAGTGCCTTGCCACTGGCTAGTAAAAAGAGCACATTTCACTCTTAAAATAATTGCTAAGAATCTGGCTTTTCTGAGAACAAAGCTTTATATTTGCCAGGAGATTGCTTCAGGATGAGATCTGATACATCACATTTTTTTAACCTTGTTTATAACTTCATCTACAGCTAAAGAGGAGACTGAAGAAGAAGTGCCATCCCAGAGAGGATGCACCCAGCCACCAGCACAACCCACAGTCTGTGCCAGGCTGCATCCTCCTGGCACCTCTGGAGGTGGGAGTCCCCAGGCTGACAGTGCTGTGAGCTGCACCCACATGCACCCACTTCTTCCCCTGTGCTACCCCAGCAAGTGCTGTTCTCACTTTCCTTTGTCATCCTCTAGAAATAAAAAAAAAATCTACTTGTTTATCACCAGGAGGTGCTGAATCTTCCTAAACAGCCTGAGCAGTAGCAGGTGAGACTAACCACCATGTCCAGCACCTTTGCTTTTTAAAAAATATGTCATAAAATAAAGCACACAAAATTATTGATAGTTTGGGGTTTGGAGTAGTTAGATCACTTTTTTTTACTGCTCACCATTTAGGGGAAAAGGAAAGAAGAAAGGAATTCCAGGACATTTTCAGGCATATATTTTTCCTGAATGAATAAATGAAAGTTAGATTGATTGATTAACTCATTTCTTTTCTGCAGCACAGGGAATTAATTGTTTAAAGCAGATATTTTTAATGGGGGGGAAGAAAGCCCTAAAAGGGACTGCATCTTGCAGAGTATGAGCAAATCTTTTCCTTTTTTAGACAACCCATGAAAAGTTTGCTTTCATGAAAAGCAAAGGAAACCTGGAGAAGCAGTGATGAGAGAAACACAGTAGCAATGATATCCAAACCATTTGGAAGCAAATGTTGTGCTTATGGGAAATATGCAACAAAAAAAAAAAAAAAAAACAAAACAAAAAAAAAACAGCATGAAAGGCACTCCGAGTGTTAAATATTCATTAGTATTCCCCGCACCGCCTGTTCTAAATATAAGATACGTTTCAGCACAGCCCTGGTTTGTGCCTGGGATGTTTTCCCCTCCCTTACGGGATGCTGTAGCCATTCAGCTGGCAGGGCGTTCCCATGGCAACACGGCGATGCTACCTTTTGTTAGATGACTGAAATGACCAGTGCCGAGGTCGGCCAGGGGCACACATGCAGGGCAGGCTGTGCTGCCTCGGCATCCATTGTCCCTGTCACGAGCAGGTCTGGAGGAGGTGGCAACTTTTTGCATCACAGAGCAGTGGGAACTGGGTCCAAATCTAAATTCCCTCCGTTTTTTCAGGGCTGGTGCAGGCAGCTCAACTTGGCTTTGTGCTGGCATCCCCACACCAAAGGTTAGGAAGTGTTCAGCTTACAGAATTTTATCCCAGTCTGGATGCACTCACAAAGGGTGAATAGGAGAAAAACTGAGTGGTCAAATACCACAGAGTTCAGCTGTTTCAAGGACCCTCAGCCAGTAGTCAGACAGTGACCATAAGGATTTTTGGGGCCATTTTTCCTACTACTGGGCATGCAGGGTAAGATTCAGCTCCAGAATCAGGCAGCTAAATTCAGCCATTTACATCTACTTGGCTAAATATCAGCAGAATCTCTTTTTCTGATCCATGGAGGTTTGTCAAGGTAGTCAGCAGAGCCTAGGAAGAGATGGATCTCCAAGGCTGAATCCAGGTAGGACATACCAGGTTCCAGGCAGGCATCTGCCTTGGTCTGCTGTCTAGGGTCCAGCAGACATGTAAATTATGACCATATAAGAGGGGATTGCAAGGTTTCTCACTCCCATAACTAGTTAAGTAGTCAAGGGTGATCATATTCCCATCTTCTAGGATACGGTGGCTTGAATCCAGGACAGGATGAACCTCTGCAACACCTGTGTGAACCAAACAAGTTGGTCCCTTCTTCTGCAGATGGAGAACCTGAGATATGCTGGGTGTAGCTGCCCAGGATCTGAGTCAAATTCTGGTCCCCTCTCCAGACGAGGATGCAAGCGTTCACATGCTCCTTTTGCTTCTGCAGTGCCTTTGATCTGAAATCACAGGAGCAGAGGCTGTAGAACGGGTCTGCAGTAATTTGAGCATTGCTGTGAGTTGCAGTCCAGCTGAGGAATGAGGTATCAGGCCATGGCACATGCTTTTGTGGCACTGCACCCCCAGCTAGAGCAACCAAAGCTCTCACTTTAAAGTGAAAAGAAATTTCCTTGGCTCCCAGAGTTGTAAAATTACTGCTCTGAATGTGAAAGGAGGGGTTGCAAGCAGTCTGGAGCACACTGAGTGTTCATCCTGCTCCTGTAGCACAAGGAGGGCACGTGGGTGGCTGCACAGGCTAAAGCAGTGTCTGCCTAGATAATAGTACAGCTCAAGTCTGACCAGGTGCCTGGAGTTTGAGAGGAGGATGATGTGATGCACAATACCCATCCACCTGCTGATGCTCCAAATCTTAAAGGAAATTGCCAGGGTTTCCAAGGAGCCAAGACAAAGCCACACACAGACAGAAACACACTTGGATCCCACTGGGGAAGGTGGATGTGAGCAGACCTTACTGTCACACACACCACCTCAGCTGTGGCTCCTGGTTGTGCCATGCAGGAGTTGACAACTTGCCCAGAGACCCAGAACATTCTTAGGATGCAGCTGGAGGTCGCAGCTTCCACTCTTGGATAGGGAGACTCACTGCTGGCTCACAGCCATGGGTCCTGCTCAAACAGCACCATACTCTTTCCCATTCCTGCTCATCCTGCTGAGCTGGGCTCTGCTCTGACTCATGCAGTATCAGCACAATTCCCAATCCATTCAGATCAGAGAGGCTGTGAGTGCTGCTGAACCAGAAAGGCCCCAGCTTGCTTTTCTGGTCCCAGACTGAATTACTCTTTTGGACTTTAGAAGAAATGCCTTTTTTTTTTTTTTTTTTTTTTGCTTGTAAACAGAGATTACACAGGGAAGCTCATGAGGCACTGTGGTGTAGCCTAGTTCAAAGCAAAGCTGAGCTTTAAGAGAACTGGGTGTTCATACACTGCCATGGGTACATCATCCATATTATCATATTGCATTAAATCTTGAGTACCTCACCTGACATCTCCAAAATACCCAAAAGCTCCTCTTCCTTTACATTCCTCTTGAGGCCATGGACAGTCAAATTTCCCTGACAATTTGGACAAGATGATGCTTCACAGATGCACAGGGTCTGGCCCAGTGTTGTACAGCAGAAAAATCACAACAGCCTTGTCTTACTGGAGCCTGGAATTCCTGCTGCCATTTATTTGAAGTCTTATTAAAGTCTTGTAAATACCAATAGCAAAACACATTTATATACAACCAGGAAGAAATAGATGAGCCTGCCAGCATTCTACAGTCTCTTTAGCTCTGGAAAACTTATCTCTGCCTTCAGTATGATATGGTCAGATTTGTTCTTGTTTGATAAGGACCTGAATTTGGCTGAGAACAGTTAATTATATTTGAAATTAATATTAATCACTGTAGGGGGCACCTCCCCCCCACCCCCTTTTTTACACCATAAAGAATAATAAGAAAAATGGCCTTAAACTGCAATATCTACATGGTCAAAAGGAATGGAAGAGATAGAGAAGAAAAGGGGTGGGGGGGGGTGAACACCCTCATATGTGTTACTGTCTGGGAGCACTTCTGCTGGGGCTTGAAGGGTAGGAACTTCATCTGTCCCTAGGTTCATCCCAGGCTTTGCACCCTGGGATGCCATGAACCAACCATGACACCACCATGAGCATTTTCCACTGCACCTTCTCCTTCTCAGTGTAGCCTTCAGGAGCCTGGGCTGGGCATGAAGGATACATGGGGTCAGAGATGGTCCCTGGTCTGAGCACCCAATCACTTAGAGAAGGAACTGGTCTCTCTTTTTGGTTTTGCAGGAGCCTCAGTGACTGGTTTGGACCAGAAAGAAGAGATTTGGATGGTGAAAGCTAATTGAGGTGAATCCCTATCATCATCCAGAGAACGTGGTATTTTTCAGGAGTTAACCACATCCAGCTCAGTGTGTTAATCACAGTGACTGTCCCTAAGCATGTAGCTTTGGAGCCTAAGGGTTGGTGTTAAAGGGCATTGGAAATTTCCACCTGTAATATGCTCCAACCAGCCAGACAGTGGTTTTTCTAACACTGAAAATCGACTTCTGGTGGTGTGACAGGGTTTTTAATTTTGCTTTTGGCCAGCAATTGGTGCTGGTATGTGGAAGGTTACCCCTGGGCTGAGAAAGGGGATTCCTTTTTGTGTTTGTGTTAGGAAGTGGGGTGGCCCCCAGGGGAGCTGACCTTCGGAGCAGTGATGGGCAGCCGTGCTCATTTCAAAAGGGCATTTCAAAAGGGTTTTGCTTTGGACTGGTCTGGTCCTGTGGCAGAACACCGGTGTGTCTGTAGGTGTTAAGCTGATTTTTTAGTTGGATTTTTCTCTGAAAGAGCTTAAGTCCTAGCATCACTTCACGATGGAAAACAAAATGCATAAAGCAGGAGCAATCAGGGAATTTTCCACAGAGGCACGCTCTGTTCTGAATTAAAATGCTAATAGAAATGCGTTCAGGGAGTATCTTTTGCTGACCAACTTTGCAGGAGTATATTCCTTTTGTTTAGTGCGCTTTTCTTTCTTTCTCTCCCTGAATTCCCGGCTGACAATTGACAGGAACTCCCTTTCAGCGTGGGTTTGGTCACTCGCTGACTGTAAACGCTCCCAGCAGAAAATGCTCCAACTGTTGGCGTTCCCCGAGCAGGGAAAACCTCCTGGGCTGAGGCTTGGAATGAGGATTACACCCTTTTAAGTCAGTACCGGGGAATCCACGATCTTCCACGGTGACGAAGTTTTCTCGGTGCTTTCCCGGCTAGCAGGGAGAGCGGAGGAGCATCAGCCTCGCGTCGGTGGAGCAGCCCCAGCGGCACAATAGGCAGAGCAGAGCAGGGCAGGGCAGGGCAGGGCAGGGCAGGGCAGGGTCCCGCACCTTCTTCCCTCCCTCCCTGCATCCCTCTGTCCCTCCCTGCCCGGCGCTGCCGCCGAGCGGGTCCCCGCGGCTGGGCTGGGATCGCCCGTCCTGCGCTGAATGCATTACGTAAGGCAGGGATCGTTTGTGAGCCGCGATGGTACAAACATAGCTGCGGGCAGATTATGCACAGAGAGCGAGAGAGGAGGCAGAGGGAGGAAGGTCTGTGCGGGAGCGGAGCTCCACGGGGATTGCTGAGGAGCGGGAGTTGGCGGGTTGGCAGCTGGAGGAGCTCCCGCGAAGGGTGTCCCTGACATGCTCTTGTTCGTGTGGGATGCCTGAGACGGGCACGAGGTGCTAAGTTGGGGAACGAGGATTGGCATGAGGATCGGACCAAAATGGAAGGGCTTCTGTCTCCGATGAGGACGAAGGTAGGGAAAGATGTTAATGTCTTTTGAAGCTCAATTTACCCGACGAGGGGAAGGGGAGTTGCGGGGCTAGCTCTGTGAATAGGGGGCTTGCCGGGCTTTTGTCTCTTTTCTTTTCTGTCTCTTTTCTTTCATTCTTTCATATTTTTCAAAACTATGCTCGTGAATGTAACTTGGCAGAGGAGCGACAGCAGTTGCCTCCAAGAGGGGAGTAACGCATCACTCTTCCTCGACAGAGATGACCTTTGTAAATGAGTTCGCCTTTTGGAGTAGACAGCCATATTTTTGTTAGAATTTCCAGTTGGAGGCTCTCATTGTGTCTGTGTGTCTGTGCGCGCTCCCCGGGGAGCCAGCCGGGGAAAGCATACCTGCGGCACAGGGACGGATGGGGACGCCGGGCTGCCCCAGCGTGGTGTTCTCGGCAGCAAGGGGGGCACGGACGAGCAAAGTGCGTGATTTTGTGCCCAAATACCCTGCCAGGGTGGGAGACCTCTTGTTGTGGACCCAGACCAGAAAGCTGTAACACAGAGTGAGTGTGAAGACTAAGGAATTGCTGCACTTATCTGCTGCCTTCTCACACTCTCAACTCTCTTTAAAGGTTTGACAGTAATCCCCATTATTTAAGAAACTTGAATTCCAGCAGGGAAAAGACAGAGAAAAAACAGTGATGGTTTAGTTTGTAAAATTTCTTCCCATGCCATTATTTCTTCATGGTCCTGGGGGATAGACTGAATCTTGATTGCCTTTTATTTAGTCACTGCCTCCATCCCATGTGGTAACTGCCTTGGGTAAATCCTTCTGATTTCAGTCCATCACCACATTCGATCCAACTCTGTTGTATTGTATCTCAAGACTGGAAGAATTAGAATTCAGTGGCAACTCTTGCTGGCAGCAGGGTGTCTTTGTATGTCTTAGATGCAAACAGTTTTGAAGGGGCAGTCAGACAAGGGTTGCTTTCTATAAATGCCAGACTTGAAAAAATTCTGAGAAATTGTCTGGTGCATCCCCCGTGCTGAAGCAGATCAGCTAGTATGGTCTCGTCAATTACATCCCTGCCATCCACTATCCTAAATTAAAGGCTCTTCAATGATTCAAAGTCTTTTCAATATTAAAACCAAGAAAAGTGATTTAAATAAAAATAATTTGCCAGCAAATGTCTGCTCTGCAATTCTCCAGGGGAGTAATTTTTTTCCACTTTAATTCAGGTTTTTTTGTCTTGAACAGTAAGTTGATAATTTAAAAAAGAACCTGCCAACTTCATATAGCTCTCCATTACCAAGAACAATGCTATGGGCAATTTTTAGAATGAAAGATTTATAAGGGATTATAGACCCAGTCATTCATATCTCTCATTACTGAGGAATACATACATTAATGTTAGGCTTTGTAAGGTACTTCTCAGTATTGTTATTTTTTAAATCAGATAATAGAGGACACCCCTAGCAGCTGCCCAACATGACCATCTCATTTCCATTATTAGAAAACATAACTTTCGTTGCTTTAGCTGATGTTTCCATTCTGCTCCTCTGACCAGGCTTGAAACAACTGCTGGAGGCAGTCTCTCCCAGGACTGGTGTGCTCTCAGCCTGGTGTGTGGATTACAGTCAGACGTGTGTAGTATCAGCACCTGCAGCATGTGTGAAGCTATAAAAATGACAGAGTAGAGTAAGGGAAGTGGTCCAGGACTGGGTATTCTGTTTGTTCATCTGACCTGCTTCGTAGCTGGAATGTAAATCTTAATAATACTATCCATAAAGTGTAATCTCAATTGCCACTATCAGGTAATTTATTAATTCTAAAGAAGAGTATGCTTGGGAATGTAGACATGATCCTTTGGATCACAATCTGCCCTAGTATTAGAGAAAGGGAGAGATTCTCACCTCCTTTGTGCATGAGAAAAGCTTCTCAAGCCAAAGAAATGTGATTTTAAATCAGCTATTGCAATGATGTAAGATCAACAAGATTCTCTGGAAGATCCAGATCCTGACGTTGGTGTTACGTTGATGTTAATCTGGAGTAGCTCCATGGCAGCTGATGGAGATATTCAAATAGACTCTGTGAAATAAAGGTCAGGATTTGCCCCTTACATCTTTACCTTTTAGAGAAATAACAATGCATACATCACTTGAATAGATTTGAAAACAAATCTTGTTTCCAAGATGCTTCATGGCTGGCAGTGGCTCCCTGCTCCCTGCCAGAAAATCAAGTGTAAAATCTATTAACTCCCCAAATACAACGTTAATATGTGATGACTACACAAAAAAGCTTGACAGCAGCGAGGCCGCCAACATGCTGAGACCCCTGCCTGTCACACTCCCTGATACTGCTTCATTTTTCCTCCTCTATTCCCCCGTCTGTCTGATCCCATCTGTTGTCACTTGTTTTACACTAAGGCTGAAACTGTTGGGGGCTAGGTAGAAGTGGTTTTTGTCCTTTGATTTGTACAGTGACAGGAAGGACAGTGGGCTTCTGGTCATTTCTGGCAGAACCACCTGGAGAGAGCCTGGAGCATCTGGGAGCTCCAAGACTTGAACCTCTATGAAAACATCTCCCTGCCACAGTGAAATGCAAATAAAGACTGTTTTATCCTTAGAGTCCCAAGCAGCTCTATTTAGCCAAATAGAGCTAGATTTTGTCCAATCTAGACAGAAAACTAAAACCAAACAATTTTCTTTGTTTCCATGGGTAAGTAGGAGCAAGAGCTGTCTTTGCAGGCACTTCTCAGAGTCTGTCACCAGCAGGTGAGGACAGCCTATATATGCCTCTCATAGCCAAATGCAAGGAATTAGGTCTAAATCCCTGCAGGCAGGCTTGGTTGAATCTCGTGGTGGCACCTGAAAATGAGATTGCTGTCAGCTCTTTGGTCCCTATTGTTCACAGAGGTTGCCACTCCATGTCAGAGCTGACAGAGGGACAGGTGAGCACATATTGACTAAAAGAGTCCAGTGCAGGAGGGCTGGAGCTGAGACACTGGGCAGAGATGTGGACACAATGTCCTCACTTCTCCTACCAGCTCCATGGCAGGGCTTGCCAGCAGAGGGCTGGGAATATACAACCAAGAGCATATTTCATAGAGGTCTTGTTTCTCATTCCACAAGGTAATAACCCGTTTGGCTGCTGGGCCGTGCTGGGTGATCATACAGTGGGTACTTTAGAAACTCTTTAAAGTATTTGGTAAATTAGGTATTAAACACTAAGCCCATTACACCTTGTAATGGACTCCACTGCAGCAAGCCGTGGGTGATTAAAACATTTCTGCTTTTGTATAACCAGGGTGCACAGTTGCAGGAATTCTAGGGAAAGGGAAGGGATACACAGTAAAATAGGCTGGTATATCAAAACTGAAGCAGATAAGTAGAACACACTGAACAGGAAAGTTACTGAGTTTTTTGTGTTGATGATTAAATTTCACTTGATTAGAAATAAGGGTTGGGTTGTAAATATTTGGTAGGTTAATAGAGGTACTTACAAATATTACCAGAACCACTTAAATTCTGTAGCCCAGGATGTCGAGACTCCATTTTCAGAACAAGTGAATGTACATAATAGCAATGTCCCCATGCCACCTTAAGAGACTGTGAAGTTGATTGAGTACCGCGAAGTGAAAAGAATGAAGAAATGCATAAATATTGCACTCCTTTTGTTAGCCTCCATTTTAATTTGTTTTATAATCCTCAACACATGCACAATTTGCCTTAACCCTCAGTGCATTGCCTTCAGCAAATTACACTGGCATAAGAATTTCAGTAATTTCAGTTTCTCTGCTGCTGACACTTGCCAGTGCACGCTACTGAATTTGCAATGAGCACCTGGCTCGAACCACGCAGATCTGGCTACTGCTCTACTATCCTTCAGAAGCCTGTTTTTGGTGCTTTTTTGTTTATCAAAGCACTCTTTCTCTTTCAGAGTGGCTGAAAGAACTTTTTCAATGAACTTTTCGTCTGTTCAGAAACACAGGCGGAGGGTAAATGGAAATTAATTACTGTCGAATTTACTAAGCTTTGCATCCAAAGATAATGAATTTTGAGTGTTCCTGTGTACAGCAAATTCAGCAAGGGAACCCAGTAAATAAAGTGTGTAGTATTTAGATAGTGCTCTTTAAGCATTAATGGGCCTGTTCTCATTTATTGAATCTTATTAACTTTATCTGTTTATTGTAGATTTTGGGGATTAGCAAACTCCCATGGTGTTACTGTTGGTTTGTTAAACCCTGTTGGCTCTGCTTTCAAAGCCACTTAGTTTTTGACTGCTGGATCTCTCACAAAGAATGGTTAAGTTGTCCTTGTATCTTATTCAGAGAAGTTCACAGAGGCTTGAAGCAGAGAAACTTTGGGAAGTACACCATACCCTGAGAATCCCAAATAGCAAAGGCTGTGACAGCTGGCCTTTGAGATTGTTGGGGAGGAAATCAGGAGGGGAAATTACCCCTGGGAAAGCAAAGTCTGGAGTCTGGGTTACACCTCTGGATTGCTGTAGTCTTTTACCCTGCTTGGATGACACTGAAAAGAAGTTTATATAAGCAGGTTTTTTGTGCAGCAAAACATTTGAACAGATTCTAAACTTTATCTTGCAAGCAATCCTGCAGAAGTTCAGGTTAGGATTCTGCACTGTCTGGACAGCTATGCATATTTAAATCACTTTACAGCACTCCTGTGGAAGCCAAGAGGCAGAATAATTCCGTTGTGTATGTTGTGAAACCAGTCCTGGTGTTTTTAAGCATACCAAAAGACAAAAAGACAGAAGACGCCCCCATCCTTCCAAAAGCATTCACATTGCCTCGATGGAGGCTGAGATCCCTGTTTTGATACAACTGTGTATTTCATTCTCATTTTGAGTATCGCATCATGATAGACTCACACTGGTGCTAATGACACAGAGTGAGATTTCCAAAGCCATTTATTTCTGGGGCTTCTGATGTACCAGATGGAGTAACCTCACATGGGCAATGAGCTCACAAATATAAACACAACATTTCAAGTTCCTGTGCAACCACCCAAAGACACACAAAGCTCATAGCATGAACTGGGAAGTGCTGGTGTTTCCTCAGCAGTCCTTCCACAGGGCCCCTGCACAGGCTGTCAAGCAGCTGAAGGGGTGCCTCCTCCCCTGTCTTATTACCAGCTTGACACAGAGGTTAATGAGGCCATATGTAATTCTCTGAGCTTGTAGATAGTTAAAAAGAAAGGCAGTTCAAGAAATAATGAAGTCCTATGTCTGCTACTGTTAATCATAATTTTATAAATACCTGGGAGAGAGGATGTAGGGGCATAACTCAGAGCAGAGTTTGGCTTTGGAACAGCTGTACCATAACATTATGCCTCTGGAAAAGCAGAGCAGTTTCTTTCTGTAACATTTCCTAAACCCATTCGGATTTAAAGACTATATATCACTGAACATAAAACGAAAGGTTATTTTTCCTCCCCGGCTGTGCTTTGCAGCAGAGCAGTGAGCTCCATGCCTGGCTGGGCCCTGCACTCATGCCCAGTTGTAGCAGGGATCAGTTATTTACTGTTCAGGAGAAGAAATTCTGTGTATCCTGGGCAGGAGCTGAATGCTGCGCTGTTAATGGGAATTGCACTGCAGAGCACTGGGAGCTCAAAATCCAGCACAGGGACTTGTATGCTTAGTGCTGGAATATGAGAACACAATCCCTGTCCCCAGATGCTCCCTACTGAAGGCTGGGAGGAAATAGGAGCATTTTGCCTCAATTTTTAAGGAGGAAAGATTGTGGTTCAGATCTGGTATTTCACCCATGATCCAAAGCCTGGGGAGTGCTGTCCATTCTCAGCATCCTCAGGAGCACTATCCTAGGACCTACCCTTGGCTGCACACCAGGCTGATCAGCTTCAGCTCTTGCTGAGCTCTCCCATGAGTATCAGACTGCCCCTGAAATGAACCAGGATAATCACAATGCTTTGTCCTTCACAGACTGTTTGATCCCCTCTCTGCCATCACCAGCTCAGCATCGGGACCACATCACTGGGAGGTACAGTTAGGCTTGGCACACTGTGGTGCTGGAGCCTGGAATGATCACAGCATGCCTCAGTGACCAAAGCTGTCACACTCTGTATCAAATACCACTGGATCCTTTCAGGGGATGGAGCAGGAACTGCTCCCACGTTCCCTGTTCACCCCCCAGTGCCCAGACACCATGTCCCAGCTTAATCCTTCCTGCACCTTGCTCTCAGTTGTCTGTGTCTTGCTCAGCCTGTGTAAACCCAGGCTGTAGCAGAGGTGCCCAGGAAGGTCTTACATTCCCTAAACCTTCATGTGGCTGAGGTTTCCTGAAAGTGCCAAAAGACTTTCTCTTGGCTTCCATGGGACCTCACAGAAAAGCACACTGGGCAGCTATGCAAAGACCACAGAGGTACCAAAATGAAATTATTAATGGCAATCATAGTAATAGCAACAACATAATAATTAATAATAATGTTTAAAATTCAGTATGGCAAGGCATGGACCAGAGGGAAGAAAGCCGATGGTGATAGCACTAAGAGCATAAAGCTTGCTAGCTCAGTGTGTGGGTCATGGGCATTTTTAGGAAGTGCAGAGAAAATACACTGGTGAGTACTCATTTTCCCAGTCATTTCATTAAGTATTTTACTTAATGGCAGCTGTTGTAGAGGCAATTTGCCACCCTTTTCAAAAGCAGAACTCAGACAGCCACCCACTCTTTAGCTGTGAATCACAGGTTGCATTCCCTGGGGAAGGTCACTGCTGCAAATATGGGAAAGCTGAAAAAATGAGAAAAATATGAGTGAGATGATTATGAAGCAAAAAATGATGGTTGCCCCAAAATGCCATCCTGGTAGTTATCTATAGAGGAAAACAGCTCTCCTGGGAGAGCTGCAGCTCTCCTGCACGTCACCCCAAGACATCTGCCTGGTATATTAGGTCGTTCTGTTCGTAGGGACTGCATGTGTTTAATGTGTGGGACTATATGGAAGGTTATAAAGCACTTGCATGATGCATATTTCATATTTAAAAAATGTTTGATCCATAACCAATGCATACCAGCATAGTTCTAAGCACCCCAGCATGGACCTCAGCTATTTCTTACAGTGTTTTACTGGATTTAAATAAATGTAAAATATGTGTGCAGCTGGGCATGTGGGCTTTCTTCCTGAGAACACACACCTAATGTACCTTAACTTTCCCTGCATGCCTCCTTTATCTACATCTCAGTATAAACCAAATCTGTGAGACCAAAACTCTGACCGCACTTGGAATTCAACCAGCAAGACAAAAATCCCAAGCCCTTCAGGTTGCTCTAGTTCAGAGAAGACCAGAAGACAGATGCAGGTGTCTTTTTGATGTGATTTATAAATGTATTACAATGTCAATAAACATACAAAGTCCTGATTCCCTGACCACAGCAGATATCAAACAAACAAGAGAGCAGTTTCCCTCTTCAGGGTGGCTTCTTTGATGCAACATTCAACCACACCTGTTTTTCCTCGGTGTTTAGGTCCTTGGCTTGTTTATTCTGTGAGGGAGGGATTTCCCCCTCCCTCATACAGTCACAGGGTATCACAACACATGGCAGACCAGCTAAGGGACAAAATCCCTTCTTCTCTTCAAGATCCAAGTTCCCATTTTGGTGATTTGTATGGGTTTGTTTTTTTTTTTTTTAAGGAAAAGCCCTTGTTCCTTTTGTACAGGAGCTCAGCTGTTGTGGCAATGGTGTGTTGCAGATTCCCAGCACCCAACATCTCCTCCTGTTCAGAACAGGAAAATGTCCTCAAATGCAGCTGTCCCGAGGTAGAGCCATTCCCTTGGGTCCCACACAACAGGCTGAACAGCTATTTAAGGTTGATTTAGTAGTAAATGCAGTATAAATATCAGCAGTAAAAATGCACCACTAGTTTTTTGGGGTTTTTTTCTTTTTTTTTTTTTTCCTACAAAATCTTGTTCATGGCTCTCCCATGCAACAAACACCAGAAGAAAGTGGTGGCTCTCAGGACATGACAGGGGTCCCTGGGCCACAGCACTGATGAGGCACAGCTCAAATCAGCAGCCAAACCCATTCCAGTTCCTCTGAAAACAGGGAGATATGATCACTCTTCTGCTCTTGGTAGCACAAACACTTTCAAAGCTTGGCTGTGCTGAAGGAACATAAAAGGTAGAAGACATCTCGTGGGTAGACAGCACTCAAACCACTTGGGGCTTTGAAGACAGGAGGTCAAAAACAATATATCAAGTCAGATATCAGCAGTCCTGGCTTCCCTTCCTCCCCTCCCTCTGGCTCAGAGCTTCAGGAGCTCAGGTCCTTTGATGTAAAACTGTCAGACACTTTGGTCTCTTCTCTTCTCTGCCCTGCCTTATTCTTACACACGCACATTTGTGTGACATTTTAATTATAGGCATGATCATATTGGTAAGGACACCCTTCCTTAATTACATGCTCAATAAATTCTAGTAACTTAGGAGTTGAAATACGAAGTTAGGTGAAATCATTACTGTTTCATCTAAAGTTGAATCTCTCCATGGCCAGGTTCTGAATAATACTGTGGAAGCAATTTTTCTTTGGCAAAAATGGTTTTCATTTAGAAGAGGTTAAATTGTTTTGGATAGATGGAGTTATAGTATTATCTGTTTCCACTGATATTCTTTCCCAGAAAGACTAATAACTTATAAGACTAATCTTTTTAGCAAATATTCCATGATCAGGCCAAAGAATTATATGGCAAATTCAAGGCCGCTCTTTAATCTGAGCTTTAAGCCAGGATCTGTTCTTGTCTCTGTTAAACTGGTGACTCCCAATGTGTGAGACAGGAAGCCTGTGTTGCATCCCTGGGATCTCTGCTGTCACCTGCAGCTGCATGGAAAATAAGGCACAAGTGGGAGAGAAGCACAATATGAACTGGAATAAACAGTCTAGGAGGAGGGAAGGATGTGGACAGAGGATTAGGGCTGGAGAAAGGAGTTTGAGAAGAGGCAACCAGGACTAAACAGGTAAGTTCTGGAGGAAGGGGTAGAGGGGCAGAGATGAGGTGGAGCACTTGTACCCATGGCATGGAAACACTCTTCAGCCCAAACCCCATGTCCCAGCTGGATGTGGGGGACAGAATGCACACCTGTAAAGCTGCTTTTCAAAGAGGGAACACCATCAAGATGCAAAGTTGGGAAATACTGGAGCAAGGGACATCCCTGCAGCCCTATCCCATCTAACAATGCAGTCCCATTATTTTTTTCATGGGTACGTTCTTATCTCCTGCAAAAGATGAACAGTGCTCGGACAATGAGCAGCTATTCCTTGCTTTGTATTCTCCTCATTTCCTACTGAATAACCATAGGTCTTATATACTAAATACTGCCCTGAAAACAGAATTATTCATTTTCTTGTGTATTTTTTCTGAAACATTAATTACAACAGTATCAAAGTTCATCAAAACCCATAATCATACTCTGGTTTGTCTCTAACTGATGTAGAATTGAGCTATGGAGGAATCATTAAAGGTCTCTTTCAGTTTTGGGCCATTTCTGACTTCTCTGTAACCTCAACATCATACAGCATTTCTGTGTTCATTGTGTCCCTCACCATCTGCTTCTGGTAGAGCCCAGGCTTTCTTCAAGCCATGTGCCACGGGTGTCTCTCAGAAACCCAAAAATAAAGTTTAGATGTCAGGGATCATTAGTAAAAGTTTGGGATAGATGAGTCACTCATCACCAAACATCTTCACCCAAAGCCTTCTTCACCCTCTGCAGCACTCCCCAGCTTTGTTCCTCATGCACCTTCTGTCTGCTACAAATGCCAAGGAGCCCTTTAGAAAGCAGACACCTTCCCTGATTCATCCTTGAGGCAGCTCCACCCCACACAAGGAAGAAGAAAGTATGAACGCAGAGGTTAGGGTGAAGGGAGCATCTGATCATGCAATTAAAAACTGCATCATGAAACATCCACTCAGGCCTGGCCTTTTCCAGCTTTTCACCCTGATATCCACCCAATGCAGTGTATAATATCAGCAAGCATATCACTGCTGTCACATGGCTATTTTTAACTTAAGCTAATGTTATCCATTCCCTCTAAGAATTCCAGGTATATTGACTGCAGTTAATCATTTCTCCTTGCACCTTTTTGGAGTAATCCAGACTGACAAAACAGACAGCCGTGGGAGTAGGTGTGAGCAGGGCTGAACTGACTGTATGGAAATGCCAGGCAGATTCTGAATGCACAAATGAAAACACAGCACTGTGGAAAACCATGTGCTGAGGGTGGGGAGGTACCATTTGCATTTCTCTGTATGCCACCTTTGCCTGGAATAAATGTCTTTGTCCACATGAAAGACAAATCTGATTACTTTCCCCCATTTGACAGGGCAATAAAGAAAGCTTCATAAAATGGGTGTGACTTTTATAATGTGTTGGAACTCAGTTTTACAAATATGTGTCTGCATATGCCAGTAGTTACCCTGTTTTAAATCACTCTTGTGCATTTACTAATGATCTTTGCATTCTTGTTCAAGGAAAATTTTCTAGTTAGTAAATGCCACAGTATTATTAAAGTAGACTGTCAGGTAGATTGAGAAGAAGAAAGACAACAAAAATATTTTTTGTCATACCTTTAACCTCCAACCAGCTCTTTACAAGTACTAAGTACTTTTTTTTCCTATTTTTGGCTCAGACCACAGTTTTGTCACATATGTCTGGGTTTGAGGTTTTTTTGAACATAATTTTAAATGGGTGGTAACAGTGCTCTGGTGCCTCAGCAAGTGCAAGGGTAAACATCAGCCACATGTTAGAAACCTTTCCCACAGACATAACAAACCTCTTTTGCCAAGTGAGCTGGCTTCTCTCCTGGATAGAGCAAGAAGGAAAGGGAAAGGTGGCAGAACAAGCAGGTGAATGGGACTACATAGCATAGAGTCAAAGTCTTCCCTGGAAAAACTCCTGAAACTCCGCAGAGAGAAACTGTAGTTTCTCATACCCTCATCTCAGTCCCAGTCCTATTGGTTGGAATGACTCACATTAATATGGGAACAGCACAGATGTACAGGAACATGATGCAATTATTTAGGACACTATCAAAGACTGGAAAACAACAAATATCATCGGAGAAAAACCCCAAAAACTCAAGAGAAGATAACATCTTTCAATTTGGGCAGGGGAAAAAAGGGTTTCTTTTCTTTTCTTTTCTTTTCTTTCTTTTCTTTTCTTTTCTTTTCTTTTCTTTTCTTTTCTTTTCTTTTCTTTTCTTTTCTTTTCTTTTCTTTTCTTTTCTTTTCTTTTCTTTTCCTTTTCCTTTTCCTTTTTCTTTTCCTTTTCTTTTCCTTTTCCTTTTCCTTTTCCTTTTCCTTTTCCTTTTCCTTTTCCTTTTTTCTTACAGAAAGTATGCACGCCATTAAATCAGCTTAAATCATTCATCTTCCCTGGGAGATATCACCCACAGAACAAACAGGGAGATGAAATAAAGCTACATTGCCTATTACATATGTTGTAAAAGAATTAGTGTCAGTGGAGAAAAGACCAAACCCAAAGGGAATGAAATGCAGGGCAGAGTCAGTGATGCAAACTTGTGTTATACCACCACCCTTGAGGGAACTGTTCCTTGAAGGAACTGTGCCAGTTTTTTATTCTGCCAGGAGTGTGGCCACTCCTTTGTCTGTGTGATGCTCCAGAAAGTGCAGAATAAGGACCGAGGAAAAGGAATTATTTAAAACTATAATTTCCAGCATATAACTGGCAAATTCAAGAAACAAAACCAAATCAAACTGAATCTCAGGACCAAGAAGAAATTCATGCCGATTCACAAAATGAAAAACACAGAAATATTTCCAAACCCTAAAAAAATCCACTTAAAGACTCTCAGAAGCAAAAATTATTGCTGAACCTTTACATTAATTTGACAGAATTTATCTACTCTTCTGCTCCATAAAACCTAAGTGCAATACTTACCCTGCAACCCCCATCGAGGTTGGCTGTGTGTTACTTCCCAGCCCCAACGATGCTCAGGGACTTGCTCTGGAATGCCGAGTGAAGGATACAGTGGGGTCTGTGGGCTGAAGGGAAATCATTATTGCACAGTAATCAATGCTGTGCATCTTGCGTGGCTTCTCTGGCATCCTACCATAGCTGTTAGAGGTTGGGACTGTTTTTTTTCTGATTTGACTAAGGTCATAGTTTGTTTGTGGTGTTTTGATTTGAATCGATTTTCTTCCTTTTATGATGATGGCAACACTCCTAAATTAGCCTCAGCATACACATTTCATCACTGGAGGATAAATGCAATAATGGTGGGAGAGAATGTAATTCACCCAAAATCAGTGCAGCTGAAAGTGTAGTATCTTTAATTCATTTATTCTATATATTTTGTGGCTTTTTTTAAATGTGGGAGTGAGGCAGGGAAGAGTGGCACCGAGTGCTTTTCTCCCTGTAATATATTGATAGTCCTGCTCATGCCAGACTGGCAAAGACTTTAACCACTCCCAGGTAGTCCTAGAGATGGACCGTCTGGACACAGCTTGGAATGGACCTTAAAGCCAAGATCCTTCTGCCAGACAGTAATGGGACTCCCTGCGTCTCTAAGAGCAACACAGGGTGGAAATTTGGCTTAAAATTTTCCTGTCAAAGCTTTTCCAGTTTGCTTGTTTCCAGGATGTCTTGGTCAAAGCATGTCAGCCTCAGACTTTCACTCAGTCTAAGTCAAGGCTGCAGGAGTAATTCAGAGCACTCAGCTGATGGATTCCCTGGGGCCAGGGGCTCTGTGATAGCCCAAAGAAACTCACCCACAGGGTCCCTACACCCCAGAAATTCTCTGGGGGAAAGAACTTTGTTATGGCAAAATCTTGGCTCTGGTCCTTTGGAACTTTTAGGTCCTTTGATTTGATACCAAGGCCCTGAAGTTTGCTGGCATCTTTGGTGTTCAGTGTCTCAGTTCTTCCTCAGAAAGGATGAAGACCTTGATACCCTTTTTGTTGTCAGCGCTTCACAGGGATCTAGTTGATGGGCCTTTTTCTGGGAGTAGGGGTTACAAACACCCTAAATTGTGTGGGTAACCCCAGTCCCAGACAGAACAGAAGTGAAATCAGCATTTTCCAGTCCAGCACCATCAGTTCCCCATGCTGCCTCATCACCATCTTCTTCCACCAAACAAGGACTTTCAGAGTTTTCCACTGTAGCCTCAGAAACCTCTTTGTGTTGGCTCCCTGCCCAGCTCTGAATTGTCCTCACAGATTTGTACAAACGCTGTTGAAATAACACACTCCCATGGATAACACCCCATAAACTTCTGCTGCCTTCTCCCACCACCCTCACTTCGAGATGAGGAATGTTAATGCCTCGAGGGCATCCTCTTAATTGCGTGGCATCCATCCAATGGCAGCATATGCACAAATTAGCTGGGACTGCTGGGACTCACGGGGCTGGGGCTGCCCGGGAAGGACTGCACTGCTGCTGATGCACATACAGGAAGTAATTCCACAGAGGAGTCAGCCATGGTTTGGCATCAATCCTCCAACACAAGATATACACAACACATGGCTTGACTCTAAAAGAACCTGTGGTAATAACAGGGTCCTCTGGCTGGCTGATTATAAGAGATTAATTAATACAGTGTCAGGGTATTCCATACCTTATGAAGAAAGGCAGAAGAAAGTGGAAAGATATTTTGGTGAATGAGCAAGTCTCAGTGAGGAAAAAAGGAGAAGTATTGAATTACATCTGTACTGTTCTAAATGTGATTGTTCCTAGTCCCTCCAGGCCGTGGATGCCTTCTAAGTGAATTGAAAAACAATGAAGGAAATAAAGAAAAAAAGCAACGGCTGTCATTCTGAAGTGATACCACTGTTGTGTTTGTTGATTTGGCAGGCAGAGCTCTCATCTTTAAATGAGTTTGTGGTGTGCTCAGAGAAAGCAACCTCCTTTGTCAAGAACTCACAGAACACCAGCCCTCATGTTATCCAAATGCCATAGGAAAGCTGACCAAATCCTAAACATTGCTTATTCCCCTGTGAAACTGGCATTCTGAGCTGGCTGGGAAGATTTCTCCTGTGGATTTGTTTAAGGGAACAGGTTGGGCAATCAATAAGCTCTGATACCTGCACTCTTGCCATGTGCTGATCATCTTCCAGGCAAGAAAGCAAAATCTCCTCCAGTCTGTTCCAGCTCTCGTTACTGGAGGTTTGATGGTGTCATTGGCGGCAGACTTTTGCTCACTGGGACAAAACCTTGGGTCACTCCTATGCTTTATGCAGCACAGCAGAGCTTTGGCAGAAAGGTTTGGAGGCTGGTTAGGAGCTGTATTCACCTGTCATAAGGCAGCTACAAACCCAAACTGTGCAATTATTGATGTGGTGACTAACAAAGTGTTCAGGAGGAAAAAACAAGGAAGCTGCCAGGCAACTGCATGCAAATGGAGCCAGATGAAAAGTGAGCCCCGAAAGGTAGATGCTCTGAGATGGAAAGGTTGGGTGTGTGTAGAGGAGTTGGCATCTGAGGATTGCTGGATGCAGAAATGCTTGTAGTTGAACCTTGTCTGACATGCTTGTTGCTTCCTTGGCCTTAGGGAAATTACTTAACCTATGTTTTTCTCTCTCCCAGCTTTCTACACTGAAGTTGTAATACCTGCCCACCTACACACCTTTCAAAAGAATATTCTGTAGCTCTGTCTGTTTGTAAACTGCTCAGGAAACAGCATATGCCAAATTGTCTCAGTATAAAATAAAATGTATTTAAAAAATAGGCTTGGAGGGCTCTCAGTCTTGGACAGAAAATGGGCATATTTGCACTGTTCACTGTTGGAGTACACACAAACTATTCTCAGTTTTTCAAAGAGGAGATTTGACTCCCAGGTAACCAGCTCCTCTCTCAGTGCTCATCTAGTCCTACCCTTGCAAGAGTTTTCCTAAGCCCACTTCATTTCTCCCTACAGAGTAAGACAGATTGTCCTTCTCTTGTAATTAATCCCTGCCCTATCTTACATCTTTCCATGACAATCTGTTTTACAACCCCTCAGGCTTCTCTTTTCTGGACCACAGAAACCTGCATCACTTAACCTTTCTTCACTGGTCATGTTTTCTAAGCCATAATCATTGCCATTGTCCACTTCCAGGAATTGTCCAATACATTATTAGAAGGTGGTGTGCAAATTTGGTCACAATCTCTCTGTGTCCTAAATCCTGAATCTCCCTTCATCTACATCCTGAGCTCATCTCTCAGATGAGATCTGCCTTTAAACATATATATATATATATTATTATTATTATTATTATTATTATTATTATTATTGTTTTTGTAATATAGCATTTTCCTTTTGATTCATGTGCGCTTTGGGATTCAAAACACTATTTTTAAAATTATCTTTTACATGTCATGAAGATTTACCCAGCTGGTAAGGTACTGCCTGTTTTTGTTGTGAAACCTCTCACATTTTTTCTAATTTGTCAGCCTCTGATATTTTTCTCTCTGCACATACCAAAATGCCAATTTTTATTGGCAAAGCGTTGTAAAATGTAAGAGAAAATGCTATTATTGCTACAGGTTTACTTTAACCCTCCTATAAAAATTAATGTAAAATAAAATAAAATCCCAGACATAAAATGCTTTAAAAGCCCGTGAGCAGGATATTCATCTCTGTTACGTTTTATAGGGTTTAGAGAGACTATAATCCCTATGAATTTAGGGTTGAATCTTTATCATGGGTAAAGATATTTGCTTTGACTTTACATGTAGCAGTAAGGAAGCAAGCAAGGCTCCTAGCAAGCAAGGAGCCAGCCTTTAACCTCACCTTCATCCATAAAACTGAGCCACTGCACATTTTGGACCAGATCTTCTTACCCTGAGAACCTCATGTGTGTGAGGAGGGAGCAGCACAAGTGGTGAGAGGAGATGACCTCTCTGCATCTCTGAAGTGGGACCTGGATTTCTCTTTTCCGGGACAAGTAATAAAACCTTGGCACAGAACTGCAGCTAAAATTCCCTCTGTTTCAAGCATGAAATAGTGGAGGTATCTGCCAAGTCCTCAGTGTTGTAAGCAGTTTCATAAGGTGCTGATGTTTTAGTGCTAGCCACCAGATCTAGGTCAAGTTTGTTAGCCAAAGGCTACAATCCCAAATCCCACACCAAGCTTCACTGCAAACCTTCCCATTATGCTTCCAGTGACTCCATCACACCCAGCAACAGCAGGAGCCATCATTTAGTTTTTGATCCAAGCCCAAAATTCTGCTTGGCTCATGGTCAGGCACTGCATGCTGGGACATATAATCCTTGCTGGATAATTAAGGGAGAAGGTGGACACAATTTGGTAAATAACCCATAAATTAAGCCCTGTGCAGTGGCTCCTGGTAGCAGGCTGGTGAAACACTTAGCTGAGGAAAATTTGGCCCTTATCATTGCTCCATGTGAAGCTACCAAGTATCTTGCATATTGATTATTTACTAATCAGGAAATGTACTTCAACAAGTTTATTCCTGTATGAACTTCTCATGCATGCAGATGCTTAAGCAGGCTACATTGCTACCAATTGTATTTTTAATTGCTGTGTTTAGAGAGTCTCATTGATCTAATCAGAGCTAAATAAGCCCCATGGTACTTCCCCCAGTAAAGTTTACCGAGGATGTGTTTCTTTCATTTGCTGCAAATGAAGCCTTCTGCTGTGCTGTGCCTGGACAAATGCAATGCCAGCGAGCAGAGGGTGATGCTCCACGCTTTAATAAATTTGTTTTTTCTGCAGTTCAGAATTCCTGTCACCCAGGCAGCAGGAAAGCAGCTGGGTGACATTATCAGTAATTGCTGAATATTGTCATTGCATTTGCTTACAAGGAAAAAAAGCCACAGACTATCAATCAGGCAACAGAATATTCATAGTCTATGATAACACTAAGTGCTTTTTGAATGTCATGGCAACAGTCACACAAGCAACGTGATCTTGTACTTGATTACTTCCTGCTGCATTCCTGATAGTGTCCATAAAGCTCCATTAATTTTGTTCTCTTTTTTTTGTTTTATTTTTTTAATATATTTGATTTGTGTTTGGCAAGTGTGCAAAACAGACAGTACCTTTTCCCAGCCTCCCAGTGAGCAGGGCCTCTCAGGGTATTTGCAGCTCTTCTGTAGCCTAAATGTGTCTTGTACTGGAACCAGCACTCCTGAGTGCATTTTAGGAATTATGTCTGGATTATTGCAGCAGGTAATCTCTAAAATCAGATTTAAGGCTGACTTCTGTGAAAAATATTTTAGATAATCTCATTAAGTAATTTGTCGGAAGGGCCTTTCAGACAAAGGGAAATAAATTGATTTGTCTAAGACACATCTGCACCTGACTCATTCTCTGTCCTAGTGGCCTTTGTTTTTCAATTGCTTTATCTTATTCAAATTTGTGACTTCATGGATTTCAAGGTCCAGAAAACATTAGTAGCCTTCTGCATCACAAAATTATCCAGTAATTTCTGTATCAAGTCCATAATTTTGAAAAGCAAGTGGCATATATTTTTTGAAGAGTTGCTTGGAAATCTGCAGCTGGTCAATATGCCACTATACTCCCCTAGGAGGTTGTTGTAGATATTAGCAAACATTCTTCTTAACAACATGAAAAATAACCAACAAAAATGAAACAAGGGAAAAGGTGATATCCTTATTTGCAAGTCTGAATTTTCTCAGCCTCTACTGTTGTCCCTGAGACCTCATTATGAACTTTGTTTCAGTTTGAAGAACTGAGTCCCGTATAAAATCTCTTCATGCAAATGCTAATAGGGTGTAACTGAGCTCTCAGTAACCCTTCCTGAGTTCTCAGTAACCCTTCCCAACTACTTTAGATAAATTGATTTAACCAAAGTGAAAGGTTCTGTTGGGCACCAGGGCCGGAATTCACATGAGACTTCTAGAATACTGTCTGGCCTGCCCGTGTTTCTCCTAAGGACCATTCCTAATTCCATGAGGACCTGAACTGAAGGGTCCCAAATGAATGTGCTCTGACAAGAAGGTGCAGAGGTGTGAAGGGACCGTCACTTGAAAGAATTTCTGTACAGCTCTTGAACAAATAGCCTAGTTACACCATCACCCACCACAAGTGGTCCCTGCCTTCTAGATGTATTAAAAAATTAACTACATCGATAATTTTGTTGTAATACCTTGGCTATTTTCCTTCTCTCTTTAAAAATCCAAAACAAACAAAAACACAAACAAACAAAATAATAAAGAAAACAAACAAAAAATAAACAGACAAAACATAAAAGCCCAAACAACAGAAGAAAAAAGAAATGCAGTGTTTGACCAGAAAAGCAAGGGAAGTAAGTAGCTTAGTCTTCTCTGAAAAAACAAAGTCTAACTTCTGTTTTACCTTTTCTATTAGATCCATTTGTCTTATCCTCAGGGATTTGAGTTTCTTGATTTCTACAGCTGAAATAATGGTGATGTTGAGAGCATGTGGTCCATCCCTGCAGGCATGGCCACCTCTGGGGCAAGTGACCACTCTAGTGATGGTGTCCAAGGACTTAGCTGCTCCTCTGCCAACAGATTATTTGGTTGTATTATTTATAAAGTGCTTTGATAGGCTCGTTTACTGGGAGCTAAGTAATGGCAAGGCCTTAGAGGGCTGGATGCTTGTCAGACACTGCTACATTAAGTCTACAAGTGAAAATCAAACCTCCTGGCTTCAAAGAGGTTTGGTTGGTGTAAATTAACCTGTATTTTAGAAGTTCTGGAGCAGATGTCATACTTTGCCCTGGAGAGCTCATTACTGCTCAAATGTATGCACATATTTTGCCACGTTAATAAAGCAGTGGGGCCCCCACCCCCAGAAAGCAGGATTAGTGGCTGGTGTCTGCAGTTATTTTTGTCAAAAACCTTTTGAAAGTCTGTGTGAGAAGAGGAGGAGGGAAAGTTCAGAAAAAGCCAGTATCTGTCTTTATTAATTACAGGATGATTAATTATTTAATCTGCCCAGATATCTGCATGCACAACTTAGCTGATTCTCATTTATCAGGTTTTCAGCATCATTAATCAAGGGAAGTTTTAAATGTGAGGGAAGACAGGTTGATTTAAGGTGTTGTGTGGTGCTGACCCCTCCAGAGCAGGCACTGCCTGGCCCCAGCACAGGGCCATCGATCATGGTAAGGGATGATCCTGCCTTCTGCTGAGGAGGGCCTGGCATTTGGGTCACTCCAGGATTTGCTTTAGGCTACTCCAGGGCTACTTCTCAAAATTGCTTCACGAAGTTTGAAACCCACCAGGTGAGAGCACAAGCGAAATAGCAAGGGGGTGTCTGAACACAGAGCAGCTGAAGAGAAATTGCCCCACTTCAGCTGGGATTGTTGTGGTTCCTCTTCTGGGACCATCTTCTGGGAAGATGTACATTTCTTAGGACTGCTAGATGGTGCCTTAGCTTAACCCTCCTCCACCATGGTGTGTTACCTCACAAGTGCGTGCAAGTTTCCAACATGCCCAGTCACTGACAAGGTACCAGGTAGTTTGCCATGCCACAAGGCTGATTGTACCTACTCAGCTCCTGCAGTATACAACCAAGAAGAAGTCATTTCCCTACCTCTTTTAAATGTCTAGGAAAAACCCACAGCTGGGATTCAGGAGGGAGAATGATAAACATGCATGGATAATAAAGCATCTTACATTTCTTGGGTACTCTTCATAGAACACAGAATGGCCTGGGTTGGAAAGGACATTAAAGATCATCTCATTCCACCCCCTGCCATGGGCAAGGACACCTTTCACTAGACCAGGTTGCTCAGAGCTCCATCCAACCTGGCCTTGTACACTTCCAAGGATGGAAGCTTCTCTGGGATGCCTGTTCCATTGCCTCACCATCCTCACAGTAGAGAACTTCTTTCTAATATCCATTCAAAGCTTGACCTCTTCCAGTCTGAATACATTCCCCTTGTCCTGTCACTCCTGCCTCTTGTAAAAACCCTCTCTCCATCTTTCTTGTAGGCTCCCTTTACATATTGGAAGGCCACAATTAAGTCACCTCAAATCCTTCTCTTTTGTTGTCAAGTTGAACAAGGGTGCAAGGAAGATGGATGTAAGCCCCAAGCTGGGTACAGACTGTTTTTCCATTCTTTTTCCCCACCTTCTGCTTAGGACTTGGAAACTACCAGTTTATCGAACTGCAGGTGTCGACTCCAACAATTTTAGAATAGTTTTAGAATTAATCTCATGTTATCAGAATGGCTTTTAGATCCTTAGCTCCTGAAATCAAGTTTTACTGGAAACTGCCAGATTTCATTTTAAAGCACAGTTTAGCTTTATGATTGCTACAAGCAGCTTAAATGTAAAACCCATAGGATTATTGCAGGCTTAAAAGTCAGATAACATATACAGACCTGAATGTTTATTTTTCATGTACTATTTTTTCCTGATTTATGGTGAATATTGATTACTTAGGGTATGTAGAAACATTTATAAACAATTGAGCCAAGGTATCTGGAACACTTGTACACTCCTTTTTCATGCCAGAACCTTCTCATAGCTGAGATTATATATTCCCATCCTGCTTAATTGCTTTGCTTGCCACTGTGTGGTCAAAGCTGGCAGTGACTTTGCCAAAATCTGCAAGTCATTCTTTTTCATCCATTTCAAGAGCTAGTTAGAAAAAAAATATAAAATCAGTGTCCAAATCTGCCTGTGCTGCACTGAAAGTAAATGTGCCTTTATAAATAAATCTCAGTTCAAAAAAATGTAGCTGAATGGCAAGGAAGTCTTACAGATCAGTTATTATTTTAGGATAAGGAAACTGGTGACTAATTAGAATCTCAATCCTAGTTCTGGCTCTGGGCAGCAGAACAGGGACAAACCTAAAGTCTCAAATACAGCTCCTCTGCCATTTTCCTCACAGATTACTGCTCCTGGAGAAAAGACAAGAGCCTCACACTCATTAGCCATGGCAGTATCCTGCACATTAAACTTGCCCATTAGGCCAATCTTCAGGCATGACTTTATCAGCAGCAGGAGGTGTGTCCTGTCTGCCAGGAGGAGCAAGGATTATTTTCCTTTCTAAGCAGGGTTAGAGGTCACCTCCTGTTAGTGTCCTGGCAGTGATGTCCTCCTATTAGATGATCAGGGAAGGGTGGATCAAGTCAGCCAAGGGCATTATAGACCACAGAACCCCACTGCAAACAGTTCTTGGAGCTTTACTGCACCTTCATTTATTTTAGGCTTTTCCTTTCAAAGCAGAATCTCCCTCCTTCCCCTGCACATTTTGTTTTCAGGAATGGCTGTGCATTAGTCATTATTGCTGCGTTATTTAACTGAGGCTACCAGAGTGCAGCTTCAGTACCCAAAAAAATGTGCAGAGCAATTCAGATGCCACTCAGGCAACAGTGTGGCTAGTACAGGTGTGGGCAGGCAAGAGCTGGCCCCCAGCAGATACCTGAATATAGGTTCTCATCCACTCCTCCTTCCCTCCCAGCTAGGGGCCATGGGCTGTTCTGATTTAATGCCATCCTGTGAATTCAAACCCCCCACCCAGACTGCAGTGATTCATGTGGGGCCAGAGAAGAACAAACATAAAATCAGAATTTACCTTATAATGAGGCACCAAGCTAGGAGCCAAGGCATAGGAGATCTCTGCCTATTTTGGCTGCAATTGTTGGCAACTCCCCTTATCTCCCAGTTTGCCATTTCTACAAAGAAAACTCCAATCTGCTTTTCCTCCTAATCACTACGTAGGCAAATTTTCATTTCACTCTCCTTATTAATTCAATATAATTTGAGCTGGGAACTGCCGTCCAATGGACAAGCACTGAACATCTCTGTGGAGTATTTTTTGACCACCCTTTCCTTTCTGTGTCTCAGAGATGGACTTGTGAATCACAGAACTCAGCAGCAGAGCCTCTTCCCATCATAAAATTCTAATTGCAAATTAACCTTTGTTTGATTCCTTGTAAAAACATTATTCTCCCTGTAATTGAAAAAGAAGGGAGTGCAGTAACAAAGCACCTGTTTATTGCTGAGCTTTCTCTGAAATGTTAAGTGTTATGTTATCAACTGTTACCTAACTTGTGAACTAATTAAAAATATAATGTAAGTACATAGGGTTTTTCAGGATTCTGTAAGTAATAATTGGACAGGATACTTTGACATCTTAAAAATACTGCTTTGCATGGAGCTACTACAATATGTTTTGGATTTCCAACATGACTACATATTCATGTAATGAGGAAGAAAATTTAACAGTGCTTGTAGATAAATTATCTTTTGCTATTAATAATTTCTCTACACTGACATCAATTCAGTTGTTCTAACAGCATTTAAATGCTGAGGACAAATTTCGCAGTCTCTTCACATGCAAACTCTCAGAGAAATTATTTGAGATTTTTATGTACCATCAGCTTGCAGTACATTAATAATCTGATTTAAAACATTGTGGAGCAGCAGGAAGCCTCCATTTGATATCAACTAGTTTTTCATCCCGCCGTAAGTGAAGAGCAGAGATATTTTTTCTGCTGAAGTTCTTTCATATGAAATTCCCAATAGATGCCAATAAACTGAACATGTGAGCTGTTATGGAAAGACCAGGAAAAAAAGGCTTTTAGTTAGTATTTTCCTCATGCTTTTTGTAGACTTAAGTCAACATGTTTTATGATTAAAAACATCTGTGGAAGCAAGTTCTGAGTGTAATGAGGAGAAAAGAAATATTTCTACTCGGAGTTCTCACTGCAATAAACAATTATTTTCCTGGGTCTGTAATGGACTAGATCAATAAAACAATTGATGGTAACCATGGGAGAAGAAGAAGTACAGCCTCCTTTAACATTTGTAGACTGATGCTGCTGAAAGACTTTCTAAATGCTTTAATTAAGCATCACAACAACCCTATGATGTAGGAAGAGTTATTATCTGTATTTTACAGGTGGAAATCAGCACTAAAGGCCCCTCTCCTGGGTCTTGATAATTCACCCCAGTCATTTAACCCCAACTTTAGAGGATATAACCTCATCTCTATATAATGTTGTTTATAGGTCAAGCTTCAGAATAAATGGTCTTGTGACTAATATTCAGACCTGAAAGAGGTTGTTTTGAGAGGAAGTTGTTGATGCTTTGGGCACTGAGAATCTGTTATTCTGTGTGTGGGGAGATTGGGAAAAATCAGAACAGAAATTATGAGCAGACAGAGTGGAAAACTGCATGAAACCAATACTTTCAGAGCAATATTTGCACATAACATATCCCACCAATGTGTTCCTAATATATTTTTTGGTATTTTGGTCTAGATTATCAAAAATCCTGGTTCGTAAGAGCTACTAGGGGTCCTGGGTGTTCCCCAATGTGTGATCATCTGCAGTTAGCCAAGAGACAATGAAGAAAAAGGAGTTTGCACCCTGACATTTGATATATAAGTGTCTCCAAACTTCCCTTCAAAAAATTAATCAGGGATTATTTAAATAGAAATATTACAAAGGTGAAAGAATCTTCCTTCTTGTCTTACACTGTTCTCTCCTAAGAAAAGAGGAAGCCAGGCTCAGTTTTCACCTCCATCAGGATGTGTCACAACTTCCCTGCTCACCTCCCAGGAGCGTGTCCAGAGGTGTCCTGGGACATACCCACTCTCCATCAACCCTAAGTGAGGCCTTCCCACCACACTTTCCTGAAGGGAAAGGAGGCATTCAAGAGCAGGAGAGGTCTGTCTTCTCCTGGGACCTCCCCATGATTTTATCTGATGATGATCAGCACAGAGGCCATCTGCTCTGGGGATTCTGAAGTAAAACCACAAGATACATAGTCCTAGATGCTCAATTGGTACATAGCAAAACTGGCTCCATTCCCAACAGGAGATTTTCTGTGTCTTTGCTTTTCTTTCTCCTCATCTTTCCATACCCTTTCTATGAAACATGACAAGTTCTCTTTCCTCTGCTGCCCCTCTGTCTTACTGAACTAAACAGTAGCTTCTACCTTGCTTTACACCTGGCACATTTCTGCTGTGTTGGATAATGGGGAGCTCCAAGGGAGTGATGTGTTATGAAAATAAACAAGAGAAAATCACTTGCAAATGCAACATATCAGGTCTACCAAGGACAGGAGCCTACTTCCTGCACTGGCTTTTCCCAGGCTGCTTTCATTTATAACTTCAAGCCCTTGACCTTAGCTGGCAGTGGCAGGTGTGGAGGCAACAGCAATGAATGTACTTGAGTGTATGCAAAGATGTTCTTCCAGGCAGAGATCCTTAAATCCCCTCATTAGGTGCAGAATGAGCCATAAGACATTTATTTATTCAGGGAGGATTATGTCATCTTCCATTATAAGCCCATGTGTGCCCAGGGAACTGAACTGTGGCTGCTTTTCTACATCACAGACCCCTCCCTGGGACATGCAAAATGAGTTTCTCTTAGAACCACTGAATAACTGCATGTCAAAAACCATGGCTGTGCCTATGCATCTCCTGCACGGCGGGAGACACACTTGGGTCTTCTGGAGCTAAAGCTGGCCTTTCACACGTAAGTTTTGAAAAGAAATGCTGTCCTTTTACTATGGCTGAGAATGGGTTCTTCTCAGTGCTTCAGAGTTGTTTGTCTTGTCTTGAAAGCCTTTATCTACTAAAGGCAATTGCTTTCACAATATTGTGCTATAGGACCAGCCTCTGATTCAGGAAACTGTTTATTGAAATTAGACTAAATTTCATTACCAAGTTTGGCAGACATTTTTCTTCTCCTCTCACCTCAATTAAAAATGTTTAGACCCATCATGCATTCATTCTCTTCAATTATATTCTGCCTCTCATTGCAGCATATGTCTCTCCAGAGTACATCCAACCCCTCCACTGTGGCACAGAGTCACCTCCTGGGCCATGGCTCTTACTGCTCCCCATCCCTGGCTGCAGATGACCTCACGTGCCAGCTGTGCCCAAGCAGCTGTTCTCACACCCATGCTGTTGAATCACTGAGAGTTTCTTTCATACTGATCCTTTTCTCCTGTTAGGAGGCACAGCAGCCTATATTTGAGAGACAGAGAGATGAGAAGCTGATGGCAGATTTCTGTTTCCCATGTATTTTTTGTTATCCAAGCAGTGTTTGGAGTAGATTGCATTTACAGGCATCATAATTGCCTGGAGTGCTTTTACCAAAGACTGCCTGGTAAAAATGGCCTTTTGCTTTCCCCTCCACAGAGCTTTCAAGTATCTCAGCAGAGTGCATCTTTTATCTTCAGCAAAACCAAGAGATGAAATTTTAAGCAGGGATTCTTTTTCCTCTTTGTTTTTCTCTTGCTGCTCTTGTTATTTGCTTGATTTTTTAGTTTATAAAATAGTCTTTAGGGTCAAAGAAATGTTTTTACAGAAAGGAAAGAGATTATGATAGATAATGTAGTAATCCATTTGTTGTGGCTGCTGTACTACTGAAATTTGTATACATTGGAGACCGCTAATAAAAATGGAGCCATCCACACATAATTTAGTTGATTGTGTTAGTTCTAACTCTTTTGCAGCTGCCTCTGAAGTACATAGTTACTTAAGGTTATTATTTTGAGAAGATTTTTAATTTAGATGGATGCCAGAGATGTAGACTACTCTTATTAGGAGACATTTCGTGCTGTCCTTGTACTGTGCTTTATATAATTAGTACATACTTAGAGAGTACAGCTATTTAATAACCCCTTTGTGTGTTCCACATAATGATTATAATTACACCAATGACTGAGCTTGGAGCAGGGGTATCCTACTGGATGTCCTTGTGGTGCAAAATGTAAATTTTAACCAATTCCTCAGTCAGATTTGGCTGTGATATTCCAGGTGCAGGCTTCTGTAGTGCACACCAGGCTTTGTGGAAACAAAGGTCTTTGTGAGGCAATCCCAAGGACTGACCCTTCCCCCATTCAACAAGTCACTCTCATACTGGGAATATTTAGAGATGCAGAAAGCCTTGGATCATATACAGGGGCAGTAGCAGCTGTAAGCCAAGTTATCCTCTGGCTGAGTCAGCAGTGGCTAAAATCTAATGCTTGCTCCCTAAAATCAATTTTTAGTATAGTTTTTTTTTCCCCTTTTAGTAGCTGCTTGCATATCACCAACACGCTGTACATACTTCTTGGCAGAGAGAGCTCTGCAAAGGATGACAGATAAGAATAAAAGCTTAGAGTGCAGGGGTAGTCATGTACTCACAGGCATTAAAATCAGCCAGCAGTCCCCCCAGTTCATTATTCACTTCTCTGCAAGCTACATTTCAGCAGCTGTGGCATTTGAGCCAAAGAGTTACAAGGCAGAAAGAAGTGTGTTGAAAAAAAAGCATCCTTTCCTTTCAAGATTATTTTCCTAGTAGGAAAACCAGAAATCCAAGTTCACAGCCTTTAAATGTAATAATGTTCTACAAGTTTTTGTATGAAAATTATGTTTTTTCCAACTCCACTGGTTCTTAATAAGCCAATCTGCACATTCCCAATGCAAGGTCTTGAAACATTAAGATAATCATATCTTAACAGCACAATGGCCCCCTCCCCTGCCTCTTTGAGTTTGTGCTCCCTGGTGCTGATGACAATACTTGACCAGTTAAAAAGTCACATCAGGAGTAAGAGGACTCCAAAATTCTCAGTGCTGCTCTGTGCCATTCCTTTGAAATCTTTTCTAAGGATAAGCATTTATATTGAAAGAACAAAGTAGACGGACCCTTCCTCACAGCTTTGCCCATTAGCAGAGAAAGCATCACCTCGTAACTCAATCTCTGCTTGAGCTTAGTGTGTGGAGTGAAGGCAGGGAGGGCATTGACCACATCCAAGCACTGTCCAGCACTTCCTGCATGTTCCTGCTGCCAGTGAGAACATCACAGAGAGATCCTACTCAGCCTTCTGCCAGGTGGATGCTGGCCATGTCCAGGGCTCCATGGACTGCTCTTCCTTGCAGTCATCCATTACTTTCACCCAATTATTCACAAAACAGTCTGTGCTAACAAACTTCTGCTGCTCAGTTGTTTCTAAGTTGCCTCACTCCCATCACAGATCCCACTGCAGCCAGAGGAGACAGCTATTGCACACCAGTGCAAGACCTACCCTCAGAATGCTGACATCCCTGATTTGCCATAATGTTCTTCTCATTTTCCCCTTTTGAAAAGGAGAGTAGCAAAAAGCAAGTGACTTGCAGAATTATTCATGCTAAACATCTTCAAAGCTCATAGATACTCAACACATTCACAAGCATTTGTTAGATCTAGGAAAAATTTTGCAGAAAGAGTAATCTGGTAACAAATCCTTCAGTTTATTTCCCTGCAATCCAGTCTGCCCCTTGAGTTACTCCCTTTGGCATCAAAATCCTTTCAGACAAAATGTCTTTTATGTTCTTCATTGCCAACCCTTTGCTCATTACATCTTGGGATGTCTAATTTCATTAACTTGCTGGTAAGAGGGAGGATATTGGCCCAGTAATTTTAATTTCTTTGGAATGATAAAATAAATAGGTTTCTAGTGCAGTTTGTTGATATGAAAGAAAACCTGCAGAATGATACCTGCAGAATGATAGACTGAGCTAAATGTATTTTTGTGTGGTACGCTGACAAAAGTTAAACCTTTTCCTGCCTCATATTAATGTAGAACTGGCTCTGCTATAGCTAAGGGAGAGACACAATCCATCAAAGTGGTTTCTATCCTTCTGTGTCTACAACCATGACCCAGGGTGTGGAGAAGTGGATAGATTTCTGTGCTCAGCTCACAAAGAGCATCAGAAAGCTGCATTCTTGGATTGATCACAGCTGTTGCTATCTGAAACATGTACCTGGGAAGTGCAGTCTGCCCCAGGCTTCTTGTATACTCTGTGGAGAGACAGGCACAGCAGGCAGGAGTGCAGAAGTTAGGCTGAATTCCACAAGTGCTCTTTTTAAAACACATTTTTGCTCTATTTGTGACAGAGATCTGGTGTGAAACTCTGATGTAGGCCCTTGGTAGCTTTCAAACCTACAACACTACCACTACCTATTATCCAAGAGCACCCTGAGACCCAGATCTCCACACTTCATGTAGGGAAGAGGGCTTTTATTCTAGGAATGACAGTTATGTTGAGGGAATAAAAGATTTGCTAAAATGCACTGTGCCAGTGAAGAGAGAAAATGTGTTTCATGGGCTAGTATGTTACCTGTAAGCAGATCTGACAGCTTAATTTTCTAATATGGTGCCTGGAAAACTTGAAATGAGCTTTTCAGTTAAGTGCAGGACAGTGTGTCCAATGAAGACTTTCAGCCATATCTCCTCTCCCTGCTCTTCACCTTCCTCATTCTGTCTCTTTCCTTCCATGAGATGCATTTCCAGATATAACTACAAAACCAAAAGCCTCTGTGATTTTCTGCTGGCTTTACCGTGGCATAGTGTGGACAGGGATGCCCTTATACACTTATTTTACAACAAAAACCTTCAAGACCTGAGTTCTGGATATCAGCATTGAAGATATGACTCTTTCTGGCTAGGAGAATGATGCAAAAGTGCTTCAGAATACATGCAAATAAGACGTTATAATGGAGTTCTCTTTGTGTTAAAAAACCCCACCTCATTTTCATATCCAGGATGTACAAGACTAGTCAGCATTGACATCCTTGTTCGTATAATGTGAGGAATAAATGGGACAGCTCTTCCTGGCCCTGGGAGAGGGAGAGGTCTGAGGATCACATTGTCTAGCATAGGACACATATGGCTCAAAGTACAAGGTGAATACCAACAACTGCTCCGTGTTGTTTCAGGACAGCAAAGCCTTGCACAATTCCTAGAGGAGCAAAATTCAGTGACCTGGATGTGTTTAACCAAGCACTTAACTTACTGTGATTTACAGCAGCTGACATTGCAGCACTTCAAGTTTTACCTATCATAATAATGATGAAAATTCTACATCCCAGCTGTTGTAGCTGAAGGTCCCAGTGAGTAAGCAGTGACAGCAGACAGTGCTGCAGACAAATGTAGGTACTGTGATCCAGGGCATTCAAGGGAAAAGGAAAAAAAGTCCAAACAGAAGTCTCCAGACTCAGCAGAACAAGGGTAGGCATTGGCACAAAAGTATTTCAAAGTGCTTGACAGAGGCTGAAAGAAAGTCAGATGCTGAGAAATTCATTCTGACAGTGGGCATCATTTTTTCCACCCAAACCATGTGTGCAAGCATTTGCCAGTCAAATGGTTTCTGATGCTGATGATAAGTTTCTGGCCTAAGACACCCGTGGGATTCAAGTGAACCTTAATTTCTGTGTGTGAACGGGGGGTCTGCAACAAAATGAGAGAGGCTACAGCTCACTCCCTTCTTGCTTTGACTTGCTTTTGGTCACCTGCATGTGGCAATGCCCAGGACACCATGCCTGAGTGCCACTGTTGATGTGAAGCCACATGAAGCTGTCACAGGTGTAAGAACAGATGTTTCGGCCAGCCTTACCCTCTGCTTCTCCTTCCCACCATGGAGTCACAGATCTTTAAGGCTGAAAGGTCTGTTTTGAATATCAAACCATGGCCTTTCAGTTTGCCAGCAGCAGGCAGGAGGCATTGTTGTTCTTGGGGTTAAGGGGGAAAGAGGAGAGTGTTACTTCCCCAATGTGTTTCTTGCTCACCAAGGTCAGATTAAGGCCAGTGAAGACTGTGATCTAAGTCCCTGTGTAGCTCAGGAACAAGCATCCCCATCCTGAGATCATGCTCTTTTCTCTAGGAGAAGCTGCAGTAAAAGTAAAAATAAAATACTTCAGCCTCAAGTGCTGGCAAACCCATGGTATGACCATGGAGGATCCATTCCCACAGCCAGCATCCCTCCCAGTCAGAAATGAGTGTCGTGTTCCCAGGCAAATGTTGTCTGACTGTCATTCCAGCTGTTGGATCTGTTCTTCTACCCCCCTCTTCTGACCCTTTCCACCCTGCAGACAGTGGTGGGTTGTGCTGGTGGCAGCTCCTGACACACACATTGTGTCCTCAGCTCCTTGCAGCACCTGCATGGTTTACAGAGATGCCACCGTGAAATGCTATGGGAGCAAAAATGTTATCGTTCCATGTTGGCAGCTTGAGAAAATTATAGCTGAGTTTCTGTTTTTTTAAAGCTGGTAGGTCTATCTCAGTGCCCAGAGTAATTTAAGTTTACAGACTATGAAGGGAGAATGCTAAAGTGGTTCTGACTGGGAGTTAATCCATTAATTCCACCGAAGTACCCAAATATGCCAATCTTTGGCTCCAGCTTTCAGCTTCGGATAATTGCCCAGGGACCTGATTTGGGTGTTACTTCAAATGTGAGATGACGAGGAAAAGAACCCGGGAGTTTATTGCAGATCATGCAGGGTTTAATCTTCATTATCAGCCTTCCCCCTGCAGAATTTGGGGTGCACCCAGCAGCTGATGGGGAAGGCTGACCTCTGCCTCCCCAGCCTTATGGGTAAGCTTTGCAGTGTGCAGAGCAGAGCCAGCCATCCCAGAGTGCAGCACAGCTGGAAATCTCATTCGGATGAGCTTCTCATTATCTCAAGGATTTTATCAGTCAGAGCTGCAGTAACCAGGAAAAAAAAAGCTACTTCAAACAACTCTGATTGTGTTAAGGTACTTTAGGAGGAAGGGGAAATAATTCCAGGATGTTTTCGTTTTGGTTCCTCCAGAATCATGGACTGCAGACCAATACACAACACAAGAAGCATTTAGAAACATCTTTACATGGAAGTGAATGAAGCAAGAATCAGGGCCTATTATGTACACCAGCTCAGCCAAGAGAGTTCTCTGGTTTTGTTGCTGAAGGATATTTGACCTTTCTGATCCAAGGAGCACTGAGGTGAACCCAGACTGGGGTGGGGATTTTTTGTATAAATTATAGTTTCAGGTACACGATGGCTCTTGCCTGTCTGGAAGAAATGGATGCAATGCAGCCTGTGTGGAGGTGCATGTGTGCTTATAGCTCACAGTTGTTGGGTTTTTAATAGATGTCTGCTGCTCTTTAAGCAGACTCTGATTCCAAGCATCTGGATGGCTTTCATGTAGTGTGAATGACACAAAGTTATTGAAAATACTGCTCTTCCAGATACAATGATTAACATAAAAATTAATTGGACAGCTAAAGAAACCTAAAGCTAAACTTTGCTCAAACAAACGTGCCATGCATATGAACAATTGGTGTCTAGCCAGAAATACACATTACACAAAACTCACACACAAGCACTGTTTTTGCCTACAGCAGCAGGAAGATGTAAAGCTTTTTATTTTCTTGCTGATATCTATCCCAAGGGGATGCCATTTCTTACAGGAATCCTTCCCAGAAGAGTTTAGCTTCTGCAAACATGTGTCTCACCTATACATTAGAGTGACAGTGAGAATCTTAGTACTGTTTTGTGCCTTTACTCCTGCTTTGGAGTACAGTTCTACAGATTGCTGAGCACCTTCACCCTCCACCAACATCAGGACACATCAAAAGGCACAGAGAGAACTCAGCACTGAATAGCATCAGGCTGTGATGCATCAGTACCGAGGTCAGACTTACAATGCATTAATATAGTTCAATAGAAATATTAGCTGTCAAGAAGCTTAGAATTATTCTTTTTATGGCTTAGGGAATAGTATTGTAGCAGGACTGATGAGAATATAAATTCAGAAGGTGTTTACAAAGTGGGAAAACACAAGTCAACATAACGGGGCTATTATCTGTGTTTGGTGTTGGCTGATTCTCAGTGAATTGAACGTGGACAACTTGTGCTGAGTCTGCTTTTTCAAGGTTAGTGGAGACACAGACCCGTTCCCAGGGGAGGGTAAGGAGCAGACGGTGATGGAGATGAGCTGCAATACAAGATGGCATGTTTTGCACCCCACAGCAGTGTTTCCAAAAGCAAATGATGGAAGATGACTACGGCACTGATGAAGCCATTTGGCTCATCATGATCTATGAAATACTGGCTTTCTCTCCTACCCGAAGCCCCCAGAAGACCTGCAAAGGTCAGTGGGGTCAGCTCCTTCTGTCAAAAATGCTGTAGCTTGCCAAAAAGAGGTTGAGACAAGGCAGAAAAATTTCTTCAGAGAATTATAAAGATGAAAAGCCTTCCAGAATAGCTCTTAATAATACAAAACTTGTGAATTCATTATGTATGTTGTTTTTAGAGCTTAACACCAACACAAAAATACCAACAACACAAGAAATCCAGAGGTGAGAATGCAAGAGGAAAAGAAGTGAAGTCAGCCACTGTTTGTTAATAAATGTATTTCAGAAAAATGTTTTGCTCTTAGGACCATTAAGTCCACTGGTGACATCAGCTCTCAAAGTATGTCACATAAAAGCCTGGTCGGGTCAAAGGAAACATTCTGGCCTGGACTTAAAAGGGAATGTTTTAAAAAACTTTCAGCAGATTGGAAAATATAGCAGCCTTCAATTTATATAAAGATGGTGTTTCCAAATATTATAATATCATGGAACATTATTTTAATAACTTCATGGAACACCATGAAGTTATTAAAATATCTGGCAGGGGAAGTAGTGAGACAAAAAAATAAATACTGCTTGTAAAGAAAACTTGAAGTAATATTTGGCTTCAAGGGGCATGTTAGGCACACATGTGTGCTGTGGTAAATCACAGTGAGATATCAACTTCTAGTTCAAAAAGGGATAATTTGATTATAAAAGCATTTTATAATTATTTACCATAATTCAAAATGAAATGGAAAAACTTTTTATCATCTTTTTTCCCTTTTCTGGAGATAAATCTACTAATGCAACTGTATCCAAAATTTCAAATAGTTTGGTTATTTTTCAGAGATGTTTAATCAATAACTGTTGTTATTTTTCTTCCAGGATAGAGTTTTACAAAAAGGTCAACACTGAGTGTTTCTGAAATATAAAATGTCTTGGAAGGCTTCTGGAAAATATTTCCTAAAATATTCAAAATAGTTTTGTGGAAATAGGAAAATCTGTGGTTCTGCCACTGAATTAATGTAAAAGCAGAAATAGATTTGAAAGTGAGAATGATGAGGTGAAATTCTATGACCTGGTGTTTTCAGGTCAGGCTAAATAATGAAAATTGCCAAACTGTAACCTTAATAATCTATGAAAAATATCCTCAAGGTGTCCCAGTAATGCAGACACATTCTCCCTGTCTCAAAAGCAATTTTGCCACACTGTTTTTTTTTTTCTTCTCTCTTCCTCATTACAAAAGGTCCCACATCTCAAATACACCATGATATTCCTACTGCCTCCAATTTAATCCACCAATGATCATATTATACTTCCCTGTATATTGATCTTGATGAAGCACTAGCTCCAACAGCTCCCTTTGGTGCTTTTAGGTGGAGTATCTTCAACCACTGGAATAAAGTCTGGTATAATTAAAGACCTGGTGCTGGAGACTTCACTACATGTACATGAACAGTGTTTGATACGCACACACTGAGTTAATCTTCACACAAAATGGGATTGCAAATGTTTGGGCTGCTACTAAACAAAGCTCCAAGGCTGAAGAATTAATTTGCTTTTCCCAGAGTCTCTGGTGGTGCCCACACTATGGTAAATACTTGATCCTGAGAGATTCTGCAATGTGCAAATATATCCCAGTCACAGCATTCTAGAATGGGATTGGTTTGGGTTGGAAGTGACCTTAAACCTCCTCTAATTCTGAGCCCCCTTCCATGGTCAGGGATACCTTCCACTAGGTTAGGTCACGCAAAAACTGAGCTGTGTCTCAGTCATGGTACAGGCATTGGGCTGTGGCTCGACTTTGTGTGTGCTAGTGTAGAGCAAGCATGCAAAACCCTCCCACCATCTGATAGATGTTAGATGTAGGAAAATATTATCCTTCCTTGCATCATTAAAACTTGGCATTGAAAGTACTTGATTGTCACACACTCATCACATTTATCTCTGTATTCATGTATGAAGACAGCCCACTTCTTAGCATTGCTGGCTTTGCTTAAAAAAATAACCAAACCAAAATTAGCAAATATATCTTGAGAGACCTCCAGTCCAAGATTCCTCAATTGGTAAGACATCCACAGCAAGTATTTCAACCCCCACATCTCAACAGTCACTCCTTCTTTTGACCTGACAGAGTGAAAAGTTTGTCCTCGACACCTTTAATATTAAGACCTTCAGATGTGGGCATTTATTCCCATGTGAGAGCTGAGTGAAGGCTACATCCCCTCCCTGACCTCTCCTATGCAGTATTTCCCTGACTCCTAATCAGGTCTGACATGATCTAGCCATGTAAACCTCTCCTGAAAGGTCCTCAGTACCTTCAACTCTATCTCGATATTCAAGGGCCAAGGTGTTCCTGTTTGGCTTGTCCATTGTTCTGAAGTTCATCTGTTCCATTGCTTGGGGATAATATATCACATAACAGCTGAAGTCAGGACAGCTGCACAACAAGCAGGACACAAAACTGATCTATATTTGTGGAAAAGTGTTACTGTCCTTTTTTCAAACAGATTAATACCTGGTTATTTCCTTGCTTGAAGGCAGGATGGGTTCTGAGGTGCCCCAGTGCTCTTCACGGAGCACACAGAATGAGGAGGATTGGCCACTTGTAGCTTAATTTTTAGTATGCATTAAGTTCAGTGCAGGTGCTGGTTAGAAAGGCCATACTTATTTAACAATTAGCTGGTTTTATTTGACATGGGAAATAAGTAGCTTTTTATAGATCAGAAAGAAACATGTTGTGTATACTTTAATGAAGCTCATTAAGCTCTTCTTTATAACAAAATCTTTCTGAATAGGAGTTCAGCATAGAACACATCTCATTCTGTGTTTGAGAGGCTGAGGTTCTCCTGGTAAGCTAGGAGACTTTTCCCTGCTCCCTTCCCTGGACTCTTGTTCCCAGACTGCCATTCCCTGTCTCAGGTCTGGCTGTTAGCTCAGCACGTCTTGTGCTTCTACCTGCCCACAGCCCTCATCCAGATCCCCACCTTCTGTTCACACTGGCATCCATAATTGTATTCTAGGCATTAAAAACAGGAAAAGGGAGCCCAGCCCCTTCTTACTAACCTGTTTTAGGTAAACAAACTATTTTGACAACTCCCTTTCACCACTGCAGTGCCAGTGAGGCTCTCTCCTCTCTAGCTAAGGTAAAGGGTCCACAGTTTTGCCTATTTCAGGGGAATCCACGGGGATTATCACATGAGCAAAAGCCATGCAGGGCAGCTGGGTAAACCTCTCTTCTTTGTAGAGTGAGTAAAACTTTCAGAAATGGGATCATCAAGTACAAAGTGTCTTCCTACCTGTCTGTCCCTCACCTGCTGCACACTTACTTACCTGGAACAGCTGCTGCCTGAGAGGATATCCTCCTCCTTTTAATGGGTTTTGAGGGGCAAGGGGCCTAATCGCCTTCCCAGCAAATTTCACTAGATGGCAGTAAGCTGAGGGAAATGAGGGATAAACCCCATTTTCAAAGGACTAGGTAAAACCTCAGTGGCCAGCTGCTTACCCGGAATTTCACCCCAAAAGCAAGAGACTGCTCCTCGGAAGTAGCACCTCTGTGAAAGATATCATTACTTATTTACAACTAACTCTTAATAACAAATTAGCTCTTTTCAGCCTCTGTGAAGGTTTACACGGTCAGGAGAACGAGCAGGAAAACTCTTGCCTTCACCAGCTGCTCCCCCAGGATACAGAAATTTGCCTCTTGCCTCCCAGCTTCTCCCTCTGCCAGGTCACCTCATCACATCATTTCCTTTTGGGGTCCAGCTCTTCTGTGACCACAAAACAACCTCAAAGGGTCAGTTCATGCCCAGTAGCCTGGAAGACTTCTATGCCCACCTGTAGGACACTCAAAGCCAGCAGATAGTTTGGTTTTCCTGATGAGCTTAGATGCTCAGAACCTGCCATTTGGTTCAGGTGGGAATATTTTCAGCTTGGTAGTTGGTGTAAGTAACCCTTTGATTTGATGCTGGGCACCTGGCTTTGCCCCTTTCTTCTTTTTCCTTGGTGGCAGGATGGTTGGTGGCAGTGTCCTGCCCCACATACAGTCTAGGGGCTGCTGTGCTGTGTCAGACTGTGCAGGGATATCAGAGCCATGCAGCCACTCACTGGGTGGGACTAGAAGGTGCTAATTGCTGCCAGGAGGCTTTTCCCTGCAGGTTCCCTGTGGATATTGTCAAAGCAGGCTGAGGCTAGCCAGGGAAGAGCCACTGTGGGAAGTGCTGTCACAAATCAGACTGTCAAAAAATTGTCAAAAGAGGTTTGTTTTAAGAAAAGTCTCCACAGGAGACTTCCCAGGCCAGCAGTGGGAAGGAGTGTGTCTGGGTCACTGAGTAGGACACTGTCCTGAAGCCCCTGTCCCAGGCAGGACTTTCAGTGCTGGCACAGGGACACCTCCTTCTTCAGGCTCCTGTGAGAATGTCCAGAAATCTCTTAAGTTTTGCTTCCTGAAAACATGCAGCAACCCCCAAATTTAAATTCACATATTTCTACCCTGGAAAACCTTCTAGTGGAAGGTCTCTGTCCATGGCAGGGGGGTTGGAACCTAATTATTTTTGATATCCCTTCCAATCCAAACCATTCCACGATGTTTTCCTTGGAAGGGAATTTGAGGATTTTTTTTTTATCTCAAGCTCTCATCTCAGTCTGCACAATGGAAGACATGAACCAACCTCCCCTGTGCAAGAAGAACAAAAGGACCCAACTCCCTGTCAGACCCAGGGAGAACTGCAGGGTGCCCCTGGTGCAAACACAAAGCTTGAACACCATTTCACATTTTAGCATTGAGACGAAAAACTACAGAAATATTTGCAGTGAGTCAGGACTACATCAACACAAAGCTTACTGGAACAGAGGACAAGAAGGAGATCTGAGCTACCATGAGGGACATTCCTCATGGAATGAAATCAGCTGCAACATCCCCCCAAGAAGCCCTGGAATCCAGTCTCCCAACCTTACAGCCTGTCTCTCTAATAGGTGGAAGGTGGATAAATCAGGAGATGGGTAAGTTTAGATGAAGAATGCTACCTGTAGTGGTCTCTGGAAGGTTCTCTCTCTTTCTGTTGGCTGTTGGAGGAAATTAAACTCTTATTTCAGGAGTTCTGGATGACACGCTTGTGGCTAATCATTTCACATTTCAGTAATGCAATGCCTAAGTGAGACAGAAGGGCCCCAAAGCCCAAGGCTGTATGTCTTATATCAATCTCTCTTACAAACAGAAATAGTCTCCCAGGATCCATTTCTCCCTGGTTTCGGTATAACCCTAAATAATCATTTTGAATTGAAAATCCTTTCTAAAGCATGCTTTTAAAGGAATTA